>NC_134687.1:595253912-595980787 GCF_050947455.1 Rhinoderma darwinii
TTTGAGGTAACCCACAGTGTAGTAGGTTTACATACAGTAGTAAACACACACAAACACTAACATACATTGAAATCGCTTACCTGCTCCTGCCGCCGCGGCTCCCTCCGGCCCGTCCGCTCCATTTGCTGCCGCTGTTCCATGTGCACAAGTCCGGAAGCCGCGACCGGAAGTAGTAATATTACAGTCCGGCCGCGACTTCCGGTCCACAGGAAAATGGCGCCGGACGGCGCCAATTTCGAATAGGACTGTGTGGGAGCGGCGCATGCGCAGTTCCCACACAGACGCCGTACACGGACGTGAATGGGACGGGAGCCGTTCACAGTCCCTATGGGACTGTGGCTGCCGTACTCCATGTCTGTGTGTGTCGTTAATCGACACACACAGAAATGGAACAAAAAATGGCAGCCCCCATAGGGAAGAAAAAGTGTAAAAATAAGAAACAGTAAAACACAAACACACAAATGAATATAAACGTTTTTATTACAGCACTAACATCTTTAACATATTAAAAAATTATTTGCCATGACACTGTTCCTTTAACTCCTTCCCTTCCTAACATCCCTGATCATGGTGGCCTCCCCCTATGGCATTCTGCCGGGTCCAGCCTGTACTTGATCAGGAGACTGTAGAGTGCGTACACTCGTACCGGGGGCATGTGGCTTCCCTACTCACCTTCCCAATTATCGGCCATACCTTTTCCAAACCCCCCCCCCCCGCCCCTCTAATAAGACTCAGACACTTGGGTTGGATAAATTTGGCCACAGCAGCCATTTTATTTACAAACAAACATCAAGAACAACAATTTACAAATAATAACAATGGAAGGGGAGTCCTTGGAGTTACAAAAGTCTGTCACGAAACAGCCCACCTGCATAGTATTTTACTCCCAGCCGTCACCCTACTGGCTCAGGGGCACCGTTATACCTGCAGTTGGCTGACCTCAACCGCAACCACTCCCCGGGACACTACCTAGCAGGAGCCCACACTGACCACTCCCCGGGACTCCACCCAGCAGGAGCCCAAATTGACTAGACTACCAACCATAATAAATTGGGGGGGGGGGACCATACCCCATATGAATCCCCCCCACAGTAATTTACCACCAACTCCAAGGACCCCCAATCCGCCACACGAACATGCTTAGACACCTTTAAGTATGCGAGCCCCCACCCAACGAGAGGGCCCTTTCTATACATTCCTGCAGGCGCAGAGTCCACAGGTTGATCCCCACGGCCGTCATGTGCACACCATCACCTAGCCAATAATTACCCTGGCCATCCTCAAAGTCATAATGACGCACGAAGACCCCCCCGTTTCTCACCACGAAACCCGAAACTGCCCGATTAACCTTAACCCTGGCTTTATTTAACCGCTGCACCGATCTTGCATGCCGCCAAACCTTCCGCGGGACAATCTCTGACCACACCACCTTAATACCCGGGAAAACAGACCATAACCTGAGTAGATCGTATTTTATATCCCTGATCAATTCCCGAAAAGGACGACTACCCAAATTGTTACCCCCGACATGTAACACCAAGACATCCGGGGCCCTATCCATCAGCGCAAACCGATGCACGTCCGACAACAACCCACTCCACAGCATCCCCCTACTCCCCTACTCCCCAGCCACCGCACAACTACATCCTCCCGCCGAAAACACAACTGCCGCCCGTCCGGACGAACATCCGCCCGCTCCGACCCCCAATGAACGTAGGAATGCCCGACGATCCACACCAATCGGCCCGCGGGTCCTGAAAAATAAAACCACTGATTAACAAAGCGAGTAAGGATGCAAGCGAAACATGGAGGACGAGAGAAAAAACGACAAGGGGAGAGGAGGGAGTGTAGAGAAGGAGGGATTACGACTGGACTTTCATATAAACTGAGGGCGCACATACAGCAGGAAGCGGCGGGAATCCCATCGACCTATCTGATTTACCACTTCCTCACCCAACCCCCATGCCACTGCCTCTGTCGCTGCCCCAATCCGAAAAGAATGGGGGGAAAACAAAGCCTCCTCCAATCCCAACTGCCGCAGACACCTACGAAAAACCCACGTAAACTGATACCGGGACATAAAGGACCCATCCTCATGACACAACAACTGTCCCCTACGCAGCGTTGAAACCTCTCTGAACCCCGCAAAGCAGGCAACCGGGCACAACCTAACCCCCTTGGCCACCCCCAACACCACTCTCTTACCCAGACCCCTTGATCCGTCTTAGACCACCGGATCCAGAATTCCACACTCCGATCCGTTACCAACACATCTTCCATTCTCAACCCCCCAGGTCTGCTTGTGCTAGGAGCCACCAGCTCCTCGACCCTCAGGGCCCCAAAAAATGCCCACGAGAACGCCAACCTATACAGGGTAACCTCGTAGCTGGAAAAACAAATGTCACCCAACACCCCACACAACTGTTCCAACAACATAAACAACACTGGGCGCCGCCGATCCAGCAACGTCCTCCCTCTCCTGTACCCCCTCAGGGCCTGGCCAACCCAAAAACTTTTTGTAACATCCGTGTACCCCCACCCCTTAAAACCAAAAGCCAGGGCTGCCACAAAACTATTTACTTTGGACACTGACCAGCCCGCGATAGAGACTTGCCCCAGAAAAGCTAACAACGCCACCACCCGATCATCATCCGTCACTACACCCTCCAGAACTGCCAACCAAACTCTCCCTTCCGCCACGCCGTATCATAAGCAGCCCAAGTACCCTGAGCAAGTGAAGCCTGAATCAAGCCTCCTGCGGCTCATAAGCCAGTCCCCACAACCATTCCGGGCAAGCGATCCCATCCTCCTCCGCGTCCGGAGCCACCATGATGAACCGATCCCACTGCAAGCGAGAAAGAGAATCTGCGATGTCATTTTTGATCCCTGGCACATGAACCGCCACCACCCAAGCGTTCAAAGACAAGCAACATAAAACCAAGTGCCTCAACAGCCGGACGACCGGGGGGGATGACGCTGACACGTTGTTAATAGCCCCCACCACGCCCAAGTTGTCACAATGGAACCGTACCTTGCTGTCCCGAAACCTCTCACTCCAAATTTCCACCGCCACTACTATAGGAAACAGCTCCAGGAATGCCAGGTTCTTCACCAAACCCAACTCCGCCCATTCCTCAGGCCACCGCGCCGCGCACCACTGACCCCTGCAGTAAGCCCCAAATCCCACGCCCCCACAGCATCTGTAAACAGCTCCCAATCCACGCTGTCAACCACCGGGGCCATGATCAAGGACCTCCCATTATAATGATGCAGAAACTCAAACCACACTGCCAAATCCGCCCTCAGCGCCTGTGTCAGACGAATGAAATGATTAGGGGCTGTCACCCCAGCCATTGCTCCCGACAGCCGCCTGCTGAAAATCCGGCCCATGGGCATAATCCTGCAAGCAAAGTTAAGCTTACCCAATATTGACTGTAATGCACGTAAAGTGATCTTACGCAAATGCCTAGCCCGGTCCACCTACGCCCGTAACGCTACCAATTTATCTTTCGGGAGCCGACACTCCATCCTCAATGAATCAATGGTGATTCCTAAAAAGACCAGACAGGAGCTAGGTCCCTCCGTTTTGTCCTGGGCCAAAGGCACACCGAACCTCTTTGCCACCCACTCCATCGTGCTCAACATTGTAGCACAAACCGAAGACCCACCCGGACCAACACACCGGAAATCATCCAAGTAATGTATGACCGATGAGACCCCCGCAACATCGCAAACCACCCACTCCAGGAAAGAACTAAAAGCCTCAAATATTCACAGGAAATAGAACACCCCATAGGGAGGCAGCGATCCACAAAATAAGCCCCGTCCCAATAACATCCCAACAGCCTTATGCTCTCAGGATGCACAGGGAGGAGGCGAAAGGCCGACTCAATATCCGTTTTTGCCATTAATGCACCCACACCATAGTGGCGCACCCACGCAACTGCCGCATCAAACGACGTGTAAGCCACCGAGCAAAGTTCCGGAGAAATCCCATCATTAACCGATCGCCCCCTCGGGTAAGATAAATGATGTATGAGCCTAAACTTATTCGGCTCCTTCTTATGCACCACTCCCAGCGGTGACACCACCAGATCCGGTAAAGGGCAACTCTCAAACGGACCTGCCATGCGCCCCAACTCCACCTCCTTCCGCAACTTATCCCCTACTACCCCTGGATACTGCAATGGTGAACGCAAACTACGCAAGGTAAACGGCACCTTGTGAGCAGGGGCAGGGATACGGAAACCAACCCGAAAACCATCCAACAACAAACTTGCCCTGGACCTATCAGGGTACCTATTTAGAAAGGGCTCCATGTCTTCCCACCTCACCGGTGTCCGGCCCTTGACTAGCGCCCCCGGCCCCTCGTCCTTTTCCCTTCCAAAAACATTTAACTGCTCCGTGAGAGATTCCCCCGCAGGAGGAGCAGCTATGTTTGAACTTACAACCCGGTCCGAACTTACACTGGCCCTCATTAAACTGCCAGCAGAACCCGGATTTTCCTCCTGCCACCCCTGCTCCCCCCCCTAGAAGTCAATGAGGGGCCGGCCACCCCGGCCCCACCCCCTTGAAAGGACTGGCCAAAACGCACTGGAGCCATGACCCGCAACCATAACCCTATGTCTTTGTTATCCCACCTAATGTCAGGTCTCACTGCCTTCCGCTGCCGGAACTGCTCATCATAGCGCAGCCACGTCTGCCCGCCGTAAACTCGATGAGCCTCTCCGATAGCATCCATATAACAGAAGAGGCTGGAACAATGTTCTGGCGTCTTCTGTCCAATTACGCTTGCCAAAATCGCAAACGCCTGCAACCAATTAACAAAAGTTTGGGGAATCAATCGATACTGACGTTTTTCCTCCTTCTCCTTCTTGCTTTCCAACCACTTCCCTTTATCTAAATTGAACTTCTCCAACGGCAATGAAAAAATGTCCACATATTCATCCCTCCATATTTTTTCCCTTACTTCCGGTTTCAGATGCGCCCCCAATGGGCCCTCAAGACAAACATAGACCTCGCCCTTCGCCTTAGCATCCAACCGCACCTCATCCACTGCCCCATCCTTTTCTGTCTGCACCGACACTGCCACGCCTGATTCCCTAGACACCACCCCAGCTCCACATAGCGTGCTATCCACCACTGCAGGCCCCGACGGCCCCACCCAAGCTGCAACCGGGGACGGGGAACCCATGGCCCCCCCTCCGCATCGCGCTAAAAGGTAACGCACACAACACAACAATTCCTGAATCTCACCCCCACCACCCGTACTTCCTGTAATCCCCCCGCTACACCCCGGCAACCCCGTAGGCGAAAGTGAACCCCCACCCCCTACCCCTGGGGACCGAAATACAGCAGACAATGAAAAAGTAGGAGACAGCGACTCACCGGGCTGCGCAGGTGCTGTGTCCCCACCAGCCGGGGCGAAGGATCCATCCAGATGTCCCTCTTGGTCACCGAACTCCCGGTCGTCCACTTCATCCTGCCCAGACGGCCCAGGACAAGCGCCGCATGCATGACATCCCCAACCTTCTGATGGAGCACTCCGGACCTGCGCCGTCTGTTGGGGGCCTCGTCCACCCCGCGGCCCGCAGGTAGCCGCCCTCCTGCCTGCCGTGTCACCACTGACCATGGCAAATGCCTGGAATTGGTTGCATCATCCTGGGTACAGGTGGGCCGCCCGACTGGAGCATCGCCAGCATGGCCCACCGCAAGTCCTGGGTCCCGTCATCTGGAGGCAGAGGGAGGTCCCAGTTGCACGGGCGCCTGCCCTACCACCTCCGCTGAGCTAGGCCGGCTTCCAGGATTGCTCTCAGACCGGGCCGTCCTGCTCACGGCAGCCAAGCGAGGGACCCGGCCTGGAGGTTCCCTCGTGGGGCTCCTTACCCTGCGCCTGGCTCGCGGCATCACTTCCGGGCTCAACCTCTCCGGAGGCCTCGTGCGACGTGACCGCCGCCGGGGAGGAGAGGACGGCACCGGCCGCGCCCCAGATCCAAACACAGCCACGTCCTCCGTACTCGCCACTGAACCAGGGGGCTCCCCATCTTCCTCTCCTCATCCGCTCACCGCCGAGCTCGGAGCCCCAGACAGCGGGCCGGAAAGCCCCAGCCACTCCGCTAGCCAGGCCATGCCTCTTTCTGATACTGCCGCCCGGAGCTGGGTAAGTAGTGCATTCATTGTAAAGTCCTGGACAAGCTTCCCGTGCTGCTACAAGCTTCCCTGTGCTGTTACTAAAGTTGGCGACGCCTTCCTCTCTCCTACCCTTAAAGGGAATGTGTTGCCAGAAAAACATGTTTTGTTTTTTTTAATTAAACATTTAGTGTGTAGGTGATTAAACATTGTTCAAATTTTTTTTATTTTTTTCACGAGTCAGGAAATATTATAAATTAGATTCTAATTTATAATATTTCCCATTGCTGGTCACTAGATGGAGCTATTCCCAAAATTGCAGCATTGCAAAATTGGGTAAAAAGCCCTCGCTCTAGTGAGCTCTCAGCATCCCCCCCTCCTTTATCCTGACTAGTGCCGGGATAAACGAGGGGTTTGAACGGTCTAACCTCCTACACTGTGTGTCGCCATTTTTTGAGCTAACACACAGTGTAGAAGGTTAACATACAATAGTAAACGTACACAAACACGAACATACATTGAAATCTCTTACCTGCTCCTGCCGCCGCGGCTCCCTCCGGCCCGTCCGCTCCGTCTGCTGCCGCTGGTCCAAGTGCACAAGTCCGGAAGCCGCGACCGGAAGTAGTAATCTTACTGTCCGGCCGCGACTTCCGGTCCACAGGAAAATGGCGCCGGACGGCGCCAATTTCAAATTGGACTGTGTGGGAGCGGCACATGCGCAGTTCCCACACAGACGGCGTACACAGAAGTGGATGGGACGGGAGCCGTTCGCAGTCCCTATGGGACTGTGGCTGCCGTATTCCATGTCTGTATGTGTCGTTAATCGACACATACAGAAATGGAACAAAAAATGGCAGCCCCCATAGGGAAGAAAAAGTGTAAAAATAAGAAAAAGTAAAACACAAACACACAAATAAATATAAACGTTTTTAATAAAGCACTAACATCTTTAACATATGAAAAATAAATTTGTGATGACACTGTTCCTTTAAGTAAACTGACCTCGCCCCCCTCACATACGCCCCCTCCTAACCACACCCCTAACTCCTTAACTCCTTTCATTCCTAACATCCATGATAATGGTGGCCTCCACCTATGGCATTCTGCCGGGTCCAGCCTGTACTGGAGCGCGCACACTGCAGAGCGGCTTGATTGACATCGAGCCGCTCACGCCCCTTTTTTTAAAAGATAACCAGCACTAGCTGAGTTATCAAGTGTAAAAAAAAGGTAGTTAGGGAATTAATTTTTAAAATTTTTTAACAGCAAATGTTTTAATAATAAATTCCAGCTTAGAATGTAAAAAAAAAAAATATTGGACTCAACTTGGGAATAAACCTTTAAGCAATTGCTGTTACTGGGCCATTTGGGGTCAAAAGGAAGGTTCCTCCTTACCACAGCCTGCCCCACATTAGTGTAACTTGCGGGATTGCACCAACCAAATAGTTTGGATGTGTCCTACGTCTTTTTTGGTCCTTGTTGTTGCTACACAAATATCTCTCACAGAACAGCCCAACTACCAACGAGTGTGAATATGCAACGTACACGACGAACAACACTCAGAGCAACAAGAGCGTTACAGAGTTTGATTCCAGAACACCATATGATATACGCAGACCAGTGCAAGTCCATATAATAAAAGGGTACTGTCTCTCACTTAACTTTATTTGCAATAATAACACAGCAGAAATAGTAACAGTAGTAACAACTTGTGTGCAGAATACAGTATTTAATAGTTCTACTTCTCTGGTTGCAGGAGGAAGGATTACTCACTACCACTGGTCTTGTTCCCCTGTACTTCTCTGGTTTGACCTTGTCCAACTATCCTCCACATGTCCAGATATCACAGAACTCTCTCTCTTCCTAGCATTCTGTATTTTAGCCTATAATACAAATAATTTGTTCTGAGATAGAGTATCTAAGCATATAATCTGAGATGCAGTCTGCATAGTTGTGTATCTAAGCCTAGAATGTGTGATACTGTCTGCTTAACCAATGTATCTAAACCTATCATTTGTGACACTGTCTTCTGAGACATATAACTAAGCCTAGCATGTGTGATACTGTCTACTGAGATGTTGAATCTAAGCCATTTGTGCTGTGAAAATCAAGCAGAGCAGATGTGTGTGAGAGCTCCTCAGAGCTGCTCCTACTGGAGATGCCTGTAAGCCAGATGGGCCATGAAGTAGAGCTGAAGAGGTATTTCCCAAGCTGAAGTTCTCATTAGTCAATACATAGTCGAAAGCCGCCATCTTTCTTAGACATAAAGAAAAACCCTGCCACAACTGGAGAGGAAGAAAACTTAATAAATCCCTTTTGCAGATTATCAGTAATATAATGATTTAAGGGTTAGGCTTCATTTATTGAATTTAGTAAGAATCCCATTGAACTTCTGGGATATTTTTTGATGCTCCTTTCATGGTAAGCTTTATTGTATGTAAGGGGCGCAATCTGAAGTACTGTACAGGAGAACCGATGAGGGAAGTTGTCCACTGGAGGAGAGTGGCGACATGCTGGAAAGCATACAGCACTTCTTGCTTCAGTTGCCTTTTAATACAGATGATAATCGAGTAGGCGACTCGATAGGCTGGCCTAAGCTTGGCTGTATAAAATACTTGTGTGGGTCTATGGGACCTTCAATGAAGTATGTTTGACTTCTGAACTATATTTTGACTTATCTTAGTGGTCAGGTAACACACAAGGAATGCCAGGTGCAGAACAAAATCCTTCCTGTAGAGACGGTGGTAGGCAGCATGCTTAATGACCTGGTGAAGGTCCGGTCTTTGGAGTACACTAGACTGCTGGTAGACTACTGCTCGAGCCTGTTTCTGTTATAGAGGTAATTTTCCTATAACAGTAGCTGTACCTGATATGTCCTTGGTACTAAAGAAACTAGTTCAGGTTAGGTGGCAGCTTTAAAGATAAGATTCTTAGCTTTAAAACAAGACATGGATCGCAGCTAAAGCGGTTGAAGTGAGTGCTTCATATACAGTATTTGCATCTCTCACTGCAAATACTTCAGTGGAGGAAGAGGGGAGGAGGGCAGCAGGAAAATTACAGGGAGGGGAGGAGAATCCTCCTCCTGACCCTGTACAGCTGATAATGTCTCCAGGGGAGAGGTAACATGAACTTTGACCGAAACATATGAACACAATCTAATGCTTATCAATAATTGCAGTTTGTATTTTTTCCAAAATTTTTGCAGAACCGAGGCAAAAAGAAGCATACATATACACCATTGAGGCCATAAAATTAAAACCACTGACAGGTGAAGTGAATAACATTGATTATCTTGTGACAATGGCCCTTGTCAAGGGGTGGGAAATATTAGACAGCAAGTGAACAGTCAGCTTTTAAAGTTGATGTGCTGGAAGCAGGAAAAAGAATGAGCAACTTTGACAAAAGCCAAATCGTGGTGGGTGGAAGACAGGGTCAGAGCATCCCCAAACTGGTAGGTATTGTGGGTTGTTTCCAGCACACAGAGGTTAGTACCTACCAAAGTGGTCCAAAGGAAGACAACCGGCAACACGGTCATGGGCTCCCAAGACTCATTCATGCGTTTAGGAAATGAAGGATAGCTCATGTGGTCCATCAAACAGAAGAGTTACTGAAGCAAAACTTTCTGAGAAACTTGATCTTGGTAATAATAGGAAGGTGTCAGAATACTCAGTGCATCGTAACATGTGGTGCTGTACAGCCGCAGACTAGTAAGAGCTCTAACCCTGTTCATTGTCGAAAGCACCTACAATGGGGGCTGCATCGTAACATGTGGTGCTGTACAACCGCAGACTAGTAAGAGCTCTAACCCTGTTCACTGTCGAAAGCACCTACAATGGGCATTGAAACTGGATCATATAGCAATGAAAGAAAGTGGTCTGGTCGGATGAAACACATTTTCTTTTACATTATGTGGATGGCCTGGTGCGTGTAAGTCGCTTACCTGGGGAAGATAGCACCAGGCTGCACTATGGGCAGAAGACAAGCAGGCAGAGGCAGTGTGATGCTCTCGGCAATGTTATTAATATCAAGTCCAGAGTCAACGCAGCCGTCTACCATGAAATTTTAGAGAACGTCATGCTTCCCTCTGCTGACAAGCTTTATGGAGATGCTGATTTCATTTTCCAGCAGGACTTGGCACCTTCCCACAAGGCCAAAAGTACCAATACCTGGTTTAATAACCACATTATCGCTGTGCTTGATTGGCCAGCAAATTCGCGTGACCAAAACCGCATAGAGAATATATGGGGTATTCTCAAGAGGAAGATGAGAGACATCAGACCCACTATCATACAACCTGGGCTTCCATAACACCTCCATGTCACACCGCATTGATAACACCTCAGCAGTACCTCAGGCTGATCGCCTCTATGCCACGCAGCATTGCTAACACCTTAGCAGTGCCACAGGCTGATCGCCTCCATGCCACACCGCATTGATGCAGTAATTCATGCAAGAGGAGCCCCGACCAAGTATTGAGTGCATATACTGTACATACTTTTCAGTAGGTCAACATATCGGAATTAAAAATCACTTTTGAAATTGGGCTTATATTATATTCTAATTTTCTGAGACGCTAAATTTTGGGTTTTCATTAACTGTTAGCCATAATCATCAACATTAAAAAGAAAAAAAATACTGGAAATAGATCACACAGTGTGTAATAAATCTATATAATATATGAGTTTCACTTTTTAAATTGAATTACTGAAATAAATTAACTTTTTGATGATATTCTAATTAATTGAGAAGGACTAGTACTGTATATGGCATCGCTTTATCTGCTTCTGATGTTTCTGAATTTTTTTCCTGAAAAAATACCTATACAATTAATTAAAATCTGCTCTAGTTTTAAATAGGAAAGCCCCATGTTCCCCCATCCCCCTACAAAGAAACAAAACACTTTGAAGTAGACTAAAAAACAAAAACAAATCAGCTTTATATTGCAGCATTCCATAAGGTGACATTTTACTTTTGGGCTTTAAGGCCCAAAACACCCCAGGTCATGAAAGGTTTCATATATCTAATCTTCTCCTCGGTGATACTGTGTGCTGTATTAGGGTATGTTCACACGAGGGCGTCCGTAACGGCTGAAATTACGGGGATGTTTCCGCCTGAAAACATCCCCGTCATTTCAGTCGTAACGGCATGTGCAGGCGCTTGAACGCAGCGTCCTGTACGGACGTAATTGGCGCTGCTATTCATTGGAGTCAATGAATAACGGCTCCAATTACGGCCAAAGAAGTGACAGGTCACTTCTTTGATGCGGGCGTCTATTTACGCGCCGTCATTTGACAGCGGCGCGTAAATATACGCCTCGTGTGAACAGACAAACGTCTGCCCATTGCTTTCAATGGGCAGATGTTTGTCAACGCTATCGAGGCGCTATTTTCGGACGAAATTCGGGTCAAAAATGCCCGAATTACGTCCGTAATTAGTGCGTGTGAACATACCCTTAATGTATCTAATCCTACTTTAACAGACTCACCTGCTTCCAGGCTGCTCAGACGATCCGCTGCTAAAGTATTGACACGCTGGATCAATCAGCGGTCAGGTCTGGCATCCACTCATATTAGACAGCCCCCTATTTAAAGTGCCTCCTCCTAGCCTCATGTGCCAGTAACTGTTCATTCTACCTGGTTTACTATTGCAACTCTACTAAATATCTCAGTGTCTGGACTTCTCTGTTTGATGTCACGCTGAAATATCCGTATTGTTTTCCCTTTGTGCAGACTGGGCTGGGTTTGGATTTCCCTGTGTTTCCCTGGTTTAGACCCAGCAATTAAATTTCACTATGTTTTTCTATGTACTTTAGTAATAGAATTATCTCTGCTTGTCAGTTTAGTTTCTTTGTTTCAACCCGGGTTCTTCTTAGTTTAGTGTGGCGCAACTATTATCCAGCATGATTTATTAATTGTTTTCTGGTTTACCTATTACTTGTATTGCTGGAATTATTACGTGCTTTCTGGTTTAACTTTTACTTTTCAGATGCCGTTCTACTCCTACTGCCAGTCAGCGGCTGCTCAGTGGTCATCCTGATATTTCATAGCTGCTAACAAGGATCCCTCAGGGTTACTAGGAAATTCCTGATATTAGGATTGATCTTATTAGGGCGTCAGTTCTGCTTTAGGTAGGGCTCCTCTATTGTTAGGTAGACGAAGCACGAGCGAAACGCGCGTTGGGTCAAGCAGAGGTCCCCCTTCCTGGTCCGGATCTCCCATTCATCTTATATCATGTAGGTGTAGGTACATTGCTCAGTGTGCTATATGTACTTAGGACTGCATTCTAGATTGTTGACTATTCACACTATGCATACGTGTCCATCTGTGCAAATGTATTATGCCTAGCACTTGCTTAAATAGCTTATATATATATGCACTTTAGCTACACTTGGGAGTTGATTGTGACCATATTTTACTATCTGTGGGTCGCTCTGCTTTTTTCTTCTGATTCCATCCCTGTTCGAGGGTTTCTGGTATTTTAATATATTTAATTGTTTGTATGTTGTCTCTGTGTCCAAAGTAACTTCAATAAAGACTGTTTATATATATTTTTTCAATTATTTGGTCGTGACTTGTTTCTTTTTCTGGGCTTGTTCACTGTGGACCTCAGGGGTTGCTCACCTGATAGCTTGCGCCAACTCTGAATTTGAATTTAACAGTAACGTGGTACCTACCAAGTGTGATATTGTCTCCTATTGCGTTAGTGTATCTGTTAGGGCCGCGGTTGCTGACTGCCGGCGACTGCAGACCTCTGAAAATTTACCGGCATCTCCTCCCTCCAAGACGCCGGTGCACACTGCAGTCTTCTTCGGCTGATGCCCGTAGACCCCGCTCTTAAAGGGCAAGCGCGCACACTAGGAAATCCTTCCCAGGTCAATTCCAGCACTTCCAGATCTTTAAAAGGAACTCTGCCCACTTCTTCCTTGCCTGAGCAATGTTGTGTCTTCCCTACGTTTGTGTTGCAAATGGTTCCTTAGCTGCATTCCATATCCTGAATCCTGTTTCCAATATCCATTATCTGTGTCGAGTACTAGTGCCTAAGTCGAGTGTCCAAGACGACTTCACCATCTGTGTCCGGTGTCCCTGCCAAACCGAGTGTCCGAGACGACTTCACCATCTATGTTTGGTGTCCGTGCCAAGCCGAGTGTCCGACACGACTTTACCATCTGAGTCCGGTGTCCTAGTCATGTACAGTGTCCAAGACGACTGCACTTCTTCAGTCCGGTGTCCTAGCAAATCCCACTGTCTGAGATGACTGCACTCCTCCAGTCCGGTGTCTTAGCCAAGTCCAGTGTCCAAGACGATTGCACTACTCCAGTCCGGTGTCCTAGCTAAACTTCATTATCCTGCACAGGCCTGGTCTCCCTTGACTGTCTGGCATATACCCACTTCTGACCTTCCAGGTACATTATCTTTACTAACTCTCACAGACTCTGTTGATCAGCAGCTGCTCCATTATGGTGGAGTGCCCCAGTGGGTCCACATACCTGCACTTTGTTACAGTATCTAAACTTACTGTGTGTGATACTGTCAGCTGAGCATCTATGACCTCATTCACATCATATTTTTGCCCTATATTTAGTGTGTACTTTGGGATAGCTTCCGACGTACATGTTAAATGTGTCCATAGGGCTCCATTAGCCTGATTGAGGCCAAAAGATTGTCCTTTTGACCTCCGTCAGGCTGGTATACATTGGTTTACCTTTTTTTGAAAAATGTAATAGTATAGTAGACTACACTTTTCCATCCTAAGGGATATTGCAAAAAAAATAAAGCATATACCACGTGGTATACTTTTGTTTTTACATGGGAGCCCATGTGTGACGGATGCGACTGTATTACATCCGTCACAGGTATACATTAAACGTTTGCCTCGGGGAGCTACCCCACTGGCCAGAGTCTCTAGGAAGAGCATCAGTAGCGCTTGACTTAGGGATTCATGCCAAGGGGAAGTTCCTGATGTTATTGTCCATGGGACAGTGATGTCAGAATCTTTCAACTTCAGAAGCTCTCTGGCCGGGGACACTAGGACTGGAGAAGACCCTGCTGAACAGTAATGTCAGAGGATTCTCCATATATGGATAGTAACGTCAGGGGCTTCTCTAGTCCCAGAGTCCTCGGTCAGACCGTTTCTGAAGCACTTGCTGGGGACTCCTGAATTACAAAGCTACTGACATTACTGTCCATATTTGGACAGCGATGTCAGAAGCTTCCCCAGGCACAGCACTACAGGCAGTGCTCTGAACAGGGGGTATTTTACTGTATGCGTATACGATGGGATATGTTGTCACCCTCTGTCAGAAGTATGCGTTGGGACTCTTACTGACGTATTCCTCCAATAGAAGGAAAAGCTTTATGTGAATGAGGCTATCCTGGGTGATGCGGTCTAAGAGAACAATACAGCTCTACATTCCCCATCATGTCATATGACTGAATTTAAATAAACTGAATGAATGTATATTATTTGATGGGGGTCTTGTAGGTTTTAAGAGGATGATGATATTTGTATCTAACCCTTCTATATTGCTTTGACAGTTGCATTAAAGGAAATGTATTTACAAAAAGGCAACATTTTTATTTTAATCAATTTATGACACATTTAATTATAGAGCCACATCTGTGTCAGTAAATGTGCTACAATAAATATTGACATTGATTATATTTGTGAATATTTATTTAAAAAAAGGCTCAGTAATTACAACCTGTCAACAGGAAAATGAAAACACGGTGAAAAAAGCTGAGGATGTGAACATCAGTCATTCATAACATCGCAGGTAAATGTGTGTTGTGTTCAAACATGCCTTTTATAAATATTAACAATTATATAATTAGTTATTTTAGAATTACTTTCTAGATTTTCCTGCCGAATGCTCTTAAAGGGAATCTGTCATCAGAAAATTACAAATTGTTTTTGAGAAAAAAAAATTCCCACTATATTAAAAAAAATAATTAAAAAAATAGACAGGCACTTTCTATTTTGCAAAGACCACTATTAAGCAGTCATTTCATTATTATCAGAGGCAGAAGTACAATGAACGTAGCCCCACTATTATATAGCCTCGGGGGATATAATATATGATTACACCATGAATTACTTTGATGAGCATAGCTCCCCTCCTCGCACAGGGACCTCTGCACAGGTCACAGAGCATGCCCACAACACTCCCTTATACAAGTCAATAAGTCATCACTAGACTTCAGTTTCCTAAGTACATGTGACTGCTGTTAGGTTGCATTCACATACAGTAGATTTTGTTGCAGTAATTTCTTGGACTGAAAATCTGTTCTATTCATCTGAATTTGGTTGTTTCTGCAGCAGGTACATGGATTTTTGCAAGTTCCAGTTCTGCAAAAAAAAATCTGCCGCATTCGACTGCGATGTGAATATGGAATTACGTTTTGGGCTCCACATTGTAAAAAGTATATAGGAGAACTGGAGAGGGTTCAAAAGTGGGCGACTAGATTATTAAATGGGATGGGAGGTGTCTCTTAGGCCGGGTTCCCACGGGTCGGAAACACTGCATAAAAATCCGACCCGGAACTCGCAGTAAGTTCTGTCAGAAAAATCGCACCACATTAACATTTACGCTAAGTTTTTTTCCACAGCGTGGGAATGAGATTTTCTAAATCTCATCCACTTTGCTGCTTTTGTAAATGCTGCAGACTTTTCCACACAGAATTCCGTTGCAGAATTTCTGTAGCGTTTACGCTACGTCGGAACCCGGCCTTACAATAAAAAACTAGAGAAATTGGGCTTCTTCAGCTTGGAAAAAAGACATATTGAGGTGCTCTATTAACATGTATAAGTATATGTCAATACAAAGAACTAGCACATGATTTATTCATTCCAAAGGACATTCATCACATGTGAAGAAAAGGTGATTCATCAATATAGGAAAGGGTTCTGTACAGTTCGAGCAGTCTAACTATAGACTGTCCTACCCCAAGAGGTAGTAATGTCCGATACTATGTCAGTATTTGAAAAAAGGCTATTTGTTTATTTCCTGACATGGCATTGGAGGTGATAATTAGTCTAGCAATAAAAGACATGTAATTAACCCCTTCCCGCCGCAGCCCTTTTTCAGATTTTCATTTTCGTTTTATCCTCCCCACATTTCAAAAGCCATAACGTCTTTATTTTTTCGTCGATATAGTACTATGAGGGCTTGATTTTTGCGGGACGAGTTGTACTTTTTTGTAGCACCATTTATTGTGCTGTATAATGTACTAGGAAATGGGAAAAAAATTATTTGTGGGGAAGAAAATGAAAAAAACAGCGATTCCTCCATGGTTTTTCGCCCAACGTTTTTACGAAATTCACTGTTCAATTAAAACAACATGTTAACTTTATTCTGCGGGTCAATACGATTACGGCGATACCAAATATGTATATTTTTTTCTATATTTTACTACTGTTACAAGTAAGAACCTAAGTGTAAAAAAGAAAATGGATTTTGCGTCGCCAAATTCCGAGAGCCATACGTTTTTTATTTTTCCGTCGATTAACTGGTATGAGGGCTTATTTTTTTCGGGATAAGCTGTAGTTTTTAATAATATAATTTTTGTGTACATGCGACGGTTTGATCACTTTTTATTTCATTTTTTGCTGGAGATTAGGTGACCAAAAAATAGACATTCTGGCGTTTACAATTTTATTTTTTTACGGCGTTCACCGTGCGGGTTAAATAATGATATATTGTAATAGTTCAATAATGTATTGCAGTATATCGTGATTCTGACAGTTATCTATTAAGCCCTGCCGGAGGCAGGGCTTAATAGGTGTACAAAGGTGTACAAAGATGGCGGCCCCGGGGGCGTTCATTAAGCCCCCAGGCAGCCATAGCCACCATCGCCCACCGCGATTGCGTTGCGGACGGCGCGATTTGCTGTTAGAGGGGGTTGCCCCCCTCTTTCTGATTATTTAAATGCGGCGGGCGGTATTGACACAGTCCACTATAGATAATGCCCAACACATCACCCTGTAGATAATGCCTCACACATCCCCCTGTAGATAATGCCTCACACATCCCCCTTGTAGATAATGCCACACACAGCCCCCTGTAGATAATGCCACACAGCCCCCTGTAGATATGGCCACACACTGATCCCTGTAGATATTACCACACACTGCTTCCTGTAGATATTAACATACACTGCTCCCTGTATCCAAAAAAGAGAGATAGAAGCAGCAAGCCTTCATAGAGAAGGTGAAACGTTGCAGTGGATGCTGGTTGAATAAACCAGAGTTTTTTTGAGTGCTGCTTCTATCTCTCTTTTTTGGATACACGTTTGTGCAGGGAGAGGTCACTCCCTGTTTGAAAGCTGAGCACCAGCCTTAACAGGCAAGGAATCACAGTGCTGCTCCTACCCTTGATTTGTCTATACACTGCTCCCTGTAGATATTACCACACACTGCTCCCTGTAGATATTGCTACACACTGCTCCCTGAAGATAATGCCACACACAGCCCCCTGTAGATAGTGCTTGATAAAGACCCATTCATGGGTTGAAACGTTGCAAGTATTTTTATGCTTGGTGAATAAATCAAATACACTTCTTTGGATTATCTTGAGTGCTGCAGTTCCTTTCTTCGATTGCATATTGATTGTCTCCCTTGGACCTGGTATTCTTTACTGTATGAACCACCCATGTTTGGGGAGTTGTCCTTTCACACTGAAGAATTTTTTGTGGCTGTGTTGCTGTTTTCCTGAATATCCCCTGTAGATAGTGCCACCCCCCCTGTAGATAAAGCCACACACGCCTCCTTGTAAATAGTGCTACACACACCCCTCCCTGTAGGTAGTACCATCGGGGCTCCATCTAACAGCAGAATCCCCGGCCAAAGCATTGCCGAGCACACTGGCCGGGGATTTCGGTCCCAGATGAGCACTTGACGCCACAGTCCATTTATAAACAGTGATGTCAGGGGCTCCTCCAGGAGCATAATCCACAGCAAGAGCATCCGAAACACTCTGGCTGGGGATTCCGCTCCTGGAAGAGCCATGACGGCAGCATAAGGAAGCACCCCCCTATAGAGTCCTTTGCAGTCAGCGAGACGCTCAAACCCCCCCCCCCCTTGCTAACAGCCAGAATCCCAACCCTGCAAATAGGCAAAATCCCCCCTCCCGGAATCCGTAGCGTTGGCCGGCGATGACTTTTTTAAGTTAATAAGGGGCAGGGGTGGCGCTCAGTTGTTTTAAGACCGCGCTCACCTCAGTCTCAGCCCGGCTGCCTCTTCTCGATGTCTTCTCTCTGGCGCTTCTGCTCTGCTCTGGTGGTGCAGGCAGCATCAGGGGAGAGGAGGGGCGTGTTCTAGCAGACATGTCTATTGCCGCACGTTTGCTAGATAAGGAGAATAGCCCTAAAAGTTTACTGGGGGACCAGCCTGGGGGGCACCTGCCCCAACCCGTCCCCTGGACTCCCCGGGGAAGCCAGGGCGACAGCCATGAGAAGAGCCATGATGGCAGCGTCAGCACCAGGCAGCCGAGTTGGCCCCCCGAGTGTAGTGGGCCCCGACACTTGCCCGGGTTCGCCGGGGGCTGACGCCGGCCTTGGAAGAGATCAGTGACTCTTGATGTTATACCACAAAGCTGCTCTGATATGGGCTTCAACCCAGAAATGGGAACAACTCTCCTTGTAGGGTTCATGCTTCAGTGTACCTGTCACCATGCTTTCACTAGTAAATGGTTCATTAAATATTCATATAGGGACTTACTATAGGTCTAGGCCAGTGCCATTGACTGGTGTGGGTCTCACATGCTTCCTGACAGCTAATGGGCAAAGGATAATATTAGCATGTTCCTGATTGAAGAAGACATAGCTGCGGTGCAAGTGCAACACGTGCATTGGTCCCCTCGTAGATCAACTTGCTCAGCCGCTACAAAAAGGAGATCCTATACTGAAAAAGTTTGGCTTTTTCTGGACTTAACCAATATATTGCAAGAAACCCAACAGCTTGAAATAAAACATCAAATTAATGTTCTATCAGGTATGAAAGGCCAAGAATCCACACATGCAGTTTTGGTGCAGATTTTGGTGCAGTTTTTGGCTCAGCTTTTATATTTAAAGCCAGAAGTGAATTTAAAAGGAAGGCAAGGTATAAATGCTGCATGTGAAATCTGGTCTAAAAAATATATTTTGAATTCTCTGAAAGACTTATGAGGTATCAATACTTGTAGATTGGGAGCCGATAGTAAATTTTTCACTTGATTTGTCTGACAATTTGACAAACGATTCATGATTCGACATTTATTAGGATTCATTGGGCAAATGATTTCTGTTCAAATTCCACATATCAGTAATGAATGATGATGAAAGATAAAGTCCACCATCCAGACTTCTTTTTAATGAATTCTCCGTAATATATGTAGAAAAGAAAAGTAGATCCGGAGTTTTTTGTATATAAAATATAACTTTTACTTGTTTCTCTTAAAAAATTACTTTAGAAAAAACACAATTATACAGACAGTATATAAAAGGTGTACTGAAGTTTTGATGCTCATTCAAAACCTGTATCCAGTATCGTGAGGTGATACGACATTAACAGCAGTTCATACGTGTATATAATAAATAAGGAGTGTTCATCAATTTTCGTGTCTAGAGATCCTTTCAAGTTAGTGACCAACAGGTAATAATGAGTGACCAACAGGTACAAGAGTATGGGGCTCAGTGCCCCCCTACCCGTATGGATGTCATCCGTTTTCTCTGACAACCTTTAGAGCTTGCTGTCCGATGGATCAGGAAAGAGCTCTCCTTGTGTGTATAAAGGATCTCCTCTGTGAACTCTCTTAGTATAGTTAAAATCTCCCTAGGAAGGACTTGAAAGGATCTCTAGACACGAAAATTGATGAACACTCCTTATTTATTATATACACGTATGAACTGCTGTTAATGTCGTATCACCTCACGATACTGGATACAGAGTCCACATAGCAGTAACTATTTGAATAATCTATAAAAAGGAAATTTTGTGGTTAAGATTTAGGGTATGTTCACTCGCAGTGTTTTCAGACGTAATTTGGGCGTTTTATGCCTCGAATTACGCCTGAAAAACGCCCCTAATACCCCTACAAACATCTGCCCATTGCTTGCAAAATGGTTTTACGGTGTTCTGTTCCCACGAGGTGCAATTTTACGCTTCGCTGTCAAAATACGGCGCGTAAAAATGACGCCCGCAAAAAAGAAGTGCATGTCACTTCTTGGGACGTTTTTGGAGACGTTCTTCATTGATTCCATTGAAAAACAGCTCCAATAACGTCCGTAAAATACGCCGCGAAAAATGCGAGCTGCTACAAAAACATCTGAAAATCAGGAGCTGTTTTCGCCTGAAAACGTAAAACGCACGAATTATGTCTGAAAACACTGCGTGTGAACATACCCTAATAAGTAAAGAGTCTTATCATATTCTTGCTGGGAATGTCAGATGTACATATCAATAATTTAAAGACTTCTATACATTGCACAGAAAGACACCCGTACATTGCACAAAATTTGTTTCCTGCTGCGGCCTGGCCACATACTGACACATAAGGACACTGCATCAGCAGGGTGGGTGTCCAGTAAAATGCACAGACTGGGAGGAAAGGTCGGGCATTTAAGTACAGTGTTCACAAATGTTTAAAAAAAAATCAAAAACCTTATTCTTTATAAATAAAATGGTCAACTAAAAAGAATAGAATAACAGAATTGACCAATTGTGTTCTTAGCTTATCCGTGGTTTACCTGTTTGACCAATATCAAATCTCAAACCTACATAAAATAACAGCATCCAACAGCACCAAGCTCATATACAAGTTGGGAGCACGTTTCCAAAGAATCCTGATTTCTGATTCCAACACCGGTAGCTAAAATAAATAAGGTTTGAGGCAGCTGGATTATAAAGCTACAAAAATGGTGTTTATTCCCTCATGCAGTGATGTTTCAGCCCTTACAATGAGGGCTTGAGAAAAGCACCATGGTGAGAGCTGAAACGTCGGTGCATGAGTAAATACATTTTAAACCTATATTCGGAAAAAAAAATGAAATTCTTGAATTGAATTCTTGTTTCTAGCATCATTATTCAAAAACGAGAACTTCTATGTGAGCTGTTTAGAGCCTCCATCTACAATTTTGCAGATTCAATGTGGTCCGTCGCATACAGTTGGGAACTGTCGTACAATGGATCTGGTGCAGCATCATGTCTACCATTATGAATAGAAGCCGCGACACATATGTGAACATAGCCATATTCCTGATGTCTTAGGCCCCATGCACACAACTGTGCCCGTAATCATGGTACGTGATTACGGACACAGTCAGCTGCGGACAGCCATCTGTATTTGCGGACCGTGCTCCCATATAAAGTATGGGAGCACGGTCCGTAAAAACAGAAAATAGGACATGTCCTATCTTTTACGGAGCCCTTCTATGGCCCGGACACCTTCCCGTAAATATACGGGAAGAAGTCTATGGGCAATAGAAATGAATGGGTCCGTAATTACAAATTAATTATACGGTCGTGTGCATGGGGCCTTAGTCTGCACAGTAGTTTACTTGTCAATGCAGCAGTTCGTGCTCCAGAGCTGCTCTTCCTCTTGTAAATAGGGACATGAAGTTACAGCCATAATCATCCATTTTGAATGCAATGAAGAGTTGTGTTTTGGCACTCAGTTAAAGAAACTTCTTAAAAATATGCAGTCTTCCCTTTTCCCCCTTTCCTCCTGCCATGTCCGTGATCTTTGTGCATCCTGCTCCAATAGTCCAAGCGTTGTGTCTATATTGATAAATGTAGAAAAGATAAAGCCTTACTGTATACTCTGAGGTAGGAATTATCACATGACAGCCGAAATGAACACTGAGAGCTAGCAATAAAAAGGATTTCTCTATGTGATTCCATTCATTTCACTGGAGGGCACAGCTTGGGAGAAAAATTCTGGTAAGTCATACAATTCTTAAAATGAATAACTAAAGATAATAAATAAGTAAAACAAATTGTGACTTAGGGCCTGTGCACATCACGTTTTTTTGCTTCCGTCAGAGGTATACGTCGGGAAGAGATCCTATGTATAACTCAGATGGAAGGTAGTGACGTATTCCACTGTATAAGCATGCAGTGGGATACATCGCCCAAACTCCTCAGGCAGAGAGCTACTAGAAGCACTGTGCCCGGGGAAGATCCTGACAGTGAAGGAATCCTTGGGCGATGCTCTACCTAATGCTCTTCGTAGAGATTCCAGCCCTGGGGAAGCTCCCCGAGGTATAAGTTTAACATATACCTCTGATGAATGCCATACAGTGGCATTAGTCACACATGGCTCACATGTTAAAAAAAAACGTATACCGCGCGATATACTTTTCTTTGCTGGATCCCTCAGTATGGAATTACGTAGTCTACTTGTCAAGGAATAACTACTTGAGCAATTACCCAAAGTGAAAGTGTATGGAATTGCTATACAAGCAATTTCCCAAAGGTAGCTGGAGGCTTTCTGGATCAAGCGTGCAGGTAAATCAGCTACCTCAAGTCCGTAACCACTCTGGTCAGCAGAGTCTAAGGCTACTTTATGGTCTTTACCAAATCCGACCGCAAGGCAGGTTGGATTTGGCTGCATAGAACCCAGGTTGTTTTACAGAATATGGTGTTGGATAGGAGGTGCAATGCAGGCAATACCAGAATAGATAACCAGACAAGCCAGAGGGGTAATAAACAAGCAGAGTTCAAACCAGGATATACTAAAAGTCCAAATCGCAAAACTGAAGAATACCAGGAGTTACAGCGGTCAAAACCAGCCAAGAGCAGAATGTCCAAATCAGTGAGCAGAGGCTAAATACAAAGACAAGCCGAAGTCCAGTTCAAGTAGTCCAAACAGTCAGGGTATTACAGAGTGTAACCAGGAGCTTGATCGGACACATGCATACACAAGAAATCACAAGCAACAATGAGAAAACTGACCAGACTCAAATACTCCACCCTTGGCCTTGATAGGACGCAGACAGAGAAATGAGAATTGCTCTGTATCCAAAACCAGGGCCACTCAGAAGCTTGGCTAGTAGTCATGACAACTGTAACATCTAAGGCCACGGTCCGTCGTTCGGTCGTTAACCTCGACGGCCGTGGCCATGGACAACTTACCTCGTTGCAGCGTCGTCCTCCTGTCAGGCGTCGGCACTCACTTCCGGACAGAGTGTAATTTTGGAGGAACTCTGCAATCTAGCCCAGGATGCCCTGGGCTATAAAAATGGGCTCTGTCTCCTTGCTCTTTGCCGGAGAGTTGTTCATTACCCATTGTTTGTCGTGCTTATGGTCTCCCAGTGTCTTCCACTTTCCCAGTGTACCTTGCTCCTGTATCCCGTATCCTGCTTCCGTGCTACCTAGTGCTATTGCCGTGCTGTGCTATTTTCCGTGCTGTGCTACAGCCTACGCTTCATCTGCTACGCCTCACCTTACGACTTCCCTCCGCCTGGTCCTGGACGTGTCTGCCTCGCTACTGCCTACGATTGCCTCAGGTACCCTTGCTGAACTAATTGAACTCTATACCTACCTGTTTGGCCAGCTGCCATCCCGCTACGCGGTACGGCCCAGTGGGTCCACACCCCGCATTGTGACAACAACCTTAAAGTGGCGGACATTTCCTAACACTACTACATTATTCCATCCTCCAAAAAAAGAAATATCAACGAATACCAGCCCAACAGTGTCCAAATGGACACTCTTTTGGCCTCTGTTGGACTAATGTAGCCCAATGGACATGTTTAGCGTGCATGTCAGGAGCTTTTGTCTTGTCCAGACCTAGAAACAGGATGCAGTGACTATTTTTATGTTCAATACCCGGTTGGCATTTCACGACAGAAAATAACTTCATTAGTGGTGTACACAAAAGAAAGGGGGCTCTATAGCAATAAGCTTACTACCCGTTATGGTGCTGGGTTTTGCCACCCAGGATAAAATGGCATTGTTTTTGTATTTTCCTTCACATTCTTTCCCATCCTTATGTTTGCTAATAATTCAGTAACCGGTGCGGGGTCTCTATGTCCAATGGCACCAAAGCAGTAGGGTAGGCTGTCTCCATGACATTCGTGACATTGTTCTTTTCTGAATAGGGCTTATAACACTGTCTATCTCAATTTAATGGTTCATGAATAGAACGCCATAACTGCCATGAAGATTGGCACATACACAAGTAGATTCGAGGAGGAATGACAAGATTTTTTTGGCAACCAGGATCTGTGGAACCCTGAGTGACAACTCCTATCTGTGCTGTAACAGTAGCAGTACTAGGTTGTCACCTAGCATCTTGTATGTGATTAAGGACTTCATGTGTTTTAAAGGGAAAATGCTCATTAAGTAGAAACAGAATTATTAGTAACTGACTGGAAATGAAATTTATTACAGATCTCAGTATGCTATGATTATTGTCGATTGTCATGAATCCTCCTCTAAAGCCAAAGTTTATATGAAAAAGGAAAATAGTACCTCTCCCATTGACATACAGTTAGATTGGAGTGCATTGAGAAATGTGAGGGTCCCTTGTACTATAAAGTGAAATACAGTTCTGTGTCCTGATTTTGAAATTGACGTTACCAGCCCTCTCTATATTTCGTTATACATTGTGAATTGTAATTATCGGATAATTAAGTCTCTTCTTTCTGTAGAGACTGTCTACAGGGACCTCTAATAATGTCAAGGCTTAGTCTTAAATTTACATCTAAATTATGCAAAGGCTGAAAGGAAAATTCATCTGATACATAATGTCATTTATGCTTAAAAACAACAAGCCAAATGATTACGGAGCATGTGCTTTTATTTACCAACAAGTGCTAAAAACAGTTTATATAGTCTCCATAGATGGACTTTTCGATTTACCCAAATTTTCTATAATCCGGAATATCGAAGTACCCACAAATACTGGATTTTCTGAACGGTAGATGGATACAGTAAATATAATGGCTCTGCTTCTTTTTTTAAATGAATGTCCACCATTTAACACCATTCTGTTTTAATAGGGATTTCCAGGATTTGACCTTGATCTCTCCCTCAGCTGCTTGATCAGCAGGCGTCCCATATTTGGGATTCCCACAAATCAGCAGAAAAAAGTTAACCCCTCTTAAGTGAGTGGGAACCCCACTGATAACACATTAATGACATATCCTACAGATAAGCACTTAGTGTAAAATCCTGTAAAAATTGAAAAAACTACTAAATTCTTTGCTATTTAATTTCATAATATATATAATTTTTCTTTCTGATGTCGTACTCAAAAGCCACGATTCCCTTTCATGCAGTCATAGAGTTACATGATAAAATTGTGTCTGCCTGCAGCCCCCATTAATAGATCTGTATACAGATGCCACACATTTAGTCTGGTCTGGGGTCTGCATAGGGGATAGTAGTCTGATCTGAAATCTGTATAGAGGATGGTCTGGTTTTGGGTTTGTATAAGGGATAGTATGGTCTGGTGTCTGTATGAAGGTCATGGTAGTTTGGTCTGGGGTCTGTATTTAGAGTAGCTCAGTCTAGGGTCTGTAAAGAGGATTGTAGTCTGGTCTGGGGTCTGTATTAAAGCGGTAGGAGGAGTGTGGTCTGAGGTCTGTATTTGGGAGGAGTCTGGTCTTGTGTTTTTTGTTTAGGGGAAGTTCGGTCTGTGTTTTATATTTAGGGGTCTGGTCTGCAGTCATTATTTAGGGGTTCAGGTATGGGGTCATTGTTTTATCTGGTCTGGTGTATGTAATAGATAAAGTGAAACCAACACTTAGATTTCACCTATCTCAGTCCTAGAAAGTATAGCTGTGATCCGATTGGTTGCTATAGGCAACTGCCTAATGTTTTCTCTGCACTCATTTTTATAAATAAGAAAATATAGGGCAACTTATAATATTAAACGGTATGACAACCTGAAAACGCAGCATAGGAAGCCTTATAGAGGGGTGTGGTCTTAAAAAAAGAAGTATGATCTGCAAAGGGGCGTGGCTTACATAAAGAAAAAAACATTTCCTGCATGCTACAAGCAAGAAACCAGAATCTCCCTTAAAGCCATTTCCAAAAGTTGGCAAGTATGTTTAAGCCTATGAAGGTGTGAAGGAAAGCAGCAGATGCAATTCTGTGGAAAGCCCACAAAGTGGAGTCTTCAGAAAGCAGGAATACGCTGTATTTTGTATATGTGATGTGCTTTACTACTGTAATCTGTGTAATGTGATTGCAGGCAGTGCTCAAAGGGTTACTTTCTTCACAAGGTTTGTTTATAATCAAACCTGCTCAGGGTAGAATTCTCTGGAAGCATTATAAGCCTTTGGAGAAGCAACCAGCCAATCACAGAGCTCCTTACTAATGAGCCTGTGAGGGTGGAGTTAAATATTGGAGATAGATAGTGAAAAGTGTGCGGAACTAGTCTCACTAATTCCTAAACAGCCCTGTGTATAGAGACATATTGTCTAGGGAGTAAAGAAATCTAACAGAGAGAGAGAGAGATGAAGAGTTACAGCTGAACTTCTAGAGAAGAAAAGACCTGTTGATTGAACACTTATCTGCGCAAAGAAGAAAGGAACCTCATGAGCCTGCCTGTACTCCATGCTACATCCAGCCTGCCTGTACTCCATGCTACATCCAGCCTGCCTGTACTCCATGCTACATCCAGCCTGTCTGTACTCCATGCTACATCCAGCCTGTCTGTACTCCATGCTACATCCAGCCTGTGTGTACTCCATGCTGCTGCTATATCCAGCCTGTCTGTACTCCATGCTACATCCAGCCTGCCTGTACTCCATGCTACATCCAGCCTGCCTGTACTCCATGCTACATCCAGCCTGCCTGTACTCCATGCTACATCCAGCCTGCCTGTACTCCATGCTACATCCAGCCTGCCTGTACTCCATGCTACATCCAGCCTGTCTGTACTCCATGCTACATCCAGCCTGCCTGTACTCCATGCTACATCCAGCCTGCCTGTACTCCATGCTACATCCAGCCTGCCTGTACTCCATGCTACATCCAGCCTGCCTGTACTCCATGCTACATCCAGCCTGCCTGTACTCCATGCTACATCCAGCCTGCCTGTACTCCATGCTACATCCAGCCTGCCTGTACTCCATGCTACATCCAGCCTGTCTGTACTCCATGCTACATCCAGCCTGCCTGTACTCCATGCTACATCCAGCCTGCCTGTACTCCATGCTACATCCAGCCTGCCTGTACTCCATGCTACATCCAGCCTGTCTGTACTCCATGCTACATCCAGCCTGCCTGTACTCCATGCTGCTGCTACATCCAGCCTGCCTGTACTCCATGCTACATCCAGCCTGCCTGTACTCCATGCTACATCCAGCCTGTCTGTACTCCATGCTACATCCAGCCTGTCTGTACTCCATGCTACATCCAGCCTGTGTGTACTCCATGCTGCTGCTATATCCAGCCTGTCTGTACTCCATGCTACATCCAGCCTGCCTGTACTCCATGCTACATCCAGCCTGCCTGTACTCCATGCTACATCCAGCCTGCCTGTACTCCATGCTACATCCAGCCTGCCTGTACTCCATGCTACATCCAGCCTGCCTGTACTCCATGCTACATCCAGCCTGTCTGTACTCCATGCTACATCCAGCCTGCCTGTACTCCATGCTACATCCAGCCTGCCTGTACTCCATGCTACATCCAGCCTGCCTGTACTCCATGCTACATCCAGCCTGTCTGTACTCCATGCTACATCCAGCCTGCCTGTACTCCATGCTGCTGCTACATCCAGCCTGCCTGTACTCCATGCCACATCCAGCCTGCCTGTACAATACTTTCACTGCAAGTTCATCTAAGTAAAGTAAGTTGGATTTTCTAAGTTAACCCCGTTTCTCTGGATTCATTTACTAGGGAGGGAAGATATCAGCTTCAGTGCGTCCACCCCTTCACCTCTCCATATAAGTGGACTTTGTTATATTTTTTTGCCTGGGTTACCATCACAGCCCTGCATCCCCACAAGAGCCCATCCCCAGATTACATATATATAACTGGCGTCACAACAAACCTATCCAAGTTCTATTTCCCTTTGACCTCTTTACCTTGCAACAGACTGGGGAGCAGAATCTGAAGTGGTCACCGTGGAGTGGTAGTTACACCCTCCAGCGCATCACCGTGACAAGTGTCGGCTGATCCTCACTCCTTGCTCCCAGTTCTGGGATACTGCAATTCAGTACTGAGCTCCCTCTGACCATTGAGCCTGTAGCAATCAGTGGCGTAACTACCGATGTAGCAGCCGCAGCGGCTGCTATGGGGCCCGCAGCATGAGGGGGCCCGTGCCGCCCCCCTACACGGCCCCCCCATGCTCGGTGGTGCCGCTAGCAGTCGTTATGTCTGCAACAGTGGTAGTGATGCCACTACGGGGCCCACGCCACCCGGCCCCTAACATTTATGGGCCGGCCAGCATGGGCCCCCTCATGCCTGGTGGTGTCACTAGCACCGGAGGGGGCCCCGGTGCTAGCGACAGCCACATTCACTTCTATCTGCGTCCTCAGGATGCAGATACAAATGAATACTATAGGCTGCAGGTCATGTTAGGCTTGCAGCCTATAAGGTGCTGGGAAGACTTCCTGCGCAGGCACAAGCGTCCCGCCCTGGAGGATGTGCAGCGCTGCGTTCGTCGCTGAAACGGGGCAAGGTAAGTACAATATATTTTTTTTTTGGGGGGAGGCTGTGTGGCAATATATAGAAGGGGAGGGGGGATTGCTATGTGGCACTATATACAAGGGGGAGATGTATGACACTATATACATAGCGGGGCTGTGTGGCACTATGTAGAAAGGAGGGGCTGTGTGGCACTATATACAAGGGGGGCTATGTGGCACTATATACAAGGGGGGCTGTGTGGCACTATATACAAGGGGGGCTGTGTGGCACTATATACAAGTTGGAGCTGTGTGACACTATATACAAGGGGGGCTGTGTGGCACTACTAAGGGGGGCTGTGTGGCACTATCTACTAGGGGGGCTGTGTTGCACAATCTACAGGGATCTGTGTATGGCGCTATCTACAGGGGTCTGTGAGTGGTGCTATCTACTAAGGGGGGCTTTGCAACACTATATACAAGGGAGGGGGGCTGTGTGGCACTATATACAAGGGAGGAGGGCTGTGTGATACTATACAGGGGAAGCTGAATGGCGCTATCTACAGGGGGGATTTATGGTGATATCTATGGGGGCTATATGGAACTATCTACAAGTAGGTGGGGTGTGACACTGTCTACAAGGGGGCTGTATAGCACTGTCTACAGGGGGGCTGTATGGTACAATCTACAGGGTCACTATAAGAGGAGCTGTGTGTGGCACCTAGGGGAATGGGGGGCCCAGTCAAAAGTTTGCTATGGGGCCCAGACTTTCCTAGTTACGCCCCTGGTAGCAAAATTTCAGACTTGATCTATGGTATGTACCACACTTCTCCACAGTCTTTTCCAATTTGCTGGGTCATATTATAACATGTCCAAAATAAGTTAAAGCTTAAGGCTGGGTTCCCACGTATTGTAAACGCTGTGGAACTTCCGCAACGGAATTGTGTGCGTAAATTCCACAGCATTTACAGTAGCAGCAAATTAGATGCGATTTAGAAAATCTCATGCCAACACTGCGGGAAAACAATGCAGCGTAAACATTAATAAATTGGCCTGTGGCGCAGAATTTAATTCCGCAGCATGTCAATTTGTGCTGTGTTTTTGTTGATTTTCTGTTGCGGGTTTTCCCCATTGGATTCAATGGGGATGCAAAACCAGCAACAGAAAGCCAAGTGTTGCGACTTTGGTGATCTCAGCAATTATCGCAACTCCAGGCAACAAAAATACTTTACCAGATCGCTCTCCTTCTTATTGAAGTCCGGCCTCCTGGGATGACGTTTCATCCCATGTGACCGCTGCAGCCAATTACAGCCAATTTCCCAAGGTAGAGGGGATGCAAAAAAAAAAAGAACCATTACTTACCTCACAGATCCCCATCGTTCCAACGCTGCCGCTCCATTCCTCCCCACTGCTGTTTATTGACATAGCTGCAGCAATGACTTGTCAGTATGCCAACATGATTGCTGCAGCCAAGTATTGGTTGCAGTGATCATGTGGGCATACAAGCACCTCATTGCTGCAGCTATGTCAATACACAGCGACGGGGAGGAACGGAAGCAGGGGGGATCTGTGAGGTGAGCAATTCCTTTTTTTTTATTTTTTTGCATCCATTCTACCGTGGCCAATTTTTTAATTAACTTGGCAAACCCCTTTAAGTCTGTAATATTTACTTCAAATGGAAGCATAGGTTAATTGAATTACTTCTAGTGGGGTCTTGCAGAGTAGGAGGGAGGTGGGAACAGCATTGAACCATGTCTCACCTAATCACCTAAGACTAGTCCTACATGATGGCTTTGTCCCGCGACACAGCTCAAAAGGCCAAAAGATCCGCTGTATCATACGGACTGTATTGAAAGTGAATGTGGTCGATGGGCGTGGCTTGAACGCTGAGGAGAGCAGACGTGTATTGTGCAAGCTGAGAGATTCTCCTTCATAACCTGCAAAAACAGGTCTGCTGAGCACATTACCTGCCTTATTTCTCAGCCGCATTATACTCCAGGACTCTTGCAGGACATTTCGGTGGTTTTGGCACGGCGGTGACTGGAGCAGGCCGTGAGGATGATTTGCAGCCTTGTCAGCGTGGAGCCGCGGCCTCGATTTTAGTGCCGACGCTGACTCCGAGGGTGCTTCCCAGCAGAGCTGAGGCGTGCAATTGACACAACACAGGTGCCGGAATCCCGGTCGCAGGGTGGATTATTGAGTTCTTGGGCACTATCTTGCTCATATAGGCTGGGCAGAAGATTTGAGGCCTTGCCTTTGAACGCCATCGGCAGCCTGATCCTGTGGAAAGGGACATCGGCCATCTTAGATTGTCAGGGATCACGGAGCATAAACATCAGGTGGAGATCCCACAGCACCTCAGCTTTCTCAGACTACTGAGTAAGTGCCACATATCAACCCCCCTGATTTCTTGTATTCATAAGAACTTCTATATTTAACCTTAAAGGAGCATAGCTCCAATTTTTTACACTGCACACTCAAGCTCAGTATACTAATTGATCATTGAATTGTCTCTTAAACAGCAACCCTGGTTATTGCATCACTAGCAAGATATACTTTTCTAAACAGGGTATCCATTTATTGACCATAATGTTCTAACGTGTGTCTACTCTGGTGGGACACTTGGATTCTCTATCACTGGAACGATATATTGCATTGAAAATGTCCAAACCTTCTAAAGATAAAGTCAAAGATGCTTTCAGTACACCTAAATGTCACAAAAGCCAACAAGAACTTGATACGTTTCTGAGAAAAAAATTGGAGGCTTCACCAGCGGGTCGACATCAGAATGCTTCAGGTGACCCTACACAACTGGATCAAGTTGACGATTCTGATGAGGAAAGTAGTACTTCTGAAAGGGCCACTGATACTGACTCTTGCCATCTCTCTAAATCCTTTTTGAAACAGTTCTTGGCACAAGCTGTGTCTCCAGTCTTAAATGAACTTTCGGACATAAAAGTGGAGTTAAAACATATTGGTGGTAGAGTTAAATCCTTGGAAACCCCGCAATCCTCCATTCTATCACACAGTGAAGCTGCACAGGCTTCCAATGTGGTCTTTGAGGGGACTAAGGTTCTCTTCTTCCAGGATCTGGCAATCAGCACGCTGACCAAAAAGAGAATGCTAAGACCGCTGACAGATATATTGAGAGACAGGAGAGTCCCGTATAGATGGCTGTGCCCCTTTGGTTTATCTGCCTTGTGTCACGGTAAGCAAATTACCATCAGACATCCGGATGACCTGGGATCTCTCTGGCAAAGGATGGACATTCAGCCCTTGAACATACCCTCTTGGCTACCGATCCACCTTCAAACTCCTTTTCTGGGCCTACCGCATCGTGCTGAATGGTTGACCGCTACCAAGGGGAAATCGCCTAAAAGAAGATTGGAGGAGCACACTGCTTCCTCTTCTATGACATGAGGATTACCTTTGGGTTCCTGGTTGGATATGTTAGGAAACTGGTTGCTCACTTACAGAACATACTTTATTCTCTGTTTGGAAATTGTTGAAGACGTGTTAGGTCGCGTAAGTTGACATGTGATTTCATGTCCAATATTTCAGAGGGTGTTCTTATATTACAGAACTGTTCTTTATTCCTATTGGATAATTTGTCCTGAAATGGGCTGCAAGTTTTTATTTTCTATAGGAAGAATATTATTTGTTCTAGTGTAATTAGGATGTATCTAAAGCTTTGTGAGAGTGCATTTGTTCGCATCAGTATTTCTATGTCTCGTTAGTATTATTATTGTACTATGTTATTGACCGGGACATTCTCAGTTTTCTTGGGTAATTTATATGTAGCCTGCTTTATTACATTGCAAAGTTTACTCATTACTCTTATTAAGATCCTACTGAGCATATATATACACATCTTACTGAATTGTAATGGAGCCATTTATTTAGCCGTGTATTTTATTAGATAATTCAGCTTTGCTATCTACTGTATGTATTTTTTTGTTCCCTTTGTGTGTTATGTGACGCGGCAGATTCAATCACCTTGTTACACCTTATTTTTGTTTAAGTAATGGCGACTATCAAAATAGTTTCGCTGAATATTAGAGGGCTTAACACTCCGCCGAAAAGATACCAAGTTTTCCATACTTTGCGGAAAGAGAAAGCAGAGATTCTCTTCTTACAAGAAACTCACTTTAGACACTTACATATACCCAACTTATCACACAATTACTTTCCACTTTGGTTTCATAGCACCCACTCCTCGGCATCTCGGGGAACTAGTATAGGCATTAGCAAGCAGATTCCATTTACTGCTTTATCACACAAGGCAGACCCCAATGCTAGATATATATTCATGAAGGGTCACATTGGTAACACATTAGTGACGATGGCGAATTATTCGCTCCAAATATGCATCAAGTACCTTGGTTATCTACCACATTGGATGAACTCCAACTATTTGCTGGAGGCTTGATTGTTCTAGGACAGGATTTTAATTGCATATTAGATCCAGATCTTGATACCACCTCCAAATCACCCTCCTTGTCTCATGGGGCCATTAGGAAGATCAAACAAGCTTTAGCTAATTCTCATCTTTTAGATACTTGGAGAACACTTTACCCGGACAGGAAGTATTATTCCTACTTCTCACACATACACGGTACTTATCATCGTTTGGATAAGATTTTTATAACTGAAAGGAATATATCTGGAATAATGGCAGCTGATATTGGCCGAATCACAGTGTCCGATCATGCCCCGGTTTCAGCCACACTATCCATTTCTTCCCTGCCGAGTAGAAATTGGAATTGGTCATTAAACGAAACACTTTTAGGTGACGATACCGAAGTTTCGTATTTGCAAGAACGTCTTAAGGAATATTTTAGTTTTAATGACATCTCAGAGGCCCCGGTGCCTATAGTGTGGGAGGCGCATAAAGTGTATATTGGAGGAGAACTGATTGGGTGCCAGATTGAAAAAAACTAGATCAGCAAAGATTGATGGGCTCATTAATCGAATTTCAGCCTTAGAAACTGTAAGTAAAAAAATCCAGCTACAAAATGCACGACCTGAGCTGCTTAGACTCTGGAATGAGCTCAAAGATCTTTTGAATGTGAAAGCAGCAAAAGTTCTGTAAAAATGTAAATATAAATTTTATGCACATGGTGACAATGGTTCCAAAATTATGTCTGCATTAGTAAATAAGCAGAAGGAAAAGACGTTTATTTTCCATATAAAAACGACCATTGGCAGTGTGATCTCAGATACTTCAGATATTGCATTAGAATTTCATGATTTTTATATATCTCTATATAATATTGAGTCTACTTCCGCTCAGACGGATGTGTCGAGTAAGAGTGCTCTCATGATGATGTTCTTAGATTCAATTACATTACCACATCTAACTACTGTGGAACAAGAGTCCCTCATAGCACCATTTACAGTTGAGGAATTGTCTTTAGTTTTATCACCTATTCCGGGAGGTAAGAGTCCAGGCCCAGACGGCCTTCCCATCTCCTACTATTGTCAGGGTAGCTTCCTTCTCCCTGTTATTTTACACCGAATAACCACCTCCGTAAGTTGTAATCTGAGTGCACGCGTGGAAAAAATATACCAGGAGACAAGTTGGTACAGATCCTCCCTCAGTGAAGTAGGAAGCAAGAACTGAACTTTGTTATTGAACAAAGAAACACAAAAGTTTCCTCCCTAGAGATGTGGGACGTGCTTAAGCCCTTTTGGCTCTATTCAGCTGTAAATTCATCTGTACACTCCTCTTGCATTCCAGGGGTGGTGTCTCCATAGGCGTGTCCTTCATGCAGGCTCCTTTGTGTTCCATAGATCCAATCTCTTTGTGAAATATACTATAGTATATAGTGGCCAGCCGCTATCAGCACCACTAGCGCTCGTCAATTCAGTTGCCCAGCACGGCTCAGTGCCTGATGAAGGTCACCTAGACCGAAACGTCGCACTCTGCCACTGGCATTAGAAATAAAAACAAAATAAAAAAATACCTTTTTTTCTATATTGGTGTGCCGGATACTCTTTTATATATATGTCTGTCCGAAACGTCAAACAACAAAAATCGCCTTATAAAAAAATTAACTATATCTTGTGAAGATTTACTTCAGTGAAGACAAAACTGATGAAAATAAAATAATAAAACGAATCTTACTATTTTATACGCTTGAGTGCTTGGGTTATTTTGTTGATATATATTGTGGATCACCCAAACCCGAACCCTCATAGCACCTGAATATTTTGACCAGGAGTGTAATCCAATTTTTTTTTATATACAAGGACTGTTCTGTAGGCAAATCATACAGCTCTAACAGAATTTAGCAGCAACAGCTGTAAAACCTGGGACATACCAATTAGATCTTACCACATCGATCCTTGCAGTCTTGGGGCATATGTGAGGTCACACCATCAATTCAAGTGGCATCAAGAGTGCCGTTTGTGCTACCAGTTTACCTGCCTTTATCCGTCCACATTCTGTTAGAATCTGGATCTCACACCTTCCGCTCCCAGTTGGAGACTTCCTGTGGAGAACAAGCTTTCCATCGCATAATCAGTAATTGATATTAATCAGAAAATGTATGTTAAACGTTCACACTGGACAGTAACTAAAACTGATACCTACAAACTGATTCTTGTTCTCTTTATATTTTTATATCTATACATACACATATACACTGCACAGAATTCTCTGCTCTAAAATTTTCCTTTCACAACAAAAATATTTTCAAATGGGAATCTACTTGCACTGAGAATTTGTAAAGGATCTGCCAGACACAGCTTCTGTGTCGACGCCCGTGGGTAATCAGTCTGCACCTGCTCCTATGTCTGTGAGACTGACTCCATCTTCCACCACTCAGGATGGCAGGCTTAAGAGTGGGAGAGCCTACCACAGCCTGACCAGACGGAGCTAGCTCCCGCCCACTGTCTATTTATACCTGCCTTTCCTGTTCCTCCTTTGCCTGTGATTCTGCTCTGTTTGTTTCCTGGCTCTGCTGCTTCTGCTAACTACTGATCCCCTGCTTGTTATTGACCTTGGCTTACTGACCACTCTCCTGCTCAGTGTTTTGTACCTCGTGCACTCCTGGTTTGACTCGGCTCGTTCACTACTCTCGTTGCTCACGGTGTCTCCGTGGGCAGCTGCCCCGTTTCCCTAGCTTCTGTGTACCCTTGTCTGTTTGTCTGTCGTGCACTTACTGAGCGTAGCGTAGGACGGGTCGTTGCAAGTAGGCAGGGACTGAGTGGCGGGTAGATTAGGGCTCACCTGTCTGTCTCCCTACCCCGTCATTACAGAAGTCCTCATTTACACAAACATAATACTGACGCCTCCAATAGTCCAATGCTGAGGCTGGTCCAGAAATTTACATAAAACTTAACCTCAGTATTTAATATTCCTACAACACTTTCAGAATATCGTTATTAACCGGTTAAGGACTAGGCTGTTTTACAGCTAAATGACCAGAGCAAATTTCACAATATTGCTATGCGCTTCTTTAGATGACTATAACTCTGCAGGTGAATAAAGTTCATCTTTGAATTTTGCACTCTTTTTAAAGGACAGATAGGGCTTTGTTTTAGTGGCATTTGTCAGTATATATCATTTTTATTTTTTTCTCTAAAGTGGGCAAAATTGGAAAAAAAATGCAAGAATTTAGCAATTGCGACAGTTTATGATAGCATTTTTCACACACAGTATAGACCATGGACAAAATTAATCTCCTTTCACATTCTTCCACTTCTCCCGTGCATGGGGATACCAAATATGTGTGCTTTATTCATGGGCATGTGCCAGGGCTTGGCATAAAAGGAGGCTTTTTGGCCTTTTCGGTCCAGGAATTCTGCACTTGACTTTATAGCAGCATACTGTTTTCTGGGGGGCCTAATGCTGCTGAAACATTAGAAACACCCCATAAATGACTTCATTCACACAAGTAGACTCCACAAGGTTATCTTCAAGGGGTTTATCATATTTTTAGACAGTCCAGTTTTCTTCTGAAAGTTTCTTGAATAAGATGGATCAAAATAAAATTAGCAATTTTTTAGCAAATGCGTCAGTTTATACCAGCATTTTTCACACACAGTATAGACCACAGCCAAAATTAATCTCCTTTCACATTCTGCCTCTTCTCCTGTGCATGGGGATACCAAATATGTGGGCCTTATTATCACATAGAGATGTAGGAGGGCGGACGATTGAAGAAGCTTATTTCACAAATCGCTTTTTTTCAAAGCTGGTTTTACAAAACTCAACAGAGTTTCTATAAGGGTATGTGCACACACACTAATTACGTCCGTAATTGACGGACATATTTCGGCCGCAAGTACCGGACCGAACACAGTGCAGGGAGCCGGGCTCCTAGCATCATAGTTATGTACGATGCTAGGAGTCCCTGCCTCTCTGCAGGACAACTGTCCCGTACTGTAATAATGTTTTCAGTACGGGACAGCAGTTCCACGGAGAGGCAGGGACTCCTAGCATCGTACATAAGTATGATGCTAGGAGCCCAGCTCCCTGCACTGTGTTCGGTCCGGTACTTGCGGCCGAAATACGTCGAAAAGTGTCGGCCGTCTTACCTTCTGCCAGGTTACAGCCTCAGCGAGCACCTCCAGCTCCGCTCCTTGAGATGAACAAGAAGGTGAGAGTGGTTTCTGGATGATTTACCTGGTGCCTCGTATCCTGTCTTGTACATACTGTATATGATCAAGTATTTCTACATTACAAATTTACATTAAAAACCCATGTCACATATAGATAGAACATTTCAAAGGGGTGGCGTCTTCATTCTCTAAAATAAAAACAAATGTTATACACTTCTCCACACTCATCTGATAATCCAGAACACTTTGAGAATCTCACTTTTATCAGGTTCTGTAAATACTTGATTAATACAAAAACAAATAAAAATTACTAAAATCTTTACATAAAATTAACAATGATCAGATAATTTTCACCTCCTTCCCTACTAAATCTGTAAAGACTCATCTGTGAGTGACCTCGGCCTCTTGTGTAAATTTGCTGGAGGGGGATGGTCTCTTACACATTTTGTAGATCTCCTGGAACCAAATTCATTAATTCAAAACAAACCAAAATTGTACCTGATCAGTTCCTTCACCATTCCCCCCTTTGTGGACTCTGCGAAAGTAATGTAGCAGGGTTCAGAACTACATCTCAACATAATAAAGTCAGGCACTCTATCTGGGGGGCACTAGTTTAACCCCCTGAAATATACAACAGCCTGGAACAAATATGACTTTCTCCTGACAAAAATACATTTTATCTTTAAAATAACTTGCAACCATTTACCTGTAAAACATCTCACATTTTCCAAAATAACATTTAGGCAGCACTATAGCACGTGCCTCATGTGTGAAAACAAAAACAAAACAATTGTAATTAGTTATTCAATAAAACGGAAAATAATATATCTGGTAATATTAATTACTGCAAACCAATAAACTGTACATAAAAATAGAGAACAGTGGGGGCACATACAATTTCAAGACCCTGTGTCTCACAATATCTGTAGTTTAATACATCTGAATTAACATCAAATCATTTCAACATTAAATCTTATCACATCATAACACAAATATGCAGCGTAACTGTTATATCTTTTTTGCAGACATATCCAGCGGTCTGTAATATTTTCCTCGCTTGGTGAAGTTACCGGAAACTTTCCTTTACACAGAAAAAAAAGAAACTGATTTTAACCCCATACACAAAACACTAAGAATTTTGATTTTTAGACATTACTGCTGTTAAAAATAAGAGCATACAATATAGATCTAAAATCAGTGCAATATTGTGCAATATAATCACTTGTCTCATCAGTCCACGCCCTATATACAAATTTACACCAGTCTGCTTTTCACACTGCACACAGCCCCCCTCCCCCACACAATCGCATTCTACAGGAGGGGGTCACGCACTTACTCCTCACAGCTTCTATTCTCACAATCTTAACAATTTCAATGCCAGCATTGTCCAACAGTGTCCAATCTGTCGGCCACTATCTCTATATTATGATAACGTGTCTGTTCACCAGTGCACAGCATCCTGCACCCCTGGGACGGAATCTAGAATAGAAGAAAACACTGCAGCATGTGTTACTGGCAACTCTTTACTGAGGGAAATGACAAAATTAACAAGACTATCATTTCATACTGAGTTGATTGGGCTGGGTGTGACCTCATCAGGGGGTGGGGGGGGGGCAGCATCTCCCACAGGAAGCACAGCTCAGCTGTGAGGGGGGTTTTTCTGCCCACAATGAGGATACACTCAACATGAGGGACTGCCGCCATTACAGGGCGGCGGCTGGTCTTGTGGTTTCTAATACATATAACATACAATGCCTTTCTTATTTCCAACTTCCATTCGCTTCACCAAATCATACGAATAGGATCGTCCGGGTACGGCTGATCCTGATGATTTGAATATGGACTGTAAACCATCCATTCTAACCGTCTATATTCTTCACGTAATTTATATAACACCTTTTGGTCTGCAACCTTCTAGTGACTGGTTTCACCATGGTCTGGCCAAAATATTACAATTCCTCAGTCTGCAACTCATTAAGTCTCGCTGGAATATTACTATTTCGCAGTCTGCAATTTATTAAATCTGGCTGGAATATTACAATTTCCCAATCTGCAACTCACAGGTCTTGCTGGAAAATTACTCACAACTTATCGTGCCCCTGTATAAAACAGGTTATATTTTCTATCTAGTCCCTAATTACCCAGAGGATGGTTAGTCGGGCGAGACAAATTTCTTACAGGTTCGTGACCACACAGCGGGGATGGCGCTCCTGACGGACCTATGTTCGACCTATAGGTCCATTCTGCGCCTGTATATACCACTGATACAATATTTTCTTCCCATAAGAATACATATCACCCTATATTTTTGTACAACAAATTTTGTCTCACCTACACATTTGACTTCATCTATATATAATCATATTTATATATATATTTTTATTGTTTACATTTTTCATCATCAATTGTTTTCCTACACAATCAAAATTATTTTCTCATGTTTTCTTTTTATTCACTATCACTGTAACACAGCTTTGTTTGTACACTCCACGCTTTATATAATTCACTCTACACACTGACATATTCCCTATATATCCATATCCCATATACTCTCTATGGGATTTTCCCAGCCTGGGTATAATAGTGATAGATCAATTCTTCAGATCCATCTCCCCCTCAATTCCGTTCCTCCTAGCTGCACGTGTCCAACCGTGTTTGGGACAATATATATCTCTTACCTCCAGGGATTAGCTGAGTGCTTACGTCGGGGGGGGGGGGGGGGGGGCGGGGTCTGCGATGTCTTGCAGCGTCGCGTGTCCATCTGGATGGGCGGAGTCGGAGTGATGCGTCGCTGGACGTTCTTCGCACCTTACGTATGTCGCCCTATAGAGGCTATTCCTGAGTAATCTGTACTCCACACCTCCCCACACACGATTGGACAACGGCCATTTAAATAACCGCTTCCGCTGGAGAGACACCCCCCCGGACGAAGGCATGTCGGGCTGGTGTCTCTTCAGTGCGGGAGTTATAACAAATTGGCTACTAACATTGGTTTAGCTGTACATATATAGTCACTAGGGTCCTTATACATTGGATTTATTGATGTGTTACTTATGATGACCACTGTGTTTTGACTTAAAGAGGCTCTGTCACCAGATTTTGCAACCCCTATCTGCTATTGCAGCAGATCGGCGCTGCAATGTAGATTACAGTAACGTTTTTATTTTTAAAAAGCGAGCATTTTTGGCCAAGTTATGACCATTTTTGTATTTATGCAAATGAGGCTTGCAAAAGTCCAAGTGGGCGTGTTTAAAGTAAAAGTCCAACTGGGCGTGTATTATGTGTGTTACATCGGGGCGTGTTTACTTCTTTTACTAGCTGGGCGTTCTGACGAGAAGCATCATCCACTTCTCTTCAGAACGCCCAGCTTCTGGCAGTGCAGACACACAGCGTGTTCTCGAGAGATCACGCTGTGACGTCACTCACTTCCTGCCCCAGGTCCTGCATCGTGTCGGACGATCGAGGACACATCGGCACCAGAGGCTACAGTTGATTCTGCAGCAGCATCGGCGTTTGCAGGTAAGTCGATGTAAATCTTTTGGTCTGATTTTCAGTAAAAAAAAAGATTTGCTCCTGAATGTACCAATAGGTGGTATCTGATAAATGTAATATCATATGCTAGGAGGCATAAGGTTCCACTGTTGCTTCTTGGCACAGATACCGAGAATGCCTTTGATAGGGTAGCTTTGGATTATATGGCAAGTGTGTTGGAACGCTTTGGTTTTCTTGCACTTTTCATTGATGCAGTTCTTACTTTACACTTTACAAATTTCCACACATAAAGATCAGAATTAACGGTACACTTTTCCTGAATTTCGAAATTAATAATGGTGCTAGGCAGGGATGTCCTTTATGTCCATCGCTTTTCATACTTGTGATGGAAACACTAATACAAAAAAAATACACAGATGCCTGAGATTCAAGGTATAGATGTAGGCCAGCTTACCCATTCCACGGCTGCATTCGCAGATGACCTATTACTCCACTAGAGCCTTTCCAAAACTTCTAGACGTGTTTGAGAAATTTGGGAGAATATCTAATTTTAAGATCAATTTTGAAAAGTTGGAAGCTCTTAATATAACTGTCCCTGATAGAGTTATTACTAAACTTAAAATCTCAGTGCCCTTTAGGTGGCCTTCAATGACGATCAAATATTTAGGAGTAAACGTCTCATCAGACCCAAGTCAACTATATCTACACAACTATAAGCCACTCTTGCACAAAATTCCATGCAACTTTCTCAACTTAAGATTCCTTTTGTCTCTTGGCTAGGGAGAAAGAATCTAGTCAAGACATATATTTTACCTCAAATACTTTATGTCCTTTCAACAGTACCTATACAGCTACTAATGGCCTTTTTTAAACAGATAAACTCCCTTTTGACAAGGTTTATATGGAACAATAAATGAGCTAGAATATCCTTCTCACAACTGAAGCAACACAAACTGCAGGGTGGGTGCGCCTTTCCAGATGTATCTACTTATTATGTAGCAAATCACTTAGTTAGGTGGATCTCCTTGGTGCGTACTCAGGATACAGCACCACATCTACAGATAAAAAGACATATGCTTGGGAGGGCTTTTATATCTATGGTCAGATATACACCTGCACCACCAGATTTATAGCTTGACGCTCTTAGGCACAATTGCAATACGTCAGAAGCATTTCTCCCTCACACAAATATATAGAGGTCCATCTCCACTTATGCCCATGAGTTTAGTTCCGGCTTATGTTCAAAAGAAACCTATCTCATTAACTTTTCCTTGGACTAATCTCCAAAATGTATTTATCTCCCCACATCTTAAAGATAAAACTCATTTACCAACATTGATTAATTTGTTACTAGATACATCTCCACAATCCTCCACTTTCTTACATTAAATTTCTTTTAAATACTGGTGTGAAGGTTATGTTGCTCAACTGGAAGCTCCAATAAGGGATACCAACTGGCTTGAAGATTTTCTAGTTCCAGGTTTATTTTCTAATATCTATAAACGATTGCTAACACAATCCGCTCTGCTTGTACCAGGTTATTTAGCCGCCTGAGAAAGGGAACTGGGTGTGCATTTCACGCCGTCAGAATTTATTAAAGTCCTTTCAAGTTCCCATGGATTTTCTAGATGTATCAAAATACAAGAGAATTAGTTCAAAACATTGACCAGATGGTACAAGATGCCATACAACTTAAAGTTGATGGGGCTGTCACAGGACGACTGCTGCTGGAGGTGTGGTAGAGGTATAGGCACTCTTTCACATATCTGGTATCATTGTGATTTGATTCAACCCTTTTAGTCAGGAGTACAACAGTATATTACACAAATAAGTGGGCGGTGGGTATTTTCCTTGACCCCCGAGTTCGTTTTGTTGTGGCTTCCCACTGCAGAGTTTCAGCCCTCTAAACATAATTTACCCACAATATTAATAACGGCGGAAAAACTGCTAGTTCCACTTAAATTGAGATCTGTAGAACCCCCCACTATGGAACAGTGGATTGATAAGGTAAATCAGATCTCGAGATTAGAGGAATTGGCCAGCTGAGAGACGGGAAGTCATGTCAAGTATATGAACTTGTGGCAGCCTTGGGTTGTTTTAGAGGAATCATAGACCATCCACTTTGGCTTAATATTACCATATTCTCAGGCTTCTGTTACATTGGTTCTCTGGATACATGTTTATTGCTCATGTCTTTCATTGCTTATATCGCTTTTCAGTAAAACCTGTTTCAGAACACAATTTGATGCTTATTGCAAGTATTGTCACTGTATGTTTGTCATTGTATGTCTACCCCTTTATTTTTATTTTTTTACATGATTATTTTATTTATTTTTTTGTATGATTGTCTACAGTTTATGTGATTTGTATTACAAGCTTCATGTACTGGAATTGTAACTCCACTTATTTGCATATTGGGCAAATGTGCCAATGTTTATTTGATGTTGCAATTATTTTTTTGAATAAAAACAGATTTGATAAAAAGAAAGTGAATGTGGTCGCTTTCCGACCCGCAAGTTGACGCAACCTCGCCCCAACATGCGCAAGAAGTCCAGCAGGTTTGGCTTCCTTGCGACTGTGGTGTTGTGGTAGCGGCAAAATACAGTTTGCAAAGCAACCACATTCACTGTGTCGCCCTGTAGCCTTTGCCTACCGGAAAATTACAGACTCTGTGTTTACTCATAGCAGATTAGGGTAAGAACTGGGAAAAGGGGCTTTTTCCTGTTACTATGATGCTATCAAAGTGGTTTTACACTTTTCCTCGGCTTCTTGCTTTGGATTAGAATTTCCTTGCATTGCCTGAGACAAAATAGATAAATTCAAAAAACCAGACATTGGGAATTGAAAATAAGTAAAAGTTAAAATAATTTTTAATATAAAGTATTTACAAAGTTGCGCAAAACACACAAAAATAAATAAAAAAATATTTCAAAAGTGTACACAGCCTTTAAAGCAAAAAATCATACAAAAAATGAAAACCTTCCTGTGCTCCTGATGTGCAGTAACTGTGTGTAGTCTCCTTGTCAGTAAAACTGTGCTCCAGACTTCTCCCGTCTTCATTTTCTGTTATAAAAAGCAATGACTTGCTGTCAGCCATGTTATCTTTCAATGTGTTAACATTTTGGTCTCCAGGTCAAGAATCTATATTGGTGCCTGTTTTACAATCTTCTGTCCTCCCTTACCTGTTCCTGGCAACCAATCATTGGAAGACAACCCTCCTCCATTCTTCACGTGCTTGACTAAATCTATACCAATATCTGCAAAGCTCAGGGCAGTGTGCTCTCAATATCATCTTTATTTATCACGAGCGGTGAGAGCTTGCACATTTTCATTCAGTTTTGTGAATAGGCCCAAAGGGATTGGCAATGTAAGGTACCATAAAAAGGATCAATATGTGTTTCCCTTTTAAAAACTGTGCAACCAAATAACACATTGTAAAACAGTTTTTGATGGTGCGGCATACTACACCCTAACCTTTTCAGGAAAACCAGGACATATACAGGAGAATGACGTTAAATAAATCACCTAAAAGGAAATTGCAAGTAAAAATGAATTTACCAACCATACAGATCAGCCAAATCTTCGGATGTTCTAAATGGTATTCTGCTTCCTCCTGTGCAAAATTGGTGCTGCACGAAACACCTGCCACTTTAATTGGTTTATTTTATGCTTGCAGCTTCATAATGTCTAGAGACTGAGGTATCACAAATAGTATTAGGTGCAAACTTACTCAGCGCTCCACCTTCCTGTGATATTTAGGAGATTACATTTTTTTGTAACCATAAGGCTTATATCACCGTGAATGATCCAAGTAGAGAAGATAGATAGATAGATAGATAGATAGATAGATAGATAGATAGATAGATAGATAGATAGATAGATAGATAGATAGATAGATAGATAGATAGATAGATAGATAGATAGATAGATAGATAGATATGAGATAGATAGATAGATAGATAGATAGATAGATAGATAGATAGATAGATAGATAGATAGATAGATAGATAGATAGATGATAGAAACCGCGGTTTGGTGATCGTGTCTCCTCAGGTGATATCGTTTTTAAACCAATTGCTCTTTTACTTTTTTCATGTTTACACAGATGTTTGTATCAGTGTTTATTGATACTTTACACTATATTGCACATATCTTGAGTACAGTTAGGCTGCACACTTCAGTTTTTTCCTTCAGGGTGCTATCCGTTTTTGTCACTGATAGCACCCTGAACCCATTCATTTCAATGGAGCCATGCACACTTCAGTTTTTTTGACGGTCCGTTGCTCCGTTCCGTTCCAAAGTAGAGCATGTCCTACTTTGGTCCGAGAATCCGTGACCGTGAGGCCCATGCAAGTCAATGGGGCCGTCCAAAAAACTGAAGGCACACGGAAGGCATCCATGTGCCGTCCATGTGTGACGGAGCCGTTGCCTAGCAACCGCCGGGCAGCCAGAAAAACATTAGAAAAATATTACACTAATCGGCAGCCACTTGTCTCTATCAATAACTGATAGAGAAAAGAGGCTTCTGATTAAAAATAAAATAAAAAGCATTTCATACGTACCCGGTCGTTGTCTTGGTGACGAGTCCCTCTTCTTCCTCCAGTCCAACCTTCTTTTGTGACGCGGCAGCCTGTGATTGGCTGCTGAGGCCGCGGCAGCCTGTGATTGGCTGCAGCTGCGACATGGATTGAACGTCATCGCTGGAGGCCGGACAGGAGGAATATAAGTATGAACTTATTTTTTTTATTACATTAATTGTATTTTCCACGCGCCGAGCATGGTACTGTCACCCTGGACAGTACCATGCTCGGCGCACGGAAACGGAAACACGGAGTGCACACGGGAGTGCACACGGACACCACACGGCCGCTAAAATGGGTTCATGGACACGTCAAAAGCGGCTGTGAAAATGATGACGTAAGTGTGCACGAGGCCTTACACTCACTACTGTATAGTCACTACTGTATCTGTGCTGTTTTTCTACATTGATCTATTACATTGCAATTTTCTATACTGTTTTTGTATTTTGACACTGTATGTACTTGATTACTGATTTTGTATTTGCTGATTGGCACCTTGTTTTATACTGCTGTGTGTTCACATGTCTTTTGATTGAGAAAGGCTTCAGTGGACAGAGCTGAAACGTCGCACATGGGGCAATAAAGTACCCTCTTTTTTTCACTAAAAACTACAGTGTGCTGCCTGTTTTTTGGATTTCTGTATAGCTGGGAGCTTGGTCTGCTTCCTAGGGCTTGCACCCACACCTATTTCCGGTGCCGCTGGACTTTCTGTTTTGTAGATAGATAGATAGATAGATAGATAGATAGATAGATAGATAGATAGATAGATAGATAGATAGATAGATAGATAGATAGATAGATAGACAGACAGACAGACAGACAGACAGACAGACAGACAGACAGACAGACAGACAGACAGACAGACAGACAGACAGATAGATAGATAGATAGATAGATAGATAGATAGATAGATAGATAGATATGAGATAGATAGATATTAGATAGATAGATAGATAGATAGATAGATAGATAGATAGATAGATAGATAGATAGATAGATAGATAGATAGATAGATAGATAGATGATACATAGACTCACATTATTATGACCATCTCCTACTTTCGACGTTGGCAGCGAGTAGCTCATGAAGGAAGTGATGTGTGGTGGGCTGGCTTGGTGGGTATATAATGTGTGCGATAGCCTGTCTGAACACATATCACTCGTTGTTGCCATGGGTAAAAGGGGCGATTTATCCGAGTTGCAAAAAGGGATGATTATTGGCTTTCGGGCCAAGGGTGTCAGTATTTCTCAAACAGCGCAGTTTGTAAACTGTTCACGTGCAGCTGTAGTGAAAGTATCCTGAGTGGATAAATGGCACCATTGGGAATAACCGACATGGAAACTGCGGAGCACCATGTGCCATTGATGTAAGAGGTGAACATCGGCTACGAAGGTGCGCGAGGGACAAACGACACGAAACAGTGGAGCAGCTCACCATGAAAATCAACCAGGGGGCTACCAGACGTGTGTCTAAAACAACAGTTAAGCAAACCCTACTGCGTATGGGGCTCCGAAGCAGACAGATGGTCACTGCTCCTATGCTAACAAAGGTGCATGGGAAAAAAAGGCTTCAATTTGCACGGCAGTATGGGAATTGGACCACCGATGATTGGCAAAGGGTTGCCTTCTCCGAAGAGTCACGATTTACGCTTCATCGAACGGATGGATGTTGGCATGTCAGGCGGGAAACATCAGAGAACAAACACCCTGCAACCATTGCTGAAAGAACACAAGCTGGTGGCGGCAGCATTATGGTCTGGGGAATTTTTTCATGGCATTCTCTGTGCCCACTCATCCATGTGGAAGGCACTCTGAAACTATTTGGGTATGAATCCATCGTTGCAGATCATGTCCACCGCTACATGCTGTTTGTCTTTCCTGGGGCAGATGGAATATTTCAGAAAGACAATGCAACATGTGACACAGCTAGAAGTATCCGACAGTGGTTGGAAGAGCACAACCAAGACTTCCAAGTACTTCCCTGGCTCCCTAATTCGCCACTTGTACCCAATTGAGCATCTGTGGGACCACCTCGGTTGTCTCGTTCGCTCTATGGATCCTCCCCCAAGCACCCTCCAGCAAATGTGGGATGCACTGCAGTCAGCATGGTGCCAGATACCTGAGACAACCTACCAGCACTTTATTGAGTCACTCCCAGCCCGTCTAGCTGTTGTCCGTGCTGCACACGGTGGTTACTCTGGATACTAGCTGGTGGTCATAATAATGTGACTTGGCTGGATAGAATAGATAGATAGATAGATAGATAGATAGATAGATAGATAGATAGATAGATAGATAGATAGATAGATAGATAGATAGATAGATAGATAGATAGATAGATAGATAGATAGATAGATAGATAGATAGCCTGTGAATAGTATCACTGTACTTTTTAACTTCGCAACCGTTTTAGAAAAGTTTCTCTTTTTAACTCCAGAAATGGAGGAAGACTACTAGGTCATCCATGTAACTCATTATTCCAAACCATGTTCTAGATTCCCTACCTTCACTGATCACTTTGTCCTTAAATCCTGTTAAAAGCTAAGTTTTGTCAATTCTGGCTAATGTGCCTTATTTGAGACAAATCAAGTGTCTGGAGTGAGAGCGCTGGCGTGCTGTGCACCAGCTGTCGGACAGTTTTGATCCTTTAATTAAGCTTTGTACTCCCTCAGGTAGGCTATTCGTTATTGGGGAGGGATTATTAACATTATCCCTTATTATAAAACACGCTTCCATACCTGCAAAAACCTAAAACTCAGGTTTTAAGAGCAGGCAAAGTCAATTAAAAGCAAAGCCTGGTGAACAGTGAACTCTGACTCGTCTTACAGATAGGGCTAATGCTCAGCTTACTGGGTGTCTCTAGCAAGGCAGAATGAGGAATGAGCTTAATGAAATGTAAGGAGTGATGGACAAAAGAAAATTTACATCATTCTGTTTCAGAGAAAAGTCCTGATTTAATATTTTTTTTATCTTTGACTATTTCAAGTCAACTGTCACAATAACAGACCCTTTCAACCCCTTAAGGACCAAGCCAATTTTGGCCTTAAGGACCACAGGAATGTTTTGTTTTTTTCCTCACCTCATACCTTCAGCCATAACTTTTTTTTCCCCACTTCTATGTAGCTGTTTAGGGCCTTGTTTTTTGCTGGACGAGTTGAAGATTTTTTAAAAATTATTTTGGGGTACATATAAGTTATTTTTTTCTATAATATATTTTTTTATTGGCAGAATGCATGAATAATGCAATTCCACCATAGGTTTTTTCTTTTTTTAATTATTTTAATGCACAGGCATCTCTTAGGGAAAATCTAAGGTATGCCCTAGCAGGGACTTATCCTAGAGAGCCCTGGGGACCTTTTAACCTCCCTATAAAACAATCAGTCTTGGCAATTGCAATTGCCGGGGCTGGTGGTTACATGAATAAGGGAGATCCTTCCCTTTGTCAAGACTATGATCAGAATTGATCTTGGTTCTGAATGGGTTAAATGGCCGGGATCTGAGTTCTCTATGAATACCCGAAATTAGGGCTGGACGGTGGCTGTCAATCACAGCCGTTCTCCAGTGGGTAATCGTGCAGCCACAGCTTTTGTGCTCCATGATCACTTTGATGTAGTGTGCATATACATTGTCGACCCTTCCGGTGACATACAATTAATGTGTGTGATGATGTGGGAAGAGGTTAAATTGGGTCTACAGAATGTGCCTTAATAGAGATAATCTTAGAGGTGATATGTTCCTTCAAAATGATTCCCCTCAATTACCAATAATAGCAAAGAGATAGGACATCAAGGCATATGCAAATAGTGCAAACCAGGGCCAGTTTTATAGAAAATTAGGTGGTGGGCCATAAGTAATGAAGGACCCCTTGCTCACCATTTTTAGATAGTTCTCATAATTTTAAAATATATAAATGAAACACAGATACATGTCACTTCTTACCAAATTGTACATATCTGAATACTGCCATACAATGCCAAGTAATACTTGCTTACTGTGCCCACATAATTCAGTCCCCAAATAATACAGCTATAAGGAATCCAAATAACACTACTATAAAGTATCCATAACTAACACTGTCATAAATTTCCCACACAATACTGCCATTTAATGTACAAAAATAATACTGCCATACAATGTCTAAATAGTGAAGGGGTTTATAGTAAAGTTCATTGTGGTCTGGGGTAGTAAAGTCTTGCATGCTCTAATCTAAACTTCTCCCAGGGGTTCAGTCATTGGGACCCAATAGCAAACAGGGGTCTTTGGCAATTACCCAGTTTGCCACCACTTAAATAAGCCCTGGTGCTCTGTCTAAGTACTGGTGTGAGTAAAGTGATGACTCTCATTCATAGAACTTTCTGCATTATTTAAGTCTTTGGTGCAGGGAGAACTCAACATGGAGGACCGCTCAATGATTCACACCCCATGCCCACTTCAGTTTTTTCCTTCAGACCCATTCATTTCAATGGGGCCATGCACACTTCAGTTTTTTTGACGGTCTGTTGCTCCGTTCTGAACCAAAGTAGAGCATGTCCTACTTTGGTCCGGGATTTCGTGACCGTGAGGCCCATGCAAGTCAATGGGGCCGTCAAAAAAACTGAAGGCACACGGAAGGCATTTGTGTGCCGTCTGTGTGTGACGGAGCCGCTGCCTGGCAACCGCCGGGCGGGCAGTAGAACATAACAGAAATATTACACTAATCGGCAGCCACTTGTCTCTATCAATCACTGATAGAGAAAAGAGGCTGCTGATTAAAAATAAAATAAAAATCAGTTCATACGTACCCGGTCGTTGTCTTGGTGATGAGTCCCTCTTCTTCCTCCAGTCCGACCATCCTGTATGACGCGGCAGCCTGTGATTGGCTGCAGAGGCCGCTGCAGCCTGTGATTGGCTGCAGAGGCGGTCACGTGGGATGAAGCGTCATCCCTGGAGGCCGGCCTTCTGATGTCATCCTGAAGTGCGTGACCGTCACTACAGCCTGTGATTGGCTGCAGCGGCGACATGGATGAAACGTCATCGCTGGAGGCCAGACAGGAGGAAAGTAAGTATGAATTTTTTTTTATTTTTTTTTATTACATTAAAATTGTATTTTCCGAGCGCCGAGCATGGTACTGTCCAGGGTGCTGAAAGAGTTACCGCCGATCAGTGCAGCCCATTAACTCTTTCAGCACCCTGGACAGTACCATGCTCGGCGCACGGAAACGGAAACACGTAGTGCACACGGCCGATAAAATGGACACACGGATCTGTCAAAAACTACCGTGAAAACCGTGTCGGAAGTTTGCACGAGGCCTTGCTGGGGGCTGACTATTTTTGGGGGGGGGGCAATTTAGTGGGTGTGACTATACTAATTAGCTTCTACTATGACAAATTAAAGAGGCCCCAATTTAAAGGGTTGAGTCCTCCAAATTGTGGGTATTCTGAAGTTCAAACTGGGGAGAGAGGAAGATCTACAAATTGCTAGATAAAAGTAGCATTACATGTCACACATCAAATCTGGTCGGCCATTCAGATATGCCAAGAGGTATATATTAGGCGATTAATCCCATCACAGAAAATGATGGTATATGTCTAGGAGGTGCCATCACTTTATTATCGGTGGGGATTACGACTTCCGGGGGCCCCCACCAATTCTTAGAATAAAGGGACCACAGTGCTGATTCAGTGTTGTTGTCCCTCCAATTTTTTTCCTACAGCTCTATTTAAAAAACTTTGCCTTCCATATTCAATTTTTTTTAAATAAAACCAGCTTTGAAAAGACATATTTTTAATATCTTTTTATTTTCCATATTTATGATACATTTTTAAGTCTTTTAACAAAAACAATATCAAGTGTTGCAAAAATCCTCACATTTTATCAACAAACCTACAAAAATATATTAAAAATTAGATCCTCCTTGGTAACTGATGTCTTTAAAATGTTCTGGGTAGCCGGGCATTCTGAGCTTTGCAGTACAACAGGACTAACACATTGTATAACACATTGTCTCTCTATACCTTGATAAAGATGAATAATTATATCATATAGAACACCAGATAGGAGCACAGTGTGGAAAGTCTTGGCCTCAGTCCAGCCCAGTATTGCAGAATGACAAGGTATTTTGTAAGGTGTCTCACTTCTATTAGAATACAAAACATCTGTCATGTTCTCTCTCCTGCGTTGCTGCACAGCAATTGGAACTGACATGAAGCGCTGTGGTGATCCAAGACAGCGCCATCAAACCTTAGCAGTCCAGAAAATGTTTATCCATATGCTCTAATGTTCAGCCGGCTTACTGTTTAAAGAATGATGTGTAAAGCTTTATTTTAACCTGTCCTCACAATGCATTCAATATAATTAGATTTCATCCATATCCTCAAACATAAAAATAAAGTCCAACACCAACCCCCCTACTCCACTCATATTTTTTAGCCACTGTTTTTCAGTGCTCCCACAATTCCCCCTGAACAGAACAGTACACACTATTCCCATATCAATGCCACCCACAGTACCTCCATTAGTACCAGACACCGTGTCCGTATAAAGAGCAGCCATGGTGCCCCATATGAGAGGCAATACAACATACCTCTTCTATAATTCCCAAGCTCGCCTATCGGTGTTCCTCTGAGCTTCTAACGTATGGTCTGCTCAATAGAGATATAAAATAATGATAGAAAAACAACAAAACCAGTCTATCCTTTAATGTGTATTTTAACCCGCAGCCAATTCTGGCCTTAAGGCCTGATTTACACGAGCGTGTGCGTTTTGCGCACGCAAAAAACGCGGCAATTTGCATGCGCAAAAGGCACTTAATAGCTGCGTGTGTCATCAGTGTATGATGTGCGGCTGTGTGATTTTCGCGCGGCCGCCATCATTTTGACACTCCGTTTGGATGTTTGTAAACAGAAAAGCACGTGGTGCTTTTCTGTTTACTTTCAGAGTTTGACAGCTGTTGCGCGAATCACGCAGTTCGCACGGAAGTGTTTCCGTGCGGCATGCGTGGTTTTCACGCACCCATTGACTTCAATGGGTGCGTGATGCGTGAACAGCACACAAAGAAAGGACATGTCGTGAGTTTTATGCAATGCACTCGCGCTGCGCAAAATTCACACACTGTCTGCACTGCCCCATAGCCTAATATAGGTGCGTACGACACGCGTGAAAAATCACGCGCATCGCACGCGCGTATATTACGCTCATGTAAATTATGCTTAAAGGGAATGTGTCGCTAGAATTTTTTTTTTATTTTTTTTCAGTTAAACAATTATTATTTAAGTGATTACACGCTGTTTTATTATTTTTTTATCTTTTCACATCAGGAAATATTATAAATTAGATTCTAATTTATAACATTTCCATGTGCTGAGCACTAGAGGGAGCAGTTCCCAAAATTGCAGCACGGTCAATGTGGTAAAGCAACCTCATTGCTTTATGCTGCAAATTTGGGGTAGACACACTCTCTCTAGTGTCCACACAGAATCCCCCCTCCCTTATTCTGGCTAGTGCCAGAAGGGGTTTGAATCTTCAAACCTCCTACACTGTGTGCAGCCATTTTCTGAGCAACTGCACAGTGTAGGAGGATTAGATACAGTGCTCAGACGACAGTATAACATGAACATACACGAACATAAATTACCTGCTCCTATTCCTTTGCCTCCGCTCCTATTCCTTGCACCTTCGCTTCCTTGAACATATGGCCGGAAGCCGCGACCGGAAGTCGTCATCTTAGTGTCTGGCAGCGGCTTCCGGTCCACATGAAACTGGTGCCGATTTTACTCAGCGAACGAGCTTCGTTTTGGTCTGTGTGGGAGCGGCGCATGCGCCGTTCCCACACAGATGGCGTACGCTTCAGAGAATGGAACGGCTCCCGTTCACATTCTCTGTGGGGTTGAAGTGCCGTATTCCATCTCTGTATGTGTCGTTAATTGTCCAACTTAATTTTTTAGTTTTTGCCTCACTGCATTTCCACAGCCATAACTTTTTTAGTTTTCTGTATAAGGTGGGTATAACATTCTGTCTCATGAAGACACCATAAGTAGGCACACTAAGTGACGAGGGCTCCTTATTACGGAACTATAGGAGGCCTGTGTGTCACCATACAGTCTCTGCACATGCGGTTTTGCCATATACACGGGCCCAAAGATTCAGCCTTTAGAAACTTGACAAGGTTCAACTTTCCAGAGCCTGCAACGTTGATAACCTGGTGGACATCGTACATGAATATGTACTCAAGGTCTCATCAGACTAAAGAGGGTTTTACACAAGGCAATTATCAGGCAGACAAGCGTTCATAGAATGCTCGTTGCTGATAATTGTCCTGTGTAAACAGGAGAACGATCAGCAGATAAACGAGCAAACGCTCAATCATCTGCTGGTCGTATCGTTTTAAAAAAGTAAAATATTATCGTTGTCGACAGCACATCTCCCTGTGTAAACAGGGAGATACGCTGTCGACATGATAATAATGTATGGGGACGAGTGATCGGAGTAACGACCGCTCGTCCCCATCCATAGCTCCGTGTGACAGGCGCAAACGAGCGCAGATCAACGATGTCTCGCTGATCGATGCTCGCTGCACCAGCCGCTTATCAGGGCCTTTAATTGTTGTAGGGTGAACTTGGTCAATTAGGCTTTGTTCACATCTGCACCAGGGTCCCGTTCCGACGTCAATGGTGATGGATCCGGTGCTAATGGTTTCCGTTTGTCTCAGTTGTGCAAGGGTTCCATTGTTTTTACGGAATTAATACGGTAGTCGACTATGCTATTGATTCTGTCAAAACAACGGAAACCCTTGCACAATGGAGACAAACGGAAACCATTGGCACCGGATCTGTCACCATTGAAATCAATGGTGATTGAAACGGAAACCTTTGGTTTCCGTTTCTGTCAGTCAGGGTCCCGTTCCGACGAAAGGCTCAGACGGAACATCGGAACGGGACCCTAGCGCAGATGTGAACGAAGCCTTGCAGTGGTAGTTCAAAATAATGCCAACTGAGAGTGTTTTTGAAAAATCTGCGAGATGAAACAAAGAAAATCGAGGACATCAAGGTCAATGAGACTATTTACTTTATAAGTGGTAATCCTACAATTTACTGTTACTGACTCAAAACTACCTTTGGGACCTACATTTAGAAATGTATGTGAACATGGCCATTTACCATTTACTTAATGAATTGATTGCTCTAGTTCTGAAGGCAACAATGTGTCCTGTAAAGGAGAAAAAAGGATCAACCTATTTAAACAAAAAAATAGGGGTCCGGTAAAAGCGTGAAAGTCAGTTAAGTGATCATAAAAATGTCTACGATTTTGAGTGAGTGCTTCTCTTCCAGGGCAATATAATTGATTGAAAGAGCAAGAGATGACCCTTTGTCTTCGGAGAACTGTCCCAGAGAATACAAAGAGTTGCCATAATGGAGGAGGTTGCATATATTCCAGAAGACCTTTAGAGGAAGTGAACATGTTTTTGAATCTGACATTTGTGAATCCTCTGTGGCATAATTCTGCAGTGTTTATTTTTTTGACATGATGACATTTTTTTACAAAAAGATGTCTTGATGGGACAAAGAGGAATTTACCAAGCAAAATGCACCAAAAAGATGTGTTCTAAAATCTTTTTACACTTTCCTTGAAAGTTTTTTTTAAAATTGTGAGAAAAAGGGCTGTGTCTGAGAGGAGTTGTGAAATGACCCAACTTTATTACATTAACCATTTTTGGTTTCAAATTACCGGGTATTTGAAATGACCTGTAGAGTAAAGTTAATGTGTTAATTACTGTATAGTGGGTCCAGTGGTTAGCACTATTAAATGGCAGACCTGGCATCGTGGGTTAATTCGGGTACTCTGGTTTCCTCCCACATTTAAAAAAATAAATAAAAAATCCTCACACACTGAAAGGTTAATTGGCTTTGTATGAAATTGTCCCTAGTGCGTTAGTCTGATTTAGGATAATTAAATTGTGAGCCCCATTGGGGATAGGGACCAATGTGAATCGCTGTATAGTGCTGTTAGATATGTTGGCACAATGTAAACAATGGAAAATTAATAGAAATAAATTAGGCTCTATTCAGATTGTGTTTGAGCCTTCCATCAGTGGTATATGTTGGGATTATTTCCTGACGTACAGTATACCTCTGAAGGAAGTCTATGGTATATGCCTCTGTATAGGCATAAGGTGGCAAACATCGCCTAAGGGACCACATTGTAAAAAAAGTTTACCACTGTACACCATTTTCTACTGTATGCCTCTGCATGGAATAGTGTAATCTACTATGCTATTCAATACAGCGTAAAAAAAGATATACAAACACATATAGGACCAGTGTATGCTAGAAAGGACACTCTTTCGGCATATGCCAGGTCAATTGGGCCATGAATAAGTTCAGAGTAAGTGCCGATGGAATGCAAAGCAGCAAAAAACAAACAGTTCTTCTTGTCTGAAAGGCCAACCGTGCGTTGGTTCTTAAGGGGGTTAAATAAATTCTTAAAGGGGTATTCCCATCTTAGATTTCTATAGTATAGCCATAGGATATGCCATAAATCTCTGATAGATGTGGGTCCCATCTCTAAGATCTGCACCTGTCCCCCGTAAACGGGTTCCCTCGACCCTGTTCTGTCTAGTGAGACAGCAGCTTGGCACCGCATCCAGGTGTAGAATTAGTGTAAAGAAGGACAAAAAAATATGGAAACAGCCAAGCTCCTGTGAATATGCAAAAGAAGTCTAAGATGAAATACTTCTTTTAGGCCTCATGCACACTTCCATGTGCCATTGAACGGCCGCTAATGACGGTTCCGTGAATCACGGACCGCACACGGATGGCTTCTGTGTGCAGCCCGTTGTTTCATGGACCAAATCAATGCACAGGCCGAGACTATTCCGTCAAAAACTGGCAGGTGTAGGACCTGCTCTACTTTTGACGGAACAGTCGCACGGTTCCGTTAAAACAACGAAATTGTGCATGGTCCCGTTGAAATGAATGTGTCAGGGTGCTATCTGTTAAAAAACGGATAGCACCCTGACGAAAAAAAAACTGTAGTGGGCATGAGGCACTAAGGATTTCGCTGTTCAAACTCCTCTTAAATCATCCTGATTTTTTCCTTATATTATTTTTAATATATATTAGTTGATAAGTGTTTATCCAGTCAGAATAGATTTTTCTGAAATGCTATAATTGTATTTATATGTTACATTACAATTTCCCTCTTGATCTAAAGCTACCAAAGTAGCTGAATGGATGAAAGGTTCACAAAGAGACAAGTTCGGTGTTGTAAGACTCAGCAGCTCTCACATGTACTGAGGGGGACACAAATAGCAGAGGGACCCCCATGCGGGAACAGCATATGGGCCTCTTGCCCTCTGATGGCTCATCATAGTTTGCCCCCTTTATATCTTCCTAACAATCCACCAGTCTGGATGAAATTCATTAGCTCAGTCCCTTATATGTTATCTTAGACAATAAGCTGTTATTAGCTTCATTTAGAGGGACACTGGGCCCCTACTCAGGTTGCGCATATGGTATGCCGGCACCTGCATACGTGATTAGTTCTGTGGTCACCTCTAGAGACCGGATTTAGCATTAACCCTCGAGCGGATACCAAATTGAGATGTCGCACCTAAGAATCAGTCCCCTTAAAGCAAACTAGTCACAATTAACATGCTGTCCTATACATGAGTAGCATGTTCTAGAGCAGGAGGAGCGGAGCGGATTGAGATATATTTATTTTTTGGAACATATTTAGTGGAACTTTATTGATATAAATCTTTTCTCACTCTGGGGGTGGTCTAACTGAATGATTGAAAGCTCATATATGTATGCTCAGGCAGGGAAGATTGTCAATTATTGAGTGAGACCACCTCTTCTAGACTCATAAACAGGGAGATCAGAGAAGTATCGATTTAAATCCCTGTTTTTTTGGTCTTATTAGTCCAGTATGCCGTCCTACTTAGTGATAGGCAACTATCTCTGTACAGATGTAGCAAAGTTTAACTTGACTCAACGCATTAAATACACAGTGCAAGGGGCGGAGCCTGACCGCTGAACGTGATGGAAGCATAAGACAGTGCTCCTCACAAGCCGGCTCAGATCCAGAACGAATAAGAGGCACATTTATACTAAAAATGGTGAAGACGGGAAAGGACAAACTCAGGGACACATTGAGCACCCAGGGAGCGCAAAAACAGCAGGCTGACCTGGATAAATTCCTGCAGAAACGGGATTTGCAAACGGCGGCTGGAGTTTCCAAAATGGCGCCGTACCCTGCATCTGAGGACTCAGATGCTGACAGCATGTGCGGTGCTGCTGCAGCGATCTCAGACACAGGAGGAATTACTAAATCGTTCCTGAAGAAAACCCTACAACAAGCCATAATGCCGGTTATGAAGGAGATCACAGAATTCAGGTCAGATTTTAAGCGTATGGGGCACAGATTAGAAGTGCTTGAATCGGCATTATCAGACACAGTAAACCATGCGGACTCAGTGGGGCACAAGCTGCAAGTTCAGGAGTCGCAAATGAACAGGGCACTGACTATGATTGAGGACATGGAGAATAGAAGCCGTAGGAAAAATATCAGGCTGAAAGGCCTGGCTGAATCGTACGCAGCTGAGGCATTACCTGTAATTGCGCGGCAAATATTTGCAGTCTTGCTGGGAGAAGAGAGGGCGGAAAAGGTGGTGATCGAACGGATCCATAGGGCCCTTAGACCTAAGCCTAAGCCGACAGAAACACCAAGAGATGTCATCTGTGGTCTGCTAAGCTACGTGGATACGGCAGCTATATTAACGGCTAACAGAGAACAGCAAAGGGTTACATTTGAAGGCTCTACACTACAGCTATATCAAGATATAGCGGCATCTACACTCGCAAAGAGGCGCATTATGAGACCATTGCTGGCGAAACTCCGGGAAATTAATTTACCTTACACATGGCTTTTTCCCTTCGGGTTGGCGATCATTAAGGAGGGGAAGAGGATCTTGATCCATACTCCGAATGATCTGGAAGAAGCATGGGAAAGATTGGGTTTACGCCCGATTCCGATACAGAACTGGTTACCAGCTCAGACCGACATCACGCTACCAGATCTGCCAAAGATGGAACCTTGGTCTGTGTACTCCAAACACAGAACGCCACGCGGAAAGAAGCAAAGGGCAGAAGTCATGGAGGAGGATGTACCTTGAACTGTCCAGTCTTGTTCGTGAGCTATGCTGTTTTTGTTTCAATTATTGATGTCTCTAACTGCTAATCTTAAAATTCTACTGTTTGGAATGTTTTATAGGGTACATTATTGTGACTAATAGATAATATGATAATTTGAGGTTTTTGGCTATGTGGATAGAGGCCTACATGTTTTACGGTACTAGATGGGTGAAGAGGATATGTAGACCTCTATATATGTACTATGATAAGGAGCTACCCAGAATAACAACTTGAAGCAGCTAGGCCACCTGATACGTACGATATGCAACTCCAGCTAATGGAATATAGTTAGGTATGTGGTTTAGTACGTATGTTCTGAGATAATACTACTTGGACAAAAGGGCCAAGTATGTTAATGGTTAATATATCATCTCAGAAGTAATGTGGGTAGTGACCGGCAGTTATTCACATAAGACAGACATTCTATGATAAGTGCCTGTAAGGGAAGGTTATTTCCTTCCAATGCTATTGTTATAGATAATATGTTATTTTTTACTATTTGATCTCTCCTAAAGTGAGAATAAACTATGGATCTGAGCCTGGCCTCGGCTCAGGAATTTTTCCCTCCCCTATCTCCGTATGCAACGATGCTATGGTGATAGAATTAGGTGGGTAGTGGGATTTCTACTACACCTGTTAGGTGGTGTTTTGTATATGCAGCCCAGTTGGCCATATATGAGCGGAAGTTACATAGTGCCTGGACACTTATTGCTTGTCTGTATGTCTGTTTTGTTGTATGTTTTCCTCCCCCTCTTTCCTCTTGTCCTGCTCCTACCCTGTCGACTGTTTTTATCTACCCAAATACATGCCAAACAATACCTTAGAAAAATGAATAGCTTAATACATACTCTACAAAAATGGCGACAATAAAGCTAGCGACATACAACACAAATGGGCTGAACTCGCCTCAGAAAAGGAACCAGATAATAACGCTGTTAAAAAGGGAGCAAGTATCTGTAGCCTTTATACAGGAAACACATTTTAAGGCTGAAAAAATACCTAAATTACCTACTAACTATTTTTCTTCGTGGTTCCATAGCTGCAGTTCGGGCTCTGCAGTTCGAGGAGTCTCCATAGCGCTACATAGAGACCTACCGTTTGTACTCCTGGCGAGGCATGATGCGAAGGATGGCAGAGCTTTATTTATCAAAGGTAAATTGGGGGCACTCACATGCACCTTAGCGAATGTGTATGTTCCCAACAAATCTCAGGTTCCATGGTTACTTCACACTTTGGAAGAATTGAGAGCTTTTGCAGAAGGCCCTATTATTATTGGGGGAGATCTAAATTTAACTATTAATCCAGAGCTAGACTCTTCAACACAAAAGTCAACCATTCCACAGATTGGTAGACGGAAGCTTTTAAATAAGTTACAAGAATTTAACTTACATGACTCATGGAGAATTCTGCATACTACACAAAAAGATTATACTTTTTTTTCTCACCCTCACCGTTCCCATCAGAGACTGGATTACCTGCTTATACATGCACATTTTATATCATCACTGGAGTCGGCCAGTATTGGACAAATTACGGTCTCAGATCATGCACCAACATTTATTACGTTGAAGGTAGCTGAGCTGTCTCCTAGAGAGTGGACATGGAGGCTAAATGAAGCCCTATTGGATTTACCGGATTTGTCCAAGACATTGACCGAGTCATTACAAACATACTTTGAAATCAATACCACAGACGACGTGTCGGGCACTATAGTATGGGAAGCGCATAAGACATATATCAGGGGCATATTAATATCACTAGGAACTAAAGTAAAGAGAGAGAGGGAGAAAGGAATATTATTGTTGCTATCGCAAATTGCAGAGACGGAAAAGATACACAAAAATACCCCAACCAAAAAGCTACAATCGGAATTGCAAATTCTTCGGAATAATTTAAAAGATTCCTTGAACAAAAAGCTGGCAGCTAATATGGTGCACTATCACCAGAAGTTATACGCGCACGGGGATAAGGGGGGAAAGTTAATGACGGCACTGATCAAAAAGAAAAAAGAAAAGGCCTTTATTCATAGGATTAAAACATCAGAAGGAAATACATACACGAATACTGAGGACATTGCAGGAGTTTTTAGTGAATACTACTCGAGTTTATACAATATCCCGGTCCCTTCCTTGAACTCAGATATCTCCAGATCTATGCAAATTGAAGATTTTTTGAGGCCATTAACATTACCTACAATCTCGGCTGCAGATGCGGAGGAACTTATGACTCCGGTTACTTTGGCGGAGGTGTCAAAAGTGTTATATTCATTTCCCTCAGGGAAGAGCCCAGGGCCAGACGGGCTAACTATCAAATATTATAAAAAATTTAAAGATATATTATTACCTCCTTTGGTCAAAGCTTATAATGAGTTGCTAAGAGGAAATAAATTAACGGCACAGTCACTTGAAGCGTATATCACGATACTGCCTAAGGAAGGAAAAGATCCCCTCTTATGTTCGAGTTATAGGCCTATATCTCTTTTAAACCTGGACCTTAAAATATGGGCTAAATTACTCTCCACGCGAGTAAGAAAGTTCCTAAATACTTTAGTGCATTTGGATCAGAAAGGTTTTGTGCCAGGGAGGGAGGGTAGACATAACTCCATTCGCCTGATGAATTGCATACAGAAAGCGCATGATTCAAAAACATCCCTGGTGCTCATAGGTACAGATGCAGAGAAGGCATTTGATAGAGTGGCATGGGACTTTATGACAGCTACGTTAGCTAAATTTGGATTCCCAGAACCATTTATCAAAGCGATCCTTACGCTATATAGCAAGCCATCGGCGAAGATACGGGTGAATGGGGTTTTGTCTCCCTCCTTCTCAATTGGGAATGGCACAAGACAGGGATGCCCCCTCTCACCGTCTTTATTCATTCTGACTCTGGAGACTCTCTTGCAGGCCTTGAGGCAGGATACACGAATTGAAGGCTTAAATATAAACTCAAAAATACACTTGGTTCACGCATTTGCTGATGATATGCTACTTACCATCACAAATCCAGAGAGCGCTATCCCAGTTATTTTAGAAACCTTTCACAGTTATGGAATGGTGTCTAATTTCAAGGTAAACTATACTAAGTCGGAAATTCTTAATGTAACCCTACCGCAGAGACAGGTGAAGGGATTGGCTTCAGCTTCTGAATTCCAATGGCCCTCGGAATCTGTGAAATACTTAGGTATTCAACTACCCGCAGACCTAAATGCACTATACAAATTAAATTATCAACCGCTCCTTCGGAAGATAAAAGAACTTCTTTCTGCCTATAATATTCCATACATATCGTGGATGGGCAGAAGGAATCTGCTACAGACCTATATCCTACCTGTGGTGCTTTACATTATGAATATGGTTCCAATTCTCTTACCAAGAACTTTCTTCAGGACAGTACAACAAATGTTCTCAAAATATTTGTGGAAACAAAGAAGGCCGAGGATATCATACCGCAATCTCACAAGGAGCAAACGTCAAGGAGGAATGGGACTTCCAGATATAGAGGGTTACTACAAAGCTATACATCTACAAAGATGGTTAGATTTGGCAGCAGAGTCGGAGGAGCAGGGAGGGCTATCTAGGGACGCAGTAGGCGGATTAGATAATCCATTAGGAGTTCTTTGGGTGCCGAGCCAACAAGACATAGGAGCTATGAGAAATCCTTTGATGAAAGGCACTTTAGCGGTCTGGGCTAGGGTGGGCTTGACAGAGAAGGTGTTACCTCAACCGTCACCAATACTTCCAGTAGCGGCATTACCTAAACTTATTAAATTGGGGAGCGGATATAGCTCAGACCTATGGAAATGTTTTGCAGGAATTCAGATTAGAGACTTTATGTTAGACAATAGAGTACCTACAGCAGAGGAGATCCAGTCTATGATGCATGGTGAGGCTTTGAAGCTTAATTTTCTTCAGATCCATCACATACAAATAGCATGTACTAAATTTTTAAAAGATTACAAGATAACTAGAGAGCTCACATGGTTTGAGAAGCTTCTAGCTACTCATAGAGGGAATAAACATAAAATGTCTAAGATCTATCACCAACTTGCAGCAATGGAAGGGAGGGATTTGCCATCCTTCATAGCGTCGTGGGAAGCGGAGCTCGGACTGCGGCTGTCGGATCAGGAGAGGAATATGGTAATGTGCAACTCACATGGATTCTCTAGGTGTGTAAAACTACAGGAGAACCATTATAAATTGCTCACCAGATGGTACAAAACTCCGCAAAATCTTTATCGTATGGGTTTTGCCCCAAATGCTCTATGCTGGAGATGTAAGTCACAGGAGGGTTCTTTGTCACATATCTGGTGGACTTGCCTTCAGGTTAGACCCTTTTGGTCACAAATAGAAAGGAACATTAACTTGATATGTAATACAGATGTAGTTCTGTCGTTAGAGAACATAGCGTTGGGACTCCCTTCAAATTCTATGACTATGTCCAAAAAGTACTTACATACGCATCTGTTAGCGGCAGCAAAAATGTTAATTCCTTTGTACTGGCTACAACCTACTACTCCTTCCGTAAGTCAATGGATAGACAAGGTTAGTCAGATATGTCGCATGGAAGAACTTTCTAACAGAGTGGAAGATACTTACGAGAAGTTCGTGAAAATATGGTCCCCTTGGTTGCAACATAGAGATGATCTAATGAGAACAATTTCCTAAGTTTCTGATTTTTTATTGTGAGGTATTGCTGTAATCCTATTCACATCCTTACCCATAACTATCCCCTTGTATTACCCTTCCCCACCGTTCCATTTTGTCTTACCTCATGTTACCCAAAAATCAGATGTTATGTGGTCTTAATCGAAATTACTGCAGTCGTAAGGATTTATCATTAAAGATTGGTGAAAGGTGTTAATACATAGAGTAAATCGAAACACATCGTTGATGTTTCTTAGAAATTCATGTTTAGCCATGTGTTAGATACAAGTGGATGTCACTGCTCACATTGGAAATGTACTTTTTCTTTCCTCTTTTTATTTACCTTTTCCTTTCAGCTAGCACATGTTAAATAAGTCCAACTGAATGACAATAATTCAATGTTTTTTGTACGACACAGGTAACTGTAGTGTCAGTTTTGTATTGTAATTTGTACTTTTATACTAATAAAAACAGATTTGATAAAAAAAAATACACAGTGCATTTAAGGCGTTAAGAGTCAAGGTAAACTTGACAATCACTGAGTGAGACTCCCTCCCGGACTCAGGGAGGACAGAGAGAGCAGAAATATAGGTCAATAAATTCCAATGTATAATGAATCTTCTCCCAAAAAACGATATATCAATCTGCTCAGCTCCTCCTGCTCTATATGCAGATATTTAACAGGACTACTGTTAAGAGTCTACTGGGCAGTCGTAAAGTGGTTAAATGTTAGAAGCAGCCTTTGCCCAGTAGACACACAAAATGAATCCTTGCTTACAAATATGCAACCCTGCCAGTATCTAATGTAATTCTGTTAAAATGTCTAGATAGCAAAACCATATAAAAATGCCACACAAACAGAGTCTCCGAAGTTGGCAAAAGTGACTGGTGACTTTCATCTTAATCTGGGAACGGCTCCTAGGAGGGAAACGGCATTCTAATCGCAGACATGTATTGCAGCTCGGAGAAGACAGACGGTGAAAGTATTTCCTTGTAACTGGCTGTGTTAGATAAAGTCCTTGATGACAAACCGAAGATTCAAATGTCAAACAAAAATGGATCTGGGCTCAAACTTATAAATATTTAAATGAACATGAAATATTAATTAAGCTAAAGCGTTATCTGACGGAGGGTGTGAATATGGTAATCAAAGACTCCCTGCAGGCGCCAGCATATCCAGCACAGCAAATTCACAAATGGGGCTTGACTCTATTATTAACTCCATGTTCACCTTTGATCACCAGTTTGAGACTTAGATATAGGAGTAATCTACATAAAAAAGTTGAGTCACTTTGTAAATACATTTTATTATTTATCTGATCCTGAGTTACAATCTGTATTATACTCCAGACCTGCATCCCCTGCTTGTTCAGAATCTGCAGAAAACATGCTTTAGAGATTTGCATTCATGGAAGTGTCATCTTAAAACAAGACAGTAAGTCACTAAACACCAATCTGATGTAGGAAAACATTAAATGGTCCCCTGCATTATAGAAGCTCACCTACAAGCTTGATGTTTTCAATACCAATAAACACATTTATGAATGCAGCTCTGGAGTAATAGAAGCTGTAACTCAGGATCAATACAATGTAAGTATTGTAATGTATTTACAAAGTGACTCAACTTTTTATGCAGATTACATCTGTGTAGAAACTGTAAAGTAATTTTTAAAAGTGAACATACAGTACACTTTGTGTAGCGTTAAATTCCTTAAAAACATTGTTAAACATTGGTCTAGAGCACCCGTACCCCACTAGGTTTATTTCATAGGCGAAGTAGTGGCGACAGTTTCTACTTTGGCCTCATGTATGACCATATTACAAATCTATACAAGTTCCGAGTTGTATGCAAATGTAATATAGCACCTACAGAGTTTTTTTCAGATTCACAAAATCTGAAATTAAAAAATCATGTCATGTTCCATTAGATGCCATTTTATGGAAGTATTCTCATCTAGAATCATTGCTTAATGAAAAGAGTATCTTTCTTATATGGTAACAAATGGAGGCACCATGCAGCAGCACACATAGTGCCTATAACACCATAGCATTGTCTGACGTGTGCAGGTCAATTTCAGAAAACACTATAGTGATCTCTGTTCAGTAGAACCGTCGTGCAACGTCAGACTGGCCCAGCAGAGTACCCGGGATCCTCCAGTGGGCCCAGGCACTGAAAATAATGGTCCACAATGGCGTAGCAGAAGACAACCCCATTTGGACCTGACTTTGAAGCTAATCTCTTGCCCATAGACTCTATTTCTTATGGGTTCACTAATAAACAAAATATTTGACCTAATTGATTATATATTCTGTGTGTGCAATAATAACAAAAATTACAATCCAATTATAAGTCAACCTGTCCACATTCTTTATAGATCACATGGGAAAATCCAATTTAATTTCAGGAGGCTGGCAGGAACGTGTCACTATGGGAGAGCAGCGGTGGTGGTGAGTATGGTATTTTATTTTATCACCATTTCGCCAGTCTTTTTTTCTATAATCTGCTAAATTATCTGACTCTCGCCGACGTCCGCAATTATGACAATTTGTTTGCCGCGAATCACAAAAGTTTAGTATTTTGGCAAATCCAAAAATTTGGGGAGATTCGTACTGAAATTGATTGGTGCCAAATCAGTTCGCTCATCTCTAATGAAGATTAAGGCATCAGCGCTAAATTTTTAGGATGTGTGGTGCATCTAATTTTCTGCTTAGGTCACAAATATGAATTTTTATAAATTTTTGATGAAAAATGTTACATTGACACAAATTTGCATATCGGCGTTTGTGTGTATAAAGTGTTGAACAGCATTTTGATAGTGTGTTAGGTTTCTACTTTCAGAAAATTTAAAGATGTGGAAGTTTAGTATGATTTTTTATTTTGTAATTTAGGTTTTATTTGTACATATCAAAAGTGTGAAAATTCTCCAGGCTACCAGTGGTGTAAAATGTCCAAAAAAACAAACAAACTGGCACTGAAAGGGTTCAAATGTGGCCATATTACAGCTGTTTAAAACTGTCCTTAAGGACATTTAAGTTAGAAAAATCACAACAGGAATCACATATAGATAACTAAAAATAAAAAAATGTAAAAACTTTTTTCTTATTTTTTAGATACAAGTTGAAAATCCTTTCACTAGCTTTAGATTGATGGTACATGTCAGAATACAAGACTCCAGATTAGGGATGATTATTGCACCAAGCAGGAATAATACGAGATATATATGACAAACGTGTAATGAGTTGAGATTCTTCCATTTGCATAGAATGTAAAATAACTCCTGACATATATCACCCCGAAGAATGCATAATTAGCTAACTTAATATCATTTACATAATTGCCTGCTAGTGTGTCAATAAATTTATGACCGTGCAAACACATAAGCCAACCTTATTACATCATCTGGACTGGAATGCCACATGTATGCACACAATACGGTTTTTTTATATTTTGTTCTTATACCCAGAACAGTACATCTAAAAGAAAATTCTAATTCTAATTTGAATAGCCATCATTTTAATTTATTTAGCATTTCTCTCTGAATCAAAAATTTAAAATAAATAAATCCCAATAAATAAAATCAATTAAGCTGTCTTCATCTGTCAAAACTGAATGATTTGGTCATCAACCTTCCGTTGTCCTTGAAGAAAAAAATATGCCTAGCGTATGGCTAACCCGGTACCACTAAAATAATAATAAGAATCTTTATTTATAAAGCACCAACATACGAGTAAAATGACAAGTAGTCAAAACAAATGAAGAAACAATGAGACAAAAGGTGATAGGTCCCTGCCCATAAGAGCTAACAGTCAAAATGTACTGGGAGAAGGAACACAATAGACTTAATTTTGTCCAATGGACCTGCTTCTTGTGTTGGCAATGGGAAAATGAATAAAGCTGCATGAACCTGTCACCCAAACAGTATCTGAGCCAACACAGATAGAAAAGGCAGAGTGATGCAACAAGGGGAGCTAGTTGAGGATAGGATGGAGTGGAGATGTGTGCCCAGGTCAGGTCATGTACGGACCATGGAACATGTCATGTACAGATGTGTACTTCTCTACCTTTCTCCATATCTTAACATATTCTGAGATGTGAGGCACGAAATGACCAGCTTTGAAAATAAAAAAATGCTATATGTGTTTATGTATGGCCACCCAGTGGCTGTGATGAGAGTTGCAACCTGTCAAGGGTTTTGCTAGTGTGTCGCAATATTGTATTGTATTTGTTTCATGAGAAATTGGAGTCCTTAAACAAATTCAAGAAAAGGTAAGGGTGGACACATCTGTAGGCCTCCTTGAAGAAGTTAATTTTTAAGACAGATTTATGGCTTGATATTTAAGCAGCAAGTCTAATGGTCCGGTGCAGTGAGTTCTGCTGAATTGGTGCAGCACGGGAGAAATCCTGCAGATGGGAGTGAAGGATATAATAAGGAAGAAGGAAAAGCACAGGCCATTGGCGGAGCATAAATATTGCATTGTGGAGAGCTTTGCAGACTCGTTTTGAATGTAACTATACAAGCAACAGGTATGTGACAGAACAACAATGTTACTATAACCACTAGATAGAGAGATCAACCCGGCTGAGGCCCTTATGATGGATTGAAGTGAAGGCACTAAGGCAGTTACTCATTTAGTTCTCTGGAAAAAGCTGTATTGCAGCCGCTGTGGGAAGCCATTATGACTATTACCAATGCTTCAAAAAACATATTTAAAGCTCAGTTCACTTCTGCATTGGGACTCTGTTTATGGGTTCCGTCGGACCTTTCCATCAGGGGAAACCATGAACGGAATCCAAACTGAAACAAACAGAATCCATAGGTTTCCGTTTGTATCACCATTGATTTCAAAGGTGACGGATCCGGTGCAAATGGTTTCTGTTTGTCACCATTGTTTAGGGTTCCATCGTTTTAACAGAATGAATATGGCAGCCAACTACGCTATTGATTCCGTCAAAATGAAAGAACCCTTAAACAACCGTGACAAACGGCAACAATTTGCACCGGATCCGTCACCATTAAAGTCAATGGTGATGTAAACGGAAACCTATGGTTTCCGTTTGTCTCAGTTTGGATTCCGTTCCTGGGATCCCCTGACGGAAAGGTCCGACGGAACCCATGAACTGAGTCCCAATACCGATGTGAACGAAGCCTTAATAAGCAATGACTAAATAGGATTTTCAACAACTTGATATAATAGGACGACTTAAGTACTTACAAGTGGTCCCTCAATTTACAATATTAATTGGTTCCGGGACGATTATTGTAAGTTGAAAATATTGCAACTTGAGAACATAACCCTATGGAAAAATAGAAATTGCTTCTACAGAGTCCTGTAAAGTACACAGTGTACCAGAAAAAGAAAATGTAGCTGCACTTACCTGGTGTCGAAAGAGGCATCTCATCCTGGCACCGATAAAGTGCAGCACATGTAGTACTGTTGTGTACTGTAGAGAGGCGCTACTAGACAGCCAATAAGATCATGCACTTCAATAATGCTGATTGGCTGGATCTTCCCGGCAATTACGTGTCCTGCAGATCCAGACTGTCTGTGTCATTTTATGTTAGTGTGGTTTTGAGTTACAATGACCCAGGAATGACCATTACGTATGGAAAATATTGTAATTCGAAATCATTGAAACTTCCGGGACCGCTGTATCCTGACAGGAGTTAACTCTAGCAACATCCTTTTTTTTACTTGACATATTGAAAGGAAACTTTTTTAGGGGAATGCTACAGTTATCACATGCAACTAGAGGAGGAAGAAAAAAATTTATGTCTTAAAACTTTGGATCAAGGCTCAATTAATGTGCTCGATTTTACATGTAAAATTCCAGCCCTGAAGTGACAGCTGCAGAATGGAAAATTAAGTGCCTCCTTTTTTTTCTGATTAATTGAATCACATGGAATATATAATATTTTTTTTTTACCCTGATCAACAGAAAAGGGTCTTTTGATGTGAAAACAAGTCTCCTCAAAGTGATCCAAACTCATTACAATAATATTAAACATAAAAATATTGACTACATTACTCATTTGGTCTGATGCACATGGCAAACCCCCTATGACATCAGACAGAGTACCTACGGCTTTGTACCACAGAAGCCATAGACATTTTACGTGCCGCTATGTGATGCTTCTATATAGCACTGTTTTAAGAAGGAATTCTCCTACAGTAGCAATACATAATACAATGTCTGATAGAGCATATCCGAAAGAAAAAAAACTCTGTATGAAATAGTGGGGCCCATAAACTTCCTTGGGTGCCATATTTTGTCTCCATAAAACTCAGAGATTGTAGAAAGCCTTAATATGGCTGATTGAGTTCTAACATAGGGCCCTTGTTCAAACAGTATGAGATGTGTTTTTCTCAAACAAAACCTCCATTGGTGCTAAAATACAGTAGTATAAAGTCCTACCTTTCTACTTTTATTAATTTTGGATCAACTCCTGGTTTTGTCTAGAAAAAAAAAAATATATTAAAAACTTCACCAAATCTGAACAGTGTGAATAAGGCCTGGATAACTTGGAAGAGTGAGGCTGAATAATGCTGCACAACTGCCAAGAGAGCTTTAAAGGTGGACATATTGGTTTCACCTAACTTTTTGAGGAACAGATAAAGCTATAATAGAATTTTGGACAACATAACAGTAGAGGACAACTTAAAGGGGTATTCCGATTACAACAAGTTACCCCCTATATGTCGGGTAATGGGTAACTTGCTGATCGGTGGGTGTCCAATAGCTGGGACCCCCACCAATTATGAGAATGGGGGTCCCGTGCCCCTTGTTTGAATGGAGCGGCAGGTCGCTGATGCGCACTCCATTTATTCCCTATGGGAGCGCCGGAGCCGAGTACAGCGTTCTGTATAGCTTTTTACGTTCTTATGCTCTATGTACTTATAGCTCCATACCCTATTTACTCTAACATAAGGAGATGTTAGCCATAAAATAGAATTAACTAGGACAATCCTGAATATTATAAATGTACCCTCTTCAAGGTTGTGTCTTCATTTAATTAACCTTTTAACTCTGTCTTCTCCAGATTGCCAGTTGAAAGGTAACACTGCCTGAGGAAATGGTGATGTCACTAGCCAAGCTCATTATGTGTGTAAAACGTCTGGTCTTCATCATTATCAAGCTGACTATCAGATCTCAGATGGAAAATTTTGTTTAGCTTTGCTGCTGTTTAAAACAAGAAAAAAAGAAAGAAAGCAAGTAAGAAAGAGAAAGATGGATAGATGGATAGATAGATAGATAGATAGATAGATAGATAGATAGATAGATAGATAGATAGATAGATAGATAGATAGATAGATAGATAGATAGATAGATAGATAGATAGATAGATAGAGAAATATAAAAAATAAGAAAGTGAGAGCCCAAAAAAATAGATCTAGATCTGAGCTAGATATGACGGGACTGCCAACAGCAGTGTCAACACAGCTTTATTAGGCATATTAGTTAAGCCCCTGGTGTCCAGTGGTTTACTTACCTCCTCAAGCTCCAGCACAGTCTGGCGCCCCAATCATTGGTCCACAACAAGGCTGGCAGGAGCTGGGAGTGCAAGCATCCTGCCATATGGACAGCCAGGGACAGGCGTACAGTCACTTACATAGATGTATAGTCAGGGACAGTCTTACAGTTGCAACAAGCGCACACATATACAATATAATGCACACACGCACCTATGCCTACGCCTACTTTTGGATGGTGACATTAGGGAGATTCCAAAAAGCGGTGTGATAAGTGATGCATAGAATTTTTAACATATGCCCACCATAAACACAAGCCATGCCCTCCAAACACAAGCCGATTTTATGTGTTTCAAGTACTGCATACATTAAAAACAGATTCAAGACTCAAAAACAAAGAGAGTTCCTAAAATAAATAAAAACTCGCTGGGCCAAAAAAAACATATAACCCCCACAGTAATACAGACCCAAGACCAGACAGCCAAATAAATACGGAGCTAACCAGATGGCAGAATAAATACAGACACCAAACTCCTAAATAAATCTAAATGCAAGAATAAACAAAGACCTTGGACAATACCCCAGAATAACTACTGACCCACGACCAGACCTCCTAAATAAATACAAACCCCAGATCCCCTAAACAAATACAAACACTAGACTCCAAAATAAATGCAAACCCCAAACCAGACCCCTAAATAAATACAGACCCCATACCAGACCTCCTAAATAATTGAAATCCCCAGACCAGACCACCTACATAACTACAGACCCGGAAACCTGAAATAAATAGACCCAGACTAAACTCCCTAACTAAATACAGACCCAGACCCCTTAACAAATACAGACTCCAAACCCCCTAAATAAATACAGACCCCATACCAGACCTCCTAAATAATTGAAGACCGCAAACAAGACCTCCTAAATAATTGAAGACCCCAGACCACCTGCATAACTACAGACCCAGACCTCCTAAATAAATACAAACCCCAGATCCCCTAAACAAATACAAACACTAGACTCCAAAATAAATGCAAACCCCAAACCAGACCCCTAAATAAATACAGACCCCATACCAGACCTCCTAAATAATTTAAATCCCCAGACCAGACCACCTACATAACTACAGACCCGGAAACCTGAAATAAATAGACCCAGACTAAACTCCCTAACTAAATACAGACCCAGACGCCTTAACAAATACAGACTCCAAACCCCCTAAATAAATACAGACCCCATACCAGACCTCCTAAATAATTGAAGACCCCAGACCACCTGCATAACTACAGACCCAGACACCCTAAATAAATACAGACCCAGACTAAACTCCCTAACTAAATACAGACCCAGACCCCAAAATAAATGCAGACCCCAGACCAGATCATTGTTTAGACCCCCTAAAATAATACAGATACCAGAATAGGACCCCTAAATAACTGCAGACCCAAGCTCAGACCCTATAAATAATTATAGACCTCTGTGGAAACTTGCTGCTCCATGCTTGCATACATAGGGTCATGTGACCTTATTTGTGTAGGTCCTTGCATGCATAGGGGTCATGTGACCTTATTTGTGTATATCATTGCACGTAGAAGTGTTGTAGTCTTGGTGACAATACCGGGTTGTGCATCAATTCTTTATAGATGTGTCCTTCCTCAACTAATCTCTAAACCCGACATATCCTTAGATGTAAGGCGTGAGATGTTAAACTGACGAGTTATAGAAATATGTACCTCCGATGGATTTCATTTGTCAGCCATGCGTCACCCATAGACTCCGTTGTTTAAAAAAAGTAAACGTTTAACATACACTATTTTTACTGGATGGCTGTGATAAATGTCTCTGATGAATTCCATCAGTTGCCCTTAGACTCCCATGGTAACATGTTGAAACCTTTTTTTTACTGAATGGCCAAGATTGTATTGAATTAGTATCATGAAAAATTGTATAACTTGGACCCATCTCTAAAAAAATGTTTTAAATAAAATTTGCGCCCCCCCAATCAAATCGTAAATGAATGGTGCCCCAGGCTGTCGCCTACCGCTCGTACTAGCCATGGATGCATGAAAGTTTGAAAGTGTACCTCCTACAATATACAAGTTTTAATATGTGATTGAAGAGGTGATTACTAAGGTATTATTAAGGGTTGTATTTCTGCCCTCCTTGTTTCCTTGTTTCATGGCTGAGTGTGCCACATGTGTTATCATAGTTGTAATGGTGGGGGGGGGTAGGGAAACGGACAAGTGAGCCCTAATCTACCCGCCACTCTGTCCCTGCCTACTTGCAACGACCCGCCCTAGACGACGGGGTACAACTGGGCGGCGGTCCCTGCGCTCAGTAAGTGCATGACAAACACGACAAACAAACAAGGGAACACAAGCAAGGGAAATGGGCAGTTGCTCGCGGAAACACCGTGAGCAGCAGAGTAGTGAACGAGCCGAGTCAAGCCAGGAAAGTGCGAGGTACAAAGCGAAAAGCAGAAGAGTAGTCGGTAAGCCAGGGTCTGTATGGAGCAGGATCAAAAAGTAGCAGGAGCTGTAGCTGGGCCAGGAAACCTCAAGGAAAGAATTCACAAGCACAGATGGACAGGAAGAGCAGGCTTAAATAGACCGAGGGCGGGAGCTAGCTGAGTCTGGCCAGGTTGCGATAGGCTCTCCCACTCCTAAGCCTGCCAGCCTGAGTGGAGGAAGCTGGTGTCTGTCTCAGGGATGTACACTCAGGTGTTGACTGATTAATTCTGGGAGTTAACCCTGAAGCAGTGCCTGGCAGATCCTTTACAGTACCCCCCCTTTTATGAGGGGCCACCGGACCCTTTCTAAGTGGACCTGGCTTACTGGGGAAACGCAGGTGGAACCTCCTGACCAATACCCCAGCGTGAACATCCCGGGCGGGTACCCAAGTCCTCTCCTCGGGCCCGTATCCTCTCCAATGGACCAGGTACTGGAGGGAGCCTTGGACCATCTTGCTGTCCACGATCCTGGCCACCTCAAATTCCACCCCCTCAGGGGTGAGGACGGGAACAGGAGGTTTCCTCGAGGGGGCCAAGGACGGGGAGCAGCGTTTCAGGAGGGAGGCATGAAACACGTTGTGTATACGAAAAGACGGTAGTAACTCCAGCCGGAAAGAGACAGGACTGAGGACCTCAATGACCTTATACGGCCCAATAAACCGGGGAGCAAACTTTTTGGACGGAACCTTGAGACGCAAGTTCCTGGATGACAACCACACCAGATCCCCGACCACAAACAGGGGGTTAGCAGAACGTCTTCTATCGGCCTGAGCCTTCTGTATGCTCTGGGACGCCTCTAGGTTCTTCTGAACCTGGGCCCAGACTGTGCACAGATCCCGATGAACGACCTCCACCTCGGGATTGTTGGAACAACCAGGTGAAACGGAGGAGAACCGTGGATTAAACCCAAAATTACAGAAAAAGGGAGAGACCCCTGACGAGTTACTGACCCGGTTATTAAGGGAAAATTCGGCGAGGGGAATGAAAGAAACCCAATCAAATTGACAGTCAGAGACAAAACATCTTAAGTATTGTTCTAGAGACTGATTAGTCCTCTCCGTTTGGCCATTGGTTTCAGGATGGAAGGCAGAGGAGAAGGACAGATCAATCCCCAACTTATTACAGAAGGCTCTCCAAAACAATGAAACAAATTGTACCCCTCTGTCAGAAACAATATTGACGGGGACCCCATGGAGACGCAGGATGTGTTTGATAAACAAGGTAGCCAACGTCTTGGCGTTGGGTAGTTTCTTGAGGGGCACAAAGTGGCACATTTTACTGAAGCGGTCTACCACCACCCACACCACCGACTTGCCTTGGGATGGAGGCAAATCGGTGATAAAATCCATGGAGATATGTGTCCAAGGTCTCTGGGGAATGGGCAACGAACGCAGTAAGCCCGCTGGTCGGGACCTGGGAGTCTTGGACCTGGCACAAACCTCACAGGCGGCGACGTAGGCCTTAACGTCTTTAGGCAAACCAGGCCACCAATAATTTCTGGTAATGAGGTGTTTGGTACCCAGGATGCCTGGATGGCCAGATAGTGCGGAGTCGTGATTTTCCCTAAGTACCCTTAGCCGGAATTGCAGGGGAACAAACAGCTTGTTCTCAGGAAGGTTCCCAGGAGCTGAACCTTGATCAGCAGCAATTTCAGAGACTAAATCGGACTCGATAGAGGAAATGACTATACCTGGAGGCAAAATACAAACAGGATCTTCCTCCGAAGGAGGGCTGGCCATGAAGCTACGCGACAGTGCATCCGCCTTAATATTTTTAGACCCGGCCCTATAGGTAACCAAAAAATTGAATCTGGTAAAAAACAACGCCCATCGAGCTTGTCTCGGGTTTAGCCTCCGGGCAGATTCTAGGAAAACCAGATTCTTGTGGTCGGTAAGGACCGTTACCTGGTGCCTAGCCCCCTCCAGGAAGTGGCGCCACTCTTCAAATGCCCATTTAATGGCTAAAAGTTCGCGGTTGCCAATATCATAGTTACACTCCGTGGGCGAAAACTTCCTAGAAAAGTAAGCACAGGGGCGGAGATGGGTGAGGGAGCTGGTACCCTGGGACAAGACGGCCCCCACTCCCACCTCGGACGCGTCAACCTCCACAATAAATGGCTCCCTTTGGTTGGGCTGAACCAGCACGGGGGCCGAGATAAAGCACTTCTTGAGGGTCTCAAAAGCCTGGACGGCCTCAGGGGGCCAATGGAGGACATCAGCACCCTTGCGAGTGAGGTCCGTAAGAGGCTTAGCGACGACCGAGAAGTTAGCAATAAATCTCCTGTAATAGTTAGCGAACCCCAAAAAACACTGTAGCGCTTTCAGGGAGGCAGGTTGGACCCATTCAGCCACAGCCTGAACCTTGGCAGGGTCCATGCGGAATTCATGAGGAGTGAGGATTTGACCTAAAAATGGTATCTCCTGTACCCCAAATACACATTTTTCGATTTTGGCAAGCAGTTTGTTTTCTCGAAGGACCTGGAGCACTTTCCTGACATGCTCTATGTGGGAGGACCAGTCCCTGGAAAACACCAATATGTCATCAAGGTACACTACAAGAAATATCCCCAGGTAATTTCTCAAAATCTCATTTATGAAGTTCTGGAAGACCGCAGGGGCATTGCACAACCCAAAGGGCATGACGAGGTATTCGAAATGGCCTTCGGGCGTGTTAAACGCAGTCTTCCACTCATCCCCCTCTTTGATGCGAATAAGGTTATACGCCCCCCGTAGATCCAATTTAGAGAACCATTGGGCCCCCTGAACCTGATTAAAGAGATCAGGAATCAAAGGAAGGGGATACTGGTTCCTTACCGTGACCTTATTCAGGCCACGGTAGTCAATGCATGGCCTAAGACCCCCATCCTTCTTCCCTACGAAGAAGAAGCCAGCACCTACCGGAGAAGAAGAGGGACGAATGTAACCCTTGGCCAGGGATTCCTGGATATACTCCCTCATGGCTTCACGTTCGGGACAGGAAAGGTTAAATATTCTACCCTTAGGAAGCTTAGCTCCTGGTACCAATTCGATAGCGCAATCGTATTCTCTATGAGGCGGTAATACTTCGGAGGCCTCTTTAGAGAAAACATCAGCGAAGTCCTGAACAAACTCGGGTAGCGTATTCACCTCCTTAGGGGGAGAAATAGAATTAACAGAAAAACATGACGTACAACATTCATTACCCCATTTGGTTAGCTCCCCAGTATTCCAGTCAAACGTGGGATTATGCAACTGCAACCAGGGAAGACCTAGAACCAAATCGTACGATAATCCCTGCATCAATAGTACAGAGCACTGCTCCAAATGCATGGAGCCAACAAGGAGTTCAAAAACAGGGGTATGCTGTGTAAAATAACCATTAGCAAGAGGAGTGGAGTCGATACCCACTACCGGAACAGGTTTAGGCAAATCAATCAGAGGCATAGCAAGAGACATAGCAAATTCCACAGACATGATATTAGTAGAGGACCCTGAATCCACGAAGGCACTGCCGGTAGCAGACCTACCACCAAACGAGACCTGAAAGGGAAGCAATATCTTAGTACGTTTCATATTTACGGGAAATACCTGTGCGCCCAAGTGACCTCCCCGATGATCACTTAGACGCGGGAGCTCTCTGGCAGCATTCTTACGCTTGGGACAGTTGTTTACTTGATGCTTGACATCCCCACAGTAGAAGCAGAGACCATTCTTCCTGCGGAATTCTCTACGTTGTTGAGGGGACACGGAGGCCCCGAGTTGCATAGGTATTTCTGAGTCTTTAGGGGACAAACGAAGCAACGGGACTTCGGGAGGCATCATGGGGGAGTCGGAGGAAAAAACACATAAACGTTCACGTTGTCGTTCCCTGAGACGTCGGTCAAGTCGTACCACTAAAGCCATAACCTGGTCTAGGGAGTCAGAAGAGGGATAGCTAACTAGCAGGTCTTTCAGGGCGTTCGACAGACCCAACCTAAACTGGCACCTTAAGGCAGGGTCATTCCACCGAGAAGCTACGCACCACTTCCGAAAGTCAGAGCAATACTCCTCAACAGGTCTCTTACCCTGACGTAAGGTCACCAGCTGACTCTCGGCAAAGGCAGTTCTGTCAGTCTCGTCATAAATAAGTCCGAGGGCAGAAAAGAAACAATCAACGGAGGAAAGTTCAGGGGCGCCAGGAGCCAAGGAGAAGGCCCACTCTTGGGGCCCTTCCTGGAGCCGGGACATAATTATACCCACCCGCTGGCTCTCAGAACCTGAGGAGTGAGGCTTTAAGCGAAAGTAAAGCTTACAACTCTCCCGAAAGGAGAGAAAAGCCCTCCGGTCACCTGAGAACCGGTCGGGCAACTTGAGGTGGGGTTCAAGGGGTGCGGTGAGGGGAACTACCAAGGTAGCATCAGGCTGGTTGACCCTCTGAGCCAGGGCCTGGACCTGTAGGGAGAGACCCTGCATTTGCTGAGCCAGGGTTTCACGGGGTTCCATAATGGTGTCAGGGACCAGGGTAGACTAGGTATAGGGCTTGTGAATTTGTAATGGTGGGGGGGGGTAGGGAAACGGACAAGTGAGCCCTAATCTACCCGCCACTCTGTCCCTGCCTACTTGCAACGACCCGCCCTAGACGACGGGGTACAACTGGGCTGCGGTCCCTGCGCTCAGTAAGTGCATGACAAACACGACAAACAAACAAGGGAACACAAGCAAGGGAAATGGGCAGTTGCTCGCGGAAACACCGTGAGCAACAGAGTAGTGAACGAGCCGAGTCAAGCCAGGAGAGTGCGAGGTACAAAGCGAAAAGCAGAAGAGTAGTCGGTAAGCCAGGGTCTGTATGGAGCAGGATCAAAAAGTAGCAGGAGCTGTAGCTGGGCCAGGAAACCTCAAGGAAAGAATTCACAAGCACAGATGGACAGGAAGAGCAGGCTTAAATAGACCGAGGGCGGGAGCTAGCTGAGTCTGGCCAGGTTGCGATAGGCTCTCCCACTCCTAAGCCTGCCAGCCTGAGTGGAGGAAGCTGGTGTCTGTCTCAGGGATGTACACTCAGGTGTTGACTGATTAATTCTGGGAGTTAACCCTGAAGCAGTGCCTGGCAGATCCTTTACAATAGTGTGGAGTAATTGGCTGCCCCAGTCATTCATTAATTTAATCTCAGAAAGTTTCTTATTTCATATTTTTCCCCACATGATCGATTTTTAACCCCTACCCGCACCAGGACGTAACTGTATATCCCATCGAGAAGTTACTTCCCGCACCAGGACGTACAGGTATTGAGACGTTCCAGGTAAGCACTGTCCTAATGGACAACGTCCGGGAACCGGGAGATCAGCTGTCCCCGACATCTGACACTACCCTGTTGCCGGTCAGTGGTGAAACACTGGTCGATTTTGGCAATTAACCCCTTAAATGAAATGATTGCTATCAATCACCGCATTTAAGGGGTTTGTAGCCAGTCAGCACCCCCCACAACGCGATCACGGGGAGTGCTGATGAATGGCATGGCAACCGGAGGTCTGATAATGGCCTCCAGATCCGCCATGCATGAAAGCCTATGAGGACCCACCTCCGGCAGGTCCTGATAGACTTCCTGTCAGTGTCACACTGACATCTGTAATACACTACTGACACATGCTGCAGTTGTCAGTTGAGTATTACAGCTTACACCTGGGATTAACGGACAGGAACAGCGATTGCGCTGTAACAGAAACATGTAAAAATGACAATATACTGCAAAACATTAGTATTGCAGTGTATTGTACCAGCGATCTATCGCTTAAAAGTTAAAAAAAATATATATTTTTTTTTCTCTAAAGTAATTTAAAAAAATAAAAAAATAAACAAAATTGGTATCACTGTGTCCGTAAAAGTCCAAACTATTTCAATATACCATTATTTAACTTGCTTGGTGAACGCCGTAAAAAATAAAGAAAGTAAAGCGCCAAAATCAGTTTTTTGGTTACCTCAGCTGTAAAAAAAAACGGAATAAAAAGTAATCAAAAAGTTGTATGTGTGAAAAAATACCAGTAAAAACTACAGCTCATCCTGCAAAATATAAAAAAGTTATGCCTCTCGGAATGTGGTCAAACAAAACAATTTATCTTTATAACAAATAGTTTTTTCTTTGTAAAAGTAGTAAAATATCAAAAACCTATATTAATTTGCTATCACCGTAATCGCATTGAACCACAAAATAAAGTTAAGTGGTCGTTTTTAAGTTGTCGGTGAAAGACGTGAAAAATTAAACCCAAAAAAACAACAGAGGAATCGCAGTTTTTTTCCAACAGCCTACAAGAACTTTTTTTTCAGTTTTCCAGTACATTATATGGTACTTTAAATGGCTCCAATAGAAACCTACGACTCCTCCCACAAAAAATAAGCCCTCACACCACTCTACTGACGGAAAAAGAAAAAAGTTATAGCAGGGAGTGAAAAACGGAAATGAAAAAGCAAAAAATGGCTCAGTCCTCAAAGGGTTAATTAATTTCGAAAGAAAAAAAACACCCGTGGGGTCAAAATGCTCACTACACCTCTTAAAATGCCTTAAGGGGTGTAGTTTCCAAAATAGGGGTTACTACTTGGGGGTTTGTTTTACTATTTGACCTCAGAGCCCTGCAATTGTGGGCCAATGCTGTGAAAATCACCAAACTAGGCCTCAAATGCACATGTTGCTCTTCACTCTTAACCCTGTCCCGCTCCTGGATGTACTATTAGCTCCATGACCTAATAGTACGTCACGAGAGGAACGGCCATTTCGGCCATCCTCCTGGCACATACAGGAGCTGTGACAACTGCTGTCTCGTACAGCAGTTGCCGCAGCTCCTTCAGTGGGGACCAATTGCGGTATCCCTGCTGATTAACACCTTAGAAGCTGCGTTCAATGGCGATCGCGGCTTCTTAGAGGTTAAAACATTATCGACGTCTCGCTACATGATAGCAGGCGTCGATGATTGCTATGGCAACCGGAGGCCTTGCATATGCCATCTATGGAAGCCTAGTGGGTCCTGACAAAGGACCCACTATGCTTGCTGTCAGCGAGTAGCTGACAGCTCTAATACACTGCACTACGCATTTATGTAAAAATAAAAAAATATAAGTTTTAAAGTAATAAAAGTAAAAATAAAAGTTTCCCTTATCTATAAACTATACATAATCAGTATCGTCGCATCCGTAATGGCCTGAACTACAAAAGTATTTTGCTATTTATCCCGCGCGGTGTAAGCCATAACTAATAATAAACCATACTACTTATCACTTCACTTCACCTCCCAAAAAATTTAATAAAAAGAGATCAAAAAGTCGCATGAACCTAAAAATGGTTCTGATCGAAACTACAGTTCGTTACGCAAAAAACAAGTCCTCGCACGGCTTTCTTGATGGAAAAATAAAAAAGTTATGGCTCAGAATAAGGTAACACAAAAAGTGAATGATTTTTTATAAAAAGTATTTTATTGTACAAACGCCATAAGACATTAAAAAAAACTATAAACATATGGTATCGCCGTAATCGTATCGCCCCACAGAATAAAGTGAATGTCATTTATAGCGCCCGGTGAACGCTCTAAAAAAAGAAATAAAAAACAATAGCAGAATTGCTGGTTTTTAGTCACCACGCCTCTTAAAAAATCGAATAAAAACGGATCAAAAAGTTGCATGCGCCCCATGAAAACTACAATGAATTCCTCAAGGGATGTAGTTTCCAAAATGGCGTCACTTTTAAGTGGTTTCCCCTGTACTGGTACCTCAGAAGCTTTGCAAATGCGACATGGTGCCCAGAAACCAATCCAGCAAAATCTACATGCCCAATAGCGCTCCTGCCTTTCTGAGCTCTGCCGTTTGTCCAACTAGCAGTTTATGACCACATATGGGTATTGCCGTAATCAGGAGAAATTGCTTTACAAATGTTGGGGTGCTTTTTCTCTTTCATTCCTTTTCAAAATTACAAATTTGTACATTATATCGGAAAAATTTGATTTTCAATTGCACAGCCTAATTCTACAAAATGCAGCAAAAAAACCTGTGGGGCCTAAATGTCCACTTTACCCCTCGATAAGTTCTTGAGGGGTGTAGTTTGCCAAAAAGGTCACTTTTGGGGGGTTTCCACTGTTTTGGCACCACCTCTTCAAACCGGACACGGTGTCTAAAGAAAAGGAGGCCTCAAAATCCTCTAGGTGCTCCTTTGCTTCCGAAGCCAGTGCTTCAGTACATTACCACACTAGGGCCACATGTGGTATATTTCTAAAAACTGCAGAATCTGGGCAATAAATACTGAGTTGTGTTTCTCTGGTAAAACCTTCTGTTTTACAGAAAAAAATTGAATAAAAAGGATATTCTGACAAGAAAAAACAATTAGTAAATTTTACCTGTACTTTGCTTTAATTTCCTGTGAAACACCTAAAGGGTTAAGAAGCTTTCTTAATGCTGTTTGGAATAATTTGAGGGGTCTAGTTTTTAAAATGGGGTGTTTTATGTGGGTTTCTAATGTAGAAGGCGCTCAAAGCTACTTCAGAACTGAACTGCTACCTAACAAAAAGAGGCTTTCGAAATTTTCTTCAAAATAAGAGAAATTGCTACTTATGTTCTAAGCCTTGTATATCCTGGAAAAATAAAATAATGTTCAAAAAAATGATGTCAACATATAGTAGACATATGGGAAATGTGAACTAGTAACTATTTTGTGTGGTATTACTATCTGTCTTGCAAGCAGATACATTTAAAATTAAGAAAAATGCAATTTTTTCAAAATTTTCTTTACATTTTGCAATTTTTTCACAAATAAACACTGAATATATATCGACCAAATTTTACCACCAGCATAAAGCCAAATGTCTCACGAGAAAACAATCTCAGAATCGCTTGGATAGGTATAAGCATTCCAGAGTTATCACCACATAAATTGAGACATGTCAAATTTGAAAAATGGGCTCTAGGCCTTAAGGTTAGAACTAGTCTGCGTCCTTAGGGGTTAAACCCTGTTATATGTCCAAGCAAATTGTAAATGCCTTAAGGGATATGGTTTCCAAAATGGGGCCACTTCTTCGGGGATTCCACTGTATTCTAGTACCTCTGGGATTTTGCAAATGCGACATCGAGCCCAAAAACCAATCCAGCAAAATCTGCATGCCAAATAGCGCTTCTGCCTTTCTGAGTCCTGCCGTGTGTCCAAACAGCAGTTTATGACCACATATGTGGGTGTTGCTATATTTGGGAGAAATTGCTTTACAAATGTCGGGGTGCTTTTTCTCCTTTATCCCTTCTGAAAATGAAAAAAAAATCTACATTTTAGTGGAAAAAAAAGTTCATATTAATTTTCAAGGCTTCGTTCTAATAAATTCTACAAAAGACTTGTGGGGTCTGAATGCTCACTATACCCCAAAATAGATTCTTTAAGGGGTGTAGTTTCCCAAATGGGGTCACCTTTTGTGTGTTTCCAATGTTTTGGTCCCCCAGGGGCATTGCAAATGCGACATGGCACCCGCAGAGCATTCCAGCTAAATTTGAGCTTCAAAAGCCAAATAGTGCTCCTTCCCTTCTAAGCCCTGTCGTGTGTCCAAACAGCAGTTTATTACCGCATATGGGTAATAAATGGGTAATTGGAGAAAAAAATAGATTTTCATTTTGACGGTCTAATGACACTAAATACCCCTCTATAAATTCCTTCAGGGGTGTCGTTTGCCAAATGATGTCTTTTTGGGGATGTTTTCACTGTTTTGGCCCCACAAGACCTCTTCAAACCAGACATGGTGCCTAAAATATATTCTAATAAAAAGGAGGACCCAAAATCTAGTAGATGCTCCTTTGCTTCTGAGACCTGTGCTTCCGTCCAATAGCACACTAGGGCAACGTGTGGGATATTTCTAAAACTGCAGAATCTGGGCAATAAATATTGAGTTGTGTTTCTCTATTAAAATCTTCTTTGTTACAAAAAAAATTGAATTAAAAAAGGATTTTCCCAAAAAATAATGAAATTGATAAATTTCACCTCCAGTTTGCTTTAAATCGTGTGAAACACCTAAAGGGTTAAGAAACGTTCTAAATGCTGTTTTGAATACTTTAATGGGTGCAGTTTTTAAAATTGGGTGACTCATGGGGGTTTTCTAATATATAAGGCTCTCAAAGACACTTCAGAACTGAACTGTTCCCTAAAAAAATAGGTTTTGGAAATTTTGGAAATGGTATGTTCACACGCAATGTTTTCAGCCATATTTCGGGGTGTAAACACATCAAAATACACCTGGAAAAACACTACTGAAACGCCAACAATCAGCTTCCCATTGAAATCAATGGAAAAAATTGTGTTTTGTTCAGATGGGGCATTTCTTTTACGTCGCTGTTTGAAACAACCTCCAACATAAAGTAGACATGCGGTAAATGTTAATTAGCAACTATTTTGTCTGGTATTACTATCTGTTTTACAAGCAGATGCATTTAAATTTAGAAAAATTATAATTTTTGCAAATGTTCTCTACATTTTGACGTTTTTCACGAATAAATAATGAATTTATTGACTAAATTTTTCTGCTAACATAAAGTACAATATGTCATGAGAAAACAGTCTCAGAATCACTTAAAGGATAGGTAAAAGCATTCCAAAGCTATTACCACTTAAAGGAAAATGTCAGATTTAAAAAAATAATTGGCTATGTCCTGAAGGGGTTAAATCCTAAGAAAACTGCTTTAGTACCTTCCACCTGCACCATGTAACTGAACGGGCTATTGGCATTAGTACATCAATTACGTGCTGCATTTGATATAGGCATGGGAGGGAGATATATGAAAGCAAAATGGAGTCTTTGTTTTTGGCGCTATAGTGATGTCATACAGTATGTTACACAATGTACACATTTGGCATTGCTATACACAGGAGTATTAGAGGATATATTTTTAGGTTAACTATTATTTTTTTTATAAACTAGCTTAAGGCCAGGATCACAGACACAAGTTTGATGCAGTAATAGCTCTATTTTTTGAGCCAAACACAGGAGTGGACACAAAAGAAAGGAAATGCGTCAGTCTTTTCTTTATATCTTTCCTTTCTTTTAGATTCATTTCTGGCCGTGGCTAAAGAATCTGAGACAAAAACTGCTACAAAAGGCAGCATTAGGGCACATTCACACTTAGCAGAATTGCTGTTGAATTCCGCTGTGGACAGTCCGCAGTGGAACTCTGCAGCAGCCGTTTTTTACATTTGTTTCTACACATTTTTAGGAAACTTAGTTCAGACGTTGCGGAAAATAACTGTGCAGAATTTAGGCTGCAGTGCAGAATTTTCCCTCCACAGCATGCTCATTACATTGTGGAGAAGAAGCGGAATTTCACTGCGGATTTCAGCCTTTGCAATGCAAAAACTGAAATCCGTGGCAAGTCCGCTGTGATACCTGCAACGTCTGAATTACCTGTCAAATATGCAAATGTTGCTGCAGATTCGTTGCGTAATTGCCCCGAACATTTGCAGCGGAAAAATTCCGCCACGTCTAAACATGGCCTTAAAATGGTGTGTATGATCCTAGCCTAAGAAAAAATAAATAAAAAATTAAATCACCTTTATAATGCAAGATTTCAAAAGTTAATATTGTTCTTGCCATCCAAAACACCCCCTGGTCATGAAAGTGTTAAGATGGGTGATAGCAGCAGAAAATCATCTGGAGATCATCTGCAGGAATTTCACCTGTGTGTTTATCTTTAAGAGAGTTGATCTTGGGTTTACACACTGTCTATTCCAGGGGTCAGCAACCTGTGGCACAGTGCCATAGCCAACACGTGGTGCATTGCTTGCTGGCATACTTCCCTCTGCCGATGTCCAGCGCCGTTATGTGCTTAGCCCCGGTCTCTCCTGTGTGTAGTTCCCCCTAGCTGGTGTTCAGTAGCCTCGTGTGCTCCACAGATGGATAATCTTTGCAAAGAAAGTCAGGGCAAGGGTCATACTGAAATGTTTAATTAACTGATTTAGGCTATGTTCACACGGAGTATTTTGGGGGAGGAATATCTGCCTCAAAATTCAGTTTGGAACTTTGAGGCAGATATTCCTCTCCCTGCACGCCGATTTTCGCGGCGATTATCGCACCGTTTTTCGCCCGCGGCCATTGAGCACCGCGGGCATAAAACAGCGAGAAATACCCTTTCTCCTGCCTCCCACTGAAGTCAATGGGAGGTCAGAGGCGGAAGCGCCCGAAGATAGGGCATGTCGCTTCTTTTTCCCGCGAGGCAGTTTTACTGCTCGCGGGAAAAAGACGCCGACGCCTCCCATTGAAATCAATGGGAGGCGTTCTCGGGCCGTTTTTGCCGAGTTTTGCGACGCGGTTTCCGCGTCAAAAAACTCGGCAAAATACCCCGTGTGAACATAGCCTTAATGGTCTATGTCACAGATTGTCTTATATGACTTTCATGTTTGCATGGCACACAGAGTACTTCATCTTTGTTTTTTGTTTTTTTTATTGGCATGTCATACAAAAAAGGTTGCCTACACCTGGCCTAGTCCCTCATGTGTGGTCCTTTTGTCCATTCACCTTCACCATGGACATGTTCCTATTGTAAGGGCACATTCACATGTGGCAGATTTTCTGTTGAATTCCGCTGTGGATAGTCCGCAGTGGAATTCTGCAGCAGCCATTTTTTACATTTGTTTCTATACATTTTTAGGAAAGTTAGTTCAGACGTTGCAGAAAATAACTGTGCAGAATTTAGGCTGCGGTGCAGAATTTTCAGTCCGCAGCATGCTCATGACATTGCGGAGAAGAAGCGGAATTTCACTGCGGATTTCAGACTTTGCAATGCAAAAACTGAAATCTGTGGCAAGTCCGCTGTCTTTTCTGCAACGTCTGAATTACCTGTCAAATATGCAAATGTTGGTGCAGATTCATTGCGTAATTGCCCCAAATCTGCACCAACATTTGCAGCGGAAAAATTCCACCACGTCTGAACGTGCCCTTAGAGTCCCTGATGGTATCGTATGGTGTCACTTCTCTCTACTTCGCTTTTTCTTTCTTTGTCTCTGTCTCCGTTTCTCCCTTTCCCCCCTTCACTTCTGATCTGTATTTATTTTGCTTATTTTTCTGCTTATTTCTGTCTCGTTTTTCTTCATTTCTCTCTCATTTTTCTTTATTTCTCTCTTTGTCTCTCTTTCTCTATCCATTTATATTAATATTAAGTAGTGAGTCTAATTTCTCTTGAGGTAAACCTATGGACACAGATATGTAAACAAATATGTTGTCAGTACGTTATTGATAGAGCCACTGTGTCATACTCCGTCATTTATTTCATTCCTCTGTAAATGAAAAATCCACAGCTCTCGGAATAGAAGCTTACATCTCGGACGCAGCCTGGCTGCCAGTTTCCTTTAATACATTGTTGTCAATTGAGGAAAATAAATTGTTTGGTTTGTGTTTCCTTCAATCTCATCTGTGTGCATATATAGACAAAGTCAAGGCAGACTGCTCCAATGTCATATCCCTTGAATTTATAAAAAAAAAAACTCAGTCTGGCATTGCTATATTGGGAAAAAAGAAAATGTTGAAAAATTAAAAACAGGATTAAAGTATAAATATTTCTGGGGGAGGTCAAACATTTAGATGTTGATTTTTCTTTAGGCTGTTTGAGAGTTAATGAGAAATAAAATGTTCATGTTCTTGGATCAGGTTTAAAATGTATTTCTCATAGAAACATTAATAATAATAATAATAATAATAATGATAACAATTTTAATAATAGAAAACAAATGTTTTATTATAATTTTTAAAATAATAATAAAAATAATAATAATAAAAATATTTAATAATAAACGATTAAGCAAATTTTATATTTGGGAGTATATTTGCACCATTTAAAGGCTATGAACACCTTTGAGGGCACCTATTTTAATAAATAGTTTAGTCATTGCGTTTAGTGTAACTTTGTAATTAGTCTTTATTAAAAAAAATATATATACTTTTGGAGATACAGCTGTTCTGTACTCTCTATATAGAACAGCTGTATCGCTCGTTGTACACTGAATCTGCCTGTCCCGCGGACATGATGGTTTCAGTGCCGGCGCTCCTGTGTGACTGTGCCAACCAGGATCCACCTGTAATCGATCACATCTAAGTTCATAAAAAATTAGCGATACAGCTGTTTCTGAATACAGACCAGCTGTATCTCCAAAAGTAAAACTATTTATTAATAAAGACTAATTATAAAGTTACACTAATCACACTGACTGATCTATTTTTTTTTTTTAAATCCCCTCAAAGGTGTACTTAGCTTTTAAAGGATTTTCCTGTTCCCTAAAATTAATGGCCTTTGCGTTAGATAGGCCATTGAAATCAAATTGAACTCTCGGAATGGTTTATATAATTTGCAATATGCAGATGGGCCGCTATGTTATCTATATCAATCCGTTAGTGATCGCCAATACGCCTTTTCACGGCAGCCATTGATGGGATTTATTCTGATGCATAAGCCTTTTCACGCCGCTGCATCAGAATAAATAAACAGAGCAGGGAGCCATTAAATCTCCCTGCTCTCAGCTACCAGATGTAGCTGAGGGTTGGGGGCATCCCTGCTCGAACGGGTGAGATCGATATCAGTATCGATCTCACCCGTTTAACCCCTCAGATGCGGTGCTCAATAGCGAGCACCGCATCTGAGTGGTTTTGGAGAGAGGAAGGGAGCTCCCTCTCATCCTACCGACACCCGGCGATAAGATCGCCGAGTGTCTGTGTCTCCGATTTCAGCCGGCGGCCTAATAAAGGCCCCATTTTCTGCCAGTTGTAAATGCCAGAGACATGGTCTAGACCTGTTTTAAACGGACAGTATTGCAGTGTATTATAAATTCGATCGGAAGATCGCATAGTGAAGTGCCCTAGCAGGATTAGTAAAAAAGTAAAAAAAAGCCCCTTAGGTACCAGTACAGTGGAAACTCCCCAAAAGTGACTCCATTTTGCAAACTACACCCATTGAGGAATTCATCTAGGGGGGTAGTGAGTATTTTGACCCCACAGGTGTCCCATAGATTTTATTAGAAATGGGAAGTGAAAATGAAAAATGACATGATTTTCCAATAAGATGTAGCATTAGTTCAAGATTTTTCATTTTCTCAACAAATAAAGGAGAAAGCACCCTAACATTTGTATAGCAACTTCTTCAGAGTAGGGAAATATCCCACACATGGTCATAAACTGCTATTTGGACACACAGCAAGGCTCTAAAGGGAAGGAGCGCCATTTAGTATTTGGAGTGGAGATTTTACAAGATTAGTTTTTTGACACCATGTTGCATTGAGCTATAGTACCAGTACAGTGGAACCTCCGAAAAATTACCCCATTTTGGAAACTAGATCCCTCAAAGAATTTATCTAGGGGTGTAGTGAGCATTTTGACCGCACAAGTGTTTTGGAAAAATGAGTAAACTATAGATGTTGCAGATTGAAAATTGGCGTTTTCCACAGATATGCCATTTCAGTGCCCAATGTGTTGTGCCCTGCTTGTACCACCGTAGACACACATCCCATAAATTGTTAAGCGGGTTCTCCAGAATACAGTAATACCCCATAAGTGGTCATAAATTGCCGTTTGAGCACACTGCCAGGCTCAGTTGGACCACCATTTGGCCTTTGAAGCGCATATTTTGCTTGGTGTTTTACTGGTATTTCAGCTTATAATGTGGGGGCATATGTAAGCTGGGCGGAGTACATCAGGGTATATGTAAGCTGGGCGGAGTACATCAGGGTATATGTAAACTGTGCGTAGTACATCAGGGCATAATAAGATGATGTAATAATGGGGAGAATGATCCATGGATTGGTGTGGTACCAATCCTCTATGCACAGGCCGGGTTTTTGGGGTATTATACAAAATATCTGCGCTCCAGTATTGCCTCATCTTTGACTTTTTCACTAGCTTTTTAAGCAGCACAAGGCCCTAAAGTTTCCTCATCTCCCCTGCATCTATGGGGTCCACCTGTGGGGTCCAGCAAATGACGATGTGGGGTATTTAGTGAAATTCTACTGGACCTAAAAAATTAGTCTGGGCGGTCATTTAGCATAATTTTGCATAATTGCCTTTTGAGAGTCATAACGTGTTATTTTTCCGTTGACGGAGCTGTGTGAGGGCGCGTTTTTTGTGGAACGAGCTGTAATTTTTATTGGTTCCATTTTGGGATACATTTTTTTTTATCACTATTTATTCCATTTTTTGGGAGATGAGGAAACCAAAAAACAGGAATTCTAGCACAGTTTTTTTTTACAGTGTTCACCGTGCAGTATAAACAACATGTTAACTTCATTCTGTGGGTCGATACGATTACAGCGACACCAAATTTATATCGTTTTTTTACGTTTCACTACGTTCCCACAATAAAAAATACTCTTAGTGTCGCCATTTTTTGACAGCCACAACTTTTTTATTTTTTAGTTGGTATCGCTGAGGGAGGGCTTGTTTTATGCGTGACGAACTGTAGTTTCTATTGGTACCATTTTGCATTACTTGCAGATTTTTGATCACTTTTTATTACATTTTATTTGAGACAAGTTGACCAAAAAATAAAATGCTGTCATTGTTTTTTTATAAAAATTGTTTACGGTGTTCACCGTGCGGTAAAAATAATGGGATATTTTTATAGATCAGTCCGTTCCGAACGAGGCGATACTTATTATGTATAGTTTTTTTTCATGTTTTCATTTTTTTTCTAATAATAAAGGAGTTGCTCAGGGAAATAGGGCGATTGTTGTATTTATTAGTTAAAACTTTTATTTACTTATTTTTCTTTCACATTTTTTTTTACTTTTTTCACTTTTTTCTTACACTTACCTGGGGACTTGAAGATCTGGTCTTCTGATCCCCGGTACAATACACTGCACTACTTACACTACCGTTCAAAAGTTTAGGGTCACTTTGAAATTTCCTTACTTTTGCAAGAAAAGCACAGTTTTTTTCAATGAAGATAACATTAAATTAATCAGAAATACATTCTATACATTGTTAATGTGGTAAATGACTATTCTAGCTGCAAAAGTCTGGTTTTTAATACAATATCTACATAGGTGTATAGAGGCCCATTTCCAGCAACCATCACTCCAGTGTTCTAATGGTACATTGTGTTTGCTAACTGTGTTAGAAGGCTAATGGATTATTAGAAAACACTTGAAAACCCTTGTGCAATTATGTTAGCACCGCTGTAAACAGTTTTGCTGTTTAGAGGAGCTATAAAACTGTCCTTCCTTTGAGCTAGTTGAGAATCTGGAGCATTACATTTGTGGGTTCGATTAAACTCTCAAAATGGCTAGAAAAAGAGAGCTTTCATGTGAAACTCGACAGTCTATTCTTGTTCTTAGAAATGAAGGCTATTCCATGCGAGAAATTGCCAAGAAACTGAAGATTTCCTACAACGGTGTGTACTACTCCCTTCAGAGGACAGCACAAACGGGCTCTAACCAAAGTAGAAAGAGAAGTGGGAGGCCCCGCTGCACAACTGAGCAACAAGACAAGTACATTAGAGTCTCTAGTTTGAGAAATAGACGCCTCACAGGTCCTCAACTGGCAGCTTCATTAAATAGTACCCGCAAAACACCAGTGTCAACGTCTACAGTGAAGAGGCGACTCCGGGATGCTGGCCTTCAGGGTAGAGTGCAAAGGAAAAGCCATATCTGAGACTGGCTAATAAAAGGAAAATATTAATATGGGCAAACGCACACAGACATTGGACAGAGGAAGATTGGAAAAATGTGTTATGGACAGACGAATCAAAGTTTGAGGTGTTTGGATCACACAGAAGAACCTTTGTGAGACACAGAACAACTGAAAAGATGCTGGAAGAGTGCCTGACGCCATCTGTCAAGCATGGTGGAGGTAATGTGATGGTCTGGGGTTGCTTTGGTGCTGGTAAAGAGGGAGATTTGTACAAGGTAAAAGGGAATTTGAATAAGGAAGGCTATCACTCCATTTTGCAACGCCATGCCATACCCTGTGGACAGCGCTTGATTGGAGCCAATTTCATTCTACAACAGGACAATAACCCAAAGCACACCTCCAAATTATGCAAGAACTATTTAGGTAAGAAGCAGGCAGCTGGTATTCTATCTGTAATGGAGTGGCGAGCGCAGTCACCAGATCTCAACCCCATAGAGCTGTTGTGGGAGAAGCTTGACCATATGGTACGCAAGAAGTGCCCATCAAGCCAATCCAACTTGTGGGAGGGGCTTCTGGAAGCAGGGGGTGAAATTTCTCCCGATTACCTCAGCAAATTAACAGCTAGAATGCCAAAGGTCTGCAATGCTGTAATTGCTGCTAATGGAGCATTCTTTGACGAAAGCAAAGTTTGAAGGAGAAAATTATTATTTGAAATAAAAATCATTATTTCTAACCTTGTGAATGTCTTGACTATATTTTCTAGTCATTTTGCAACTCATTTGATAAATATAAGTGTGAGTTTTCATGGAAAACACAAAATTGTCTGGGTGACCTCAAACTTTTGAACGGTAGTGTATGTAGTGCAGTGTATCGTAACTGTCATTCTTCATTTGACAGCTAGCCTATTACGTCATGCCTCGGGCAGGACCTAATAGGCTACCGTACCTGGGCAACCAGGAAGCCTAGCAACGGCTTCCTGGTTGCCATAGCAACCATCGCCATCCGTGATCCATCGCGGGGGGCCCGGGGGGGGGTACAGAGGGAGCTCCCTCCTTCTGTCAACCACTTCAATGTGGCAGACGCCATTGACAGCCGCATTGAAGAGGTTAAATGGTTGCCATTGGCGGTAACTGCCATCGCAGCCATTGCAGCGGGATGTCAGCTCCTGTGCCGGCTTTATCTACAGGGCGTGACTGTACCCCCGTGTGCGGGAAATCACTTTGAATTTGGATGTACAGTCATGCCCAAAAGCGGGAAGGGGTTAAGGTTTAAAATAGGCTGGTGATTAAGGGGTTAACCCGTTAGTGACTGCCAATACGCCTTTTCACAGCGGCCACTAATGGGCTTTATTCTGATACATAAGCCTTTTTACAGCGCGGCATCACAATAAATAAACAGAGCAGGGAGCCATTAAATCTCCCTGCTCTCAGCTACCAGATGTAGCTGAGGGCTGGGGGCATCCCTGCTCGAACTTGTGAGATCAATATAAGTATCGATCTCACCCGTTTAACCCCTTAGATGCGGCGCTCAATAGCATGCGCCGTAATCTGAGTGGTTTTGGAGAGAGCTCCCTCTCATCCCACCGACACCCGGCGATAAGATCACCGTGTGTCTGTGTCTCCGATGGCAGCCAGGGGCCTAATAAAGCCCCCCAGGTCTGCCTGTAGTGAATGCCTGCTAGGTCATGCCGGAGGAATGTCCTAGCAGATCCCTGTCCGTTTTAAATGGACAGGCAGTAATACACTGCAATACAAAAGTATTGCAATGTATTATAAAAGCGATCAGAGAATCGCATATTAAAGTCCCCTAGTGGGACTAGTAAAAATGTTAAAAATAAGTTTAATAAAGTTAAAGAGGCTCTGTTACCACTTTATAAGTGTCCTATCTCCTACATAAGGAGATGGGCGCTATAATGTAGGTGACAGTAATGCTTTTTATTAAAAAAAACGATCTATTTTCACAACGTTAGGAGCGATTTTGGTTTATGCTAATGAGTTGCTTAATGCCCAAGTGGGCGTATTTTTACTTTCGACCAAGTGGGCGTTGTACAGAGGAGTGTATGACGCCGACCAATCTGCATCATGCACTCCTCTCCATTCATTATAGACAGCAGAATCGCGTTCTTACTAGAACATGATCTGCAGCCACATACACACATTCTGCTTGATTAACGTTAATCAAGTGTCCTGATAATGAATACACATGACCATCCAGCCTGGACGTCACGTGTATTCAGAATCCTGACACTTCTGAAGAGGAGTGCATGATGCCGATTGGTCAGCGTCATACACTCCTCTGTACAACGCCAACTTGGTCGAAAGTAAAAATACGCCCACTTGGGCATTAAGAAACTCATTAGCATAAAGCAAAATCGCTCCTAACGTTGTGAAAATAGATCGTTTTTTTAAATAAAAAGCATTACTGTCACCTACATTATAGCACCCATCTCTTATGTAGGAGATAGGACACTTATAATGTGGTGACAGAGCCTCTTTAATAAAAAAAAATGTGAAAAAAAAAAAAAAAAAACACTTTTTCCCCTTACAAACTGCTTTACTATTAAAAAAACAAAATAAAGTAAAAAAGTTACACATATTTGGTATCGCCGCATCCGTAACGACCCCGACTATGAAGCTATTACATTATTTAACCCGCACGGTGAACACCGTAACAAATTAAATAAAAAAAACTATGGAAAAATTGCTGTTTTCTGTGAATCCTGACTTAAAACAAATGTGATAAAAAGTGATCTAAAAGTTGCATCTACTCCAAAATGGTACCAATAAGGGTATGTGCACACACACTAATTACGTCCGTAATTTACAGACGTATTTCGGCCGCAAGTTCCGAACCGAACTCAGTGCAAGGAGCCGGGCTCCTAGCATCATACTTATGTACGACGCTAGGAGTCCCTGCCTCGCTGCAGGACAACTGTCCTGTACTGTAATCATGTTTTCAGTACGGGACAGTTGTCCTGCAGCGAGGCAGGGACTCCTAGCATCGTACATAAGTATGATGCTAGGAGCCCGGCTCCCTGCACTGTGTTCGGTCCGGGACTTGCGGCCGAAATACGTCTGTCAATTACGGACGTAATTAGTGTGTGTGCACATACCCTAAAATCTACAATTCTTCCCGCAAAACAAAAGCCCTCATACAGCTGCATCGGCGGAACAATAAAAAAGTTATAGCTCTTCAATTATGGAGACACAAAAACAAATAATTTTGAAAAAAAAGTGTTTTTACTGTGTAAAAGTAGTAAATCATACAAAATCTATACAAATTTGGTATTGTTGCAATCGTAACAACCCGCTGAATAAAGTTATTGTGTTATTTGTACCACATGGCAAACGGCGTAGATTTAGGACGCAAAAAAGAGTGGCAAAATGTATGTTTTTTTTCTATCCCCCCCCCCAAAAAAAATAATGAAAGTTAATCAATAAATAATATGTACCTCAAAATTGTGCTATTAAAAAATACAACTTGTCCTGCAAAAAACAAGAACTTATACAGCTATGTCGACACAAAAATAAAAAGTTATAGCTCTTGGAATGCGACGATGGAAAAATGTAAAAATGCCTTGGTCATTAAGGTTTAAAATAGGCTGGCCATTAAGGGGTTAAAATGCATGAAATGTAAACAATAAAGTGCATTTAATCTAAAAAAAAAACTATAATAAAGTGCATGAAATATATACAGACACATTGCTAACAATAATGGGTGAGTCGCCAGTAGAAAGCAACAATAGTACACTAAAAGCACATAAATTCAGCACGCCAGAGGAGATATGTCCAGTAACGATCAGAGACTAACTAAGCAGTAATTCATACTCCTGTGTTCTAAAGCATGGAGACAGCATACAAGGTACAAATACCGACAAGTTGTTACAGGCTGTAGCAAATTGTAATACCAGGCACAACCGCCAATAAAATTACAGAGCTGTGCCTGGTAAACAATGATGAAGACATGGCGCTTGACGAAGTGCCATGACACATTTAATTACCTGATTGGCGGGGGTACTAAGAGTCAAATCCCAATCGATTTATTATTAATGGCCAATGAATTTTAAAAAGCCAGATACCCCTTTTAATACATTAGAAGCTTAAAGTTAAAAAGATTTTCCAGTACTAAGAAATTGATGGCCTATCCTCAAGATAGGCCATCAATACCTGATCGGTGGGTGTCTGTCTCCTGACACCATAGTATTACAGCCTTCCATGTGAATGGTAGAAGGCTGTAATACTGTGAACCTCCGCTACAAGTGTGTTGGCCATTCACAGTATGAGAAGATAAGGAATGAAGGGGAAGGAGTGCTCAAACAAGTGCCGCTTCCCCTTCAAAACAGCTGATCGGTGGGGGTTCCAGGAGTCGATCCGGTATTGATGGCCTATCTTGAGGATAGGCCATCAATTTCTTAGGACTGGAAACCCCTTTTTACATACACTATGTTGTTTTTAGGTCTAACATTCTGTGCTGATTAATTTCATATTGTATATTTATTTTGGTCAGAGTTCTGTTTCTCTAAAACAAATCTTCAAATTCCCTACATAGCCATGTAGTTAAATATTAAAACAATGTCTGCCTGGAGCTGCCACTAGGGGGCACTTACTGCATACTGTGTTGTTATTGAGCTGAGCGCAGAATTTTGGAATTATTAAGATCACTAAATGGTGTTCGAAGATGGATATTCACATTAAAGATGGATTCCTATTTTAGCTTTTATTGTCTTAAATGCAGGAATAAAGTTTCTTGATATGGAATAAGAAAAAATTACAATAAGTAAATCAGCGAACCTACAAATAGTTAATCGCTAATAATTATTTCTATTCTCATTACCAATATTTAAAATGCTGCATTTTTAAAATACCCTCTATGGAGTTTCCTGATATTATTATTATTATTATTATTATTATTATTATTATTATCATTATTATTATTATTAGACCATAGGCCGATCCCACCAGGGCAACCTGTATGTCATGTGTGTCAGAAAAGCCACCTATTCCAATTTATAATGCATACAATGGCTTTTCTTTTGCAGTAGAGTATTAGAGATTGGATATCAACATTATCATGTGCCCTCTTAATTTTTAGCAGGTGAGTTTCCACCTCATAGACTGCCACGGATGTTATCCTGTCTCTCAATGAAATGAAGGACTTTTTTGGGGGTAGAAAACCCCTTGAAAAGTTGAAGAAAAAAGCTAAAAAATTTAAATAATTTGTGCAAATTGTGCTTTTATCATTGTACAACATTTTATATGATAAGCTGTATAAATTTATAATAAGAGTATTAGTAATTAATAAACTAACAAAAAAGACAATTATTTTGGATATTAAATTATTTATTCAAAATCATGAATCCATCTTTGTTTTAACAACCTTAGGCCTTATGCACACGAACGTGTAATACGTCCGTGCTACGCGCGTGATTTTCACGTGCGTCGCACGGACCTATGTAAGTGAATGGGGCCGTTCAGACTGTCAGTGATTTTCACGCAGCGTATGTGCGCTGCGTAAAACTCACGTCATGTCCTATACTTGCCCGTGTTTCGCGCAGCATGCACCCATTGAAGTCAATGGGTGCGTGCAAATCGCGCTCGGCACACGGAAGCACTTCCGGGTGCCGCGCGTGATTCGCGCAACAGTAGTAAAAAGAATGAATAAACACAGAATAGCACCTTGTGCTTTTCTGTTTGTTAGGCTGGGTTCACACAACCTATTTTCAGACGTAAACGAGGCGTATTATGCCTCGTTTTACGTCTGAAAATAGGGCTACAATACGTCGGCAAACATCTGCCCATTCATTTGAATGGGTTTGCCGACGTATTGTGCAGACACCCTGTAATTTACGCGTCGTCGTTTGACAGCTGTCAAACGACGACGCGTAAATGGACTGCCTCTGCAAAGAATTGCAGGACACTTCTTTGCCACGTAATTTGAGCTGTTCTTCATTGAACTCAATGAAGCACAGCTCAAGATTTACGAGCGTCTCAGATGGCTTCCAAAATGCGAGGAGGAGCATTTACGTGTGAAACGAGGCAGCTGTTAACAGTCTGTCTTTTCACACGTAAATGCCTCCCATCGTGTGAACATACCCTAAACATAAAAACAGAGTGTCATAATGATGCCGGCTGTGCGAAAATCACGCAGCCACGCACCATATGCTGATGACACACGGAACTTTTGCGCGCGCAAAATGCAGCGTTTTTTGCAAAACGGACACGTCCGTGTGAATAAGGCCTTACCAGGACTATATAGATATCTTTTTTTTTTTTAAAACATTAATTTTATAATATGTAATTATACAGAATATAATAAGAAAATCTAATATAAATCATGTAAACATTTACATTTTTTAATCATTTAAAAATTTATTTAACCCATTTTAAGGTACATAAAATATTTTTTTAGTTACCCACACGGGTTAGGAATAAATGTCAATATAAATTTACCTATTATCCTTGAATATTTTTACCCTAGGAAAAGGAGAGAGGAAAGCCAGCGGCAGCTGCTCGAGCTTTGTCCGCTTGATTGTTAGTCAGACCAAGTAACCTTCATATCCTTGGCAGTTGAAACAATATACTGTTGATCAGACATTATAAAATGTAGGAGGGAATATAAAAATCAAACACAAAAATGGAAATAAAATGAGCGCAAACTTTTATTGTCTCCTTCCTCTGTCACTCCACGAAACCGGAGTCGTATATAAGAAAAATGTGACATACTAATGGCAAGTAATTTACTCAAGGATGGGTTTGTGCCTTGAAATGCCTTCACCATACAATGCTTTAAAAACTTTGCAAGTGTATATGCATCGTGGCTGTTATTCTACACTGAAGTTCCCAATTTGTGCATGATATGACTTTTATAATGCCATTAAATGAGCCTCATGAAAAGTGATGCAAGTTACAATGATACATGGCTCTTTCAAGGAGTCTGGATGGAAAAAAAACACAAAAATCATCTCCCATAAAGTCACTTTGAGATTGTGCCTTAGCATTGAAAAGCTTTTCTTTATTAAACTTGGGAATAGCTCTCAATACATTTTATACAACCCCGTTCTCTTTCCTAACAGCAGCCTATAAATGTTTTTGAAGGACATTTGTAATAATCAGACTTTTATCTGTCTTACAATATTAAGGGGAACATGTAAAAAAAAAAATCGGGGTACAGTCTGTGTTTTCTAGATTTTTATTTAAGCGTAAAAGAAACAAACTGACCATCGTTTTTTTTAGTTTTTACTTTTTCTTTTTGGGAATATTTATCCATAGGCATATTAGTGTAGAGTTAAGCATTTTTCAAGTTCAGGAAGGAAGCTCAGAAATTAGCACTCTTATCTTGCAGCACTTGTGTCAGGGGCATTGGTATAGGGAGTGCAGAGGTAGCAGCCAGGGCCCTGGTGCTACAGGGGGCCCAAAGGCCCATCTGCCACATAAGAAAAGATCAGTATTATAAATGGCATATGGGAGGTGAAGGGCCCTGTTACGGTTTTTGCATTAGAGCCCAAGAGCTTCAACATACGCCTCTTACTTGTGTTCAGGGTTTAGTGTCAGACTTGGGCTCCTTGAGCCCACCAGAGGAAATTATTCTCACATCACCATCAAGCCCAGACCTTGATCTGAGCTTTAAAATAGTTTTGAAGGAGTTTTTCTCACTAAAATGGCTAGGCTATGCCATAAATTACTGACTGATGGATTTTGCCTGAACATTTGCCTGGAATTGGCCAGTAGTTCCAATGTGCAGGAGAAATGCCGAAGTAATCTGTGTCCTTTCAGTCTTCAGATTGGCAGGGGTGCCAAAGGTTGGACCCCCTCCATTTATGATGTTATGTCATAACATAAAAAATAAAACTCTAACAGAAGAAAAACTGGGTCAGATTCTCTTAACACTTTAGGACTGTCTTAACCCTTTGGTGACCAGCCTATTTTAGGCCTTAATGGCCAAGCTATTTTGTAAGTTTTTCCATCATCTCATTCAAAGAGCAATAACTTCTTTATTTTTGCATCAACATAGCTGTATATTGTCTTGTTTTTTTGCGGGACAAGTTGTATTTTTTATTAGCACCATTTTGGGGTACTCATAATTTATTGTTTAACTTTTATAAACTTTTTTTGGGGGGAAAGAACAAAAACAGCAATTTTGCCACACTTTTTTGCGTTCTAAATATACGCCGTTTACCGTGTGGTATAAATAACATAATAACTTTACTCAGCGGGTCGTTATGATTGTGACAATACCAAATTTATATATTTTCTTTTGTTTTACTACCTTTACACAGTAAAAACACAGATTTTTTTCAAAATTATTTGTTTTTGTAATGACAGGGATAGGGAAACAGACAAGTGAGCCCTAATCTACCCGCCACTCAGTCCCTGCCTACTTGCAACGACCTGCCCTAGGCGACGGGGTACAACTGGGCGACGGTCCCTACACTCAGTAAGTGCATGACAGACAACCAGACAAGGAAACACAGAACAAAGGGAAATGGGACAGTTGCCCACAGCAACACCGTGAGCAACAAGAGTAGTAAACGAGCCGAGTCAAACCAGGAGAGTACGAGGTGCCAAACGCAGAGCAGGAGGGTAGTGAACAAGCCGAGTCAAACCAGGAGTGTACGAGGTACCAAACGCAGAGCAGAAGAGTAGTCAGTAAGCCAGGGTCAATACGAAGCAGGGACAAGTAGTTCAAGAAGCTGCAGCAGGGCCAGGAAACCAACAGAGAAGAATCACAAGCAAGGAGGAACAGGAAAGGCAGGTATAAATAGACAGAGGACGGGAGCTTGTTCCGTCTGGCCAGGCTGTGATAGGCTCTCCCACTCCTAAGCCTGCCATCCTGAGTGGTGGAAGATGGAGTCAGTCTCACAGACATAGAAGCAGGTGCAGACTGATTACCTATGGGCGTGGATACAGAAGCTGTGCCTGGCAGATCCTTAAAAGTTTTTGTGTCTCCATATTTGAAGAGCCATAATTTATTTATTTTTACCGCTGATGCAGCTGTATGAGGGCTTTGTTTTTTTGCGGGAAGACTTCTCGTTTTTATTGGTCCCATTTTAGAGTATGTGTGACTTTTCGGTCACTTTTTTTTAAGGCAGGATTCACAGACAAATGCAATTCTTGCATTGTATTTATTTCTTTTTTTACTGCGTTCGCTAAGTGGGTTAAATAATGTAATAACTTTATAGTTGGGGTCGTTATGGACGTGGCGATACCAAATATGTGTAACTTTTCAGAACTAAACGACGGAGCAGTGCTAACACGGGCAAAGAGCTGGAAGACAAACTATTCACTGCCTGGACAACTGCCGTATTATCAGTCCAAAAACAAATGCGTTTGTTAGCTATATCTGTACACCATAACTCCAGAGCAACTACAATAGGGAAAAGTTCCAACATAGTGATGTTCTTAGTCAACCCGAGGGACTGCCATTGAACTGGCCAGGGTGTGTTGCTCCAGCGCCTACCAAAAAACGCTCCAAAACCCCAGCCACCCAATGCTTCGGTGAACAAACTAAAATCTACATTGGAAACCTCACTGTGCTGACAAACTGCACGACCATTAAACTAATGTAAGAAAGAGCGCCATAGGATGAGATCCTCCCACATGCTCTTGGACACCCTAATAAAATGATCCGGTTTAAGGACGCCCTTTGTAGCTAAAGACAACCGATGAGAGAACACCCTGCCCATGGGCATAATCCGACAAGCAAAGACTAAGAGACGCAAGAGAGACTGTAGCTGCCTAAGGGTAATCTTTTTCGACTTAGCTACCTGATCTATCTGCAACACCAAACTCATACGTTTTTCAGCCGTATCTATCTCGATACCTAGGAAAGACAAAATCGTAACTGGGCCCTCCGTCTTTTCCTCCAACACGGGAACACCAAAACGCAACATGATCTTCCTGAATGCGCTTAATAACATAGCGCAAACCCCGGAATCACTTGGGTCTAGAAAAAATAAATTGTTCAAATAGTGTATGATGGAAGACACACCTGTCTGAAAATGCATTACCCATTCTAAAAACGAAGCAAACATCTCGAAATAACAACATGAAATAGAACAACCCATCGGGAGACACATATCTACATAAAACAGCCCATCCAGGCAACAACCTAATAAATGAAAACAGTCTGGGTGAACCAGCAACAGACGAAAGGCAGATTCAATAGCGCCCCGATACCCGCACTACAAACAAGGTGTACCGCTACATCAAACGACGTGTATGACACCGCCACCTCCTCTTTCGATATCCCATCATTGACCGAGCTCCCACGAAGAAATGATAAATGGTGAATAATCCTAAACTTAGCACTACTTTTTTTGGGGACCAAGCCAAGAGGGAAAACCCGCAAGTTTGGGTAAGGGGGCTCCTCGAAGGGGCCAGCAACCCTACCCAACGCAACCTCTTTAGACAATTTTTGTCTAACCACTTCCATATTATCCCTAGCAGATTTTAAGTTATCCGACAACAGTATACCTGACGATTCTTCAAAGGGAATAACGAAACCCACGCTAAAACCGCTAGCGAGGGCCTCGGCCTCCTGTCTCCTGTGGTACCGCTCTAACCATGTTCCCATCACGAGGACGCTCATCGGCATTCTCTGCTGTGTCGGCAGGGGCCCCTTTATCAGGCTGTTTTCACCTGCGAAAGCATCGAAGTGCCGCGTGACCGCCCCGCAAATGGAGCATTCGTGACGAAACTTGCAGGTAGCAAAGAACCTGCAATGTCCCTCATTGTAAAGCCAACAGGCTCCTGTAGGGCATACGGCCGCGAAGCTGCTCCTGAACCCGCGGCCCCGCTGGGAAATGGTCTAACCTGTTTTCCACTCTGTGCTAGAATCAACTGCAACCATACGTTCGTTGCCTTTGACGCCCAGCCAATTTCGGGCAACAAGGCCAATTGGCGACTAAATTCTTCTTCGTAGCGCCACCACGCCGCACCTCTATGTAGCCTGTGGGTGCTAAAGATTGTATAGAAGTATACGAACAACTCCGCACCCTTCTCAGAGTGTTGCTGACATACTATATGCGCCAGGGTAGCAAAACCCTGGAGCCAATTGTCAAAAGTTTTGGCAACTTTCACCTTTTTATCCGTCCCTTTCTCAAAAGTGCGCTCCTTGTCCACCATCACCTGTTCTACTGAGATCAAGGACCAAATATCCACAAATTAGTTCCTACCAATTTTCTCCTTGATCTCAGCAGATAGATGAGTGTCGAGAGGGGCTACACCACAAAACGTTAAACAAGCCATACTGTAAAGGATCTGCCAGGCACAACTTCTGTGTATACGCCCATAGGTAATCAGTCTGCACCTGAGTCTATGTCTCTGAGACTGACTCCATCTTCCACCACAAAGGATGGCAGGCTTAGGAGTGGGAGAGCCTATCGCAGCCTGGCCAGATGGAGCTAGCTCCCGCCCTCTGTCTATTTATACCTGCCTTTCCTGTTCCTCCTTTGCTTGTGATTCTTCTCGTGTGGTTTCCTGGCCTAGCTACAGCTTCTGACTATTTGATCCTGCTCCATACTGACCCTGGCTTTCTGACTACTCTCCTGCTCTGCGTTTGGTACCTCGTTCACTCCTGGTTTGACTCGGCTCGTTCACCACTCTGTTGCTCACGGTGTTGCCGTGGGCAACTGCCCCATTTCCCTTAGCTTTGTGTACCCTTGTCTGTTTGTCTCGTGCACTTACTGAGCATAGGGACCGCCGCCCAGTTGTACCCCATCGCCTAGGGTGGGTCGTTGCAAGTAGGCAGGGACAGAGTGGCGGGTAGATTAGGGCTCACTTGTCCGTTTCCCTACCCCCATCATTACACATACTGGCTTCCCTCATAGACGGGGGTTCCCCCCCCCCCCCGGTGGGACAGAAGGTGCAGTAACACCATCACTTTTCTCCAACCCGGCCACCGCGGCCTTCAATACAGACACCAAGTCATTACCAGACATTAATGATTTTGAAAGCCATGCGTCACCGCATGAGGACTCACCGAGTGCAGGGGTCCCCACCACTCCTGAGGTTGCTGCTGTCATCATATATTCACACTGATGTTAATGGCTTCCCCAGAATTCTGGTGCAGAGCCTATACTAGTGCTCTGCTCCGGGACTCTGGCTCTGGGGTTGCCCCTGATATCACATTCCGGTCCAGGAGGATCCCCTGACGTCACTGTGTATGGACAGTGACGTCAGGGGCTCCAACAGTAGAGGAATTCCCAGCCAAAGCGTCAACATTATCTGCAGAGGGCACTGTGGAAGCTTCTGCGGAGGGCACTGTGGCAACATCTGTCGCTGGTGCCTCTTCTCATCAGCACGGCTGGACGTCCGCGGCGGGGAGTCCGAAGTCGATTATGACGGTGATGAAGAAGAGGAGGGATGTTTACCAGAAGACTACGAGGGGGATCTCGCCCTCGGAGAATGGCCATTTCTGCCATGTCGACGTCTGCGACGGTCGTGCCTACGACCACCTCCAGACCAACGTTTCCTCCCTCTCCTTGGCGAACATTTTGCCAAACCTGCAAAAGAAAAAAGGGACAAGGCAGATGAGTGACCAGTATCACGTGGATTCCCCTTGGCAAATGCATTAGAAACATCCCCGCTCTGACCCCTATGTTGCAGGCCGGAACTGGACGGAACACATGGTAAAGGATACAGTTGCTGACGACCTCGCAGCCCTGGCTGATGGTGCACTTCCAATCCTTCTACATATCTTGCAAGAGCAGGAGGGGCAGAACCTTGTAGCGCTCCTGCTGCTGCGCCCCTGCAGCGCTTCCTCTGCCCAGCTTTCCTCCTACGTACCACCCACTGCACAGACACCGCTGCCCCTGACACCTCACCTGCTCTCAGATGCAGCGGAGGTGCAGTGGCAAAGGTTAGGGGGGCGCCGCGCTGTAGGCCGCAACCTATGCGCATGCGCGGCCCATCTCCTCTGAACAGGCCTCGTGGTAGGCCACCATTGCGGCCATATCCTCCGGAGCTGCCCCACCTCCTTCACATCGCGGTGGGCGGGTGGAGGACTCGTCCAGAGCAGCTCTGCCGGTGGCTACGCCCAGCACACCTCTCCGGCTGGCACCCGGGTTAGGAGGGAGGGCGTGCGCAGCATGAGGTGGAATACCTGAGGTACGCGACGGGACGGGAGAAAGGGGAATTACCACGAGGGAGGACGAGGATGACACTACAGGCCGGGCACGGTCTGTATGTCCAGCAGCACTTACAGGGGGAGCGGCCCCTGAAGAGCGAGCCGCTCTGGGAAGGGGACTGGGACTTTAGAGCACAGGAGGGCGTGTGACGCGATGAGTCCTACCTCTAGTCACTGCAGCAGCACCTCCAGGAGCCGCTATATCCCCTATAGCCACTCCTTCCTTAACTCCTTAGACCAATCACGCTCCTGGGCATTTTTTCATTTTTCTCACTCCTCCTCCTTCTCCTCCTCTTCCCTGCAGTCCCTAGAGCTTTCCCTATGTAGTTCAGCTTCTCCAAGACAGGCATCTGCTAGACCAGGGATCTCAAACTCGGCCGGGTAAGTGGGCCACATATAGTAAAAATGGGATGTTGAAGGGCCGCATTACTTTCAAATTTGATACAATACAAAATTATTGATAATCAATTAGTTATTTGATCTACTATAACACTATATTACTATAAAAATACCACTAGGTTTAAAATGTGAGCTATTTCTCCACATGCTTATTTCAACAATCCAGTTTTCCAGTTTAAGTGTCGCTAAATGCAGTCCGGCGGCTCAGTCAGCAGTGTTTTGCAGACACACATGTCAAGATTGGGCAGCCCCTTTTTAGATAGTGCCACAGTGCCCTCTGTGGATGCTGCAACAGTGCCCTCTGTGGATGCTGCCACAGTGCCCTCTGTGGATGCTGCCACAGTGCCCTCTGTAGATGCTGCCACAGTGCCCTCTGTAGATGCTGCCACAGAGTCCTCTGTAGATGCTGCCACATTGCCCTCTGCAGATAATGCCACAGTGCCCTCTGTAGATAATTCCACAGTGCCCCCTGTAGATAATGCCACAGTACCCTCTGTAGATAATGCCACAGTGCCCTCTGTAGATGCTGCCACAGTGCCCTGTGTAGATAATGCAACACACCCCTAGATAATTCCACAGTGCCCTCTATAGATGCTGCCACAGTGCCCTCTGTAGATGCTACCACAGTGCCCTCCATAGATGATGCCACAGTGCCCTCCATAGATGCTGCCACAGTGCCCTTCATAGATGCTGCCACAGTGCCCTCCGCAGATGCTGCCACAGTGCCCTCTGCAGATAATGTTGACGCTTTGGCTGGGAAGTCCTCTACTGTTGGAGCCCCTGATGTCACTGCCACCCCCCCTCTTTTCAATTCCTCAGATGCTGTGGTGGCGATTGACTGCAGAATTTGAGGGGTTAAACAGCCAGGAACAGCGCGATCCCTGCTCCTGGCTGTCAGTCCTGGGTGTTGGCTATAAAACACAGCCAACAGCCACAGCATATGGAGCGCGATTAGCGCGTGAGTGCGCTCCAAACATCACCCCCCGCACCAGGATGTACCGATGCGTCCTGATGCACTAAGGGGGTTATTAAAATGCTTACAATAATGTTTTAAAGGGTATGTACACTTTGCAGCCTATTTTTTCTTTTGTACCACTGCGTCTAAAAAAAATATGATACAACTTTACAAATAGTCTTAATTTAAAATGTCCTACCATCTTGTGTATTCATCTATTATGCCGACCTATGTGTCTCCAAGGTAACAGACTACAAATAAACCCTGTGTAGACTGATCCTGCAGTCATATGCTACTCTTTTTTTTTATTTGTCTCATCTTCCACTATCTGTGGAGCAAGAAGATGCAGTTGGAGTTACAGTAAGGGTATGTTCACACGAGGGCGTCCGTTACGGCTGAAATTACGGGGATGTTTCAGCCTGAAAACATCCCCGTAATTTCAGCCGTAACGGCATGTGCAGGCGCTTGAACGCCGCGTCAATTACGGACGTAATTGGTGCTGCTATTCATTGGAGTCAATGAATAACGGCTCCAATTACGGCCAAAGAAGTGACAGGTCACTTCTTTGACGCGGGCATCTATTTACGCGCCGTCATTTGACAGCGGCGCGTAAATTACGCCTCGTGTGAACAGACAAACGTCTGCCAATTGCTTTCAATGGGCAGATGTTTGTCAGCGCTATTGAGGCGCTATTTTCGGACGTAATTCAGGGCAAAAACGCCCGAATTACGTCCGTAAATAGGCCGTGTGAACATACCCTTAATAATATGTGACTACAGAATCAGACTGCACAAAGGGTTTGTTTTTTGTTAGTAGCCATGGAAAAGTATAGGTCTGCATAGGAGTTGTATAGACAAAACATTTTTTTTAAGAATATTTGCAAAGTTGTTTCATTTTTTTTAACTCAAGATGCATTTTAGCAATAATAAATTTTTTGTAAAGGTGTGCATACTCTTTAAGAGATCTCACACTTTGTATAATACAGTGAGATATAGTCTGTAATAGTCTGTAAATAATCTGTAAATCAAAATACCTTAAAGTGCACTTAAAAAAAAATAAAAAAAAATAAAAGCTCCCTCTTTAGGCAGCAGTATATGTATATTAGATGTAGAGCAGCCAGGAATGCTATGAGTGACCTGCATACTTTGGGTCTTTGTCTTGCCTCTTTTGGTTTCTGCAAATGTTCTCTCTCAGGGATAGGATAAGCACTCTTGGTGGCCAAAGTAGGGTTTTTGTCTCCAGTAAAGTAGTTGTTGGATAAAAAAAGAGGAGGGGAACCTCCAGCTCACCTTTTGTATGCAGATTTTGTACTCTGGTCTCCGCACGGATCCTCGAGTCGGCACGCGCTATGTGGGATGCAGAAAAACAGGTGGGTTGGATCCAGCGTAGCTGCGGATAAAAAGGAACTTGTTCCAAGTTTAATGAGGATATTAAAAACGAGATCGATCAGGATGATGTCCTCGAGTGCTGGGAGAGAAATGGAGGGATTGAAGAAGCCTACGCATTTCAAACGCTAGCTGCGTTCTTAGTCATGGCTGGGATGTTGGATAGACATTCACTTATATAATTGACGTATGTTGTTCACAGCTTCCGTACCAAGGCTGGCCATTCTTATTTAGAACAAGCTCTCCCAATTTTCTTCCACCCCATATCTACCCCACATGTACAGTTCTTAATGCATGGCCAGCCTCTTATCATGGATCTGCAGTAGGGTCTACCAGCTCCTGTAGATCTTCTGCATCCCTCACCTCTCATATACACTACTGCCCAATCCTGGCTTTCTTGACCACTTTCCTCTACAGGGAAGTACTGGTTGGTTCCAGTGGGCGCCTCTCACAAAGTGAAAGTCTCTTCTTGTGTTAGGCACGGTTCCCTCACCAATGCAACAAGTGAAGCACTTATCGTGTCCTGGCACTACGGCATTACCAGCAGCTGGGACACAGCATTGAATTGATTGTACAAATATATTTTTAAACATTGTTTTTTATTTATAAATTCCACACCCCCCCCCCTTATAGTGCCCTAGGTGGTCGACTACTTTGCCTACCTCTCTCCCTGCTCTTTTCCCTCAACACATTTAATGACTCTTCACCAAATTGTGGGAAATATCAATTTGGTTATGCCCCTTACCCATTAGATGTTAATATCACAAAAATAAATAAATATGAACACTAATCAGATTAGAAGAAAACTTTACATCTATAGCACCCATTGGAGAGTATGCTTCATGAATATAATAAACATGCCGTCTGCCTGTTTTTTTCAGGTCAAAAAGTTGTTTATACAAAAAGCAGCCTCAGTTGTTAGTCTGGACCATGTGGAAGTCAATGGTCTTAGGACTCAGATACACAGCCATATCAGTGCTCTGTACAAGTTCTGAGACTACATATGCCTACCATTTCACACGGATTCATAAAAATGATGTTTCATCAAATGCCTTAGTACTGAAGTATTCTCTCCTAAAAGTATTTATATTTGGGGACAATATTTTCCTAATACATTGCCGTACAGAAGCTCCGCAACTCTTTAGTACTGTACCATAGGGACAACTGTGTGCTGGCTCCACAAATACCTCTTTGCCGCATGCAGGAGGCTTAACATTAAAAGGATGGAGCTCTTTGCTCTGGTCTAGAATATACTTTATATTAAGATAATGCCCCCCAACACTAACCAACACCAACACCACCAACACCCAAAAAAAATAAATCGAAGAACAATTATAATTGAAAAAAATTTATGACAATGTATTTCCACAGTTGAAATATTATGGTGAATTTTATGACCACCTAAAATATTTCTTTAACATTGAACACTATGGAACCAGAGGAGACAAAAAAGTAAAAAAAAATGTACTATAGGATTAATTACAGTGTTATTTAATGCCATTTAATTAATTCTCTGATACTGGCCACAGCATGTATTTTTAATTCCATCCTTATTACACCTTTCTTCACGGACTCCTTACGCTTCTCAATAAGGTGTGAGGAATGCTGATTTTTGTGGATCACTGGTTTGAGTGAGCAAAGAAATATGCCCTTATTACCGAGATTGTGTTCTGGTGATTATAGAAATGTCAAAGTTTAATTCTGGGTATGCTTCATTTAAATAGTGTCTCTAGTAATTAGAACTAAGTGCTAATTCGGTCCTCCTGAAGCAAACGTCTATGTGCTGCAGTGACTCTTACCTAAAGCCGTTACAATCTGTCTTCTTTTTGTCAATAATAACATTATATTTTGTGTGTCACTGAATAAAACTGGGAATAGAACATGACAATATAAATTAATCATATGGTGCTTCAGGGAGAAGGAGGAGACAGCGAATATTATATATTTCATGTGAGGTGTATAGATGCAAGCTGTCCCTAATCTCCAGTGTCAGAAATTAGTCATGGAAATCTCCATATTTGACTTCACACAAGTAAAACATCTATTGTATTTATTTTTATATTTTCAAGCATGAAGCTTCTGGGCCCTGATGCTAGCCATGGATGTGAGATATATAGATAGATAGATAGATAGATAGATAGATAGATAGATAGATAGATAGATAGATAGATAGATAGATAGATAGATAGATAGATAGATAGATAGATAGATAGATAGATAGATAGATAGATATGAGATAGATAGATAGATAGATAGATAGATAGATAGATAGATAGATAGATAGATAGATAGATAGATAGATAGATAGATAGATAGATAGATGTGCGGACATGCGCAGTAGATGGTAAAACATACCCATTCTTATAATGAAGGGAAATTAAGCACCTGCAAACTCACAGACATGCGCAATTGGACTTCCAGGACGCCGGAAGCTATTTCTACACACACTGGAACATGGATCCATAGTACCACATGGTAATATTTTAAATTAAATGTACACAGATGTATGTGTTTATTGCTAGTTGTATTATATTGTATTTATATAAATTTAACATGATATATAACACAGATTGATCCCTGTAGATACTATAACTATTTTTATATACATTGTTATTAGATGACACTGTTGTTGTGTTTACTCTTTTGTATTAATCACGTACTAATGGGATTATTTGAATGGGTTCACACAGAGTTTTTTGCAGGCAGAAAATCTGCCTCAAAATTCCGTTTGGAATTTTGAGGCAGATTTTGCTCTACCTGCACGCCGATTTTCGTGTGATGGCGGCAGGGCTTCATAGGAGACTTTCAGTATCATGATATACTGCAATACATTAGTATTGCAGAAAATCGTGCAAGCGATCCAGCGATCGCTTGTTCAAGTCTCCTAGGGGGAAATGTGAAAAAAAGTAAAAAACAGTAAAATAAAGTGTGTTTTTTAATAAATAAAAATATGAAAAAAAACCTTTTCCCATTTTCCCCCAAGCACAATGACAATGTAAAAAAATAAAAAAATAACATAACTGGTATCGACGCCTCCGTAAAAGTCTGAACTATTACAATATATCATCATTTAGTCCGGAAGGTAAATGCCGTAAAAAAGAAAAACATTAAAAATGTCAGAATTGCTGCTTTTTGTTCAATTCATCTCCCACAAAAAATGAAATAAAAAGTGATCAAAAAGTCTCATGTACCCCAAAATAAATGACATTCACCCCACAAAAAATAAGCCCTCATATCACAAAATTTACAGAAAAATAAAATAGTTATGACTCTCAGAATATGGCAACAAAACTCAAATTTTATTTTTAACAGTTTTTTCCTTGTAAAAGTAGTAAAACATAGAAACTATATAAATTTGGTATCTCTGTAATTGTATTGACCCGCAGAATAAAGTTAAAATGCCATCAAAACAGAACCACCCAAAAGATTGAGGAAATGCGAGAAGTGGTTAAGGGGTTAAGAGGTAAAAACCTTTTGGTTGTTGTTGTTGTTGTTTTTTATGTGATTATCTATATAAAATAATTGTCAAGTCTTTTAATTTTCACACTTGCCACTGGATCACACAATAGGCTGACATTTCATGTTTTTTGAAGCTCCACCTGTAAGCTTTGCTGTGCACACTGTGACAGAGTCAGCTGAGTAATCTCATTATCATAGGAAGGCAGAGGCTCTATTGTACTGATGGAGGCCCAGTAAGGCAGGATAGTATACACAATACACATGGAAAAGGCTCTGTATGAAGACTGTGTGCCATCTCTTCCTGGAGACTATATTAGTCTATGGATTCTTTTCTGCTTATTAATTCACATTCATTACAGCTGTCTTAAAGCAAACACACCCCGGTATCTCCAATATGAACACCCCCAAGGACATCTGTAACATTTAAAAAGCTAAAAAAAATGTTGACCCACATTTACTATTGCTGTCTGATAGTTAGACAGCACAAACTTAGACCAGTCATTCACAAAATGTGGCAAATTTATAACAGTGATGCGTGCTGTATGATAATTTTTGCACATCTTGCATGACCTGTTAGCCAATTTTCTCTTCAATGTACCACCTTTGATTTGACTTATTTTCCGCGAGAATTTTGTGCCAGTTTTTTGGGCGCATTTTTTGGCACACTTTGGCGTATATTAAGCCACATCCCTTTCCCGCTAAGCCCTCTTTTCAAGACACTTTAAAAAGTATCTAGTAAGGTGCAAACATCAAAATTACGCCAAATGACACAAAAAGGCTATATGCGCCAAATTTTCCAAATATTTGTCAAATTTTGCTAAATTTTTTGACACACTCCAGACCCAGACTGAGTAGTAAATCTGCCCCAATATTTCTATTCTACAGACTAACATCTAAATAATGAAAATAAAATGAAATAATAAAGACATTTCCTTTAATATATAATTTTATAGAATAAGTAGAAACTGAAATAGAAACTACAAGAAAAAATAAATCATCATCTTACATTTCTCTCCTTTCCTTAAATTCAAATGCTTGTGGATTAATACATAAAAAAAAAAAAATGTTTAACATTTGGACTTTAGTTGCAGATACAAATATTCTCTACGACCCACTCCATGGCTTCCAGATATCTATTCTTCAGTGCAGAAAATAAATATGCATTTTAATGCCGGTGTTTTCATTAATTATTTATCAGCGTAGTTAAAATACATCTGCTCAGTGAAGCTAGTGTGCAGAACTGAGAATAAACAGAAGAATGGACGGGGGCTTAATTCTTTGTGCTCGAGGTCACACTGCGAGAAGCATTGATAGGTTTTATGTAAGGAAATAATAAAAGAGTACGAGCGACATACAGATGTGTTGGAATATAGAAAAGACAGGAACTACATGAGAGGCTGCGAAGACATAAAACATTTCTTTGAAAGTAAGCATTTTACGGAGATGTGAAAAATCTCTTTGTTACTATAAAAGTTGAAACATCCGCAATGTTTCTTTTTATTTTAGAATTATTATATTAAACTATTAAAAGCTTTGTCACCTGTACCCAAAGTATCCATTATTTTTTTTTACCAATTTGTGAATAGACTGATTGCTGTATTGAGAATGACCTGGGGGTCATTCTCATCATTGCATTTTATCCTGCCAATAGAATAAAATAAAATATTAGGGGACACGACTTAAAAATGTTAAGGGCTCCCCAATATTAATTGTAATTCTAGGGATAGTGTGGGAACTATTCTCATTGGTTGAGAGCATAGGAATGGACGAGATTACCCTTAGTCATACCTTATGTCATTTCAGCATGAAAATAGACCTTGGCCATTTTAACACTGTAGCCTTTTATTGAATAGCCACTTGAGCCAATCTAAAAAGCTGCAAGGTGACTTTTTGTAGCCAGGACACCAGAGGTAGTATTATTTATACATTGTATAGAGAATATAGTCAGGCTACTAATATAATAAAAAAATTGTCATGAGAACCATATGGTAATGATATGTGTTCATTAAATAGTATTAATATGTCATTATTATTATTATTATTATTATTATTATTATTATTATTATTAAAATTCAAAATAAATAAAACACATTAAATATATATAAATGAGATATTATTCATTATATTAACAATACTAATAATAATACTTCTTCTACTACTACTACTACTACTACTACTACTACTACTACTACTACTACTACTACCACTACTACTACTACTACTACTACTACTACTACTACTACTAATAATAATAATAATAATACAACTGCATCTACTACTACTACTACTAATAATAATAGTAATAATAATACAACAACTGCATCTACTACTACTACTAATAATAATACAACTGCATCTACTACTACTACTACTACTACTAATAATAATACAACTGCATCTACTACTACTAATAATAATAATAATAATAATAATAATAATAATACAACTGCATCTACTACTACTACTAATAGTAATAATAATAATAATACAACTGCATCTACTACTACTACTACTACTACTACTACTACTACTAATAATAATACAACTGCATCTACTACTACTACTAATAATAATAATAATACAACTGCATCTACTACTACTACTACTACTACTACTACTACTACTAATAATAATACAACTGCATCTACTACTACTACTACTACTACTAATAATAATACAACTGCATCTACTACTACTAATAGTAATAATAATAATAATAATAATAATAATACAACTGCATCTACTACTACTACTAATAGTAATAATAATAATAATACAACTGCATCTACTACTACTAATACTACTACTACTACTAATAATAATAATAATACAACTGCATCTACTACTACTACTACTACTACTACTAATAATAATAATACAACTGCATCTACTACTACTACTACTACTACTACTACTACTACTACTACTACTACTAATAATAATAATAATAATACAACTGCATCTACTACTACTACTACTAATAATAATACAACTGCATCTACTACTACTACTACTACTACTAATAATAATAATACAACTGCATCTACTACTACTACTACTACTACTACTACTAATAATAATACAACTGCATCTACTACTACTACTACTACTAATAATAATACAACTGCATCTACTACTACTACTACTACTACTACTACTACTACTACTACTACTACTCCTAATTATAGAATACAGCAACTTAAGCCATTTGCAATCACACAAGAAAACTTTTATGTGCCGCTCACGCTGTGAGACCTGCACATTCTCCTCATGAAGTCAATGAAAATATTGTACTGCGGACACCAGACTTGAGTAACAGGTTAAATATCCATTTCCACATTGGCAAGACTACGGGTGCCCATGCACATTAACTACACAGTAAGGGCTTATTTACATGATCCTGGACCCGATTTTACAGATTCCTCAGAGACTTCAGTTTATCGAGGGATCCGTGAAAACGGGCTAAAATAGGACATGTCATATTTTTTCATAAGCCTTTCACACGGTCCATTAAAAACAACGGCAGTGCGAATATCCCAATAGAAGTACATTCATTTTAATGCAGATGTGTGACGGACGTTAAAAAAACATCCGTCACATGGCCGATTATCCATTTCATGTGAATAAGCTCTTAGACATCCATATCTTGCAGATTTTCATGGGATTGGCCAACATTCTAATGTATGGTGTGTAGTGAACTTGCCTACTATGGAAGATTTTGGGGTAAAAAGGGTCAGACATCTTGTATTTCAACATGCCTGATCCTTTGTTCCCGCAGGAGATCCACTTGTAGCGCCTTACACACCTATACCCATTAAAAACACATCCACACTCATGTGGGATGTATATGGAGGAGTTGGAAAGAATAGCTGCCGGCTGAACGCGCGTTTGGCCAACAACTATTGCAAGTGTATGGGCAGCTTAAGGCTTGTGGTGCTGAATGCAGGCTCCTGCCAAACAGTGATGCCCAGCAGAGGTAATCATATTTATAATGCATGCTATCAGTAATACTCTTAGAGATATACAAACATCATAAACAGTTTGATTAGTCATTGAAAGAAAATATTAATATTTTATATATTCTAGTTTTTCGCATATTTCTGTAGTAAGTTGTCGGCAGCCACCATATGAGCATTTTCATAGTTAAACACTTTTTTCTTTTGCAACTTCCACAGGCAGCAGAATGTATCCATTTCCATTTAATATGCATTAGTCCAGGGACGCTGGCGTTAAAATAATTTACAATTGTTTGATTTAGAATATATCACATTGCATTGTTTGCATTTCTTTACACAGATGTGTTTCACTGAACAAAGGAATAGGTTGGCATCCATTTTCCTGGCTGGGAATGTTTAGCTTTTTATCAAAACAGATACAATTCAGAATTGTAAGCTGTCAATTAAATTAATTAAAGGGGTTGTCCGGTTGCGGAAAAACAAACAAACCTGCAAATGTTCTAATATAACTAATAAAAACGGTATTTGCTTCTTGATTCCCCCGTCGATCCTACGCAGATTCTTCATTGGACCCTGGCCGGTCTTTGCTTACATGCTGCTCGTGATGACGTGCTGTACTGGCACGTGACTGCAGCAGCCAATCAGTGGCCTCAGTTTTACATGCCGTACTTATTGAATCACTAAGCGGCTTGTGACGTCTGAGACCACTGATTGGCTGCAGTAGTCAGCAGCCGTGGCACGTAATGACTGGCAGCTTGTAAAAAAAGACTGTCAACGGAACGCTGGTGCATCTGCGTAGGATGAATAATTTGCAGCAAACCATTTACCATTGAGATTTATTGTTAATAGTCCATATTAAAGGTAGCACTGCAATGTTGGTATAATAGTCTGCTTTTGTAACGCAAGAGGTCCCTAAGAACAGGTCACATGGTCCGCTACTAGAGATGAGTGAACCCTTTTGCAACTCATGGAGAAATCTGTGTGTTTTAGAGATATAGTCAAATCTTAAGCAAAACTGCGAATGACATCAGCCAATCAAAAAACTCCTTTGAGGACATGTAATGCATGAAGTAGGACGAGCAGCACTATATCATAGACATCAGTGTGGTGCTGGCGTCACTTACTGTCACTGGGCGGGGTGTGGACCCACTGGGACGTATCGCGTAGCGGGAGGACAGCTAGCCAGACAGGTATGGTACAGAGTCTATAGTCCAGAAAAGGATACCTGGGGCAGTGTAGACAGTTGCAAGGCAGGCTCGGCTGGGACCAGGCAGCAGGTAGACGTCAGGCGTGGAGTAGTAGAACAGGCGTGGAGATGCAGCACAACACGACAACAGATCAGCACGGCAGTAGACCAGGATGGTACAGATAGCACAGGAAACAGGATACAGGATACAGGAACGGGAAACACTGGGAAGCTGGAAGACACTTAGGAGACCATTTGCAAGACAGACTAAGGGAAGCAACAACAATGCTCAGGCGAGGATAAGAAGGGCGGTGACCCTCTTATAGTCCAGGAGTTCATGAGTTGATGATGATGATGATTTTCAGGTGCGCGCGCTGGCCCTTTAAGAGCGGGCACGAGCACGCGCGCACCCTCCAGGAGACAGGTTCGATACCCGGAAGTGAGTGCCGGCGCCTCACAGGGGGACGACGCAGCACAACAGCAGGACGTCCATGGCCGTGGTTATCAAGGGGTAAGTTAGAACGACAGACCGTGGCCATAGACGTTACACTTACAGTGTGGCGGGTGTGTTGTACAGAGACCTTAGACAGCTAGTTAGGAGTGTGTTACTAGTACGAGGCTCAGTCATCAATCACATTGGGTGCTTAGCTTTTAGGCTACTATAAGGCGCTGGGAGTCGCGCAGGCCGGCGTGATGACGTCACATCACATACTTCGACACTCGACCTCCGCCGCATATATACGGAGAATGTCACAAAGGGATTAAAGGGGTTGTCCAGACACTAAAAATGTCTGGCCTATCCTTAGAATACGCCATCAATATCTGATGTGTCGGGGTCTGACTCCCGGGACCCCCGCCGATCAGCTGTATTGAAGAGACCGCAACGCTCGTACGAGCACTTCTTTCCCTTCATTCCTTATCTGTTCGTACTGTGAATCGCCGATACACTTGAGGTTCACAGTATTATAGCCTTCTCCTATTAAAGTTAATGGGAGAAGGTTGTAAGGCCCCATGCACACGACTGTAAAAATTTGCCGTAATTGCGGATCGTAATATGGTCCGCAATTATGGACCCATTCACTTCTCTTGGCCGCGGACACCTTTCCGTATCGCTACCGATAGGTGTCCGTGCCGTAGAAGTGTACCGAAAAGATAGGACATGTCCTATCTTTTACTTTTTATGGGCCGTGCTCCCATACTTCGTATGGGAGAAAGGGCCAAAAATTAGGGCCGCGGCCCTGATTACGGGCACGGCCATGTGCATGAGGCCTTATACTGTGAACTATCAATACAAGTGTGTTGGCGTTTCACAGTACGAGCAGATAAGGAATGAAGGGGAAGTTCAAAACAACTGATTGGCGGGGGTCCTGGGAGTTAGACCCCAACTGATCAATTTTTAGGGACTGGACAACCCCTTTAATGTATATTTTCCATTAGTTAATCAGTTCTTCTTATTAGACCATGTTTATTAATATTCTACACGGAAAATCTGCAACAAAGTTTAGTACATTGTTTGTGAATATGAATGAAAAAAACCTAATTCACATAAAGTGGAAAAAAATAAATGTGGATTTTCAGGATGCAGCCAGGCCTTGTAATGTTGGGGGAGAATAGTGTGTCAGTACTTTGTGTGGTGCACTTAGAAGGTGCTGGACCAGAGGCGTAGCTAGGGGTTTAGCACAGGAGAGGCAAAACATATCTGAATGGGCTCCAACCCAGTGAGCCCCTCTAACGCATCTAACACGCAGGATCGAGCTGTTACCGATCAAATAAAAGGCCTCGCTCACTTCTGTGTCGGGCTTCTGTTCATGGGTTCTGTCAGACCTCTCTGTCAGAGGAACCCATGAACGGAAACCGAACAGAAACCAAAGCTTTCTGTTTGCATTACCATTGATTTCAATGGTAAATCTTCCGTTGCTAATGGTTTCCATTTGTCTCCGTTACACAAAGTTTCCATTTTTTTGGCGGAATTAATAGCGTAGTCGACTACAAACAAAAAAACAATGGTTTCCGTTCATGGGTTTCCCTGACAGATAGGTCTGACGGAATCCATGAACGGAGCCCCGACGCAGATGTGAACGATAACAGGTGGATCCTGCGTGTCAGGGACCCGTCAGTCCCGCCAGCTTTGACGGATACAGGTCTCAGAGCTAGATACAGCTGCTCTGTATACAGGATACAAAACAGCTGTATCTCAAAAAATAAAACATTTTTAATAAAAAATAATGTGCACCAAACACACTGATACACACATATATATATATATATATATATATATATATATATATATATATATATATATAGAGAGAGAGAGAGAGAGAGAGAGAGAGAGATATAGAGTGGTGTCCATAGACTTTAATCTTTTCTCTGACATCTGATAGAGGAGTTTGAATTAGAAAGTGTTGCAGACCTCTCTGAAAATGAATGAAAGAGTATACAACCCCCATCACCCCTGAATATAACCCCTATCATCCCTGTATATACCAGCCTCGCTGGTATATACAGTGATTATGGACGTTGTATACAGGGATGGCTGGTATATACAGGGATGATAAGGGGTTGTGCACAGGGATAATGGCAGTTATATACATGGATGATGGCGACTCCAGCATGGCTGGTATATACAAGGATGATGAAGGTTATATATAAGAATGATGGCTGGTCTATACAGGGATGATGGCTGGTATATACAGGGATAGTGGGGATTATATACAGGGATGATGGGAAGTCCAACCATCATACCAGGATTAACCCCCATCATCCCTGTTTGAAACACCCATTATTCCTGTATATTTGCATAATGGGATCCATCAGGGGTCCATCCATCCACCGGCCCCCTTGCCCCCCCCCCCTCCGCTAGCTACGCTACTGTGCTGGGCTTTCCACCTGATTGCATAGTATGGGCGTAACTAATAGGCTGTAAGCCATCATGGTGCACTACAAGTAACTGTGCGACTGACTCCTTTATAGAAGCTTTATCTGTGTACAATAATAATACTAAGCAACCGCCCCCTCATGAATAGTATATATGATACTGAATGTCTATCAGTATTTTGCACCTGTTCAATCTCCACCATAAAACTTTGTGACTTGTCTGCATCCTGCTGGCAACTGATGTTTGAACCTGCCCTTGTATCAGTAAGTATGGCCTTTTTAAGTGATTTGGGATTTGAGACCATGCTACGGTTTTTCAAAGCCGCAGCATGGCCATGGCCGCATGGTCATGGATTTCTTTAGAAGTTGTCACAGATCTTACTCATTGCAAAATCTGCATGTAACACATATCGATTTTATTGTGTGTTTAAAGAGATTACGCTGTAAATGACAGGTTACAATGAGATCCCGCTTCCTCGGCTGTAACTACCACAGAAACAGTAACGATGTGCTGGGATTGTGAATAGACATCCCGTGGAATGTCTATTCACTGTCTTAACACTTCAGTATCGTTAATGTGTTCGTATAAGACAGCACATACTGATGTAAAAGGATCCCTTTGCGCTGACTAAATGAATGGAGAGAAGTGTATGACGCTGATTGGTCACTGATTGTTCAGCGTTATACACTCCTCTGTACAACACCCACTTGGTCAATAGTAAAACACGCCCAGTTGTCCATTGAGAAACTCATTAGCATAAAGCTAAAATCGCTAATAACGTGGTGAAAATAGATCGGTTTTTTTTAAATAAAAAGCACTGTTGTCACCTACATTATAGCGCCCATCTCCTTATGTAGGAGATAGGACACTTATAATGTGGTGACAGAGTCTCTTTAATGTAATCTCTTGCAGCGGAATATATATCTTTGCCTAGGAACGCAGCCTTTAGTACACACACAATTCCAAATAATAATAGAAAATAATTCTAGGCGCTCTACTCTGGCTAATAGATGAATGGGAGACCCCCCCTCCCCTTTATTTACTGGGAATTCACTAATAGTGTATTTGAAAATGTGTTTTCTAAACCAAACAACCCCTTTAATGTATCCTTGGAACATCAGAGATGAGAGTGGATCCTTCTGCACATATAATTCCTATTTTACTGGAATCGTTATGGAGTGCAGTCAATGTTATAGGAGTTAATCCTCAGCCAAGCATGAGGCTTGTCGAAAAGTGCCTGAAAATAATATCCCTTCTTTCCAGAAAAGTCATTATATTATATATTGTGATCAGCGAGGTCATTTCTATAATATATGTACTGCAATATTCCATATAAATGAATTATTTACATTAGTGCTGTTTTTCTTGGTTAGCTCAGCTCAGTTCCCCGTTCACAGGTACCTTCTCTAATGGGAGTAAAATAGGATTTAGCACATAGCGAATAATGTTTCTGTCTGCTTTATACTATAGATAAATTGGAGGAATTGACACATAAAGCTTCAGTTACAGTTTCATTCCATTGCCCTTTGAAAAGTAACACAAGAGATGGCTGGAGATGCAATATTGTGCCTTTCCTTTAATTCCCTTGGAATTTAACACCTGATTCAGCAAAGCCTTCACTTTAAGAGTTTAAAGTGGAGCTAAACACAAAAAATGAAAGTACTTACATTAATACACCTTGTAGTGGAGGAAAATTTATTAATGGCTCTAAAAATGACAATGAGTAATAGTGTATAGAGTGATTTACCGACAGCGACAATAGCTATCTCAGTGGATGGGGCAATTCTATATGGTTGTAATCTAGGAAAATTCTTGTGACATAGTAACATTATGCCCTGTCAAATTAAAACCTGTCTCCATTTGCACCACTATTATTCTATCCAGCTTCCAACTCATTATACAGATAGACCATTGTTACTCACCACAGCTGGCACCTGCGCAGAACTGTATCATCATGACGGGCGCACCAAATTGTTGCGCTGTCACTATCAGATCTTCTCTTCTGGCTATTTTCTCGCAGTACTATCTGGATGCCAAGGCATTGGGCCTTTTGGGTTACATAATGGCTGTGTAAAGGATTTGCCAGACACAGCTTCTGAGTCGACGCCCGTGGGCAATCAGTCTGCACCTGCTCCTATGTCTGTGAGACTGACTCCAGCTTCCACCACTCAGGATGGCAGGCTTAGGAGTGGGAGAGCCTATCACAGCCTGGCAAGACGGAGCTAGCTCCCGCCCACTGTCTATTTATACCTGCCTTTCCTGTTCCTCCTTTGCCTGAGATTCTTCTATGCTTGTTTCCTGGCTTGCTGCTGCTGCTTGTACTACTCATCCTCTGTTTGCTATTGACCTTGGCTTTCTGACCACTCTCCTTCTCAGCGTTTTTGTACCTCGTTCTCTCCTGGTTTGACTCAGCTCGTTCACTTCTCTTATTGCTCACGGTGTCTCCGTGGGCAGCTGCCCCGTTTCCCTCGCTTCTGTGTACCCTTGTCTGTTTGTCTGTCTTGCACTTACTGAGCGTAGGGACCGTCTCCCAGTTTTACCCCGTCGCTTAGGACGGGTCGTTGCAAGTAGGCAGGGACTGAGTGGCGGGTAGATTAGGGCTCACCTGTCTGTCTTCCTACCCTGTCATTACATAATCACAGGACCATATACCTAGTCTACCCTGGTCCCTGACACATCTATGGACCCCCTTGAGACCCTGGCTCAGCAGATGCAGGGCCTCTCCCTACAGGTCCAGGCCCTGGCTCAGAGGGACAACCTGCGTGATGCTTCCCTGGTAGTGCCCCCCACCTCATCTCTCGAACCCCACCTCAAGTTGCCTGACCGGTTCTCAGGGGACCGGAATACTTTTTTCTCCTTTTTTGGAGAGTTGTAGGCTCTATTTTAGCTTAAAGCCCCACTCCTCAGGTTCTGAGAGCAAGCGGGTGGGTATAATTATGTCCCGGCTCCAGGTGGGCCCCAAGAATGGGCCTTCTCCTTGGCTCCTGACGCCCCTGAACTTTCATCCGTTGATCTTTTCTTTTCTACTCTCGGGCTCATTTATGACGAGACTGACAAGACTGCCTTTGCCGAGAGTCAGCTGGTGACCTTACGTCAGGGTAAGAGACCTGTAGAGGAGTATTGTTCTGACTTTAGGAAGTGGCGTTATTCTTCTCAGTGGAATGACCCTGCCTTGAGGTGCCAGTTTAGATTGGGTCTGTCGAACGCCCTGAAAGACCTGCTAGTTAGCTATCCCTCTGCTGACTCCCTAGGTCAGGTTATGGCTTTAGCGGTACGACTTGACCGACGTCTCAGGGAACGACGACTTGAACGTTTTTGTGCCTTCTCCTCTGACTCCCCATGATGCCTCCCGAGGTTCCGTTGCTTCGTTCTTCCACGGAAGACTCGGATGTACCTATGCAACTCGGGGCCTCCGTGTCCCCCCAACAACGTAGTGAGTTCCGCAGGAAGAATGGTCTCTGCTTCTACTGTTGGAATGACAAGCATCAAGTGAACAACTGTCCTAGGCGTAAGAATAAGCAGCCGGAAGAACTTCCGCGCCTAAGTGATCATTGGGGAGGTCACTTGGGCGCACAGGTATTTCCCGAAAAAGAAGAAACGTAATAAAATCTTGTTTCCCTTTCAGGTCTCTTTTGGTGATAGGTCTGCTACCGGCAGTGCCTTCGTGGATTCAGGGTCTTCTGCTAATATTATGTCTGTGGAATTTGCTATGTCTCTAGCTATGCCATTGATTGATTTGCCTAAACCTGTCCCGGTAGTGGGTATCGACTCCACTCCTCTTGCTAATGGTTATTTTACACAGCATACCCCTGTTTTTGAACTCCTTGTTGGCTCCATGCATTTGGAGCAGTGCTCTGTACTGGTGATGCAGGGATTATCGTCCGATTTGGTTTTAGGTCTTCCCTGGTTGCAGATGCATAATCCCATGTTTAACTGGAATACTGGGGATCTTACCAAATGGGGTAATGAATGCATGATGTCATGTTTTTCTGTTAATTCTATTTCTCTCCCTGAGGAGGTGAACATTCTACCTGAGTTTGTTCAGGACTTCGCTGATGTTTTCTCTAAAGAGGCCTCCGAAGTGTTACCTCCTCATAGAGAATACGATTGCGCAATCGATTTGGTACCAGGAGCTAAGCTCCCTAAGGGTAGGATATTAAATCTTTCTTGTCCCGAACGTGAAGCCATGAGAGAGTATATCCAGGAATGCCTGGCCAAGGGTTACATTCGCCCCTCTACTTCTCCGGTAGGTGCTGGCTTCTTCTTCGTAGGAAAGAAGGATGGTGGTCTTAGGCCGTGCATCGACTACCGGAACTTGAATAAGGTCACTTTAAGGAACCAGTACCCCCTTCCTTTGATTCCTGATTTCTTCAATCAGGTTCAGGGGGCCCAATGGTTCTCTAAGATTGATCTACGGGGGGCTTATAACCTTATCCGCATCAAAGAGGGGGTTGAGTGGAAGACTGCGTTTAACATGCCCGAAGGTCATTTCGAATACCTCGTCACGCCCTTTGGGTTGTGTAATGCTCCCGCGGTCTTCAAGAATTTCATAAATGAGATTTTAAGAGACTACCTGGGGGTATTTCTTGTAGTGTACCTTGATGACATACTTGTGTTTTCCAAGAACTGGTCCTCCCACATTGAGCATGTCAGGAAGGTGCTCCAGGTCCTTCGGGAAAACAAACTGTTTGCGAAGACCGAAAAATGTGTGTTTGGGGTGCAAGAGATACCATTTTTGGGTCAAATCCTCACTCCTCATGAATTCCGCATGGACCCCGCCAAGGTCCAGGCTGTGGCGGAATGGGTCCAACCTGCCTCCCTGAAGGCGTTACAGTGCTTACTGGGATTCGCTAATTATGACAGGAGATTTATTGCTAACTTCTCGGTCATCGCTAAGCCTCTTACGGATCTCACTCGCAAGGGTGCTGATCTCCTCCACTGGCCTCCTGAGACTGTCCAGGCTTTTGAGGTCCTTAAGAAGTGCTTTATCTCGGCCCCAGTGCTGGTTCAGCCCAACCAAATGGAGCCATTCATCGTGGAGGTTGACGCCTCCGAGGTGGGAGTGGGTGCTGTCTTGTCCCAGGGTACCAGGTCCCTCACCCATCTCCGTCCCTGTGCCTACTTCTCCAGGAAGTTTTCGCCCACTGAGAGTAACTATGATATTGGCAACCACGAACTCTTAGCCATTAAATGGGCATTTGAAGAGTGGCGCCACCTCCAGGAGGGGGCTAGGCACCAGGTAACGGTCCTTACCGACCACAAGAATCTGGTTTTCTTAGATTCTGCACGGAGGCTAAACCCGAGACAAGCTCGATGGGCGTTATTTTTTACCAGATTCAATTTTTTGGTCACCTATAGGGCTGGGTCTAAAAATATTAAGGCCGACGCACTGTCGCGTAGCTTCATGGCCAGATCCTGCTTGTATTTTGCCTCCAGGTATAATTATTTCCTCTATTGATTCTGATTTAGTCTCCGAAATTGCGGCTGATCAAGGTTCAGCTCCTGGGAACCTTCCTGAGAACAAGCTGTTTGTTCCCCTGCAACTCCGGCTAAGGGTACTTAGGGAAAATCATGACTCTGCACTATCTGGCCATCCAGGCATCCTGGGTACCAAGCACCTCATTGCCAGAAACTACTGGTGGCCTGGGTTGCCTAAAGACGTTAAGGCAAACGTCGCCGCTTGTGAGGTTTGTGCTAAATCCAAGACTCCCAGGTCCCGACCAGCAGGCTTACTACGATCTTTGCCCATTCCCCAGAGACCTTGGACCCATATGTCCATGGATTTTATCACCGATTTGCCTCCATCTCAAGGCAAGTCGGTGGTGTGGGTTGTAGTAGACCGCTTCAGTAAGATGTGCCACTTTGTGCCCCTCAAGAAACTACCCAATGCTAAGACGTTAGCTACCTTGTTTGTCAAACACATCCTGCGTCTCCATGGGGTTCCTGTCAATATTGTTTCTGACAGAGGGGTACAATTTGTTTCATTGTTTTGGAGAGCCTTCTGTAAAAAGTTGGAGATTGATCTGTCCTTCTCCTCGGCTTTCCATCCTGAAACTAATGGCCAAACTGAGAGGACTAATCAGTCTCTAGAACAATATTTAAGGTGTTTTATCTCGGACTGTCAACATGATTGGGTCTCATACATTCCCCTCGCCGAATTTTCCCTGAATAACCGGGTCAGTAACTCATCAGGGGTCTCCCCCTTTTTCTGTAATTTTGGGTTTAATCCACGGTTCTCCTCCGTTTCACCTGGTAGTTCCAACAATCCCGAGGTAGATGTCATTCATCAGGAACTGTGCACAGTCTGGGCCCAGGTTCAGAAGAACCTAGAGGCGTCCCAGAGAATACAAAAGACTCAGGCAGATAGAAGACGTTCTGCTAACCCCCTGTTTGTGGTTGGGGATCTGGTGTGGCTATCTTCTAAAAATTTGCGCCTTAAAGTCCCGTCCAAGAACTTTGCTCCCCGGTTTATAGGGCCGTACAAGGTAATTGAAGTCCTTAACCCTGTCTCCTTCCGACTGGAGTTGCCCCCGTCTTTTCGAGTGCACGACGTCTTTCATGCCTCCCTCCTTAAACGCTGCTCCCTGTCCTTGGCTCCCTCGAGGAAACCTCCGGTCCCTGTTCTCACCCCTTAGGGGGTAGAATTCGAGGTGGCCAAGATTGTGGACAGCAGGATGGTCCAAGGCTCCCTCCAGTACCTGGTCCATTGGAGGGGATACGGGCCTGAGGAGAGGACTTGGGTACCCGCCCGGGATGTTCACGCTGGGGTATTGCTCAGGTGGTTCCACCTACGTTTCCCCAATAAACCAGGTCCACCTAGAAAGGGTCCGGTGGCCCCTCATAAAAGGGGGGGTACTGTAAAGGATTTGCTAGATACAGCTTCTTTGTCGACGCCCGTGGGCAATCAGTCTGCACCTGCTCCTATGTCTTTGAGACTGACTCCAGCTTCCACCACTCAGGATGGCAGGCTTAGGAGTGGGAGAGCCTATCACAGTCTGGCCAGACGGAGCTTGCTCCCGCCCACTGTCTATTTATACCTGCCTTTCCTGTTCCTCCTTTGCCTGTGATTCTTCTATGCTTGTTTCCTGGCTTGCTGCTGCTTGCACTACTCATCCTCTGCTTGTTATTGACCTTGGCTTTCTGACCACTCTCCTTCTCAGCGTTTTTGTACCTCGTTATCTCCTGGTTTGACTCGGCTCGTTCACTTTTCTTGTTGCTCACGGTGTCTCCGTGGGCAGCTGCCCCGTTTCCCTCGCTTCTGTGTACCCTTGTCTGTTTGTCTGTCTTGCACTTACTGAGCATAGGGACCATCGCCCAGTTGTACCCCGTCGCTTAGGACAGGTCGTTGCAAGTAGGCAGGGACTGAGTGGCGGGTAGATTAGGGCTCACCTGTCTGTCTTCCTACCCTGTCATTACAGGCTGTAGGTTATTTTAATGTTGGACATCCTCTACTAAGTATCACTACTTCTTGCTATTCTCTAGATTGCTACTGTATTGACCTAATTCTTGACAAGAGTTGTCCTCTAGTTCTTATGGCGTAGATGTATCACTTGTTATGAACATCTTCTGGTCTGCTTTATTATACCATCAAGCTAACAGGCTCAGGCTTGAATCCTTTTGTACTGTGCGGGGTCCAGATATCGTGGGCGTAATACGGACCCTAGAATGCAGACATAATAAGGATGCCTAAAAGGAAAGGGTAAGGAAAGTGGAAAGTAGATTCACACATTCACAATCAAGTGAGGATATTTTACAGAAAAATATATAATCTGTATGCTAAACATTAAATAATGACGACATTCTCCGTACCCCAGTTAGTCACGTCTTCGTAAAATTGCTTCTAATTCCTGACTATTGGAAATTCTGAACATACTTACAGAGTGTCAATAGAGAACTCTCACACCGATCTTAAAATCAGCATGAATTAATTTATTCATTTAATAAAGTTTTAATTTGCCTTTTGATCCCTCTGGATGATTATTGCTGTGTTTAATTAGTAGTTGAGTTGTTGAGCTTCTGTGATCTGAAATGAAATACAGTTGCATATATTTCAGGCATTTGGACTTTAGATTGACTTTATGCATTGAGGACCAGTCAAGCATTTAATATACTAGTAATGAAAGTAATTGTGATACATAAAATTCTAGAAAAATATAGTGTGATTTATTGCACTCTTCTATGTTCATCAAATCTTTGGTGCATACAAATGGAAATTATGTTTGTGGAGAGAAAGATGTATAAGGTCCAAACTATAAAAATACCTTGCATCCACATTAAAGCAAAACTCTGACTATAAATGGGCAATACTATGGTGGTAATATATGATCATTACATATAAAAGGATTTGTGCAAACATTTTTATAGTATCATTTCTACATTGTAGCAACTTGTGGCTGTTGCATCCATGACACTTATTTTCCCACACTAGCAAATCTATTTCAGACACCGTCTTTTTATCACCCCATAGTCAAGTGTCAAGTACACAATCATGTGACAATTAATTTCTACCCAGGTTGTAACTTTGCATGCTGCATCATGGGACATTACTAATATGTAAAATAAGGAATTTATACATTTTCATTTTAACTGCAGATGAGCAGACGAATAACATTGTGTTGGTTAAAGGGGTTGTGCCAAGATAGGCATTTATCACCTATCCACAAGGTAGATGATAAATATGTGATCAATAGGGGCCCCACCGCTGGGACCCGCATCGATCATTAAAGTGGGGGTCCCGAGCCCTTCTACTTTCTCACTGCATCCCCTGCAGCGAGAATGAGCACTGTATTTGTTTGTATCTGTCAGTCAGTCCCATAGACTTTGAATGGAGTGATACCGTGCATGCTCAATGTTCTCCCCATTGCGGTTATACAGTTAAGAGGAACAGAGGGCTTGGAAACCCCTGCTCTGTTGATCAGTGGGGGTCCCAGGATAGATGGTGAATGTGTATCTTGGCACAGCACATTTGGGGCTATGTATCACGAATCCGTTGCAAAATCAGCTGTTCAACCTTCACTGCAGATTGTCAGAGATTTCCTTTTCCAAGCATGTGGTGGTACAGTAAAAAGGTTTTCCAGGTAATAAATATTTTTTGTTGCTTTAAATGACAAGTGAGGACTACTTACTTATATATGGACGCTGTGTCTGTCAGATGCGTCATTCCACCGTTTTTAATAGTCAGTAATCAGTCGTTGCTACCATCAGTCCACTATGTCACTGGGGTGAATACACCACTAGTGGTCGTGGTGTATCACGGCAGCATGATACCTAAATATATCCCCCTCCTTGCGGGTTCTCCTCCTTGCTGTCTCCCCGTGTCATTGCGCCATTCAATCAAGAAGCATCTTAAACAGCGCATGTGCCAGTGAATTCCAGTCTCTAAATAGACAGATCTGCCCTTTTATTAGTATGAAGTATTCTCACTTCCAAAAGGCCAGGATCACACACACAGCTTTTGTGCATTTTTTATGCTGTGTTTGATATGGTTTGTTTTAACTAAGCACAGGAGTGGATACAAAATTCATCAGTCTTTTCTTCATACCTTTTCATCCTTTTGGATCCACTTCTGGCAAAAACTGCACCAAAAACTGCATGTGTGATCCTGGCCTTATGGAAGTAAGAACAATGTTTATTATACACAGTTACTTCACACTGAACAAAAAAATGGCTGTTGTGTTTGGGAACATTGCAGTGTGGTCCACGAACATCAGAAACAGGAGAGGGAGGATTTCAGTCTGAGCTGCGTGGATAGAGAGGATAAGATGGAGGGTTTGGGCTGCGTGGCTAGGGTTTAGCCTAGCTCTAAACAGAGTTCTGTGGTCACGTTACCGGCGGTGAGAACGACGCAGCCACGCATCTGACCGACGCTCTATAAATAAGTAGTCCTCACTTGTCAATTAAAGCCACCAAAATTTTTTTTTACACAGAAAACCTCTGTAATATTCAGAGTGGTCTTGATTGAAGAAGATTTCCAAGATCTTTGCTTGCTGTCAGTCAAATTTAATCATTGTTGTTTACATCCAGAGGCTACAACAATGCAGCAGAGTTGAGTTTTCCATCTGCCACAATTTATGATGATATCATGATTATGTGTTGCCTGTGGTTTTCCATGAAAAACATGTCAGAATTTCAGAGCATTATAATATTGTACTAAAAACAACTATTCTGGATACAGTGCAGTCCTTGGTTTCCTGACAATATTCTTTGTGAATCTACTCAAGGTCCATTTTTATATCTCCTATTAAAAGATGCATAGAAGACTGAAGTAGCTGACAAATTCTAATTGTGATTCTATTATCTACAAATTGCTGAATATTTTCTCCTGTCTTCTCTGTCAGATTTACATGAAACTCTTTTCATGAATATTCACGTGAAATAAAAAACTGTCAAGGTAATATCATTGGAAATGTCAGGTAGCAGTGCAAAAGCCAAAGATATTCCCAAGGCTGGGGATATGTATAATGTGTAAATATTAGTCTGACAATTATACATTGTGTACTACTAAGATGGTTTCAATGAGTATATGATAATCTGCTAATATTTAAAGGGGAAATACACTGAAATCTACTAGGGTTTCCTATAACAAATATTTATTAAGGAATTTTTCCAGACTCCTCAATGTACATAGTCTTATCCCAGCCATATAAAACCTGCCCAGCTCAGGATGTCTCTTCCATCCTCCCCCTCAAACTCCCGCTCCATGACTTTCCTTTCCAGTCGTGTATGGCAGTACTACTCTGCATCATTTCAAAATCCCATAAACTTGGTGGAGGTTACATGTCACATGACTGCATGGACCATACAACTGGTTATTGCTTAGAGATATGGCATAACATAAGGGGGTGGAGTCTGACACATATTTGAAATATGTGTCATAAAGATAACAACTCTCATCTGCTTTAATAAAATGTAACAGTTGTTACCACAGAGAAATTGTGGCTTATTACATCAGGTGTATACCACCGAATAAGTCAGTAATATATTTTAATTATCGGGATATTAATTGGTGTCATGGTTCGGCTTCAACTGCAAAGGGGAGACATTTCTTCAACCGGTTGCAGGAAAATTTTATGGGCCAGTTTGTGGAAGACCCGACGAGAGGTGAAGCTCTGTTGGATCTGGTCATTTCTAATAATGCAGAGCTTGTTGGGAATGTCAATGTTCGTGAAAACCTTGGTAACAGTGATCACAATATAGTTACTAAATGGGTTCTTTAGCTCTGTATATACAACAGAAGAAAGAGCAGCTGATGTAGCCTGTGCCAGTGCTGTTAATATATCAGTTGATATACTGAATTGGATGAATGTAGAGATGTTCCAAGCTAAATTTAACAAAACAAATGTACACAAGGCCCGGGGACCAGATGGGTTACACCCTAGAGTTCTTAAGGAGCTTAGTTCAGTTATTTCTGTCCCCCTCTTCATAATATTTAGAGATTTTCTCGAGACTGGTATAGTGCCAAGGTACTGGCGCAGGGCAAATGTGGTGCCTATTTTCAAAAAGGGCTCCAGGTCTTCCCCGGGTAATTATAGACCAGTAAGCTTAACATCCATTGTGGGGGAAATGTTTGAGGGGCTATTGAGGGACTATATAAAGAATTATGTGACAAAAAATAGTTTTATAAGTGACAACCAGCACGGTTTTACTAAGGACAGAAGCTGTCAAACCAACTTGATTTGTTTTTATGAAGAGGTGAGCAGAAGCCTAGACAGAGGGGCCGCTGTGGATATAGTGTTTTTGAACTTTGCAAAGGCATTTGACACTGTCCTTCATAGACGTCTAATGGGTAAATTAAGAACTATAGGTTTAGAAAGTATAGTTTGTAATTGGATTGAGAATTGAATCAAGGACCGTATCCAGAGAGTTGTGGTCAATGATTCCTACTCTGTACCCCAGGGTTCAGTGCTGGGACCACTATTATTCAACTTATTTATTAATGATATAGAGGATAGGATTAATAGCACTATTTCTATTTTTGCAGATGACACCAAGCTATGTAATATAGTTCAGTCTATGGAAGATGTTCGCCAATTGCAAGCGGATTTAAACAAACTGTGTTTGGGTGTCCACTTGGCAAATGAGGTTTAATGTAGATAAATGTAAAGTTATGCACCTAGGTACCAACAACCTTCATGCATCATATGTCCTAGGGGGAGCTACACTGGGGAAGTCACTTGTTGAGAAGGATCTGGGTGTACTTGTAAATCATAAACTAAATAACAGCATGCAATGTCAATCAGCTGCTTCAAAGGCCAGCAAGATATTGTCATGTATTAAAGAGGCATGGACTCACGGGACAGGGTATAATATTACCACTTTACAAAGCATTAGTAAGGCCTCATCTAGAATATGCAGTTCAGTTCTGGGCTCCAGTTCATAGAAAAGATGCCCTGGAGTTAGAAAAAATACAAAGAAGACCAACGAAGCTAATAAGGGGCTTGGAGAATCTAAGTTATGAGGAAAGATTAAAAGATTTAAACCTATTTAGTCTTGAAAAAAGACGACTAAGGGGGACATGATTAACTTATATAAATATATTAATGGCACATACAAAAAATATGGGGCACTCCCTCCGTCTGGAAAAAGAAAGGTTCAACCTGCAGAGGCGACAAACCTTCTTTACTGTGAGAACGGTGAAACTATGGAATAGTCACCGCAGGAGCTGGTTACAGCAGGGACAGTAGAAGGCTTTAAAAAAGGCTTAGATAATTTCCTAGAACAAAAATGTATAAGCTCTTATATGTAGAAATGTTTTACTTCCCTTTTCCCGTTGATTTTGATGGACATGTGTCTTTTTTCAACCGTACGAACTATGTAACCTAAGAAGTGGGAAAACAGATGGGGAATAGAGATGCAATTTAAAAATTTGACTTTTATTCGATATACCTTAAATAAATTCTCGTGTCGCATTTACATTTTTTAATGTATGTAACCTGCAAGATTGATCCATTCTTTTTCCCCTCTGGAGAAAAGTTGGATATCTCCAGTAAGTATTTTATTCACTATTTATAATTTCCAGCCTTGCCACAGGTACAGAAATGCAGTAGGATAGCGATAGGTACCAGAGCCACTATGGTCAGAAATATATCCTCAAGTAGAGCCACTACTCCAGTCTACAGTGTTGTGGTGGTGGCTAGCGCATATGGTGCATTTTATAAAATGGAGATGCGGACACAGCCAGTTTCTCTTTCCTGTTAACATTTGATTGGAATTTTCAGCATTCCAAATAGATGCTGCACATGGTGATATACAAATGTGTCCTTGCTTCCTTTCCTCTTATCTCTACATATCCTGAGATGTGTGGTAAGAGATGACCAGCTTTGAAAAAAACACGAGATGTCTATGCTATATGTGTCTATGTGTGGTGCTCCAGTGCTTGTCATGTGAATTGCAGCTTGTCAAGGGTTTTGCTAGCATGTCGCGACAGTTATAGAATTTTATGAGAAATTGAGTTTTTCACCAAATTTAAACAAAGGTACGGGTGGACACATCTGTATAAGCTACATGTACCCTGCAAGCCAAGCTGGTAAGGCAATACGCTGCATTAAAACACCATTCATGTGAAATAAGCCATATTCCCCTTTTAAATTGTCTTTAATTAAAAAAACTTTTTAAGATACAGTTTATATGTATTCTGTATACCTAGAAGCTGTATCCGTCTGAGAAAGTCTATTCCGTTAGGTCAGCTGGAATAACAGCTCGGCTGAAAGCTGGTCCTTCATGTCTCTGAATGAGTAAGTATGGCCTTTTTCAGTGATTTTAAATTAATATAGTTCTTTTCTCTGTGATTTGTTTGTATAAGTGGATAATTATTAAAACAAGTTGGCTTTTCAACATGGGAATTTCATTAAGAAAATGTAAAACATTAGTCCTAGAATGCTTAGAGTAAGGTCACTTTTCTTGTACGAAGGTGCACAGGGCCTCCACTGTATTTCCATGTGCCTCTTATTTCATATGGAGGTATGTGGAGGTTTTTTCTTGCAAATTTCATATAAATCCAACAGAAAAATAAACCGTGGCATGTGCCCTGAAAAGTATTGCTTTTAGAGAAGAATATCTCCATACATACGCCCAAGGAAGCCTGCACGATAGTGCACGAATGCCGTGCCACTCCATAATGAGGAGTATACGATATTCGTGCAATGTCATATGGACTTCTTGCCTGTTTACTTGATCACCTTTACAATTGACCGCCACCTCACCGTATGCAAAACAATGTGGGACACAAATTTTTATAGCAAATTTCTGAAATGGAATTTCATTTTATTATTTACATTTTCTATACAGCAAAACATATTTAACTTTTCCGTAAGGAAAGGAGGAATTTTATATTATATGTGTGGTTGGATGGGAGCCAAGGTTATCAGAAAGGTAAAACATTGTGGCTTAGCTGTTTAGATTCATTTTTGTGTTTAACTATATCTTCAATATTCATTATAGGGAGCAACTACAACGCAAGGAATGAATCCTTGACCTTGTTGATAGAATATTTACAAATACCATGATAAAGTTGCAGCCATGACAATTAATTTTACATAAATTGCTCATTCCCTCATGGTTACAGAATGTGTCGAGATCAAAAGCTAAATTAAAAGAAATTGGAGTTATCATATACAAGATATTAGCTTTGACGCCGCAGCATATTCAAAGCTTGGTGATAAAAAGGAAGTCAATATCAGGATCGGATTGTCTTCTAAGAGGTAGAAAAGCAGTCAGAAAATGATGCATTATTGTTGTGTAGGAGATGCTGGTTTACATGAGGTTGACCCATAGACATGAGATTATCGGCTGAAATGTAAGATTTTGTTGGCCATTCGTTTCAATAGTTTTTTATTCCGTTTTTCAAGGAGCAAGTAAAACGAAGTCAAACATGAATTTACACCATTTGTACATAGAAAAAGTCGCTGGAGTACTTACAGCATTTCTAGGGAGGTATTTTTATTGAATACTTCTGCTCGATAATTGCTGAGGCGCAAATACAATGTGCAGGATTTGTAAACTTGTAGGTATGGAAAGAGGAGAAGGAAACATAAGGTGTTGTGCATGGGAGGCCACGAGGGCCCATCTCTTCATTTGTGATGGAAATCTTATTTTATTCAATTGTTGGTCATTAATTGGTCAAGTTCTTTCTTTCAAAATGGAACGTTGAAAAAAAGATCGGCCATGTTGGAAATGATTAATAATATTACGTTTATGTTACAAATAGCCAAATTACACACAATGGGATGTTATAAAAGAGGTGGTGACTCATTTTTGGATCTAAAGTTTTTTGTCTGTATGGTCTTATTTGTCTGCTATGCTTTTGGCCAAAAGTGCCATTGGGGGGTTGCTGGTCCTAGATCTGAATATATTAGGACAGATACCAGAACTGCATTAGAGGATATGCCAGGATATACCTATGAAGCAGCCTAAGGCCAGGTCCACAAAATTTCTGCAGCAAATGCACAGTAAGACACAGGGAAATTTGCATCAGTAAATCTACAGCAGCAAATCCGCTCCAAATTGTGCGGATTTTGGTGCGTACTTCCCTCCGGGCAAGTGCTGAGTGAAAAAACAAACTCTATACTCGCCTCCCTTGCACTTCCATGGCAACACTTCCTTAGTACCCCACCGGTCTCTATGCATCCGGCTTTCCGAGATGAAGTGTGACCGCTGTAGCCTGTGATATTGGCTGTAGAAGTCTCGTTTCTATGTTACATTGGAACTGGTGTATAGACAATGGCAAAGTACCAGGGAAGTGTTGCAAATAGTGCACCAGGGGAGGTTAAAACTAACTCTAAACTTATTTTAAACTTTCTGTATTTGTGGATCTTGCTGCGGACTTGCAGGTAATTTACAACAAAATCTACAATGATAGGATTTGATTGTGGATTTCTTCTTCACTATTGAATTTAATGGGTAAATTTGTAACAAATATGGGCACTTTTCACAGCAATTTCTGCAACGGAATTCTTCACCTCAGGTTAATATCGCTGTGAAGCATTTCTGCAGCTTGTAGATGAGATTTGCTCAAATCTCATCCACTTTGTTGCTGCTGTATTCTGCTGCAGATTTTCCGCCGGTAAATCTGGAAGGAAAATCTGCAGCAAGTCTGCTATGTGTGAACGTACCCTAATACTTTTTGTCTATTCCTAATATGGTCATCATTAATCTTCTGAAGAAAGGCATAGGTTTTCCATTACTGTATAGACATTCATCATTTTTATGTAGTTTTTAATGGCGTAAGTGAGGCTAGTTGTTACATTAAAGTCTACAGTAAAATATAAAATGCACTACACACAATTAAGTCTTGGTTTGTGGCCTTTTTAAAGCAATTTTGTGGTCAGTGGCATTTTTTTGGCCAAAGGAAGCATGCTCTGAGTATGGCTTTTTTTCAGGAGTTTTTTGCCCATAGGCTTCTCTATAGGACTTCAAAAGCGCCAGAAAAAACATTAAGTACAAAATGAAAAACGCCACTAAAATGCCTTAAAAAAACGCCAGAAACATTCTGTGTATGAAAATAAGCCTAAGCAAAAGGAAAGATCACCCTGCTAGACCAGCTCTTCAAGGACCAGTATAGAACTAGTGCAGGTATTAAAACAAGATAGCAAGTACAACCAACCATTAATCTTGTCAAATTAAGGGTTATTTACAACTTTTCAGTGGTAGTTTTACTACTACTTGTGCCTGTTTTTACTGCATTGTGAAGCTCCACAAAGAATTATGGGCTAAATAAATAAAAGGGTTCTTTGGACAATACTTTTCTGTTTGAAGACCCCTTGATGGCGAGCTTACTACAGAGCGTCCTGCTGCTGGGGCCCCAGTAAACTGCTGTTCTCAGTAGGGGAATCCAGAAGTAATTGTTAATTTTCCCTGCAGCGCCACCACAGGGAAAATTAAGTACTACATATTGTCCAATGAACTAAAAAATAAATTAAGGATGAAAATTCAATTTTGTATATAAAAATGGAGAAAGAGTTCCTGTGTTACAAATGTCTTGCAAAAATCTACCTGATCTCCAAAGGCCAAACTGCCTTAAATTACTAGAAATGTATATAATCCAATAATAACTTGTACAGAATACTCTTTTGTCCCACTTCAATACTCTCATTCTCAATGATGACACCTTATTTCTGTAACTCAGGCTAAATAATGTCCAACTCTTTGATAAAAGAGGTTATCATGTTTCGGTAGCTTTAATTAAGATTGCGTATGACCCCTATCAGTAGCCGCTCACTGGAGCTTCTCTTCTGCAGGGTCCTCTAATAAGTGTTTACATAATGTTACTGCTTCTTACATGCTCCCACTCAAATGGTTGATGTCTATAATATCCATCATTGATATGGAGTAGTCTAAATCTTCCACTGCCCGGAACTACATTAAATGAAGAAGACATGTACAGTATATAGGCTGGTGTATAGACCGACAGTATATACTTACGCGTTAAACAAAACTTGCACAAATTGAGTCAAAGACCAGGAAAAAATATCTTCCATTGTGTTAAATTTTGCCCTTATTCAATACAAACCTAAGGCTAACTACATATATTTTGTATTGTCGCTGCAACAATGTCCACTTCCTTTATTTTCACGTTTGGCCTGTTTTTTTCACAATAACACTCCCATTGCGGTGTCTTCACATGCCCCTGAAATTTTGACGGTGGGCGGTCCGTGCGTCATGCACGCACTGTCCCACAATTCTCCTGTGGCGTGCGACGTACCCTGGGAAAAGGCACTGAGGTCTTAGCTCTGGCGCTCAGAGCAGGGAACTGCCATTGAACTGCGCAAGCATGACCGGCTTAGTGTACCACTAATCTATACGGAACCATTGGCAATGGGCCATATAAACAACGGGGCCACAGGGAAATTAGTAAGTGAATATAGACAAAAACCTGTAGAAAATGGGAAATACATGCATATTGAAAAAATATTATTCAGTAACTCTTGATGCATTAGAAAACCATTATAGTTTATGGGACAACCGCTTAAACGTAATCTGAATATGAACTGGGAACCAGATATTCGCATATGAGTTAAAGTACAGTTTAGGAGGATGTTTATTCTTAAACTTTGGCAATTACAAAACTTTCAGTTATCTTCATTCAAGAAAAGCTAATTATCCCATGCCTTGGAGGGACAGTCATTTAAGCTCATATATCAGCAGCTGCGGTGGAAAAGGATAGGACTGCAGGGTCAGCCACCAATGGCCAAGAGGCAGCAATGATGGAAACTTATCAGATGAAGCAATACTTGTATTATTAACTTCATTTTGTCAACAGAAATCCTCCAGTGAAACAACAGCTGAATAATTGGACCAAGTTATAATTTACTGATCAATCTAAATGATTCAGTGCATCTAAACATATTACAGTTCCATTTTATGTTCCACGAACTCAGAGTGATCCCATTAGTTTGCAACCTTTTCTGGATTGCTTTTAACAGTACTTCCCTAGTCCAGAGATACATTTAATAAAAGATCATTGAAGATGGACGATCTGCAATATCTCCGGGTTACATTTTAGTGCTGGCCTATTACTATGCATTTAGGCATCCCAGAGCTGCATACTGAACTTATACATTTAAGGAAAAAAGATACTTTTAAAAAGACATTGAAGTAGCTTGTGTGGTTTGTGCTTATGATTTTTTAGGTTCGGCGCTGTCGTTTATCTTGCAGGCATAAAACACTTATGTTAAAAGTGTATTTCCATGTAAGGCATTTATGGCAGATCCACAGGATATGGCATTTATGCCTCAAAGGTGGGGGTCCCACTTCTGCAACCCCCACCTATCAGGTGAACTGGGGTCACCTAAACCCCAATTGCTAATGAATTGGTGGATTTGCTTGCATGCGGCTCACTGCATAGAAGTCTATGATCTGCTTGCTTGGTTCTTTCTATAACTCCCATAAACTTTGATACAGAGAGAGCCACATGCAAGCACAACCACTTTTTCATTGATTTTAGTGGTAAAATTGCTGATGATGGTGGTCATGGGATCATTTTTATCTAAGAGTCCTCATCACTTTTACTGAACATTTCTAATATTTTAGGTAATTCAATAATCTTCTTTCAATCATCAAAGTGAAAGGTGCTAGCTGACCAGTTTAACTGGATTTAACTTAGCACTATATGATTCCATATGTCTCCAAATGATTTATAAAGTTCATACTGATAAGGAAATCTTAAACAAACTCTCTTGTCTCATGGAGAAATTAAAAGGAAAACTTTATTAATTACAATAATGAGAGAGAGAGAGATAGAGAAGTAAGAAATAAGAAAGAAATGGCCATGGAGATCCCCTCAAGAGTTTAGACAGAAGAATTTTAGATTAACCTTTTAAAAATGTTTTCTGGCTAAGTGCCATCAATGAACCGCCTTACAAGGTATATACAAGGAATATCATGTCCGTCTTGGCAGTCCTATCTCAGAAGGGCCTTGAAGATCTGATATAGAGAGCAGTAGTCTGATATTCAGAGGATATGGTTCAATAACAAACCTTAGCTAGCAAAATTATATAAAATACATTTCAGAGGCAAAGTATAGATAAAAAAATATATGTAGCATAAGTATATAATAATGGTAATTGATTATTAGCAAAGCTATAATGGTGATTTTTCTTTATCAATATTTAGCTGAAATGTGTTTCGGTTTTAAACTTGTCATAACTTAAAGTGAATTTTTGCCTTTAAACTCTACAGATGTGTCCACCCTTACCTTTGCTGGAATTTAGTTAAGAACTCCAATTTCTCATGAAATCATTTCAATACAATATCATGATATGCTAGCAAATCTCTTGTCAGGCCGCAAATCACATCACAACCACTGGGTGGCCACACATAGACACATATAGCATAGACATCTTGTGACAGAGTATTACAAAATCATATATATTTTTTTAAAGCTGGTCATCTCGTGCCACACATCTCAGAATATTTTGAGATAAGGGGAAAGGTCAGGAAGGACACATCTGTATGTCATTTTTAGGTTCAACATTATGTTATGAAAATTGTTAGTGTATATTTATGACTCCATTTTCTGAGACAGAGCACTGAATCCCCTGTTTCTCTACACGTAGTTAGTGAATGAAATGCTAAAATTCTGTCTGCTTGTAGCCACCACTAGGGGGAGCTTATGGGCTTACTGAGTTCAATCTACAAACAGTATACAGTAAGCTCTCCCTATCGGTGGCTGTAGACTACCAACGTTTTTCACTTTATGTCTATACAGGGGATTTGGACAAAAACAGAACTCCAACCCCAAAATAAAAGATTTTTGTATTATATGAATGGGCATAGAATTTTAAAACTGTTTTGATACAAGAAAAAATTGGAGATTTAGAGTGGGCATTCCCTATAATGTATATTAGAATGGATCGATTTTGAAAAAAGGGCCTTAGAAGAGAAACTTTGCATATTTGTCACAAGTGCTGTAAAATGTTATTTCCCTCCTGTTCACAAAGATCTGTAAAATTTATTTTACTTATAATATCAAAAAATGCCTCTAAAAGCGAAGAGGAAAATGTTGATTTCTAGAGCAAACCTGTTTTGCTAAATTATGGAGATGCTTAATTGTTGGCTTACACATAGCCAATTAAGTAATAATCTGCGCACCAACAGCACTAATTATCATCAATGAAGACATGCCAAGATTTAAGTGCGATTTCATTTTAGTAGAGGTTTGTACTTTTCACAAAGCCAGTTTTCTAAAATGTAGATGTAAATTTGAAAAAACAAACAAAAAACAGATATAATTCTATGTAACAGAGAATATTAGATCATTTAGAAATGTTCATATATTTGCCTCTGCAGTAATGCCCGGTTTACCCTTAATGTACCCTAGTTAGATGCCTAGGGCTCTGTGAGTCAAATGTCTAGGTAGGTAGATAGGAACTTTTTACTTTAAAGGGATAGTCCACTTTCAGCAAATTATTGTTATTTTCAGTATAATTAAAACTTATAACATTTTCCAATATACTATCTGTATTCATTCCTTACGGTTTTCAAGATCTCTCTTATTTAGCAGGAAAATTCACTGTTTACTTCTAGTAAATATAAAATTCTGTCCATGGTCATGTGATGGACACACAGATGCACTCTTCGTTACAGTTACAGTATGTTTATTAGGTTTGTGTCTTGTAATGAGCCATGTACCTGTATGTCCATCACATGACCATAGACTGAATTTTATCCACTGTAAGTAAACAATAAATAGTTGAAACTTTGGAAACCTAGTCTATGTAGCGAAAGGCTTGATACAGTATCTTATGTCTTCCTGGAATTCGAAAGGTCTGTACGTTCTTGCATAACGTGTGTAGTGTTATGTATAGCATTTTGGCCAAGTATGGTCACGTGTGGTGACCTCAATACTAGAAGTAATAATAGACTAATAAGAACAAAAGATCATCACATCAAAGTGTATATACATATTGCTCCAATGCATATAAGCATTGTCTCCATATCTCCTATACAGTATGTCTCCTCCATGTTCCTTATAAGTCTCCATGGTTAAAAACGTTAATAAAAAAACGTCATTTCTCAAAGCTCTTAGTAGGGCGTGGAGCCCATTTTAATTTTTTGTATGGGTCGCAATGAAAAATCTGTAACATGTTCCTCAAACTATCATTCCTTAGTAATAGTACTGGTCTCCTTATATGAGACCGAGACCATTTGGGCCCCTTAGACATATAAGAATGTTATTCTGCTGGTTGTTACATTTATAGCGATAGCAAATTTTTATACAGGGTGGGCCATTTATATGCATACACCTAAATAAAATGGGAATGGTTGGTGATATTAACTTCCTGTTTGTGGCACATTAGTATATGGGAGGGGGGAAACTTGGCACACCATTGTTTTTCTTGTGAAATTCTCGATAAGTTTGATGTGTCACATGACCCTCTTCCCATTGAAAAAACTAAAGTTGGATACAAAATAGCCGACTTCAAAATGGCCACCATGGTCAACACCCAGCTTGAAAAGTTTCCCCCTTCCCATATACTAATGTGCCACAAACAGGAAGTTAATATCACCAACCATTCCCATTTGATTTAGGTGTATCCATATAAATGGCCCACCCTGTACTTTTATTTTTATGTTTTACTTTTGCACAATAAAAACACTTTTTTTGAAGTATTTGTTTATTGTAAACTTTATTAATCTATTTTGTTTATGTTTTCTTTAGTCCCACTATGGGACTTCACTATGCGATCGTTTAATCACTTTTATAATACACTGCAATACTCCTGTATTGCAGTGTATTATTCCTGTAAGCGTAGGACAGATATACATTCCATTAGGCCCTTCCTTCAACAAAGCTTAATAGGCATACACTGATGGCAGACCTCGGGGCATTTGTTAGGCCCCCGGCTGATAAGGAAAGCATTGGCACCCCGCAATCGCATCGTGGGGGTGCCCATGGGGTAACAAAGGGAGCCTCCTCCCCCTGAAACCACTAAGATGTTGTCGTCGCTATTGACTGTGGCATATAAGGGGTTAAACAGCCAAGATCGGAGGTATCTCCGATCCCAGCTATTAGAGCAGAATCCCGGCTTTCTTGATCTAGCCAACACAGGACACCAGGACTTATGCCGGGCTTATGACACAAGTAACTATAGCTCAAAAAGTAAAAAATAATTTGTAATAAAAAGTATTCAGAAAGTTGCACCAATCACACTATATATATATATATATATATATATATATATATATATTTAGGTGTTGTCTCACCTTGGACATTGGTGGCATATTGTTGGGATATTATAGAATCTAGTGATCTATAATTTTCTTCATACTTGTTCATTCAGTGTAAAGGCAATGACAATAGATTCTCCCTTCTGGTTTACCAAATGTATATTCAAAAGTTCGTCTCATCTCATCAGTGGCACATGGAAAGCTAGGTGACAAAGTGGCCAATTCATTCTAGTGTTCGCCTGAGGTCACATCAGTTGGAGATTAGTTGCATATTCTAGCGAAATGCCACTAATGTCTGAGGTGAGGCAGCCATTGTCAACACAAATTATATTTGATAGACCAGGAGAGAGAAACTATTGTCATCACCTTCACACTAGATGAACAAGTATGTAGAAAATGAAAGATTTTTAAGAAATTCCCAAACCATATTGCATTAAATATTCAGAACTTTTTATCACTAAGAAAGTTTAAAGAAGTTGGAAGTCTTGATAACAACATCTTGTCTGGTTGCCCAAGACTCCATACCCATCATAACCTGTCTTGTCCATCACTTCATTCCCCTTTCATTCGAGCATTCCCAAGCTTATTATCTTTCAATCTATTACAGAAAAATATTAAATTTTTTATATATGCATAATATCCAAATAATAAAAAATAGTTTATGGAACTTCCTGCATGATTCCTCCATAATACTTGTGTAAATTATCAATCAAACAAACATTGTAACCAAACAATATTTTCTGAAAGGTTTCTGCTGTCAGTGCCATTTCCTCCCATGACAATCTTGTTTGCCTCATTCCATCTTCACAGAGATCGATACAGAACTATCAGTCAAAGTGGTGCACGGACCTATGCTGTGCCATCTTTAATACAGTACATCCTGCTTGACTCACTCCCACAAACCTGGACTGACTGCAACTTTGCGTTATTGATCATAGAACATTGTTGTGAGTGCCATTTGTCCAGCTGGGCTTCATTATGGAAAGGAAATTGCGGGCTCTGCTATACTAGAGTACAACTGTCGCCCAAAGTCTTTCAGCGCATACAATTTCAGATAAAATTGTTTGTTCCTTTTAAAAAGAACTTCAGCATGTTTAAGTGCATTTCAAGAGGATGTACAGTGTTCAGTGTAAATATAACTCTTATACTAAAGACAGCAGGCTTCAGAAAAAGACTTTTTCACTTTACATTCAGATGCAACAAAATGTTACACGCAGTACCATGCTCGGTCATATGGTGTGCTGTTATAACAATATATAATTATTCAGTCTTGTGTTGTGCATATAGGTGAAGCTCCACCTAGTGATATAAATATTTAGTCCGTAATTTACAAAATGTTCTGCAAAACACAAATCGTGAATGGTTTCCTTACATTGTCAAACCTCAGAAATGATTGCAGGGTTGCTGTAGGAGTAACCGTTTGGTCCAGCGCACTATGAAGTAATATTAATAGAGCACACACAACACACACAAAAGAGGGAGATCAGTATGCTTATATGTATCGAACGGCAACTATGTTCTTAGGCATAGCACCCAGTCCCAGTAACATTTCATTTAAATGAATTACACCAATCACAGTGAAAGAAACATAGTCACATGCACAAACATCATAGGAGCCTGAATAAAGTGTGTGGGGAGGTATTTACACACATCCCATTATTTTGTTTTCAATTCCCCATCAATAAATACATATACAGGCTCAATACAAAGGTCGCTACGTGAAAGTACGAATTCATATCAATAAATATTACAAATAAAAAAAACAGTAGTAGGCAGAACAAGAGACGTAAAGCTGACAGAATATCAATAACTTGATCACAGGGTATGTATCCAAGTAATTTCCGCACGCAGGATATGTATCTAACACCTAAGTTAAGATGTCGATGGTTTAATCATCAGAATAATTACCGCACGCTAAGTCTACATCTAATAGCTACTGTAGAACATGAATCCAAGTTACTGGAACAATATTTCTCCATTTCAGTTTCCTAATAATGGAATCTTACGTTTCAGGTTGCCACCCCGTATTGGCCTCCTGATCTTTTCTATACCAAATAGCCTGATATAATTAGCGGATCCCCTATGTGCGGATATAAAGTGTTTGGAACTACACTCGAAATATTCTGATTCTTGGGATTGGATATATCCTTAAAGTGTTCAAATATTCTTACTTTTTTTTTTCTTGATGTGCAACCTACATAGGATTTTTAGCTGCAAATACATTGTATCATATCAGTGACAAAGTCGCTATTGAAATTTAAATATTCATTAACCCCTTTAGGACACAGCCTGTTTTGGCCTTGTGGACACAGCCTATTTTTTCAAATCTGACATGTGTCACTTTATGTGGTAATAACTCCGGAATGCTTTTACCTATCCAAGCGATTCTGAGATTGTTTTCTCGTGACATATTGTACTTTATGTTAGTGAAAAAATTTGGTCGATAAATTCAATATTTATTTGTGAAAAACTTCAAATTTTAGCAAAAATTTGCAAAAATTTGCATTTTTCTAAATTTAAATGTATTTGCTTGTGAAACAGATAGTAATACCACACAAAATAGTTACTAGTTAACATCCCCTATATGTCTACTTTATGTTTGCATCATTTTTTTTCACGTACTTTTATTTTTCTAGGACGTTACAAGGCTTAGAACTTTAGCAGCAATTTCTCATATTTTCAATAAAATTTCAAAAGGCTATTTTTTCAGGGACCAGTTCAGTTCTGAAGTGGCTTTGAGGGCCTTATATATTAGAAAGTCCCCATAAATCACCCCATTTTGAAAACTGCACCCCTCAAGGTATTCAAAACCACATTCAGAAAATATTTTAACCCTTTAGGCGTTTCACAGGAATTAAGGCAAAGTAGAGGTGAAATTTACAAATTTCTTTTTTTTTGCCGAAATTCATTTGTAATAAAAAAAAATCTGTAACACAGAAGGTTTTACCAGGGAAACGCAACTCAATATTTATTGCCCAGATTCTGCAGATTTTAGAAATATCCAACATGTGGCCCTAGTGTCCTAATGGACTGAAACACAGGCCTCAGAAGCAAAGGAGCAGCTAGTGGATTTCGGGGCCTCCTTTTTTTAGGAATATATTTTAGGCACCATGTCAGGTTTGAGGCGGTCTTGTGGTACCTAAACAGCCGAAACCCCTCCAAAGTGACCCCATTTTGGAAACTACACCCCTCAAGGCATTTTTCTAGGGGTATAGATAGCATATTGACCCCACAGTTTTTTTGCAGAATTTAGTGGAATTAGTCTGTGAAGATGAAAATCACCTATTTTTCTGTGGAAACATAGAATTTTTTCATTTTTACAAGGAATAAAGGAGAAAAAGCACCCCAAAATTTGTAAAGCAATTTCTCCCGATTACGGCAATACCCCATATGTGGTCGTAAACTGATGTTTGGACCCACAGCAGGGCTCAGGAGGGAAGGAGCGCCTTTTGGATTTTGGAGCGCAGATTTTGCTGGATTGGTTTTCAGTGCCATGTCGGGTTTGCAACGCCCCGGAGGGACCAAAACAGTGTAAACGCCCCAAAAGTGACCCCATTTTGGAATCTACACCCCTCAAGGAATTTTTCTAGGGGTATAGTGAGATTTTGGCCCCTCAGGATCTTTTTTAGAGCTAAGGTGACCAAAAAACAGCGATTTTGGCGCTTTAAATTCTTTATTTATTACAGCGTTCACCGTGCGCAATAAATTACATTTTAATTTATTCTGCCGGTCGGTACGATTATGGCGATACCATATGTGTATAGATTTTTTTACGTTTTGCAGCGTTTGCACAATAAAATTAAGTTTCTATAAAATAATTGATTTTCTGGGACACGCTATTTTGAGCCGTAACGTTTTTATTTTTTCGTCAAAAAAGCTGTGGGAGGTCTTGTTTTTTGCGGGACGGGTTGTAGTTTTTATTGGTACCATTTTGGGGTAAATGCGACTTTTTGATCACTTTTTATTCTATATCTTGGGAGGGGTGGTGACCAAAAAATAGCGATGCTGACAGTTTTCCGTTTATTTTGTTTGCGGCGTTCACCGTGCGGAAAAATTAACATTATAGTTTCATAGATTGGGTCGTTACGAACGCGGCGATACCAAATATGTGTACTTTTTTTTTAACGTTTTCATTTTTTCCCTATAATAAATGACTTATTATAGGAAAACAAAACCTTTTATTTTTACACTTTTATAAAACATTTTTATTAACTTTTTTTTACTTTTTACACTTTATATTTTTGTTTATTAACTTTTCTTTTACTTTTTACACTTTCTTTTTTGACCTGCAGCTCTGATCGCTGCTAGAATACATTACACTACCTAGGTAGTGTAACGTATTCCAACTGTCAGTGTGACGTCACAGTCACTCTGACAGTTGGTCTACGAGGATCAACAGAGGCTGATCCTCATAGGCTGACATACATGGCAGACCTGGGGGCTGTTGTCTGGCCCCCGGGTGCCATCACAAGCATCAGAAGCCCCCACGATTGCATGGGGGCTGCTGATGCGCTACAAACCCGCTACATGCGGAGATCGCAATCGAGCCCCGCATGTAACGGGTTAATTGCCGAAATCAGCGGCGATGAGCCGCTGATCGGCAACACTGGAGAGTGTCAGCTGTCGGGGACAGCTGATCTCCAAGTTCCCGATGCACACTGTCGCCGACAGTGTGCATCGGGAACGGCACAGTGACTTTCTGTCACTCTGACAGGAAGCCTATCAGGACCAGCCGAAGGTTGGTCCTGATGGGCTTCTGTCCATGGCAGACCCGGAAGCCATTGTTTGGCTTCCGTTTGCCATACTAACTATCGGCAGACCCCGCGATTTCGGACGGGGGTCTGCCGATATGTTAGAAACCCCTAAAATTCGGCGATTGCACCCGATCGCCGAATTTAAGGGGTTAATGCGCCGAAATCAGCGGCAAAGGACCGCTGGCCGGCAAGAGGGGAGTGTCAGCTGTCGGCGACAGCTGACCTCCTGGTTCCCGGTGCACACTGTCGCCGACAGTGTGCACCGGGATTAACTCAGTAACTGTACGTCCTCGTGCGGGAAGTAACTTCCCGCAACGACGTACAGTTACGTCCTGGTGCGGGTAGGGGTTAATGATGTAAGATGTGGAGGTATCTGAGATGGAAAAGGGCCTGGCTCATAATCTCTGTTCCAGTTCATCCCAAAGGTGTTCGATGGGGTTGAGGTCAGGGCTTTGTGTGGCCCACATCAAACTCACCCAACCATGCCTTTACAGACCTTGCTTTGTGCACTGGGGCACAGTACTGCTGGAACAGAAAAAGGTTGAACCCCAAATTGTTCCCTCAAATTTGGAAGCTACAACTGTTCAAAATGCCTTGATATGCTAAAGCATTAAGAATTTCCTTCACTGGAACTAAGGAGCTTACAAAACCCCTGATAGCAACTCAATAGCATTATTCCTCCCCCACCAAACTTTACAGCTGGCACAATGCAGTCTGGCAGGTAACATTCTCCTGGCATTAGTCAAACCGACACTCAATGTCCAGACTGCCATATAGAGAAGCGTCACTCCACAGAACATGTTTCCAAAGTCCAGTGTCGGCGTGCTTTATACCACTCCATCCGATGCTTGGCATTGTGCTTGGTGATGTAAGGCTTGTATACAGCCGGCTATGGAAACCCATTCCATGAAGCTCCCGGAGCACAGTTTTTCTGCTGATGTTAATGCAAGAGGAGGTTTGGACCTCTGCAGTTATTAAGTCAGCAAAGCGTTGGCGACTTTTATACACTACGCGTCTCAGCACACGGCGACCCCGCTCTGTAACTTTACGTGGTCTGCACTTCGTGGCTGAGTTTCTGTGGTTCCTAAACATTTCCACTTTGTAATAATATCACTCACATGTGATCGTGGAATATCTAGGAGGGAAGATATTTCATGAACTGACTTGATACAACGTGGCGTCCTATTACAGGACCGCGCTGGAATTCAGTGAGCGCTTTACAACGACCCATTCTTTCACACATGTCTGTAAAGGTGACTGCATGGCTAGTGCTGGATTTTATACACCTGTGGGAATGGAACTGAATGAAACACCTGAATTCAATGATTAAGAGGTGTGTTTCAATACATTTGTTCATATAGTGTATGTAGTATAGCCATGTATGGCCTGGTTTGAATGTTGTGGATAATTAATTTCCCAAAGTGGGTGATATACCACCTGGCATCCATGTTCAAAGATGGATTCAAATTTTTCATCCTCATACAGGAGAGTTATATTTTTCATGACAATGTGTTTTAGACTAAAAAAATAGCTCCATATGCTGCAATACTAAAGTGGGTTCATTACGATTCTGACAAATTGTTCGTACCCTGAACACCAACTCCTCCCTTGGTGTGTTCCACAATATTTTTAGCACTACTTAACATTCAGTTCGGATACCCGTTTCGTTTCTCATCCCCCAATAGGAACTGCCAAATGGCCAACATGATCAGAGACTCCCCTCTTGTATGGGTCTTATAGAAGCTGCATGGCCTTTTAACTGAATTTACCATGAAGTCTTTGCCCCACAAACACAAAACAAAATTATTACTGTATTTTTTAACTTAAGGTTTAGCTTGTGAACTCAGTTTGTCTGTAATTTCTTCTCTTTTAAAGAAAATTGATTTTTATGACCCCAAACACCATACAATTAGGAATCTGAATTTCCAAACTTCCAAGCTACACTGAAGTGCGTCAAAAAAAGGATTCTATATATTCCACACAATGGTTGCTTTATTTACTGTCGGCTCCTCTGTATTGTGTTATTTTCCATTGGCAGGAACGTCTGCAGGGGTTATAAGTCAATGGGATACCTGTTGTTTTCTAAGAGAAGTACGGAAAGTGTCCTAACATTTTTATCCACCCGTCCATCTACCCATTTATATTCTTTCTTAGCGTCTTACTGTTTCTTTCATCCGCTTCTTTATTGCTCTTTGTTCCTTCCTCTCCTTTCTTCTTGTCTCTCTGTGCTCAGTTTTTGTCATTCACAGTACATTTCCACCTTACGGTTTTGCTTCTAGAAGTAATATGTGTTTTAAAGAGTTTCCATGGTGTCATAATCACGCTGAAATATTCTTATAGTAGTCAATATCCTTTGCTTATACAAATGTTTGCAGAGATGATTGCAGCAACGCCATTTCAGCAGCTCAGATGGGCATTTTGGACTCCAAAAAATGACAAGAAAATGAACGTTGAATGGCAACACAGACAAATTATGTTTTTTTGTTTCATAATTATGAGCAATTTTGATTTTTAGCTAAAAAGCTCTCAGCAGCACGAGGGTTGAATTTGGAGATTTTGACTCAATGCCAATCATGTGTATTCAATCAGGATTTAATTTCGAGTGTCTGTTTGTTCAAATCTATTGCTAATATCTGCCCAGGGAACCATTTTATCATCTTAATGGGCACCTGGCCTCCCTCTCTCCAAAACCATTCAGATGCGGTGCACGCTATTGTGCACCGCATCTGAAGGGTTAAACGGGTGAGATCAATACTAATATCGATCTCACCCGGCAGAGCAGGGACGCCCCCAGACCTCAGCCTCTGGCAGCTGAGAGCAGGGAGATTTGACAGCTCCCTGCTCTGTTTACTTTATTCTACAGCAGCGCCGTAGAATGGTGGCGCTGTAGAATAAAGCCCATTAATGACCGCCGTGAAAAGGCTTATCGGCGGTCATTAAGGGGTTAAGTTAGTGGTAAAATTTGGTCAACACATTCAGTGTTTATTTATGAAAAATACCAAAATTTAGAGAAAATGTGCAAAAATTAGAATTTTTTTAAAATTTAATTGTATCTTCTTGTAAGACAGATAGTAATATCACACAAAATCTCTACTAGTTAACATTTTCCATATGTCTACTTTATGTTGGCATTGTTTTTTTGAACATCCTCTTATTTTTCTAGGACGTTACAAGGCTTAGAACTTTAGCAGCAATTTCTCACATTTTCAATAACATTTCAAAAGCCTTATTTTAGAGGCCGGTTCCGTTCTGAACTGGTTTTGAGGGCCTTATATACTATAAACCCCCTATAAATCACCCCATTTTAAAAACTGAACCCCTCAAAGTATTCAAAACAACATTTAGAAAGTTTCTTAACCCTTAAGGCGTTTCACAAGAATTAAAGCAAATTAAGGGCATGACCACACGTGGCGGATTTCCTCCGCAACTGTCCGCATCAATGCCGCACAGAATCTGCGTTGCAGATTCTGATGCGGATCTGCACAAAATGTGCAGTAAATTGATGCGGACTAGCTGCTGCGGACTGCGGGAAAAGTGCTTCCCTTCTCCCTATTCAGTGCAGGATAGAGAGAAGGGACAGCACTTTCCCTAGTGAAAGGAAACAAATTTCATACTTACCGGCCGTTGTCTTGGTGACACGTCCCTGGATGACGCGCCAGTCCATGTGACCGCTGCAGCCTGTGCTTGGCCTGTGATTGGCTGCAGCCGTCACTTAGACTGAAACGTCATCCTGGGAGGCCGGACTGGAGACAGAAGCAGGGAGTTCTCGGTAAGTATGAACTTCTATTTTTTTACAGGTTGCTGTATATTGGGATCGGTAGTCACTGTCCAGGGTGCAGAAACAGTTACTGCCGATCGCTTAACTCTTTCAGCACCCTGGACAGTGACTATTTACAGATGTCTCCTAGCAACGCTCCCGTCATTACGGGAGCCCCATTGACTTCCTCAGTCTGGCTGTAGACCTAGAAATACATAGGTCCAGCCAGAATGAAGAAATGTCATGGCAAAAAAGCAAGACGTATCCGCAGCACACATAACATGTGCATGACAGCTGCGGACTTCATTGCGGAATTTAGAATCTCCATTGAAGTCAATGGAGAAATTCCGCCATGAGTCCGCCACTGCTCCGCAACAGACAGAGCATGCTGCGGACACCAAATTCCGCTCCGCAGCCTATGCTCCGCAGCGGAATGTTACGCATCGTCTAAACGAACACTTCTAAATAGAAGTGGAAGTCAATGCAGAAACGGCTCCGCTGCGGATTAACGCTGCGGAGTGTCCGCAGCGGAATTTAAGAGAAATTCGGCCACGTGTGAACCCAGCCTAAAGGTGACATTTACAAATGTCATTTTGTTTTGCTGAAAATCAGTTTTAATCCATTTTATTCTGTAACACAGAAGGTTTTACCATAGAAACATAACTCAATGTTTATTGCCCAGATTCTGCAGTTTTTAGAAATATCCCACATGTGGCCCTAGTGTGCGGAAACACAGGCCTCAGAAGCAAAGGAGCACCTAGTGGATTTTGGGGCCTTATTTTTATTAGAATATATTTTAGGCACCATGTTGGGTTTGAAGTAGTCCTGTGGTGCTAAAACAAAGTAAACACCCCCAAAAATACCCCATTTTGGAAACTACACCCCTCAAGAAATTTTAAGGGGTATAGTGAGCTTTTTGACTCCACAGGTATTTTCTCTGAATTTAGTGTAATTAGGCTATGAAAATCTACTTTTTTTCAAAAAAAAATAAATTGTTTTATCTCAGATTTTTAAATTTTCACAATAGATAAAGGCAAAAAAGAACCCCAACATTTGTAAAGCAAACTCTTCTGAGTACGGCAATACCCCATAATTGGTAATAAACTGTGGTTTGGACCCACGGCAGGACTCAGAAGGGAAGGAGCGCCATTTGGCTTTTGGAGCTCAAATTTTGCTTGATTGTTTTTGGGTGCCATGTTTCATTTGCAGAAACGTTTTTATTTTTTCTCCACCAGATCTTATTTGTTGCGGGAAAATCTGTAGTTTTCATAAGGACCATTTTGGGCTGCACGCAATTTTTTGATCACTTTTTATTCCATTTTTTGGCAAGCAAGATGACCAAAAACCAGCAATTCTGTCAATGTTTTTTTTGGTTTTTTTTTCAGTGTTAACTCTGCGGTAAAAAAATACATTTTACTTTGTTCTGCGGGTCGATATGATTACGGAGATACCATATGAATATAGTTTTTTTCATTTTTGCAGCGTTTGCACAAAAAAATAAATCTATTTTTTTAAAAATAATTATTTTTTTGTATCATTTTTTCTGAGAGCCATAACTTTTTTATTTTTGCGTTGACAAGGCTGTGTAAGGGCATGTTTTTTTTGGGGATGGGTTTTCAGTTTTTATTGGTACTATTTTGGGGAACGTGCAACTTTTTGATAACTTTTTATGTTATAGTTTAAAAGGGATGCTGACCAATAAAATAGCGATTCTGTCATTGTTTTTTATAAAAAAAAATTGCAGTGTTCACCGTGCGGGAAAAATAACATTGTTTTATAGTTTGGGTTGTTTCAGATGCAGTGATACCAAACGTGTACTTTTTTAACATTTTCAGTTTTTTTCTTATAATAAAATACTTATTATAGGAAAAAAGGCAGTTTTTCATTTTTTAACTTACAACTTTAATGTTTACACTTTTGCTGAACTTTTTTATAACTTTTTTTGTCCCACTATGGGATTTGAAGACCTGCACCTCTCATCTTTATTCTAATACAATGCACTACCCACGTAATGCAATGGATTACAGCTGTCAGCTATTCACTGACAGCAAGCCTTTGATTGCGGCATCTAAGGGTTTAAAGGCAGGGAGAGGAGCTAGCTCCGTTCCCTGCCATTACAGCAGGATGTCAGCTGTAACATACAGCTGACACCCTTCGGCTGATGGCGCAGTCTCAGCTTCTGAGCCTGCCGCCATCTTTCATCTGCGGCCGGAAGCCTTATAAGCCCCGCCTCTGGGCAGTGCCTAACAGGCCGCCGCACTTGGCAGACAGAAGGCCATTGTTAGGCCTCCTGTTGCCAACAGCCGATCGGCTAGCATGGCTACCAGGCTCTTTTAGCCCGGTAACCATGCTGCAATACTGTGATTCCTCAGTCACTACTGACTGACCAATCACAGCGATCACATGCGACGCCGCAACGCGATTGTTCCCCTGACGAGTCCCAGTGACTATTGGCTGTCTGTGACAGCCGATGTCACTGTTCTGTCACCGTGTCTTTTGACATGGTGACAGTAAAGCACCATGACGTAACTGCACTTCATGGTGCCTTAAAGGAACAGTGTCATCACAAATTATTTTTTTATATGTTAAAGATGTTAGTGCTTTATTAAAAACGTTTATATTTATTTGTGTGTTTGTGTTTTACTTTTTCTTATTTTTACACTTTTTCTTCCCTATGGGGGCTGCAATTTTTTGTTCCATTTCTGTATGTGTCGATTAACGACACATACAGACATGGAATACGGCAGCCACAGTCCCATAGGGACTGTGAACGGCTCCCGTCCCATTCACTTGTGTGTACGGCGTCTGTGTGGGAACTGCGCATGCGCCGCTCCCACACAGTCCAATTTGAAATTGGCGCCGTCCGGCGCCATTTTCCTGTGGACCGGAAGTCGCGGCCGGACAGTAATATTACTACTTCTGCTCGCGGCTTCCGGACTTGTGCACTTGGACCAGCGGCAGCAGACGGAGCGGACGGGCCGGAGGGAGCCGCGGCGGCAGGAGCAGGTAAGAGATTTCAATGTATGTTCGTGTTTGTGTGTGTTTACTACTGTATGTAAACCTACTACACTGTGTGTTAGCTCAAAAAATGGCGACACACAGTGCAGGAGGTTACACCGTTCAAACCCCTCGTTTATGCCGGCACTAGCCAGGATAAAGGAGGGGGGGATGCTGAGAGCTCACTAGAGCGAGGGCTTTTTACCCAATTTTGCAATGCTGCAATTTTGGGAATAGCTCCATCTAGTGACCAGAAATGGGTAATACTATAAATTAGAATTAATTTATAATATTTCCTGACTCGTGAAAAAAATAAAAAATTTTTTAACAATGTTTAATCACCCACACACTAAATGTTTAATTAAAAAAAAAAAAACATGTTTTTCTGGCAACACATTCCCTTTAATGCAGTGCAAACCATGACGTACAGTTGCGTCATGGTGCGTTAAGGGGTTAAATTAAAAAATATTGACCCACTGTCCACTGTGGATCACAGTAAGGACTTCCACAGTTCTATAGGGGTTTAACTTTGGATCAGTAATACCAATGGGGTTCAGATGTTGCGACCGTATTATATGATGTAGCTGTATTATGGCTGTAAAATCGGACAAGAGTTTATTGGTACTAACTGATTTGCAAGCCTCAAATAAACTACTTCACAACGTTTTTCCCATTTAAATTAATGGGAAGCTGTTTGAAAATGTATTCAAGTATTTTTTGGCGCGTGATACAAGCATTTTAGCGGGCGAAATACGCCTGAAAATATAATGTGTGAACAAAGCCTTTAATTGTGTGAGCAGGAAAATGAGTTAATTCACTAATAGCGGAGATCTTGAAATTGAAAGGAATTGAGACACAAAGTTTATTTGATAGATGCAGAACTTTCATTATTCAACGATTAAGCTGTATTTACATAAGACTGGACACTGCCCTTTAGATATGCATCATAGCTCCTAACATGTGCTATAATATCACATTGTATAAGATCTATATGTGGCTGAGGCGTCTTTGTCAGTAAAGTATTGTGACAACTTTTTGTCACAAATGAAGCAAAAACAAAGATGTCAATATAGCAATATAGCTGATTTCATAATTTACTCCAAATTGTTGGAGTGATATCAGTAAGTGTTATTTGTGGTTTTCCACAGTATTTCAAGGAAGCTTAACTTAAAGGAGTACTCCCAACTCAGACATTTATGACATATCCACAGGATAGGCTAAAAACACCTGATAGATGCGGGTCCCAGTTCTAAGACCCACCAATATCTCCAGAACAGGAGCCACATAATCCCTATCCGGTCTAGCTGACAGTTGCTACATCCAAGCGGATAATGAAGTGGTAACCCTTATTCTGCAGATAGGTGCTGGTCCCCCCATCTATCCAATATTTATGACATATCCATAAACCTACAGACATGAGTGGCGCTATTACATTAAAGAAAACCAGAGCTTGCCTTGCAATCTCAGATAACCATAGGATACCATTATAGACTGTGTAGCTTCACAATTATTTTTTTATTATTGTTCTTTTTGCCAAGAGCTGGCACTTTGGAGCTCTACTGCCCCTAGGCAAAGCATGTCAACCACAGTTAGTCAATTCTGTCACATTGTCTGTCAATCACGTACATAATACTTCCCAAGCCTTACCCTTTGGATTAAAATACAGAAGGATGGAATGTCCACGTGACAGTCCAGGAACAAACTTGAAAATGCCTTCAATGGGAAGGTGAAACGTTGCCTGTATGCTGGGTGAATACATTTTGGATTTTTATATCACTGGAGTGCTGCCTCTTCTTTTGGATTGCACATGACAGTCCACATACTTGCCCTGAGACATAGCAATGCAGTGTAGAGTTTCCATTAATTTAAATAAAAGGTTTAGCTTGATACAATATGCACTTGTATATATGCAAATAATTCAAATGTGATATTTTATGATATCCCTTATCTCTCCATTTCTTTGTATACTTGTGATAATGTGATTTTTCATAACTCCTTTTAAGATAACTGTATTACAAACAGGAATATTCCGAGTAGACTATATCCAGCTACACATTCTTGGTGTAGGAACCAATATAAGATATTTGATATAATTACATCTCCCTAAGCCAACACTCACTATTAGAACATTATTAATTATCTGTACAAAAAAAAATCTATACTGCAGGTCACAGCTCGGGATAATTTCTCAAAGCAGTTCCATACATAAGACCAGTGACATCGGCCATAATTATTTCAATATTTGTATTAAATGTGTAGTTAAATGTACATGTAACTTCCCTCAAGATCACTGCAGTGAAAACAGTTGCCAGCTTGGCAAATGACTCTCTTGGATGATTCCCAGATTGCTCATTGATGACTTGTTGAGCAAGACTATCTATCTGTTTAACTCTCTTTATTTCTGGCAGCGACTACAACCAAAATTAAATCTTACGCTCATTTCTGTTATCCTTTGAACTTCCTGCAGTTTTCTTCAGTCATTCATCAAAAGCAGCCAGTAACCTGATCATATCTGGCCATATATCTGCTTTATGTACCGAGGAGCTGTATTTTTATATTGTTTAATTATAACTGATTTTTATTTTATTTTATTTATTTTTTAATCCAGATGAGGTATTTGTTATTACTGACTCATGGAGGTCTGGAACCAGGTCATTGAAAATGGGGTGTTAGCACAGCCCAAAAAATTAACATTACATCTTTCTCATATTGATCTAGATATCAACTCTATCTATCTATCTATCTATCTATCTATCTATCTATCTATCTATCTATCTATCTATCTATCTATCTATCTATCTATCTATCTATCTATCTATCTATCTATCTCATATCTATCTATCTATCTATCTATCTATCTATCTATCTATCTATCTATCTATCTATCTATCTATCTATCTATCTATCTATCTATCTATCTATCTATCCTTTTATCTATCTATTTATTGATCTATCATATCGTTATCATTAATTTTTTTTTAATTTATCTATATATCATCTATCTCAACCTTTCTATCTAACCAACCAACCAACCAACCAACCAACCAACCAACCAACCAACCGTAAGCACATTTTCACTGTTAGGCCCAGTTCACACAGAGTTTTTTTACGCTGATTTTGACATGGAAACCACGTCGGAATCAGCACCAAAAAACTGCCAAAACCACCTCCCATTGATTTCACTGATTTTCATTGTATGTAACTTGTGGTAAAAAAAAAAAAAGCAGATGCTCCTTCTTGCCGTGGTTCCGCTTCTAACCTCCCATTGAAATTAATAGTTTTTTGTTATTCCTCCTGAAAATGTATAAACAAATGAAAAACTGTTTGTAAACATTCCCCTAGCCAAAGGGGTATGTCCCTACACAGTTTGACACTGTCTAATCAGCATTGACAGTGTCAGACTGTGTAGAGACCCAATCTATCGACAAGGGGAGGCTTGTCAATTTATTCATACATTCCCAGGAGGAATAAAATAATAATTATACAAGTATATACAGATGTGTCCACCTTTAACTTTGCTTGAATTTGGTTAAGGACTCCAATTTTTCATGAAACCATCTCAATACAATATTGCGACATGCTAGCAAAGCCCTTTACAGGCTGCAAACCACATCACAACCACTGGGTGGCCACACATAGACACACATAGCATACACATATCATGACAGAGAATCACAAAGTCATGTTTGTTTGTTTTTAAAGCTGGTCATATCATGCCACACATCTCAGAATATGTTGAGATAAGAGGAAGGGTAAGAAAGGACACATCTGTAAAAAACAAAAAACAAAAAAAAACAGACATGTCGGCAAGCTGACATGTCCTCTTTAACCCCTTAATGACCGGGCCATTTTGCACATTAATGACCAAGGATTATTTTTTCACGGTCGCATTCCAAGAGTCGTAACTCTTTTTTTATTCCGTCGACATAGCCGTATAAGGGCTTGTTTTTTGCGGGATGAGTTGTATTTTGTAATTGTACCATTTTTAGATGCTTATAATATATTGATTAACTTTTACTAACTTTATTTTAGGAGAGAATTGAAAATAAGCAGCTATTCCAGCATTAATTTTCACGCTATAAATTTACGCCGTTTACTATGCAGCGTAAATAACACGTTAACTTTATTCTATGGGTCGGCACGATTACGGGGATACCAAATATGTAAAGGTTTTATATGTTTTTTCTACGTTTGCACAATAAAAACCCTTTTAGAAAAAAAATACTTGTTTTTGCATCGCCGCATTCCAAGAGCCGTAATTTTTTTATTTTTCCGTCGATGTGGCCGTACGTGGGCTTGATTTTTGCGGGACAATGTGTAGTTTTCATTACTACTATTTTGGGGTACATAGGACTTATAGATTAACTTTTATTTTATTTTTTATGGGGGGAATGGGAGAAAAGAGAGAATTTTGACGTAGTTTTTTGCGTTTTCTTTGGACGCCGTTCATCCGGCGGTTTAATTAATGCATTCATTTTATTGGTCAAGTTCTTACGATCGCTGGGATACCATATATGTGTATGTGTGATTTGTTTTGACAGTTTTACAAAATAAAACCACTTTTTGGGCCAAAAAAGTAGTTTTATTTGACTTTGACTGTAATTTTTTTTTTTTTTCACAAACTTTATTTAACTGTTTTACATTTATTTTTTTTGTCCCACCAGGGGACTTCACTATGCGATGTGCCGATCGCATATATAATGCTTTGGTATACTTAGTATACCAAAGCATTATTGCCTGTCAGTGTAAAACTGACAGGCAACCTAACAGGCAGATGCTGAAGACAGACCTGGGGGTCTTTGTTAGACCCCCGGCTGTCATGGAAACCCGACGGCGACCCGCGATTTGTTTGCGGGGGCGCCGATCGGGTGACAGAGGGAGCTCCCTCCCTCTTTCAAACACATTAGATGCATCTGTCACTATTGACAGCGGCATTTAATGGGTTAAACTGCCGGAATCGGAGCGCGCTTCGATTCCGACAGTTGCAGCAGGAGCCAGGCTGTGTATAACAGCCGTTCTCCTGCCGCTGATCGCGTGGGTACAGTGACAGTACCCGTGCCATCACAGGACGGATATATCTGTCCTCCTGCGCGAACTAGCAGCTGCTGAGGACGGATATATCCGTCCTTCGGCGTTAAGGAGTTAAATGGATCAAAATCACAAAGCCTAACCTTTTTGGAAAAAAGTAAAACATTCAGTAGTCTTGGGTACATTAGAAAAAACGCAAACATTCCTGTAAAACTCTGTCATTTCACTGGATTGTTTGATCATTTTGCAATTGACAACTAATAATTTTGCCAGTTGTTTTGTTTTTGCATTTCATTTGAAGAGAAAGAGAAAAAAAAATCAATACTGTAGTTTTACAAATTCCCTACTAAAAGATTGTGCAGAAAACATGAAGGTCTGCCACGTTTTCTGGCATTTAAATGTCAGTAATTAAAGAGTTCGGATTTGTAGGTAAATCAATAATCTCTCTCTGTTATTGATGAGCAAATATTGTTGTGTCGATCAAAGACAGACAGCAGTACAAACTATAGGTGATGTCACTGTCTTGTGTTCCCGAGTAGAGGCGAAGATGACGAATCGTTTTTCATTTTTGGAAAAACATTGTCTAGCAATCAAATTCCACGTCGGGCCGTGTAAAAGCACCCTTATTCACTTGAATGAACAGAAGCTGCAATGCCAGACACAGCTTATTGATAGATGTGGCATTGTTTTTGGAAAAGCAGCAGATCCTTTTGTCTAATCCTTAACAACCTGTTTAATCATGCTGAAGTAGTTACAGACTAGTATCTTTTTAATGTTGGTGTCCTTATAGGCCAGTAGAAGTATTGGAAATTCCCAAAGATATATGACTTGTTTCCTTTTCATAGTGAAAAGAAAAAAAAACGTTCAAATTTGTTTTTCTAGGGACAAGAAAAATATACCCATAATGATAAAGCCATAAAATTCCTTATATACTTCCCTTTTAAATTCTTCGATGGTCCCTGACTACCAAGATTGAGGTCCAACAGCACATTTCTGTTAACATTCCTGCATCATGATATGTTGTACTTCAGCAGAGGCTCCTTGGACCCAATACTAAATCTGTAACAGGGACCCTCATCTATCATGTGCAATTTATAATACTGATGTCTTCTAATGTAGCAGAGGAGCATTTGGGCCCCTTTAGGCACCTGAGCCCGGGTGTGACTCCTACCTCCCATAGCTATGCCAATTCCATCATGTGAGTGGGCCAACCAGTTATGGCTCACTGTAGTGATATCACTATAGTCGACTACTGAGCACCAAAAGGGAACCCCTTTCCTCTATGTATACCCCTGTTGACTATCACTGCTTGCCAATCAGAATCAGATTAAAGAAGACCTCCAGTGGAAACACAACTTTCCATGACTGCATTCCCCACCTGACTGTATACCACACCCTGCACTTCTTTTATATATATATATATATATATATATATATATATATATATATATACACACTGTACTTACTTTTTGAACTACTGCCTTGCCTGTGCTTAGAAAAAGCCTACATCTTGATTCTTAGATTTCCCCAGCTTTCTCTTCATCTGTGCTTTGCTATCAATCCCATGATGCTTCAGAACAGCATGATATTGACCAGCTAAAGACCATACCATTTCTGCATGCTGGGGGACACTGATTATCATTCTCTCTATTTTCTACTAAATAAGCTGAGAAAACATAAGTATACAGACAGGGAGACTGCACTATAATCTTCTGCGTTATACCTGTGTGACAGGAACCTGTCTAAGTATCAGTGATAGCTGAGGATATAAGTTTCTGTCCCCACCACCTGTGCAAAACTAGTGTGGTATAGGAACTGCTGAAACCTGTGATGGATGACACGTGGCTCTCCGTAGAATCAAGTATCGGAGTGTCCCTTTAAGTAAATGTAACTTTTCAATGCCCATTGAATTGAAAAATGGATGCCCGTTTAGGCAGTACTCGCTCTGCTTCTTACTATGCAAGAACTGAGAAGGTATATGGTAGCCTGCATACATTTTTTCAATGATTATTTAAAACATTTTAGCTAGATGAGTCAACATTATATCACACGTGTTTATTTTACGGCAATGAAACTGTAGGGAAGAGAATTTCAATATTGTTCTGGCTGTGATATTACCCTGCTCATAGGTGAACATCTAGATGTACACATTTCATCGGGTGTTTAACCATTTGCAATAAATATCAAGAACATTTGCATATATTTATGCTCCATAGAATCTAATATAATGTCATTTAAGATGGCACTAGTTTAGTGAATTCAGCTTATTGAAATATTGTTTATTATTGAAATACCATTGTAATAAAAAATACACATATCCAATACATTCCTTCTCCATTGAAATAAATGTCTCTTGTGCAGAAACTTCTCCATATTTTATTTCAGTTCCAAATCTTTGTCATTAAACTAGGATATTATATTTTAAGGCAGAAAAATATGAAATGGATTTGACATCTTAGAATTTATCCAACTTTTAAATTCCAATGAAAATAAATGCTTTTCATAAACATTTTTCTCAAGTTGGGATATTAGGACAATATATTATATTTCTTGAATATAAGCACCTAGCAGCATTAGCATAATAATATCTCTACTGTGGCTTTGACAGACGGGCTTCATTCAGGCAGACATACGGCTCAGGGTTTAGCAACAGATTAAAAAAATAACAATATATTGTCAAATAACAAAAAATCTATTGTAATATGCGTCATAACTTGTGCCCGAGGTTGAGTATGAAGATGAACATGTATAAAAGTTCATCTGTCTGGGGTTAAGTAGGAAGTTAAAGTTGTATAAATGTTAATCTCTGTTGAATATAATGAAGGGCAAATACAGTTTTTCCACACACGCGCGTCTGCATCCATTATTAAACAAATAACGTATTATGGTTTTTAATATGATACAAGAATATACAGAAGAAACTCTGTTAAAAAGAAATAACCATTAGTGATGCTATGTAAGTAGAGATGGTGTCATGTTCCTATTATTGTACCAATGATAGGATCTTCCAGCCCTCGAAAGATTAAGTTCAAATAGTTGGAAATGGTAAAGAAAAAAATAAATAAATTTTATATATATATATATATATATATATATATATATAATATGTGTGTATATTACATACTGTATATATATAGCACAGCACTCAGATTTATTTAGCCCATATGCAATGTTTCGGCTCCACCCTCCACCCTGGAGCCTCCATGCTTGAGAAAGGCACCAGGGTGGAGCCGAAACATTGCACATGGGCTAAGTAAACTAGCTCTTTTTCACTTGATGTTCGGAGTGCTGCCTGTTTTTATATATATATATATATATATATATATATATACATATGTATATATATATATATATATTTATATAACACATAGCTGTTCATTGATCTCAGATAACTATCTTCTCCAACCTCGCCATGAACATGCGTGGTTGGGAAGAAGGACATGTCTATACTTGACACCTCTGGAATCCAACACGCCCAATCTTCATTTGCCTCAATATCTGTCGACATGGGGCAGTTGGGTGACCCCATACACATTAGATTGCTTGCTGGAAAGTACTGAAGCCTTTTAAATCGTGTTATCAATAACGTTTGAGATTCCTTTGGACAGCAAGGAAAAGAAACATGTAGATCAAGTGAAACTATCTAGTTCAAGGGTTTTTGACCGTAGTGCTAAGAAATAGCACAACCAACAACTAGATGTATGGAGACAATCATTAAAATATATACATAGGCCGTTGAGAAGCTTGGAGTGCTACAAGACAGGAAATTCTGGTGAAACACCATTCACATGATGTAAGGTCAAAATAAATTTTGAAGGGGACTTGCTGTGTACACCTAAGATTTCTGAAGAAATGCAGCTATTAACACCTTCAGGACTGAGCCTGTTTTGGCCTTCAGGACGAAGCCGAATTTCAAATCTGACATGTGTCCCTTTATGTGGTAATAACTCCGGAATGCTTTTGCCTATCCAAGTGATTCTGAGATTGTTTTCTCGTGACATATTGTACTTTATGTTAGGGAAAAAATTTGGTCGATAAATTGAATATTTATTTGTAAAAAACACCAAGATTTGAAGAAAATTTGCAAAAATTAGCATTTTTCTAAATTTAAATGTATCGGCTTGTAAAACAGATAGTAATACCACACAAAATAGTGACTAGTTACCATTTCCCATATGTCTACTTTAGTTTGGCATTGTTTTTTGAACATTCTTTTATTTTTCTAGGACGTTACAAGACTTAGAACTTTAGCAGCGATTTCTCATATTTTCAAGAAAATTTAAAAAGGCGATTTTTACAAGGACCAGTTCAGTTCTGAAGTGGCTTTGAGGGCCTTATATATTAGAAGTCCCCATAAATCCCGCCCATTTTGAAAACTGCACCCCTAAAAGTATTCAAAACAGCATTCAGAAAGTATTTTAACCCTTTAGGCGTTTCACAGGAATTAAAGCAAAGAGGTGAAAGTTACAAATTTCATTTTTTTTTTTACAAAATTCATTTGTAATACATTTTTTTCTATACCACAGAAGGTTTTACCCGAGAAATGGAACTTATTATTTATTGCCCAGATTCTGCAGTTTTTAGAAATATCCCACATGTGGCCCTAGTGTGCTAATTTACTGAAATACAGGCCTCAGAAGCAAAAAAGCACCTAGTGGATTTTGGGGCCTCCTTTTTTTTAGCATATATTTTAGGTACCATGTCAGGTTTGAAGAGGTCTTGTAGGGCCAAAACAATAAAAAAAAAACAAAAGTGACCTCATTTTGGAAACTACACCCCTCAGGGAATTTATCTAGGGGTATAGTTAGCATTTTGAACCCACAGTTTTTTTGCTAAATTTATTTGAATTAGTATGTGAAGATGAAAATCTACTTTTTTTCTGAAAAAACGTAGAAATTTTTAATTTTTTCAAGGAATAAAAGAGAAAAAACACCCCAACATATGTAAAGCAATTTCTCCCGATGACAGCAATACCCCATATGTGGTAATAAACTGCTGTCTGGACCCACAGCAGGACTCCGAAGGGAAGGAGCACCATTTGGATTTTGAAATTCTGATTTTGCTGGAATAGTTTTCAGTGCCGTGTTACGTTTGAAATGCACTGGAGGGTGCAAAATAGTGGAAACCCCCAGAAAGTGACCCCATTTTGGAAACTACACTCATCAAGGAATTTTTCTAGGGGTAAAGTTAGCATTTTGACCCCACAGTTGTTTTGCTGAATTAATTGGAATTATTCTGTAAAGGTAAAAATCTACTTTTTTTCTGAAAAAAGGTAGCCATTTTTAATTTTTACAAGGAATAAAGGAGAAAAAGCACCCCAAAATTTGTAAAACAATTTCTCCCGATTACGGAAATATGCCATATGTGGTATTAAACTGCTGTTTGGACCCACAGCAAGGCTCAGAAGGGAAGGAGCGCTATTTGGCTTTTGGAGATCAAATTTAGCTGAAATGGTTTTTTGGTGCCATGCCGCATTTGCAAAGCCCCTGAGAGGCCAAAACAGTGGAAACCCCCCAAAAGTAGAAATTACACCACTTAAAGAATCTATCTAGGGGTATAGTGGGCATTTAGACCCCACAAGTCTTTTGCAGGATTTATTAGAATTAGGCCGTGAAAATGAATATCAACATTTCTTCCACTAAAATGTTGCATTTTTTCAATTTCACAAAAGATAAAGGAGAAAATGCACCCCAACACTTGTAAAGCAATTTCTTCCGAGTACGGCAATACCCCACGTGTGGGCATAAATGGTTTTTCATTAGAAAGTAATTAACCCTTTCTGGACTGATCCATTTTTTTCTTTTCCTTTTTAGTTTTTTCCTCCCCGCGTTCCAAGAGCCACAACTTTTTCATTTTTCAGTCAATAGAGCGGTATGAGGGCTTATTTATTGAGGGACGAGCGGTCGTTTTTATTGGTACCATTTTTTGGTAAATACAACTTTTTGAGCACTTTTTATTACATTTTTAGGTAGAGCCAAGGTGACCAAAAAACAGTGATTTTGCTGTTTTAAATGCTTTATTTTTCACGTGAGACGCTCCATACATCACCCCCCACACTAAGACATGCTATGTTGTGGTGCGCGAAGGGGTTAATGTGCAGCGCATGGTGCGGAGTGAAAATTACAATTTTCCCCTCATATGCCATTTTAGTGCACTACATGTTATGCCCAGTTTGTGCCACTGAAGACGAATACCTCATAAAATATTAAGCGGGTTCTCCTGGGTATGGCGATGCCATATCTATGGGCGTAAACTGGTGTTTAGGCACGCTGCAGGGCTCAGAAGGGAGGGAGCGGCATTTGGCTTTTGGGGCTCAGATGTAGCTTGGTAGTTGTTCTGTTTGGGGTTTTACTGGTGTTTCAGTTTATAATGTGGGGGCATATGTTATCTGTGCGGGGTACATCAGGGTATAATAAGAGGGTATAATAATGCAGTAAATACATAATAATCCGCAGATATGTGGCCGGTGTCGCACTGATAAAAGGCGCCCGATCTTATCTGATTTTGGAACACTCTGCACATTTTGCATCGCCATATTCTGAGAGCCAGAACGGTTTTATTTTTTTTCCACCGGAGCTGTGTGAGGGTTTATTCTTTGCGGGGCAATCTGTAGTTTTCATTGGTGCCATTTTGGGGTACCAGAAATTTTTTTGATCACGTTTTATTCCATTTTTTGGCAAGCAAGGTGACCAAAAACCATCAATTCTGACACAGTTTTTTATTCTTTTTTTTTATGGCGTTCACCCTGGGCTATAAATTACCATTATATTTTATACTGCGGGTCGGTACGATTACGGCGATACCATATGCATATAATTTTTTGATGTTTTGCAGCGTTTGCGCAATAAAATCACTTATTTATAAAATAAATTATTTTCTGGGTCACCATATTCTGAGAGTGATAACACTTTTATTTTTCAGTCAAAGATGCGGTGTAAGGGCTTGTTTTTTGCGGGACGAGATGTAGTTTGTATTGGTACCATTTTGGCGTACATGCGACTTTTTGATCACTTTTTATTGTATATTTTGGGAGGGTTGGTAACCAAAAAATTGTGATTCGGACACGGTTTTTCGTTTATTTTTTTCACGGTGTTCACCGTGCGGGAAAAATAATATTAAAGTTTTATAGTTGGGGTCTTTACGAACGCGGTGATACCAAATATGTGTACTTTTTTTATCGTGTTAATTTTTTTCCTATAATAAAAGACTTATTATAGGAAAAAAAGCATTCTTTGTTTATGTCACTTCTAACTTTTATTTTTACACTTTTTCAAAACATTTTTATTATCTTATTTTTACTTTTTTTACTTGTCCCACTAGGGGACACTTAGACTTGCAGCTCTGATCGCTGCTGGAATACATTACACTACACACGTAGTGTAATGTGTTCTAACTGTCATTGTGACGTAACTGTCACACTGACAGGAAGCATCGGAGGACCGGCCGGAGGCTGCTCCTCCGAGGCTTCCGTACATGGCAACCCCGGAGGTCATTGTCTGGCCTCTGGTTGCCGTGAGAAAGATCGCCAGCCCCCGCAAATGCATGTGGGGGGCTGCCGATCCGCTGTAAACCTCTTCAATGTGGTGATCGCAATCGACCACCGCATCGAAGGGGTTAATTGCCGATTTCAGCGGCGACAGGCCGCTGATCGGCAACAGGGAGAGCAGGGCAGACACCCTGCACAGTTAACCGCCGCTGCGATGTAGCGCCGCGCGGCGGTTAACTGTCAAAGCACTGACGTTAGTGAACGTCAAGGTGCGCAAAGTTACTGCACACATTGACGTTCATTAACGTCAAGGTGCGGGAAGGGGTTAAGGATCCTCTCTCTGAACAGCCTAATGGAAGGGGTCAGTGTCATTAAGGTGATTCTCCAGTCTTATGCTTCTTTCTTTTATACTTTAATACATTTTCAAGATCTCTGTTTGCTGTTAGACTGAAAAGCCAGGCAGGAGTCAGCACCCGGCATGTTCAAGGCCCCCTGCTGCCTGCCTGTTTTTTTAAAACACAGGGCACTGGTCTTTCTTCCTATGTGTAATGTTAACAGCCACGGACCGTTGTGCTTACCTGCTCCCTGGCGGCCGCGGCCATGGACAAGTGGGTGCCGGGTGGCATCACTCTCCTGAGAGACGTCGACACTCACTTTCACATCACTGCAGTAGTTCCCATAGGGTGTGCGCGTGCGCTCGTGCCTGGCCTTAAAAGGCCAGCGCACACGCATGAGGAAAATCTGCTATTAGCCCATGATCACCCTGGACTATAAAAAGGGCTCTGCCTGAGCGCTGTTGTGTTTACCCGTGTTAGTCTTAGCAAATGGTCCCTTAGTGTTATCCTGTTCCTGTTGTTCCCGTGCCCTGCTACCTGTATCCTGTATCCCATGCTATATCTGTTCCTGTGCCTTAACCTGTTGGAGATGTGAAGTGCCACCGGCCACGCCCTCTGATATACACCACGTCTGGTGTCTACAAGTTCATCTGTGCCGAGCCTCCATATCTGTCTGAACTATTAAAGGTACTATTGTACTAGGACTGTTGTTTGCCAGATGCTACTCCGCTATGGCAGTACGGCCCACGTATCCTGACATTATGTACTTTCAGGACACACCAATGTCAATTCACAAAATTTTTGCAACTAAAAATGAGTTTCAAATATCTTAATGTGGTCGATTCTGCTGCACGTACATGGATTTTTACAACCACATTCAAATATTTACCAGTTGTAGAAATGTCTGCAAAATATCTGCCATGTGTGAACAAACCCTGCTGCAGTCAGGAGGGATTATTGTAGCCTGGTAGGATGTTTCTATATATGTAATATTTTTCAAGCTCTCCTTTTAACTTGTCTTTTATGGAGTTCAAACTAGGGACTTGTTATTCCTCATTGAGAAGATTTTCTCTGTCTAAAATTTCTGCATCAATACTATTATTGTTATTTTTATCAACAGGAATAATGTACAGGTATATAGAGATATATAGTACATTACAGATAGAAAAATGAATTTTTAAGAAAAAAATATTTGACTAAAACTACCATTTGTTAAAAATAACACAATAACATATTTTTATACACGTTATTAAATACACATCTCAGAAAAATTGCTTTCTGCAATACTGTGGCCCATAGGGCACAAGTAGTCACTGAATGGTTCCTTTAAGGAGTAAATATTATTTTAAAAAGTAACACTTCTTGTTTTAAAGTTTTGTGCCTGTTCTCGAAAAAAGATTTTGATAAAGTTCTTGAACAGCTTGTATCGGAAGTTAGTCATAATGTATTACCAAGTGAATGGTAAAAATTCCTTAAGTACATAAAGACATTTATATATCATTAAGAGATAAGTGGGAGTGATTTATTGCGGCAGTACTACGAAATAGGTTGAGTATTTCAGTACAGTTAATTGAAAGTAAATTGACATTTTAATTATCTTGCCATATAAAAGGAGTCATATATTGTATGCATAAAAAATTCTGATAGATTTGTAATGATATACAAGACTTTACAAGAATTATGAAATTACCCACAAATCACAACTACAGTGGTATGGAAGTAAAGTAATCTCACCTTTAAAGCGTAGCCTTCACGACAAATTTATTGCTATGAATATTTAAGTCTTTAGTTACACCTTCTTCAGGATAATTCCATAAATAGGTCTGTGTATTAGAGATTAATGATATTTTAAGATTTTGGTTAAGTTAAAGCCAAGAATATTAACTATAGCTTATACATTCACCTTTACTTTTTTCTGGTCCACAGGTTTTTTAATTAATTCTTATATTTGTATATTGTTACTGTTGCTTCAGATTTTTTTAACCTATAGGTGTAGCATGTTATCCATAGTGCTCTCAGATGTTGCAGATCAATCATATTATAACCTAGTAGCTTAGTATGTAAGACTAAAAAAAAATACATACGTCTATCCAGTTCAGGCTATTCTCCTGCAATGTTGATCTAGAGGAAGGCAAAAAAAAACAAAACAATGTGTCAGAAACCAATTTTCTCACCTGAGGAGAAAAAAATCCTTACTGACTCCAAATATAGCAAACAGAATAAATCCCAGGATCAACGACCCATCTCCAGAAATCTAGTAACTACAACTTGTAATATTGTAAAACAGGCCCTTTCAAATTATTTCACTCAATTAACCATCCCAACTTCCCCTGGCAGAGAGTCCATAGTCTCACTGCTCTTACAGTAAAGAAAACCATCACGGCATTTACTGCAACTTACCTGAGACCCATATCCCCCATGTAAATGCCCCTCTATCTACACAATTGTAACAGCTGCCGTCACTCCTGCTGCTTCCCGTCGTCATATACTTACCTCTCCACAACATCACTCTATGCTGTTTGCTGCTCTCCTGCTGAGCCCACTACCCAGCTTTCCCAGGGTATAATAGGGACCTCCCTCTGTCCACTATCGCCTGAGCATTTAGATTTCTCCTAGCTAGCTAGTATTACCCTGCCTTATAGTTGGCTGGATTTCCTGTGTTTTGACCCTGCTTGTACATTTGACTGTCCTTGCCTGCCCTGACCAATTGCTTGCTACCCAAGATGAACCTCAGCTGCCTGCCCTGAGGTCATGTGCACGTCTGCTGCTTTCCCTGACCTATGCTATACCTGACCTTGTATTCTGCCTACTGATTCTGTACTACAACTTTTTAGGTGGGCTGTTGCCAAGGGAGACCACTCTGGGGGAAGTGACCTGGGGTTCCCCAATGGCGAATTCCAGATCCCTGTACAGGGTGAATACCTCAGGTCCCCTTAGACTTTGCTCCCCGATTTTTAGTCCCACATCACATTTCCTTGGTGACACAGTGGGTTCATACCATCTTCTGGAGACCCCATGACAGTTTCATTATCCACAGGCTCCGTGACAACAATTAACCAAATGTATTTGATAATAAGATTGATCTAAATAGACATAGCCAAGCTTAACTGCAAATACATTGGTTATCCAAACCTCACTGTATTACAATCAAAGTAAATACCAGAAAAGATAAGAAAAAACATAATAGTCTGGAAAGATTTCTAACACTTTAAGACACAGGGGCCACACAGTGCTGAATTAGGATAACCAATGAGTTCCCAAATAATGCATCCATATAATAATCCTAAATAATATTGCCATACAGAGCCCAAATAATACAGACATACACTGCTCTAATAAAACTAAAGTACAATTTCAAAATAGTATGACAGACTTAGTCTTTCCATTCATCTGTTATGTTTAACCTTTCCATCAGAGGAACAGATGAATGGAAAGCCAAACGGAAACTATCGCTTCCGCTAGCTTTCTAGTTTTTTTTTCACAGAAACAATGGAGTAGTCAAAACAGTAGGGTAGTGGAACATGCAGTGGCAAGTGTATGCTGAGGCTGCCTCACCGCCCCTGGACCCTGGTGTCTGATGTCAGTTCCATCCTTCCTCAATGAAGGCGCATTGCATCTTATTTGTATAGTGTACCTACTAATAAATTCTTAATCTACAGCAGTTAATCGCAATTCTCTTTACAGTACCTTTAATGAAACTTAATAAGAATCACTGTGAAACCCCAACTGTATACTGCTCTCTCCCCCAGTTGTAATTACTGTGGTGGTGCTCTGGGAGTTTCAGGAGGGGTATTCCCGTGACGCCATACGTAACGCTGAGTGTGGACGCCCCCACAATGCCAGTGACACTTATCACTGCAAGTAATGATGCATAAGCTTCATCTTATAGAGATTCCTGTTCAGACAGCTGTGCATTGGCCAGGTTTTAGTCAACTTGTCCCCCCTTAGGAAATCTGGGACATCCTAAAAATACACACTTTGGGAGCACAGGGCATAACAGGTGCTCTTTAGGGATTAGTTCCCTCATAGGACCAGCCTTTTTGGGAAAATTGCCCTATTCCTCAAGAGGGGCAGAACTAGTTTGAATAATGGGGACATTTACCCCTCCACCTGATAATGTAAAACATTACCCACTTAAGGTATACCTTCCAAGATTGTTAGTTCTCCAGCATAATATGTCCGGATAGGTTGGATCTTGCATTAATGTATCATAAAAGATTCCTATGTGCATTCTTTGGTTGTACAATTCCTGTTGCTTTAGGATAAGATTCAATATATGATCATTTAGCTCGTTTTCCCCATTGTATAAGAAGAAGGGAATTTTGGCCTTGACCGGTGATTGTGGCTGGTACGTGCCTCAGCTGTTCACCTGACAGTTCGCTGATCAATGAGTGTCTTGGCCTTTCCATCATCAAAAGATGTGTGTGTAATTTGTCCAGCGCCAATGTGAAAAAGCTATTTGTAGGGGGATAATAAGAAGCCTGACACAGACATAAATAGAGTGAAAAGAAACATTATTTACTTTTTAAAGTGAAGAAATCACATAAAAAAGAACACGTTTGTTAATACATAGGTATTATTATAGAGAGGAATATGCTAGAAAATTCTGTCATGCAATATCCCAGCAATAGAATCAAAGACCAATAACTAAGCATATCTGCACCTTTATTATAGAAGAAAATAATTTAGTTATGTATCTGTGTACCTATAGACCAACCGATCTATTTTCAGGTGTTTTAGCCTCACTGTCACGTTGGGTTCGTGGACCCACTGGGCCGTACCACCTTGGCGGTATGACAGCTGGCCAACAGGGCACAGGTAACAGTCTATAGTTTATATAGTGTACCTGTGGCAGCTCTGACAGTAGCAAGGCAGGCTCGGCTGGGACTAGGAAGCAGGCAGACACAGGCGTGGTGTAGCAGGACAGGCGTGGTATGAAGCACAGCACGACTACAGCTCAACTTGACCAGGATAGCACGGGATACAGGATACAGGTACGGGAAACACTGGGAACTGGAAGACACTAGGAGACCATTTGCATTGACAAACTTCGGGTATGACAACAACGCTCAGGCATGGGAGGAAGGGGCTGGACCCTTCTTATAGCCCAGGGTGCTCTGGGAGCAATCAGCTCAATCTCCCACCTGTGTGCGCTTTGGCTTCTTAAGTCTGTACTGAGCTCGCGCACCCTGGTGGTCACTGTGGAACAGGACGGCTGTATGTGTAGACATCTCTTGAGAGAAGTGCGTCGAATGGATGGAAGGAGTTCGTGGTCAGCGACCACGGACGTTACACTCACCCATTGCTAACAGGTACTTAAAATCAAGCTCACAGTCATGCAATCTCTATAGAGAAACATTGCTAGTAGAGATGAGGAATCAATTCTAAATTACTCAAATTTTATTCAAATTTTAACAAAAGTTTTGGATTAGCCGAAATACAAAGCTTTTGGTGTTTGTGATGCACAAATTGGCGGCCAATGGCTTTTATTTTTGGTTAGAAGAAACAATGAGGGTAAAAGAGGATATAAAATATACTGTGGATACCTGGAAGTAGGCAAATGCACATAGTCTTAACAATATTTTAAATGTTTATAATACATTTAGAATAACATTGTTTGGCTTTACATGAACAAGGGATGAGTAGGACCCAAAACTCGTATTGTTCTAAAATCGAAAAAATATGATCTCCGGTGGACATTAAGGACTTTATCTTACTGTTGTTACATCAAAGACCAGAGAATTCACAGTAAGAACAGACAAGCGGAGTGATTCAACGCCGACGGGATCCTTGCGTAGACTGGCGTGATCCAGTGACAACATCACACCGGCCTGCGCTGGGATCCCGTCCCTGCGCTTGATAGGCTGCAGGCCGAACGTGGCCTGTAGCTAGGGCCGGTTTTAGACAAAGAGTGGCCCTGGTCAAAGTTAAAAGTGGGGCCCCAAATGCTGAATTAGGGCATGTTCACATCTGCGTCAGGGTTCCGTTGATGGCGTCCGTCAGACCTTTGCGTCAGGGTAACCCATGAGCGCAAACCAAACAGAAACCATAGCTTTCCGTTTGCATTATCATTGATTTCAATGGAAATGTTTCCGTTGCAAATGGTTTCCGTTTGTCTCCGTTCCACAAGGTTTACTTTTTTTCTGCGGCAACAATAGCGCAGTCGACGGAAACCAAGCAATGATGTGAACACACCCTTACTGTATCAATAATGCAGTCAATTCAGAAGGCGGTGTGCAGAGAACTGCATCGCTGATTTCTAGCGCATACACGAGTGTTGTAAGCCCCAAAGCATATGTCCCCCCTCTCACACAAAAAAAATTATCTTTATAAAAATACAGTTATTAAATCATGCCACTATACCAGATTAAATATACTGTTACTGCACACAACTCACAATTATAAGATTAATATAACCAATAATAACGCAATATAAGGTCCACATACATTGTATATAGTGCTACATGACCCTCGTTGTATATAGTGCCACACAGTCCCCCCTTGTATATAGTGCCACAGAGCCCCCTCCCCTGTATATAGCGCCACATGGCCCCCCTCATTTGCATATAGTGCCCCCCAGCCCCCTGTAGATAGCGCCACACACAGACCCCTGTAGATTGTTCTGCACACAGCCCCCTGTAGATAACGCCATTCACAGCCCCCTGTTCACAGTGCCACAAAAGCCCTCCTCCCCTTGTAAATAGTGCTACACAGCCTCCCTTGTATATCGTGCCACACAGCCCCCCTTAGTATAGTGCTACACAGCTCCCCTTGTTTATAGTGCCACACAGCCCCCCTTGTATATAGTGCCACACAGCCCCCCTTGTATATGGTGCTACACAGCAATCCCCCCGTATATATTGCCACATACCTATCTTGCCCTCTTCCCACGATGGACGGAGTGCCGCACAGCCGCCGGGAGGGAGGCTTGCACAGACCAGCGTGAGGCAGTCTATAATATTCATTTGTATCTGCGTCCTACGCCACCGGGCATGATGGTGCAGTCCAGCCCATAAATGTTATGGGCCGGGGCGGCGAGAGCCGCCTTGGGCCCTGTTGCAGCCATGGGCAGGGAGCTCTAAGAGGATGGAGGCCCTGTGCAATTTCCCAGTTTGTCCCCCCCTAATGCCAGCCCTGCCTGTAGCCCAGTAATGTCAGAGTAGGAAGATACCTCCCTTCTCTGCCATAGCGTTCAATAGTATCAGCATCCTAAGTACGCAGATACTATTGAATATGGTATCACTAGCGGTGCCACCGGGCATGGGGGAGCCCTGACGGCAGGCAGCACTGGCCCCCTTATCCCGCGGGCCCCGTAGCAGCCGCTATGGCTGCTACAGTGGTAGTTACACTACTGATTGCAACAAGTCAGCTCAAGAAATTTCTTCCCTCCTAGATATTCCACAACCAACTGTGAGTGGTATTATTGCAAATGGAAGTGTTTAGTAATCACAGAACTCAGTCACAAAGTGGAGACCATGTAAAGTTACAGAGCATAGGCCGCCGAGTACTGAAGCGCATAGTGCATAAAAGTCGCCAACACTGTGGTGATCAATAACTGCAGAGCTCCAACTTCCTCTGGTATTAACATCCGCACAGATACTGTGCCCCGGGAGTTTCATGGCATGAGTTTCCATGGCCGAGCAGCTGTATTCAAGTGTTACATCACCAAACACAATGCCAAGCGTCTGATGAAGTGGTGTAAAGCCGACACTGGACTCTGGAGCAGTGGAAACGTGTTCTGTGTAATGATGAATCACACTTCTCTATCAGGCAGTTTGATGGATGAGTCTGGGTTTGGTGAATGCGAGGAAAACGTTACCTGCCTGATGCCAATGTGCCAACTGTAAAGTTTGGTGGAGGAGGGATAATGCTATGGGGTTGTTTTTCAGGGGTTGGTCTAGTCCCCTTACTTCAGTGAAGAGAAGTCTTAATGATTCAGCATACAGAGACATTTTGGACAATTGTAGCTTCCAACTTTGGGGGAACAGTTTGGGGTTTAGCCCTTTTCAGTTCCAGCATGACTGTGCCCAAGTGCGCAAAGGAAGGTCCATAAAGACATGGTTGCGTGAGATTAGTTTGGAAGAACTTGACCTGACCTTAACCTCATCCAACACCTTTGGGATGAACTAGAAAGTAGATTGAGAACCAGGCCCTCTCCTCCAACATCAGTGTCTAACCTCACAAATGCTCTTCTGGATGAATTGGCAAAAATTCCTACATACACACTCCAAAATCTTGTAGAAAGCCATTCCTGGAGAGTGTAAGATGTTTTAGCTGCAAAGGGGGAGACCAACTCTATATTAATCAAAACCACAGAAAAGGCCAAACTTACTAGGTAGGTGGGTGGGTGAAAACCCGTTCCCATCAGGACGCAGACGGGTCAAAGAATGCTGCAGAAGGAGTGTGCATTAAATAGTGATAGCCCCTCCCACTAGTCTTGAGGGGAGTGGCGAACTAAGTGCTCAAAGGTGTGCGATAAAGAGTGTCAGTGTAGTGCTAGGGTGTGAATGGATGGTAAAAAATAAATATGTATGTATGAAAGTGTCAGAACTGTGTAATAATGTAATAAAAATAAATAAATAAATAGTGATGAATAGGGGTCAGTGCTGTGAATAGTACATGGGGTGTCAGTACTATGTGTAATACGTGGAGGGATAATGTGCTGGTCGTCAGGCATGGCGTATCTTGCCGAATAACAGCCTATTTGTAACGCCGCTAGTGTTAGCTAAAGCGGGCTGCTCTGCATTCCAAACCAAACGCCAGCACATCATGCCCTCCCAGCATATAAGACCCGGCTGCGTCCTGAAAAAAAGTGTAGTATACGTAGTAAGAAATATCCATGAAACATGGGGTATTAGTTGTTATTTTGGCCAAAATACGCAAAGCTCGCAACCCAACGTCAAGGGTCCCCAGTGCCTTGCGAGTCCCTAACCAGAACTTTACGTTCCTAATTTAAAAACACAAACAGAAAAAATGGGACATAGATATCATCAAAACCACAGAAAAGGCCAAACTTACTAGGTAGGTGGGTGGGTGAAAACCCGTTCCCATCAGGACGCAGACGGGTCAAAGAATGCTGCAGAAGGAGTGTGCATTAAATAGTGATAGCCCCTCCCACTAGTCTTGAGGGGAGTGGCGAACTAAGTGCTCAAAGGTGTGCGATAAAGAGTGTCAGTGTAGTGCTAGGGTGTGAATGGATGGTAAAAAATAAATATGTATGTATGAAAGTGTCAGAACTGTGTAATAATGTAATAAAAATAAATAAATAAATAGTGATGAATAGGGGTCAGTGCTGTGAATAGTACATGGGGTGTCAGTACTATGTGTAATACGTGGAGGGATAATGTGCTGGTCGTCAGGCATGGCGTATCTTGCCGAATAACAGCCTATTTGTAACGCCGCTAGTGTTAGCTAAAGCGGGCTGCTCTGCATTCCAAACCAAACGCCAGCACATCATGCCCTCCCAGCATATAAGACCCGGCTGCGTCCTGAAAAAAAGTGTAGTATACGTAGTAAGAAATATCCATGAAACATGGGGTATTAGTTGTTATTTTGGCCAAAATACGCAAAGCTCGCAACCCAACGTCAAGGGTCCCCAGTGCCTTGCGAGTCCCTAACCAGAACTTTACGTTCCTAATTTAAAAACACAAACAGAAAAAATGGGACATAGATATCATCAAAACCACAGAAAAGGCCAAACTTACTAGGTAGGTGGGTGGGTGAAAACCCGTTCCCATCAGGACGCAGACGGGTCAAAGAATGCTGCAGAAGGAGTGTGCATTAAATAGTGATAGCCCCTCCCACTAGTCTTGAGGGGAGTGGCGAACTAAGTGCTCAAAGGTGTGCGATAAAGAGTGTCAGTGTAGTGCTAGGGTGTGAATGGATGGTAAAAAATAAATATGTATGTATGAAAGTGTCAGAACTGTGTAATAATGTAATAAAAATAAATAAATAGTGATGAATAGGGGTCAGTGCTGTGAATAGTACATGGGGTGTCAGTACTATGTGTAATACGTGGAGGGATAATGTGCTGGTCGTCAGGCATGGCGTATCTTGCCGAATAACAGCCTATTTGTAACGCCGCTAGTGTTAGCTAAAGCGGGCTGCTCTGCATTCCAAACCAAACGCCAGCACATCATGCCCTCCCAGCATATAAGACCCGGCTGCGTCCTGAAAAAAAGTGTAGTATACGTAGTAAGAAATATCCATGAAACATGGGGTATTAGTTGTTATTTTGGCCAAAATACGCAAAGCTCGCAACCCAACGTCAAGGGTCCCCAGTGCCTTGCGAGTCCCTAACCAGAACTTTACGTTCCTAATTTAAAAACACAAACAGAAAAAATGGGACATAGATATCATCAAAACCACAGAAAAGGCCAAACTTACTAGGTAGGTGGGTGGGTGAAAACCCGTTCCCATCAGGACGCAGACGGGTCAAAGAATGCTGCAGAAGGAGTGTGCATTAAATAGTGATAGCCCCTCCCACTAGTCTTGAGGGGAGTGGCGAACTAAGTGCTCAAAGGTGTGCGATAAAGAGTGTCAGTGTAGTGCTAGGGTGTGAATGGATGGTAAAAAATAAATATGTATGTATGAAAGTGTCAGAACTGTGTAATAATGTAATAAAAATAAATAAATAGTGATGAATAGGGGTCAGTGCTGTGAATAGTACATGGGGTGTCAGTACTATGTGTAATACGTGGAGGGATAATGTGCTGGTCGTCAGGCATGGCGTATCTTGCCGAATAACAGCCTATTTGTAACGCCGCTAGTGTTAGCTAAAGCGGGCTGCTCTGCATTCCAAACCAAACGCCAGCACATCATGCCCTCCCAGCATATAAGACCCGGCTGCGTCCTGAAAAAAAGTGTAGTATACGTAGTAAGAAATATCCATGAAACATGGGGTATTAGTTGTTATTTTGGCCAAAATACGCAAAGCTCGCAACCCAACGTCAAGGGTCCCCAGTGCCTTGCGAGTCCCTAACCAGAACTTTACGTTCCTAATTTAAAAACACAAACAGAAAAAATGGGACATAGATATCATCAAAACCACAGAAAAGGCCAAACTTACTAGGTAGGTGGGTGGGTGAAAACCCGTTCCCATCAGGACGCAGACGGGTCAAAGAATGCTGCAGAAGGAGTGTGCATTAAATAGTGATAGCCCCTCCCACTAGTCTTGAGGGGAGTGGCGAACTAAGTGCTCAAAGGTGTGCGATAAAGAGTGTCAGTGTAGTGCTAGGGTGTGAATGGATGGTAAAAAATAAATATGTATGTATGAAAGTGTCAGAACTGTGTAATAATGTAATAAAAATAAATAAATAAATAGTGATGAATAGGGGTCAGTGCTGTGAATAGTACATGGGGTGTCAGTACTATGTGTAATACGTGGAGGGATAATGTGCTGGTCGTCAGGCATGGCGTATCTTGCCGAATAACAGCCTATTTGTAACGCCGCTAGTGTTAGCTAAAGCGGGCTGCTCTGCATTCCAAACCAAACGCCAGCACATCATGCCCTCCCAGCATATAAGACCCGGCTGTGTCCTGAAAAAAAGTGTAGTATACGTAGTAAGAAATATCCATGAAACATGGGGTATTAGTTGTTATTTTGGCCAAAATACGCAAAGCTCGCAACCCAACGTCAAGGGTCCCCAGTGCCTTGCGAGTCCCTAACCAGAACTTTACGTTCCTAATTTAAAAACACAAACAGAAAAAATGGGACATAGATATCATCAAAACCACAGAAAAGGCCAAACTTACTAGGTAGGTGGGTGGGTGAAAACCCGTTCCCATCAGGACGCAGACGGGTCAAAGAATGCTGCAGAAGGAGTGTGCATTAAATAGTGATAGCCCCTCCCACTAGTCTTGAGGGAAGTGGCGAACTAAGTGCTCAAAGGTGTGCGATAAAGAGTGTCAGTGTAGTGCTAGGGTGTGAATGGATGGTAAAAAATAAATATGTATGTATGAAAGTGTCAGAACTGTGTAATAATGTAATAAAAATAAATAAATAAATAGTGATGAATAGGGGTCAGTGCTGTGAATAGTACATGGGGTGTCAGTACTATGTGTAATACGTGGAGGGATAATGTGCTGGTCGTCAGGCATGGCGTATCTTGCCGAATAACAGCCTATTTGTAACGCCGCTAGTGTTAGCTAAAGCGGGCTGCTCTGCATTCCAAACCAAACGCCAGCACATCATGCCCTCCCAGCATATAAGACCCGGCTGCGTCCTGAAAAAAAAGTGTAGTATACGTAGTAAGAAATATCCATGAAACATGGGGTATTAGTTGTTATTTTGGCCAGTCTAGTCCCCTTACTTCAGTGAAGAGAAGTCTTAATGATTCAGCATACAGAGACATTTTGGACAATTGTAGCTTCCAACTTTGGGGGAACAGTTTGGGGTTTAACCCTTTTCAGTTCCAGCATGACTGTGCCCAAGTGCGCAAAGGAAGGTCCATAAAGACATGGTTGCGTGAGATTAGTTTGGAAGAACTTGACCTGACCTTAACCTCATCCAACACCTTTGGGATGAACTAGAAAGTAGATTGAGAACCAGGCCCTCTCCTCCAACATCAGTGTCTAACCTCACAAATGCTCTTCTGGATGAATTGGCAAAAATTCCTACATACACACTCCAAAATCTTGTAGAAAGCCATTCCTGGAGAGTGTAAGATGTTTTAGCTGCAAAGGGGGAGACCAACTCTATATTAATGCCTATGGATTTAGAATGGGATGTCATAAAAGCTCCTTTAGGTGTAATGCGTAGGTGTCCCAATACCTTTGTTCATATAGTGTTTATGTAATATGTGTCCTCATAGATGACTGGGAGCAGAAGTGAAGATTTTAAAGGGATTTTTTTTTTCTCAATGTGAAATTCTTTTTCTAGGTTTCCTAAGGTCAGATTCAAATGCCAGTATGAAATTAACAGGAACAGATGGACCGGCTTTCTGTTTCCATCTCCGCTTTCCCTACTGATTTATTTTGCAGTTGTTAAATTGAAAGTGTTACTTTTCTCTACCTGATTCTGTTCCTGGAAGGTTGTGAAGGAAAGTTGCTAACATTATATTACATGGCGGCTCTGTAGAAAATTATCAAGTAGCATTCTCTGTTCATTTAGAGATGACTGTCAACCTTACTCATCAGGGAGGAAAGTAACTGACAGTGGCAAGATCCTTCTCTATTTCATCTTTGCGTATTTAACCGTGGCCTTTACAGAGCCAACATCTTTCATATATACCCAGCAATTCAATGTCTGCTCAACAAACATCTTGTAAGGTATTGCACTGCCTATGCATTGAAATCTAGCAATATAAAGGTACAGTAGCTCCGCAAATAAAATTGAAGAATACGGAAACATAAAAGATGACCTTATGACAGATTTTGTACAGATTTTATGTCATAGAGCCTTGACTTCTGGCTAAGATCTCTACCCAAGTCTATAAAATATGTTACTTTGGGGAAAATGATCGCTTTATACAAGTTATTCGGCACAATGCTGCTCCATATACCCTATTACAGAGACATGATAGATGGGGGTAGCTCTCCGCTTGGTACCTCCTTCTATTAGCAAGAGTGAAGAGCCACTGCAAAGAGTTCCTTCAACTCTCGAGGACTCAGCACGACCATGTATTACATGGAAAATCTACATAGGCGCCATGTAAAAACCTACCAGCTGATTGCTCAGGGTTTTAGCTGCCAGACTCGTGGCAATTGTCAATGCGCCAATGGGGCCTCATTTGGAGAAGTGGTTGTTAAGGTAGGAAAATCCTTGTAAGATTGATTAGATGGGTCATCATGATCTTGTAGCTAATTGGTCTCAGAATGTTCACAGCAAAACCAATGGGGTTCTTCCATTTGGACCATGTAACCTTCTCCTCAGACCACCTATGATCAGTTCTTATCATTAGAGGAGCCATTCAGTATAACCTGCAGTGACACAAAATGAAGCATTACATGGCATCTATTACAATCAATGCTCTTTGTAGCAACTCTGTGCTCTGGATAATCAAAGGAGCCTATGTCCTGGATGATCTGAACATGCACAGGGCTTTCCTACCATTGCAGCATATGTACATAAGCAAGGGTGGGGAAACATCTTCAGGACACAATGTCATTATTGCCTATAAGGGTGAAAAAAAGGGGCAAACAAGTGCCAGCCTCACCTGTCAAGGAATAGTGGGAAAGGGGGTGGTATAAAGCAGCAGATGGAGAGTGATGCATTAAGTTTTTTTGCAATGGAGCAGAATTTGTTGTTGAACTGTTATTTTTGTGGACCTTGATATAACTAAAATAATTTAGATAACTTGTTAGCATAAGTTGTAGTCCAATGAAAACATAAAGGTAATGGGTTGAGATATCACCATGAGTTGTACTTGTATCATCGTTGGTCATACCATACCACCTCAGTTGTTAAGTGGCCCAGTAGGTAAGGGGACACACTTTCATTCTATGAGCAGCCTTCTACAGAAGAAAGCTGTTTTAAGGTGACAGTGGGCCACATTATATACCGAGCCCCTGTACATCTGCACAGGTTGCACTAAAGGTATGTCTTCCCCTGTACCAATATAATAGAGAAAATAACCATTATTACACATTATTCCTTCTCGTATGTGTTGGAATTTTTTATGCTTTTTAAAATGAAACAACGGTCCAAACATTATCCTTTTTTTCTAAGCAGTTGCACATGGTGATATCGGAAGAAGCAATAGCTTTTTAACCAGCTGTAAAAAAAAAAAAGTTTGGTGTTATCTTAAGAAAAGGTACATATGCCAGCGACAGTGTGCCTGAATGTCCTGGAAAGCGAAGAAGCAATTACTTTTTCATATATGACACAGACTAAAGTATAACGGCACAGTATAAATGCTTGACACAGAATAATATGGCAAATTTAAATGACAATGTTATTAGGAATAATATATATGAAAAACAATGAGTGAAATCACGTCCATGATGCCTGTATCAGCAAACAGTTGCACAATATCAGCATCAGGATTAATATTATTGAAGATCTGTGAATGATGTGATGAAAATTGGTGACTCACATATTAATATAAGAACTGTATAGCGGCAGCAGCACTCACTCACAGCAATGGCTGCCTGTGCCTGACTAACTAACTAACTAACTAACTAACACACTGACACTGACTGACTCCTATCTATCTCTCTATAGCTCTATATCAAATTATTGTTAATCTAACTATCTGTTCTGTTCTCATAATAAAACACACTCACTGATACTAATCTACTATCTATCGGTATACTGTGTTTTACTATCTCTCACTCTCTGTCTGACGTTCTCTCTCTTCTATTTATATCCCAGAAAGAAACAGCTTTTCCTTTTTGGGGTGTTTATAGTGGCTATGACAAATATGACTGTCATCGACTGAGTCATCAGTAACTCACACCTATACCCATAATCATTGGCTGTGCGAGAGGGCAGCCTACAAGGCGCTATGAAGAAGCCTTCCAAATCGCCGTCCGAGGTTATGTGATCCTTCTTCTCTGTTTTCTTGCCTTCTTCTGATCTGTAAAATTGCGGCCTCCATTTTGCGCGATTTATGCGGGACAAATACCGAAAGTTCGGATTCGCAAAAATCCAAAACTTTTGGGAAATTCGTAACTAATTAGATTCTTGTAGAATCTATTCACTCATCTCTAACGTCCATCAATCAATGTAGGCAGATTTTTTTTCCCTTTGACTTTTATTGAAACATTGGAAACAAAAAATATGAGAAGAACTAAGTGATATCATCAAGAAGAGGAGAGCATTTTGAAAGCGCTAATTAAGGCCCTCGCTCCCCCTTCTGCTTTATGTTTCGTGGTAATGACAGGGTTTCATTCATGTTAACATATCTCATCATCATTGTGTCACCTTCACTCAACCAAGTGCAATATCGTAGTAGGTCAATGAATCATAGCCAGCGCTCTAGATGATAAGAGGTTTTATATTCCACTGAAGAATTACACAATGTTACATATTGTCACGGTGAGGTGTCTTCTAACATATTCCTAGTTATCGGGTAAGAACACAATAATAGCAGCTTACTTATCAATGCGCTAAGCTGGGGAACTAGTAAATGGCAAAAATATTTGTTTATATATGTGTTATAATTGTATGTATCTATAATGTCTTTATATGTGTATGTAATGTGTGCTTTTAGATGTGTATATATTGTATGTATATGAATGTGTATGTATATTTATATAATTTAACAGGTTCCCGACCGCTGGCCGTATTTATACGGCCAGCAGTCAGGGTCTCTAAAGTCCGGCGTATAGTATATATACGGCCGCACTTCAGAGACTGTGCACGCGGGATCGCGTGCACACAGCTCTATGCCCTGGCTGTTGCTAACAGCCATGGGCACTGGGCAGAATGTCAGGGGTCAATCTTTTGGCCCCTGAACATGTGATCGCTGTGACAACCAATCACAGCGATCACATGCATTTCTGCATAGAAAACAGTGTGCACGCGATCGCGTGCACACAGCCCTGTGCCCTCGCTGTTACCAACAGCTCTGGGCACTGGGTAGAGTATCAGGGACCAATCTGAGGGTCCCTGAACATGTGGTCGCTGTGAAAACCTATCACAGCGACCACATTTGTTTTATTTTGACTTTTCTGGCAGTAAATCTCCTGCCTCTTTTCTTCTCCTCAAACATTGTTTCAGTTTGAGGAGAAGAAGAGACTCGGGAGAATTGCTGCCAGAAGAATACAGTTACAGTTACAAAAAAATACAGTTACACTCTAAAACATTCTCTGTATAGATAGATTTCTATCTATCTATACAATCTATCTATCCATCTATCTTTTTTTCTATCTATCTACCTTTCTTTCTTTTATTCTATTAGAATAGGCAGGTAGGGAGTATATAATTATATATATATCCACATATATATAATATATATAGCAATAGCGGTTTATTTTTTTGTTAGCGGTAGTGTAGATATATATAGCAGTTAGTTTGTGTGTTTTATAAAAAAAAAAAAAAAAAAAAAATTGTTTAGTTAGTGTTAGTGTTAGTTACGTTATGGCGAGGAAGTTGTTTAGCGCCGAGGAGGCATACGCCATGCTGTGGTCTGAGTCGGAGACCGCATCAGAGATGGCGTCCGAGATGGAACCTGTTTTAGGTAGTGACGATGACAGCGTCACTTCAGGTTCATCTTCAGGGGACGTTGTCCCTGATGCAGTCGAAACTGCAGAACATGAAAGCGCAGGGCCAAGTAGCGCTGTAGCACGGGACAGCCTAGTCCCTCCAGTCCAGGCTCTTGTATGGGCACCTGCCCCATCTTTTGGGCCTAGAATCCACGGATTTACAGCCACTCCTGGCATAACCGTGGACAATACAAATTTTGTCCAAATGGATTACTTCCATTTATTTATAACGGACGACATCCTAAATCAGATTGTCCACGAAACAAATTTATATGCCACGCAATATATAAGGCAGAAACCTTCATCCACCCATGCCAGAGATTGGACGCCCACCAATTTGCAGGAATTAAAAATTTTTTTGGGGCTCACCCTAAATATGGGTATTGTCAAAAAGCCCTCCATTAGGTCTTACTGGTCAACAAGACCCGCCCAAGCCACCCCAGTATATTCTGCAGTAATGCCCAGGTCTCGTTATGAGACAATAATGAGGTTCCTCCACTTCAATGACAAACCGGGATCGGTTGTTCAAAATAAGACCGCTAATAAATTCCCTGAATAATTTATTTCTGCAACTCTACACCCCTGAGCAGAATGTAAGTGTGGACGAATCCCTCCTCAACTTTCATGGCAGACTTAGCTTTCGCCAATATCTACCTTCCAAAAGGGCAAGATATGGCGTTAAGCTCTACAAATTGTGTGAAAGCGGGTCAGGATATACCACCGCCTTCAGGGTTTATGAAGGGCGGGACCGCACAATAAATGTTCCTGGATGCCCCCCTGATCTTTCCACCAGCAGTAAGATCGTGTGGGAGATAATGCAGCCTCTACTTCACAAGGGGTACCACCTGTACTGTGATAATTTTTATTCGAGTGTGCCCCTGTTTAGGCATTTGCATGCTGCAAGGACTGGGGCATGTGGTACCATGCGCAAAAACAGAATTGGTTTTCCACAGCAATTAGTGGGGAAGCGCATGGTAAAGGGGGACTCCTGTGCTTATGCATCTGAAGAATTGCTGGCGGTCAAGTTCAGGGATCGCAAAGACGTGTATGTGCTAAGCACGATTCATACCGCAGGAGCAGTGGCAGTGAGGGAAAGAGGGGCAACATCGGACAAGCACAAACCAGTGAGCGTGTCCGAATATAACAAGTACATGGGGGGGGGTGGATTTAAGCGACCAGGTTTTACAGCCCTATTTAGTAAAACGCAAAACTAAAACCTGGTACAAAAAGGTGGCCATTTATCTGTTACAGGTGGCAATCCACAATTCATTTGTGCTGTATAAAAAAAACAGAGGCAGAGACACATACCTGGATTTCCAGGAAAAAATTATTGAAGGCCTCATTTTTGATGTTCAGGACGCCCGAGAATGTCCCCAGTCTGAGGATGTCACGCGACTGACTGAAAGACACTTCATCAGTCGGATTCCCCCAACAGCAACCAGAAGCAACCCTCAGAAAAAGTGCCGCGTCTGCAGAAAAGACGGGCACCGCAAAGATTCCCGATATTTCTGTCCCTCATGTCCCTCGCAACCAGGCCTGTGCATTGAGCCATGTTTTAAAAAATACCACACTGTTCTGAATTATTCGATTTTAGTTAATTTGTTGAAAATATATTTGCCCTACATTACGTTTTTATTTTTCCCATGATTTTACTCCAAGGGTGAGGGAGGGAATGGGTGGGGGGTGGATGTCATGTTTGATGTTTTCTAAAGTTCATCTGCTGGAGAGCTCCATTTGCATTAACCTGCAATTTCTTATTTTAGAAAACCCCAAAAAATAAATTCCCATTATACCCCTAGATGAATATTTTGGGATTTCTGCTTCAAGAGCAGATATTTTGGAAGTGTTATAGCAACTCTGTTGAGTTTTGTAAAACCAGCTTTGAAAAAAAGCGATATGTGAAATAATCTTCTTCTATCCTCCGCCCTCCTACATCTCTATGTGATAAATAAGGCCACATATTTGGTATCCCCGTGCACGGGAGAAGTGGCAGAATGTGAACGGAGATTAATTTTGTCCGTGGTCTATACCGTGTGTGAAAAATGCTGGTATAAACTGACGCATTTGCTAAAAAATGGCTAATTTTATTTTGATCCATCTTATTCAAGAAACTTTCAGAAGAAAACTGGACTGTCTAAAAATATGATAAACCCCTTGAAGGAAACCTTGTGGGGTCTACTTGTGTGAATGAAGTCATTTATGGGGTGTTTCTAATGTTTCAGCAGCATTAGGCCCACCAGAAAACAGTATGCGGCTATAAAATCAAATGCAAAATTCCTGGACCGAAAAGGCCAAAAAGCCTCCTTTTATGCCAAGCCCTGGCACATGCCCGCACAGTGAATAAGGCACACATATTTGGTATCCCCATGCACGGGAGAAGTGGAAGAACGTGAAAGGAGATGAATTTTGGCCGTGGTCTATACCGTGTGTGAAAAATACTAGCCTAAACTGACGCATTTGCTAAAAAAGTGCTGATTTTATTTTGTTCCATCTTATTCAAGAAACTTTCAGAAGAAAACTGGACTTGCTAAAAATATGATAAACCCCTTGAAGGAAACCTTGTGGGGTCTACTTGTGTGAATGAAGTCATTTATGGGGTGTTTCTAATGTTTCAGCAGCATTAGGCCCCCCAGAAAACAGTATGCGGCTCTAAAATCAAATGCAAAATTCCTGGACCGAAAAGGCCAAAAAGCCTCCTTTCCTGGCACATGCCCGCACAGCGAATGAGGCACACATATTTGGTATCCCCATGCACGGGAGAAGTGGAAGAATGTGAAAGGAGATGAATTTTGTCCGTGGACTATACCGTGTGTGAAAAATACTAGCCTAAACTGACGCATTTGCTAAATTCTTGCATTTTTTTCCAATTTTGCCCACTTTAGAGAAAAAAATAAAAATGATATATACTGACAAATGCCACTAAAACAAAGCCCTATCTGTCCTTTAAAAAGAGTGTAAAATTCAAAGATGAACTTTATTCACCTACAGAGTTATAGTCATCTAAAGAAGCGCATAGCAAAATTGTGAAATTTGCTCTGGTCATTTAGCTGTAAAACAGCCTAGTCCTTAACCGGTTAAATTTGTATAATGTATTTTTAGGAATGTGTCTATAATGTATGTATTTATTTATATTTAGGAGTGTATAATGTCTATATATGTATTTGTATTTGTGTATGTATATATAATGTATTTACTTGCGTAAAGTTTCTATGTATGTATAATGTTTATTTGGGTGTATGGAAGAATGTATAATGCATATCAGTGTAATGAATGTATATCTGTGTGGAATATATGTATAATGTATGCATGTATATATTTAAGTAAGTTTGTAAAATATGCGTATATTGTATGTATTTTCCACAGATCCCATCCTGCATGCACCAAATCATGACACCATCTGTAACTGCTGTTATTATAACAACTTCAAATGCAGGCAACAAGGAGTGGAGCAGGGCACTGTGGCAATATCTGTGACAATACCTGAATGGAGGTTGTGTCAGCAGTGGGAGCAGGGGCGGACACAGACAGAAGAGGGCACTTGTGCAAAAAACTGTATATGGGCCCCTTGCTCTTTAATAGCTCATCATAGATCACCCTGTTTATATTTCTCTAACAATTCACAAGTAAGTGTGAACTATAGACAGTTGGAAGCTACTAGCTACTTATAAGGTGTCAGTGGACCCAAATACCTACTAGACCCTTATACTGCTAAACAGGCTGCACCAATTGTTTGTCCGCCCCTAGGTGGGACAGTGGATTATAGATATTGTGTGTATTATATTTGAATGAACAACCCTCCATTAGAAGTTTAACCATGTGTATGCATGTTTGTACAATTACTTTGTATAATGTATGTACCGTGTATAGGTGTGTATGCATATTGTATATTTGTATGTACAGTACTGTGAAAAAGTTTTAAGCAGTTGTAAAAAAATGCTGAAAAAAATGCATTAAAAAATATAAGTGTTAATAATTGTTTTTTTTTTATCAATTAAAACAATACAAAGTGAATGAACAAAGAAGAGAATTTTAAATCAAATCAATATTTGGTGTGACCATCCTTTGCCTTCAAAACAGCATAAAGTCTTCTAGGCACACTTGCACAAAGTCATGTATTTTGTAGGATTATAATCAGGTGTATGATTAACCAATTATACCAAACAGGTGGTAATGATCATAATTTTCATATATCGGTTGAAACACAGTCATTAACTGTAACAGAAACAGCTGTGTAGGAGGCATAAAACTGGACGAGGAACTGCCAAATTCTGCTACAAATGTGAGGTTGCGGCATCAGTGTCATGTCACAGGTCCACCATGGCAAGACTGAGTTCAGCAACAAAACACAAGGCAGTTATACTGCATCAGCAAGGTCTCTTCCAGGCAAATATTTCAAAGCAGACTGGTGTTTCAAGATGTGCTGTTCAAGTTCTTTTGGAAAAGCATAAAGACACGGGCAACATTGACAACCGTAGATGAAGTAGTCGGCCAAGCAAACTTAGTGCAGCAGATCAAAGACACATTATGCTTACTTTGCTTTGAAATTGGAAGATGTCCAGCAGCGCCAGCAGCTTAGAACTGGCAAAAACCAGTGGAACCCAGCTATACCCATCTACTGATCGGAGAAGTCTGGCCAGAAGTGGTCTTTATGGAAAAACTGTGTCCAAAAAGCCATACCTTCAACGTGGAAACTGTAATGAGGGGGTAGGGAGACAGACAGGTGAGCCCTAATCTACCCGCCACTCAGTCCCTGCCTACTTGTACGTCCCCTCCTAGGCGACGGCGTACAACTAGGCGACGGTCCCTACGCTCAATATGTGCACGACAGATAAACAGACAAGGGTACACAGAAGCTAAGGGAAATGGGGCAGTTGCCCACGGCAAGACCGTGAGCAACAAGAGTAGTGAACGAGCCGAGTCGAACCAGGAGTGTACGAGGTACCAAACTCAGAGCAGGAGCATAGTCAGTAAAGCCAGGGTCAAAATGAAGCAAGGTCAATAATGATAGCAGGAACAGCAGAGCCAGGAAAAAGGAAAGAATCACAGGCAGAGACAATCAGGAAATGAAGGTAGAAATAGACCGAGGGCTGGAGCTAGAACAGTCTGGCCAGGCTGTGATAGGTTCTCCCACTCCTGAGCCTACCAGCCTGAGTGGTAGCAGATCGAGTCACTCTATCAGACTTAGGAGAAGGTGCAGACTGATTAACCACGAGCGTCGACACAGAAGCTGGATAAAATCCATTGAGATATGGGTCCAAGGTCTCTGGGGAATGGGCAAAGAACATAGTAAGCTCGCTGGTCGGGACCTGGGAGTCTTGGACCTAGCACAAATTTCACAAGCGGCGACGTAGGCCTTAACGTCTTTAGGCAACCCAGGCCACCAATAGTTTCTGGTAATGAGGTGCTTGGTACCCAGGATGCCTGGATGGCCAGATAGTGCAGAGTCATGATTTTCCCTGAGTACCCTTAGCCGATATTGCAGGGGAACAAACAGCTTGTTCTCAGGAAGGTTCCCGGGAGCTGAAACTTGATCAGCCGCAATTTCGGAGACTAAGTCAGAATCAACAGAGGAAAGTTCAGGGGCGTCAGGAGCCAAGGAGAAGGCCGATTCTTGGGGACCGTCCTGGAGCCGGGACATAATTATACCCACTCGCTGGCTCTCAGAACCTGAGGAGTGGGGCCTTAGACGGAAATCGAGCCTACAACTCTCCCGAAAGGAGAAAAAAGTCTTCCGGTCCCCTGAGAACCGGTCAGGCAACTTGAGGTGGGGTTCAAGAGGTGAGGTGGGGGGCACTACCAGGGTAGCATCAGGCTGGTTGCCCCTCTGAGCCAGGGCTTGGACCTGTAGGGAGAGGCCCTGCATTTACTGAGCCAGGGTCTCAAGGGGGTCCATAGTTGTGTCATGGACCAGGGTAGAAAAGGTATATGGGCCTGTGATTATGTAATGACGGGGTAGGGAGACAGACAGGTGAGCCCTAATCTACCCGCCACTCAGTCCCTGCCTACTTGCACGGCCCGTCCTAGGCGACGGCGTACAACTGGACGACGGTCCCTGCGCTCAATATGTGCAAGACAGACAAACAGACAAGGGTACACAGAAGCTAAGGGAAATGGGGCAGTTGCCCACGGCAAGACCGTGAGCAACAAGAGTAGTGAACGAGCCGAGTCAAACCAGGAGTGTACGAGGTACCAAACGCAGAGCAGGAGCGTAGTCAGTAAAGCCAGGGTCAAAATGAAGGAAGGTCAATAATGATAGCAGGAGCAGCAGAGCCAGGAAACAGGAAAGAATCACAGGCAGAGACAAGCCGGAAATGAAGGTATAAATAGACCGGGGGCGGGAGCTAGAACAGTCTGGCCAGGCTGTGATAGGTTCTCCCACTCCTGAGCCTACCAGCCTGAGTGGTAGCAGATCGAGTCACTCTATCAGACTTAGGAGAAGGTGCAGACTGATTAACCACGAGCGTCGACACAGAAGCTGGATAAAATCCATGGAGATATGGGTCCAAGGTCTCTGGGGAATGGGCAAAGAACATAGTAAGCTCGCTGGTCGGGACCTGGGAGTCTTGGACCTAGCACAAATTTCACAAGCGGCGACGTAGGCCTTAACGTCTTTAGGCAACCCAGGCCACCAATAGTTTCTGGTAATGAGGTGCTTGGTACCCAGGATGCCTGGATGGCCAGATAGTGCAGAGTCATGATTTTCCCTGAGTACCCTTAGCCGATATTGCAGGGGAACAAACAGCTTGTTCTCAGGAAGGTTCCCGGGAGCTGAAACTTGATCAGCCGCAATTTCGGAGACTAAGTCAGAATCAACAGAGGAAAGTTCAGGGAGCGTCAGGAGCCAAGGAGAAGGCCGATTCTTGGGGACCGTCCTGGAGCCGGGACATAATTATACCCACTCGCTGGCTCTCAGAACCTGAGGAGTGGGGCCTTAGACGGAAATCGAGCCTACAACTCTCCCGAAAGGAGAAAAAAGTCTTCCGGTCCCCTGAGAACCGGTCAGGCAACTTGAGGTGGGGTTCAAGAGGTGAGGTGGGGGGCACTACCAGGGTAGCATCAGGCTGGTTGCCCCTCTGAGCCAGGGCTTGGACCTGTAGGGAGAGGCCCTGCATTTACTGAGCCATAGTTGTGTCATGGACCAGGGTAGAAAAGGTATATGGGCCTGTGATTATGTAATGACGGGGTAGGGAGACAGACAGGTGAGCCCTAATCTACCCGCCACTCAGTCCCTGCCTACTTGCACGGCCCGTCCTAGGCGACGGCGTACAACTGGACGACGGTCCCTGCGCTCAATATGTGCAAGACAGACAAACAGACAAGGGTACACAGAAGCTAAGGGAAATGGGGCAGTTGCCCACGGCAAGACCGTGAGCAACAAGAGTAGTGAACGAGCCGAGTCAAACCAGGAGTGTACGAGGTACCAAACGCAGAGCAGGAGCGTAGTCAGTAAAGCCAGGGTCAAAATGAAGGAAGGTCAATAATGATAGCAGGAGCAGCAGAGCCAGGAAACAGGAAAGAATCACAGGCAGAGACAAGCCGGAAATGAAGGTATAAATAGACCGGGGGCGGGAGCTAGAACAGTCTGGCCAGGCTGTGATAGGTTCTCCCACTCCTGAGCCTACCAGCCTGAGCGGTAGCAGATCGAGTCACTCTATCAGACTTAGGAGCAGATGCAGACTGATTAACCACGGGTGTCGACACAGAAGCTGTGTCTGGCAGATCCTTTACAGAAACAAGGCCAAGCGACTCAACAATGCATGGATACATAGGAACTGGGGTGCAGAAAAATGGCAGCTGAGCGCTGGACAAATGCGTCAAAATGTAAAATATTTGGCTCTTTATTCCATGGCTCATTTCAGATACTGGAACTGGGCATATTGTCTCCTACTGTGGAGATATGCAGTGATTTGGTTTGTAGTCTATATTTTAACCATGTACTTTTGTATTGTCCAATAAAATTTGTAATTTTCTATAATTGGCGTTCTTTGGTTTAATAGTTTTGACTCCTTTTTTCTCGTGTATATATTATATGGTATTTGGAGTTTCTATTTCAATATTGGGGAGCTTGGAAATTTGCACTTGCTGGTAGCTCAACCCACATGACATTATAGTCCCATGAGACATTTGTTTATAGTACCTATGCTATGCAGCACTCAACGTCTTCAGTGCTGTATCGTTGCCTAGATATCGACCATGCCAGGCATCAGTACCTTGAATGAGCCGTGGCATGAAGGCGGAGCTGAAGGAGACCCAGCAACGAGAAAAGGAGCAGTGAGGTGAGTACATATTTTTATTTTATTTCATATGATGGGGCGGATGGATGAGACGTGGTAGTTTTGCCACAATTGTGGCACATGGGCAGCAGAAAGATGCAATACAATTATTAAGTGCCATTCACTTCTTAATGTAGCAAATTGGTTGACAAGCGGATGAAAGGCCAGTTTTAACAAATCTGCCCAACTCTGCAGAAAACTCCTGGGCTCCCTCTAGTGGTGGCTCTAATTAATACCAAAAACATTTTAATGAAATAAAAAAAATTGGTGTACACCAAGGTTGAACACTTACTTAAATGGATTTTGCCACTTAAACCATTTATCACCTATCCACATAATGTCATAAATGTTAGATTGCTGAAGGTCCCAATGCTACAACGCCCACCAATTATTATTCTGGGGGGCCCAAATTGGAGTTATATGGAGCACTCTCATATTTGTCATAGATTTGCATGCTGAACTACTGCTCCATACAGCTCCACACCACGAATGTGCTAGTTCTCTCCATACTAATGATATGTGAGTGTTTCAAATATTTCCAATGTATCACCTATGCTGTGGGCGAAACCTCTTTAGTGTTTTAACGGAAAGACCGCTATAGGTGATTAACAGTGAATCCCGATTATAATGTGCTGCCTCCTTTGCATCCACCCCTTCCTGGGTTCATAGAATTGCACTTATGCATATAATGGATACAATGCAGTAGGACCGGCCTCCTTGTCTAGTCTAAGACTAAAAGACATAAGTGAAGCCTCAGACTAGATAAATAATAAAGTGGTAAAGTAAATCTTGTCTTCTGCCCTGTATCATGGTATATATTCTAGTGTCGCTGCAGGCAGATTTCCATTAGTTTCTAATATCTCCTTTAGTTTCTACAATATAATCCAGTCTCATATTTATGATCTAATATTTGAAGTTTGTTGTAACTGAATGTGTGTTTTATTCTAGGAGCAGAATCTGTAGCTATTCGCAGCCAGCTGTTATTACCTGACATGACCACCAGATGGAGTCCAGTAATTTAGTCACTAGTTAAACTGTAAAAAACTCAATTTCTTTTTTTCCTCAAATCGTTTAAGGTGATGTAAATGTGTTGAATAAAAAAAATCTCTTCAGCAAAATAATGCTCAGTGCTCAGTTATTACCATAGCACGCAGGTAAGAGGAATATCAATTTTTACTTGCTGTTTGAGATATATTTACGTATTGCAAAAACAGAAATTCTATCTATCTATCTATCTATCTATCTATCTATCTATCTATCTATCTATCTATCTATCTATCTATCTATCTATCTATCTATCTATCTGTCTGTCTGTCTGTCTGTCTGTCTGTCTGTCTGTCTGTCTGTCTGTCTGTCTGTCTGTCTGTCTGTCTGTCTATCTATCTATCTATCTATCTATCTATCTATCTATCTATCTATCTATCTATCTATCTATCTATCTATCTATCTATCTATCTATCTAATCTACCAATCTACCGATCTATCTATCTATCTATCTATCTATCTATCTATCTATCTATCTATCTATCTATCTATCTATCTATCTATCTATCTATCTATCTATCTATCTATCTATCTATCTATCTATCTCATATCTTCTATCTATCTATCTATCTATCTATCTATCTATCTATCTATCTATCTATCTATCTATCTATCTATCTATCTATCTATCTATCTATCTATCTATCTATCTATCTATCTATCTATCTATCTCATATCTTCTATCTATCTCATATCTTCTATCTATCTATCTATCTATCTATCTATCTATCTATCTATCTATCTATCTATCTATCTATCTATCTATCTGTCTGTCTGTCTGTCTGTCTGTCTGTCTGTCTGTCTGTCTGTCTGTCTATCTATCTATCTATCTATCTATCTATCTATCTATCTATCTATCTATCTATCTATCTATCTAATCTACCAATCTACCGATCTATCTATCTATCTATCTATCTATCTATCTATCTATCTATCTATCTATCTATCTATCTATCTATCTATCTATCTATCTATCTATCTATCTATCTATCTATCTATCTATCTATCTATCTATCTATCTATCTCATATCTTCTATCTATCTCATATCTTCTATCTATCTATCTATCTATCTATCTATCTATCTATCTATCTATCTATCTATCTATCTATCTATCTATCTATCTATCTATCTATCTATCTATCTATCTATCTGTCTATCTATCTATCTATCTATCTATCTCTCTATCTATCATCTATCTTTTTTTTTGTTGCTTAGAATAAAAGTAACAATAACTATATTGACTATGCCTACTGTAAGTAACAGTCAACAAAATAGATAACGTGCTCATATATGATAACCTATCTAATCTATCGTACATAGGGGCAGTATTATGGTAGTTTTAGTCTTGTACATAGTGGGCAGTATTATGGTAGTTTTAGTCTTGTACATAGGGGGCAGTATTATGGTAGTTTTAGTCTTGTACATAGGGGGCAGTATTATGGTAGTTTTAGTCTTGTACATAGGGGGCAGTATTATGGTAGTTTTAGTCTTGTACATAGGGGGCAGTATTATGGTAGTTTTAGTCTTGTACATAGGGGACAGTATTATGGTAGTTTTAGTCTTGTACATAGGGGGCAGTAGTATGGTAGTTTTAGTCTTGTACATAGTGGGCAGTATTATGGTAGTTTTAGTCTTGTACATAGGGGGCAGTATTATGGTAGTTTTAGTCTTGTACATAGGGGGCAGTATTATGGTAGTTTTAGTCTTGTACATAGGGGGCAGTATTATGGTAGTTTTAGTCTTGTACATAGGAGGCAGTATTATGGTAGTTTTAGTCTTGTACATAGGGGGCAGTATTATGGTAGTTTTAGTCTTGTACATAGGGGGCAGTAGTATGGTAGTTTTAGTCTTGTACATAGTGGGCAGTATTATGGTAGTTTTAGTCTTGTACATAGGGGACAGTATTATGGTAGTTTTAGTCTTGTACATAGGGGGCAGTATTATGGTAGTTTTAGTCTTGTACACAGGGGGCAGTATTATGGTAGTTTTAGTCTTGTACATAGTGGGCAGTATTATGGTAGTTTTAGTCTTGTACATAGGGGGCAGTATTATGGTAGTTTTAGTCTTGTACATAGGGGGCAGTATTATGGTAGTTTTAGTCTTGTACATAGGGGGCAGTATTATGGTAGTTTTAGTCTTGTACATAGGAGGCAGTATTATGGTAGTTTTAGTCTTGTACATAGGGGGCAGTATTATGGTAGTTTTAGTCTTGTACATAGGGGGCAGTATTATGGTAGTTTTAGTCTTGTACATAGGGGGCAGTATTATGGTAGTTTTAGTCTTGTACATAGGGGGCAGTATTATGGTAGTTTTAGTCTTGTACACAGGGGGCAGTATTATGGTAGTTTTAGTCTTGTACATAGGGGACAGTATTATGGTAGTTTTAGTCTTGTACATAGTGGGCAGTATTATGGTAGTTTTAGTCTTGTACATAGGGGGCAGTATTATGGTAGTTTTAGTCTTGTACATAGGGGGCAGTATTATGGTAGTTTTAGTCTTGTACATAGGGGGCAGTATTATGGTAGTTTTAGTCTTGTACATAGGGGGCAGTATTATGGTAGTTTTAGTCTTGTACATAGGGGGCAGTAGTATGGTAGTTTTAGTCTTGTACATAGGGGGCAGTAGTATGGTAGTTTTAGTCTTGTACATAGGGGGCAGTAGTATGGTAGTTTTAGTCTTGTACATGACTGTGATAGGAGCATTTGTTTTCCCTGTGGGAAGCCTGTGTGGTATAATGCATTTAATTAGATTATACAAGAAATTCTAGCGAAACAAATTTATCCCATTGGCTCAAGTAGAGAAAGCATGTCACCTAAGCCGGATTCAGGTTGTCGCTATACATTGGCTTCAGAGCAGTAAATCTGATATTTAGCGATAGAAGCAGCAAGTGATAGAACAGGTATAAAACTGATAGACAGTAGGTAATTTCTTGAACCCTTCCCGACAGTTGACGTCTGCCTACGTCATAGCCCGGTAGGGGAAGTATGGAGCAGGCTCACGGGCTGAGCCTGCTCCATGCAATGTGGGTGTCGGATGTATGTTACAGCCGACACTTTACAGTAGCGAGCGGGAATGCTCTCGAGCTCGATCCTGCTAATTTAACTCATTAAATGCCCCAGTCAATAGCGACCACAGCATTTAAATTGTTATAAAGAGGGGACAACCCCCTCTAACAGCTCATAGGCCCCTTCACGATGCAATCGCGGGGTGCCAATGATTGCTATGGCATCCTGGGGGCCTAATGAAGGTCTGCCATCTTTGTGCTATTATTAAGCCCTGCCTCTGGCATAGCTTAAAAGAAGCCTATGATGATAGCCATGATTAAGAGCACTTGATGTGCTTGAAACGTGTAGGCTCATTATACCTACCTGTTGCTGCCTTGCTACCAAGTCTGCCTGTTATACTTTTTAAATATTTTCTGGCATTAATAAATTTAGGAATACGTTCCTTTTTAAAATACACTCCTGCAGCGCTGGATCAATCTTTCTGTTTCTTCTTAAAAGAAGCCTGTCAGAAAGAAGATATACTGTAATACATTAGTATTGCTGTATATAGTGCAAGCGATCCAATGATCGCTGGTTCAAGTCCCCTAGGGGGAATAATAAAGAAAGTAAAAATCAGTTAAATAAAGGTTTTTTTATGTACAAAAAAAATAAAACCTTTTTCCCATTTTCACCTTAAAGCACAAAAATAAATAAACATAATTGGTATCCCCACATCTGTAAAAGTCCAAACTATTACAATATACCATTATTTAACTTACATGGTGAACACCTTAAAAAATAAAAAATGTAAACACTAAAATCAATATTTTCTGGTCACCTCATATCCCACAAAAATATTGAATAGAAAGTGTTTAAAATCTCGCCTGTACCCCAAAATTGTACCAATAGAAACTACAGCTTATCTCGCAAAAAATAAGCCCTCATACCGCTCAATCGACAGAGAAAGAAAAAAAGTTATGGCTCCCAAAATGTGGTGATAGGTGCTTTATTGCAACGCGTTTCGACGCCGAACTGGCGTCTTCATCAGGCATAAAATTTCAGTTTAAAACATGCTGGTATATATATACAACACTGGGTACTGATTGGCCCAGTTCAGATGGAACAGAATTGGCAAGGAAAAAACCGCCAAAACATGTTGGGTCAAAGTTCAAACAAATATCAGACAGGATAAAAGAAATAGTCAAATTGAATTACGATTAGGATGGGAACATATGATTAAATGAATAAAACTTGGGATATTAAAATATAGAATAAAAATAAAAATGTTTTGCGTGATGTTATATAAGTCAAATGTTGTAACAGCACCGAGAACGTAAATATTTCTAGTAAAGAGGTTTTTTTCCCCATAATGTGGTCTGTAAAGGTTTATTTCCCGTTAGTGATACCGTAACATAAGTGTGGGCGAAACTATGAGGATTTTGAGTGATACCTCATTTTACAATAAATTAACCACCAACCCACTGTCCTCCTATATATCGGAATATCAAAATCTTATTGAATCTGCAGCCATTGAAAGTCTAATTACCAAAAAAGAAAAACAGTTCCTATCGGTCCCATTCCCAAATATGCCTTTCATATACCACCTACCTAAAATACATAAGTCACTCACTAACCCCCCAGGACGCTCTATTATTTCTGGGATAGGTTCACTTACCAGTAACCTTTCCCATTTTATTGACCTCCATCTCCAACCCATTGTATTGACCCTAACATCGTACTTAAAGGAACAGTGTCATCGCAAATAATTTTTTTATATGTTAAAGATGTTAGTGCTGTAATAAAAACGTTTATATTCATTTGTGTGTTTGTGTTTTACTGTTTCTTATTTTTACACTTTTTCTTCCCTATGGGGGCTGCCATTTTTTGTTCCATTTCTGTGTGTGTCGATTAACGACACACACAGACATGGAATACGGCAGCCACAGTCCCATAGGGACTGCGAACGGCTCCCGTCCCATTGACTGCCGTGTACGGCGTCTGTGTGGGAACTGCGTATGCGCCGCTCCCACACAGTCCTATTCGAAATTGGCGCCGTCCGGCGCCATTTTCCTGTGGACCGGAAGTCGCAGCCAGACAGTAATATTACTACTTCCGGTCGCGGCTTCCGGACTTGTGCACATGGAACAGCGGCAGCAAACGGAGCGGACGGGCCGGAGGGAGCCGCGGCGGCAGGAGCAGGTAAGAGATTTCAATGTATGTTAGTGTTTGTGTGTGTTTACTACTGTATGTAAACCTACTACACTGTGGGTTACCTCAAAAAATGGCGACACACAGTGTAGGAGGTTAAACCTTTCAAACCCCTCGTTTATCCCGGCACTAGCCAGGATAAAGGAGGGGTGGATGCTGAGAGCTCACTAGAGCGAGGGCTTTTAACCCAATGTTGCAATGCTGCAAATTGGGAACAGCCCCATCTAGTGGCCAAAAATGGGTAGTATTATAAATTAGAAATAATTTATAATATTTCCTGGCTCGTGCCAAAAAAAAAAAAAAATTTGAACAATGTTTAATCACCCACACACTAAATGTTTAAATTTTAAAAAAAAAACATGTTTTTCTGGCAACACATTCCCTTTAAAAGACTCTACACAATTAATTAGAGATCTGAATAATTTGAATTTTGACCCCTCCCTATCCCAAATTGGTTTCCTTACAGCAGACGTTACCGCCTTGTACAGTAATATCCCTCATAGCAAGGGCATAGAAACTGTCCAATCCTATCTTTCAGCAAATACCCTAATTCCTGATCCACAAGTACGTTTTTTAGTAAAGTGCATTAAATTTATCCTCTATCACAATACTTTCAGTTTCAACAATAACTTTTACAACCAGGTTAAAGGATGCGCCATGGGCACCAGATTTGCACCAGCATATGCAAACCTCTACATGGGTGCATTTGAAAAAACACACATTCATGGCCCACATCAATTTAAAGACAATATAATATTATACCGACGCTTTATTGACGATCTTTTTCTTGTTTGGAGAGGAAGTATGGATGAAGCCTCCCTTTTCATCAAGACTTTGAATAATAATGAATATGGATTAACATTTACGCACACCTTTTCCCCGATTTCCATTGATTTTCTAGACCTCACAATTAGTTACGATAGCATTTACAATAAATTCATTACCCAAACACATTTCAAACTGGTAGATGTAAACAGTTACATCGATTTCAAAAGTGCCCATTACCGCCCTTGGTTGAAAAACATACCATTCGGACAATTTAGAAGAATCAGAAAAAATTGCAGTACAGACACTCACTATCACAAGGAGTGCAATGTCCTTGAGCAACGATTTAAGGAGAAACACTTCCCTCTGAAATTAATAAAAGGTGCTAGACAGAGAGCCACCGAACTAACACAAGTTTCCTGCCTAAACCCGCCCTCTAGAGATCCTGGACCTAACAAGAATTTTAATACCAATTTTATTACCACTTATAACAAAGGCAATTAGTCTATCAGAGCTATCCTAGGTAAGCATTGGCACATTATCAAAAATGACCCTTACTTGAAAGACCTGGTCCCCATAAAACCGAATATTACCTTCAGGCGGTCTTCCACCCTTAAAAATATCCTGGCTCCTAGTAGAATCAAAAAACCTCAAATACCCGACACTAACTTCCTCTCGGATCTCAAAGGTTCATACAAATGTGGTCGGCCACGCTGTTTATGCTGTGACATTATTAATCATAGCAAACATACATACACATCCTCAGTTACCGATGAAAAGTTTCCAATCAGAACGTTTCTCAACTGCGGCAGCTCATATGTCGTTTACCTTATAGAATGCCCCTGTCAACTACAGTATATAGGCAGGACTACGCAATGCCTACGGACCCGGGTTAATAACCACCGTTTCAATATCAAAACTGGTTTTCTAAAACACAGTGTTTCTCGCCACTTTGCCCAAATACATAAATGCCAATTTAATGAAATCCGCATTACTCCTATTGAGCATATTCACCCCGATGTCCCAAACAGGTTTAATAAGTTGAAACAAAGAGAGAATTTTTGGATATTTAAAATGGATACATTACACCCCAGAGGCCTGAACGACATCTCAGAGTCATCCTTGGACTAGTCCTACCATTAGTTATCAATTCCCCTAATTACGATATGCCTGGATCCGTCTAGTAAACACACTAAGACGCACATACATTTACCTTCATAATCTTTTAATCATAACCTAGCGATCACATATGAAATCAAATACCTTCTTCTTCCAAACAACCTCTATATTTGAATAAACCATTCAAATTGTCTCATCTAAATAAACTTCTGACTCGTCAGTTGTCGTTAAAATTTCCCCCCCCCCTCCGTTTTTTCCTACATTGTGAATTAGAATTCGTTCACACAAATCTCTACTTACTTTTTCAGCAATAGTTCTGTCCATCTCTGTATTTGATGACATCTCACACGATTCCCCGGACTTTGCGTGCCATTCTGCGTTCCACCATGCGCTTCACCGTATGCGGTCCACCACCTAACTTTGGCCTGCCTCGGCTTCCGTAGTTTAAGTAATCTCCATGACTACGGCCCGCATTGACCCAAACAAATCCTCATCTACTACATCAATAAAAATAATAACAACACCGAATAAAAGTAACACACTTATGTTACGGTATCACTAACGGGAAATAAACCTTTACAGACCACATTATGGGGAAAAAAACTTCTTTACTAGAAATATTTACGTTCTCGGTGCTGTTACAACATTTGACTTATATAAAATCACGCAAAACATTTTTATTTTTTATTCTATATTTTAATATCCCAAGTTTTATTCATTTAATCATATGTTCCCATCCTAATCGTAATTCAATTTGACTATTTCTTTTATCCTGTCTGATATTTGTTTGAACTTTGACCCAACATGTTTTGGCGGTTTTTTCCTTGCCAATTCTGTTCCATCTGAACTGGGCCAATCAGTACCCAGTGTTGTATATATATACCAGCATGTTTTAAACTGAAATTTTATGCCTGATGAAGACGCCAGTTCGACGTCGAAACGCGTTGCAATAAAGCACCTATTTAAACCAAGGAAGAGTCTACTCGTCTCTCCATCGCACCTGATCCACGCAGCAGCGCCAATATAGATCCTCTCGTTTTCTACATTTATCCACTATACACCAGCGGTACCTTTGGTCACCGGTCCGGATCTGGCAGCAGCACCTGTGGACCTTTTTCCTCGCGCATTACCTATGGCTTTCTGGTGAGCATAGTATCTTCTTTCCTCCATTAGCCTATCCTAAACCTACTTCACTATGTGGCGCCGTGGTTTTTTCTCTATTTGTTAAAATGTGGTGATAAAACACAAATTTTATTTTTAACAATTCGTTTCTTCCTTATAAAAGTGGTAAAACATAAAAAAACTATATAAATTTGGTATCACCGTAATCGTATTGACCGGTAGAATAGAGTTAATATGCCATTTTTAACATATGTTGAAAGCAAAAAAAACTAAACCCCTCAAAATATTGAGGAATCACTGTTTATTTCTTATTCCACCCGACAAATATTTTTTTTCCAGTTTCCCACTACATTATATGGTACAATAAAGATGCCGTGAAAAACGACAACTTGTCCCACAAAAAAGAAGCCCTCATATGGCTTTATTGACAGAAAAATAAAACAGTTTTGGCCTTTGAAAGGTGGGGAGAAAAAAAAAAATGCAAATCCAAGAAATGGTTGTGATGGGAAGGGGTTAACGCAAAGACGGACCAGCAGATGTAAGAACCTTCTATAGTAGCACAACGCCATACAAATACCTTACTAATTTTAACAACGTGCCAGTGACTCAGTGTTGAGTTGACACAATGCAGAAAAATTATTTTCTTCAGCCGAATCCCCAATATCCTAAATTGAATATCCTTTCTGCCTGGCTCTACTATTCAGGTGTGGGATGTATTTCCTACTGTATAAATCTACATCTGTGATTTTCTTTTTTGGGGAACATTCGGAACATGTTTCAATAAAACATTTTCTGTTCATTTTGTTTTACTCCGTCTCACTGATAAATTGCAAATCCCCAGTCCAGACCTCATCATTCGATGATTCTGTGCCATTAGAATTTTGAAGTTCCAATTACTACGGTGTTGAGCACGGAACCTCATTACCAGTCTAACCACCAGGATCTCGGTGAAGCTGACAGTAATTAGACTGCCAGAGAAAGAAATAGCCTTGCTTATGTATTTTAATTCAAAAACATTTTTTTTTTTGTTCTGTGAATTTCACAATAAAGTTTAAAGATAATTTATACCTTGAAGAACAAAAAAAACAACAAGCATTGACTGTGTGGTGGTGGGAGGGAGACAAACACAAATTCACATTTGCAGTCATTTTATACCTTGGAGTGTGAAATTTTAGGTTTATGAAAGATTAATGAGGCCAATTCTTTTGTCCTTCCTTTTGTATGAGAGTTCAGCATGCAAATCAAATGTATTATGACTCCTACGGAGAATTATAATTATTCTAATTAGTAAAATACCTTTTTTTTATGTAGCTCGGATACAATTCTAAGTAAACAAGGCTGAAGAAAGCAAACACAATCATTTCTGCTAGTAAAATAATTTAAAATGTTGACTTCTAACAGTAAATATCCCAAGTGGTTCCAGAACTTTTTGGGAATTTATATTGAAAGCAAAAAAGTTCCACAATTAAATATTTGTCCAAACCAAATGAGTTCAGGTACCAGAATCAAAATCAGCTCCTTTTATTGGTGTTGGTTCATACCACAAAATGGGTTAAGAGGACCTTGACTTCCATTCCTAAAAAAAAAAGTTCATATTTCCCATTTGGAAGGGTGAGGCAAGTATCATAAGTTGGGACACTCTCTCCAAGGGGTTAAAATTAATTATAGGGTCTGACTTTATTGTGCATATATCCTTGATTATGGTAAGCCTAATGCCTCCCTTACCAGTTCCATGCCTATTAAATTGATGGGATCTAAGGAATAGTAATAAAAATAAGGCAAAAAGGACAACCTTTACCTACCTATATATATGATCAGTGACTACAACTTCGATGCAGGTCTAGTTGGAGTCTAAGATCCAGCTCTTGTCTCATTAGACACTCAAGCTGCTGTTCTGTCCCTTATGAATCGAGCACTGATCGGGGAATTGAGCGCTGATCGGGGAATCAAGCGCTGATCTGGGTGAATTGAATATTTGTATAGTGGTCACTGGAGGGTAAACCGCTGAGAAGTGGGGGCACCCTTCTTAGGGTAAAAACTCAGCATACCCATGTAGGGTAAATAGCAGGATAGAAATAAACACAATCCTCCCACAATTCTCCACAGCTACATATGGAAACATTGGGGCATGAATGGAAACTCCACCAGCTATTGAGTTGATCTGCAAATCATGAGAATATTGGCTTGTGATTTAAGTAAGAAAGAATTATATTTGTGGCTAAATTGTAGCTCATTTACTGACTACTACAAAGGTATGTATGTTTATATATTATTATATATATATATATGAAATAGTTCACATCTGATTCTGTATCGTTATTCTTGGTCATGTTACATAGTTACAGTCTTGATAAGATTGAAAAAAGACACAGTTCCATCAAGTCCAACCTATAATCCCACAGTATTAATCCAGAGGAGGGAAAAAAACAAACAAACATGAAGTAGATGTTCCCAGACTCTAGTACATATAATTTTTAAATATTATATCTTTCAAGAAAGGTGTCCAGGCCCTTCTTAAAGTGTAAATAAACTTTTAAAAAAAATGTCTGATATATCATAGTGACATGTCAGAAGTTTTGATCGGCGGGTTTACGAGCAACAAGACTCCCACCGATTGTTTCAACGAAGTGTCAGAAGGGCTCGGGTGATTCGTTTCTGATCAGTGTATGGACTCATAGACTTTCTATTAATTCCGTACACCGCTCCGCTTTCTAAGAAAATCTGATCCAAAACTAAGTGGCACAGCATTCACCCGAGTGCTTCTACCACTTAGTTTCAGCGATCGGTGGGGATTTCAGTGCTCAGACCCCCACCGATCAAAACATCCGACATGTCTGAAGTTTTTTAAAAGTTTAGTTACCCTTTAAACAGGTTCTGTTAATCAAATCACAATATCCTGTGGCAGAAAGTTCCATAGTGTGACTTCTCTTACTGTACATCTGTGATGATGGTGATTGAATCAATCTATAATTTAATCAGAATATATAAAAAGTTATATTTTAGCTAGCTTTTTTTCTATTAGGCTGTGATTTGTAACCTGCAGTTTTTTACTACAAACATTTTGCTAGAATTATCTGTATCTCCTGTTGTAGATCAGTTTCCACTGCAGTACCCATACACAAGTGATCTGGTACAAGTGATCTGGTACAAGTGATCTGGTATAAGTGATCTGTACCACCTATATTTTAAACATAGTTTTTAAATGCATTTACAACATTGAGAGAGCATGGTAGATAAAATACAATAGGTAAGCTACGGGAAGGCAGAGGTATGCGCCGGGGCCCAGGAGGGCCCAAAGGCCCTTCTGCCACATAAGAGGACACCAATATTATACATTTGATATAATTAAAAAGGATCAACAGACTGTCCCCCAATTAATTGAGGCTTATTTTCTGATTGAAAGTGTAACAGCTAATAATCTTCTTTTTCTCACTAGGGGTTTAGCAGCTAGTAATTAATAATTATCCTACCGTTATCCTGTTATATAAATCCCCTCTCCATGCAATTACTTCCTGCTGGGCTTGTGGTCGGCTTGTACAGATGCCCATCTTGACAAGCAGAACTGCAGTGTAAAGCATGGGGGAATAACATAACTGCAGCCTGGGGCTCTGATGAAACAGGAGGTGGATGTCAAACTAATTCACACTTCCAGTAGACAAAGCAGCAGCTGCAGTGATGAAAGAACAAAGCTAAAATCAGACAAGCAGCCAGTACTGAGGGTAATATATGTCAGGAAAGTGTTATTAATGAGTAACATATCTTTTTAAGCTAACAACTGGACGTGTTCTTTAAAAATTATTTTCAATTGATTCTCTGAAAAACAAATCAGCCATTATACTATGAATCTTCAGCAAATTGATTTTCTCATCTTATATAGATAAGCAAATATTTAAAATGTCTAGTCTCCATTGATCATTCAAGATGCAGATCATGGTGAATCTCAAATCTGGAGAATTGATTTTATTTTCTCTACTACACACATTATGACTGACAGAAACAAATTGTATTTTATTATATACTTAGCCCTGTAGCAATAATATATATTTTTATTATTAGGATGTTGGTTTTCCCATGAGGGACACTTATGACATGTCCACAGAATATCTCATAAATGTCAGATAGATGCGGGTCCCACCTCCTATCTCTAGAACGGAGCCCCCTATACCCCCTTCTAGCTTTTCGTGCTCATGCTGCCTACAGGCCACTTACTAAATCGTAGTTATGGAAACAGCGCAGCTTGCATGCTACGCTGCTTCCGTAACTGCCATTCACTACTATGGGAGTTACGGAAACAGCGTGGCTCAGCGAGTTACGCTGTTTTTTCATAACTCCCGACCATGTCCCGACCATATAATCAGGAAGTTGCCGGGACTCAGCGTGAGCATAAAAAGCTAGAACGGGGTTTAGGGGGCCCCATTCTGGAGATAGGTGCGGGTCCCAGAGGTGTGACCCACATCTAGCAAAGATTTATGTCATATCCTGTGGATATGTCATTTATGTCCCTCATGAGAAAACCCCTTTAATATATATTAAGCAACATGAATGCTATCACTCATTACAGTGGCCTCCTGGCGGAAGACGTATTATATGTGCAATATGTCAAATGATAACATGCCAACAGTTCCAATTTGGGACAACCCCCGGATCTCTATGATTTTTTTTTACAGCTAGCACTGAAATCAATGTGAGTTCTAAAAATGTGTATGCAGTTAGCTTAGCTCCCCCTAGTGAAATCAGTAGGCAGTCAGAATTTATAATATGAAATGGTCCCTTCCCCCACCATGAAATGTACACTATATTGCTAGGATATGACATAACTGATTGGTGGGGATCTGGCCACTAGGATCCAGCACTGATCTAGCACATCACTGCTCCTAACCAAGTACTGTACATGGGACTTCAAAACATAGATCTAATATTAATATGGCATTACAAATTGTAGCAGTAGTGCTTAATCCTTAAGGAACCTCGACACATATGCAATATGCATACACTATCTGGCCAAAAGTATGTAGACATCGGACCATCTCACCTACATGAGCTTGTTAGACATATCATTCCAAAAGTATGGGAGTTAATATGGAGCTGTTATAACATCCCTCACTCTTCTGGGAATGATTTCCACAAGACTTTGGAGTGTGTCTGTGGGAATTTGTGGCCATTCAGCTAAAAGAGCATTTGTGAGGTCAGACACTGGTGTTGGATATGAAGGTTGCGCGCCCTCTAGTGGCTGCAGCCACACATCGTGGATGACGGCCGCGGAGGGAGATAAGATAAGCACTTACCTGACGCAGCCCAGAGCCAGCAGAGCATCCGGATCGGGTAAGTGGAGCTCGGGACGAGCATGATGGAATGGAGGGCGCAAAAACCGGAGCAGAGACTTTGAAAGAGGTGTCGAACAGTGCGGCAGCCGTTACACAAATGTTACAGTGGGCACTATGCATTCCAGTAGGCAAAAGTTCTCAAGGAGTCCGCTAAATCCAGATTTCTTCATTAGACTGCCACATAGTGAATTGTGATTCATCACTCCACAGAACACGCATGTGGTTTCAGAGTCCAGTGGTGGCGTACTTTATATCACTCCAGTTGACTCTTGGCATTGTGTATAGTGATCTTAGGCTTGTGTGCAGTGACCATAGACTCCCATTTCATGAAGCTCCTGAAGGGCGCTGCTGCGTGGTTGTGGTGGAAAGTCAATTTATTTATTGAACAATAGGTGGCTACGCGTTTCAACACTGAACTAGTGTCTTCCTCAGGCCATTAAAAATATATACAGAGGGGTTCCTTATATACCTATAGATATTAGACAAACAAGAGTCAGAGGTGGGAGAGGTCAAGAAGTTAATTAGAACATTAACATTAACATTAACTTCTTGACCTCTCCCACCTCTGACTCTTGTTTGTCTAATATCTATAGGTATATAAGGAACCCCTCTGTATATATTTTTAATGGCCTGAGGAAGACACTAGTTCAGTGTTGAAACGCGTAGCCACCTATTGTTCAATAAATAATTATTATATATCTTCTATTTTTTATTGACTTTCCACCACAACCACGCAGCAGCACCCTATAGGATCCTCCTTTTTCTTCCTTCGTATGCTTCAATTAGCGGTGACCATTCGTTTTCACCGGTTTTGGATCCTGGCAGCAGCATAGTGGAGTTACTTATTGCCTTTACCAACTTCCACGTGGTGAGCATATTAACTACGTTCTGCATTTATTTTTAGTCCGATTGACCTGCACTATGTGGCGCCGTGCCTTTTGCTTCTTTATTTACTATGAAGCTCCTGACACATAGTTCTTGTGTTGTCACTTCCAGAGGCAGCGAGGAACACTGTAGTGAGTGACATAATAGAGAAAAGGCGATTCTTATGAACCACACTCTTCAAAACTCTGTGAGATTGTGTGGTTTACTACTTTGCGACGGAGTGGTTGAAAATCATAGGCGCCTCCACTTCACAATAATAACACTCACATTTAAAAATTGATCTAGCAGATTAGAAATTTCACAAACTGACTTGTGGCAAAAGTGGCATCCTATGACAGTGCTACGTTTAAAGTCTCTGAGCTCTTCAGTACGACCCATACTACTAGCAATGTTTGTCTGATTGGCCAAGAAGCATCACGCATTTGTGGCCTTAGCACAAGAGTCGCAGCCGTGGTCATGTGTTTCGATGCTCCTCTTTCATATGACTTTCTTAATTACGGACATATTTAGACAGGGTGGCCGCCTGTTATCCAACACTCACCCATAGATATGACAGGAGAGATTCTGCTGTATTTTTATTTATCTATCCAATAGCTTCGAAAATATAATATATGTTAACACAATAATTCTCCGCCTCCCCTCTCAGACAGACTAACCATCACTGTGAACTGAATCATGGTCTGTAAAAATAACCTATAGCGATATATATAGATATAGATATACATATATATATATATTTTTTTTTTATATATTTTTTTGTGTGTAAATTATTAATGCTGACAAGTCATATAACTTTCAATAATAATATCTAAATGGTAGCAACACATACACACTTATTTGGAGAGTTGAGGTTTTTGTTCTTTAAAGTGCATCACCTTGAGCCTCCTGTCATGTCGGTGATTTGTGGGGGGCTCTGCAGCTAATTAATACACATTTGGAAGCACATGGTCCCATTAGGGGACTCACCTTCTGAAGACCCCTGATTGAATTTACACTATGTAACATCTGCTTAATTATGCATTTCCACTTCCTTGTACACCTGATTAGAGTGGGCATTTTCACCTTCTGTTTAACCTTTAAAAGCATTTAGCTTAGCCCAGAAAAATTTGTCGAGATTTATTCTTCTACTGTATGTGATTAATTTACAACATGATTTACAAGCAGATGCAGGCTTAAAGACGGCAGGTCCACAACCTTCATAAAGAGCAACAAATAGAGATGAGAATTTTTGTTGGTGAGATGTATTTATTAGTAATAAAAAAAATGGTTTGTCACTGTTTTATGCTATGCATCGTGAGGACATTGTGACGAGACATCCCAGCCGATGTTGTGCTTAGTATTCAGCTTCGGAAGGCATGAGATCCAGACTACCGTGAAAATCTTGATTGAGGGCTTTAGAGTGGTCAGAAATACTTAAGAGGGTTAGTGTAGGCAGCTGACTAGAGCACCATCAAGGGGCAGCAAAATTAATTTATTAAAAAGTAGAAAAAAACAACCCTTTTCAAGATGATATTGCCGTACATACTGTACAAAAGCTTTTATGCTCAGTCTGGGACCGAGGGTGGGGGACACGTTCCAAACCCTGGCCACCAAGAGATCTTGTTCCACCTCCGATACCCACAACAGGAGGATGCCAAGAAGACATTCACCTGTTGTAGGACTCTGGCCTCATTTTCCAAACCCAGGAGATGAATATTGTAGCCCAGTTTGGAAATTGATTTGCAGATTGATGGAAACAAAAATGTTATCAAGAAATTTTAGAATTTTTGGTAGCTTGCTGGTCACAGTATTGCTTTGATTAGGCACAAAATACAGGTATAGGGAGTTATGAAACATCCCTCTTTTTTAAGGTGCATTCGTTTTTGGTCTGGTCAATTTTTTGTATTCAACATTCATCATCTTTTTTCATCAAGTCTTATATTGGTGGGAACGGATCAATCCATTATCTAGATGTTAACATCAGCAGAAGAGCAGTGTGTTGATATTGTGGGGGGTCAGTAACCTGTACATGTAGACACAATGTGAGAAGAATTTAGATAAGTTGGAGGTCACAGAGACATACATAGTAAGGCTTCATTTACATCTGCGCTGGGACTCCGTTCTGACGTTCCATCAGAGCTTTCCATCGGAACGGAGCCCTGACAGACACAAATGGAAACCATAGGTTTCCGTTTCCATCACCATTGATTTTGATGGTGACGGATCCAGTGCAAATGGTTTCCATTTGTCTACTTTGTGCAAGGGTTCCGTCGTTGTTACGGAATCAATACCGTAGTCGACTACGCTGTTGATTCCGTCAAAATGACGGAACCCTTGCACAACGGAGAAAAACGGAAACAATTGGCAGTGGATCTGTAAAGGATCTGCCAGGCACAGCTTCGGGGTTAACTTCCAGAGGTAATCAGTCTTCACCTGAGTCTATCTCTCTGAGACTGACTCCAGCTTACACCACTCAGGCTGACAGGCTTAGGAGTGGGAGAGCCTATCGCAGCCTGGCCAGACTCAGCTAGCTCCCGCCCCCTCTGTCTATTTATACCTGCCTTTCCTGTTCCTTCTTGCTTGTGATTCTTTCCGTGTGGTTTCCTGGCCCAGCTACAGCTCCTACTATTTGATCCTGCTCCATACTGACCCTGGCTTTCTGACTACTCTTCTGCTCTGCGTTTGGTACCTTGTGCTCTCCTGGTTTGACTTGGCTCGTTCACCACTCTCTTGCTCACGATGTTGCCGTGGGCTACTGCCCCTTTCCCTTTGCTTTATATTCCCTTGTATGTTTGTCTCGTGCACTTACTGAGCGTAGGGACCGCCGCCCAGTTGTACCCCGTCGCCTAGGGCGGGTCGTTGCAAGTAGGCAGGGACAGAGTGGCGGGTAGATTAGGGCTCACTTGTCCGTTTCCCTACCCCTATCATTACATAATCACAAGCCCATATACCTAGTCTACCCTGGTCCCTGACACTACTATGGACCCCCTTGAGACCCTGGCTCAGCAAATGCAGGGTCTCTCCCTACAGGTCCAGGCCCTGGCTCAGAAGGTCAACCAGCCTGATGCTACCTTGGTAGTTCCCCTCACCTCAACTCTTGAACCCCACCTCAAGTTGTCCGACCGGTTCTCAGGGGACCGGAGGGCTTTTCTCTCCTTTTGGGAGAGTTGCAGGCTTTACTTTCGCTTAAATCCCCACTCCTCAGGTTCTGAGAGCCAGCGAGTCGGTATAATGATGTCCCGGCTCCAGGACAAGAATGAGCCTTCTCCTTGGCTCCTGACGCCCCTGAACTTTCCTCCGTTGTTCTTTTCTTTTCTGCTCTCGGACTCATTTATGACGAGACTGACAAGACTGCCTTTGCCAAGAGTCAGCTGGTGACCTTACGTCAGGGTAAGAGACCTGTTGAGTATTGGTCTGACTTTAGGAAGTGGTGCGTAGCTTCTCGGTGGAATGACCCTGCCTTAAGGTGCCAGTTTAGGTTGGGTCTGTCGAAAGCCCTGAAGGACCTGCTAGTTAGCTATCCCTCTTCTGACTCCCTAGACCAGGTTATGGCTTTAGCGGTACGACTTGACCGACGTCTCCGGGAACGACAACGCGAGCGTTTAAGTGTTTTCTCCTCCGACTCCCCCATGATGCCTCCCGAGGTTCCGTTGCTTTGTTCTTCCCCGGAAGACTCAGAGGTACCTATGCAACTCGGGGCCTTCGTGTCCCCCCAACAACGCAGAGATTTCCGCAGGAAGAATGGTCTCTGCTTCTACTGTGGGGATGACAAGCATCAAGTGAACAACTGTCCTAAGCGTAAGAATGCAGCCGGAGAACTTCCGCGCCTAAGTGATCATCAGGGAGGTCACTTGGGCGCACAGGTATTTCCCGTAAATATGAAACGTAATAAGATCTTGCTTCACTTTCAGGTCTTTTTTGGTGGTAGGTCTGCTACCGGCAGTGCCTTCGTGGATTCAGGGTCTTCTGCTAATATCATGTCTGTGGAATTTGCTATGTCTCTTGCTATGCCTTTGATTGATTTGCCTAAACCTGTCCCGGTAGTGGGTATCGACTCCACTCCTCTTGCTAATGGTTATTTTACACAGCATACCCCTGTTTTTGAACTCCTTGTTGGCTCCATGCATTTGGAGCAGTGCTCTGTACTGTTGATGCAGGGATTATTGTCTGATTTGGTTTTAGGCCTTCCCTGGTTGCAGTTGCATAATCCCACGTTTGACTGGAATAATGGGGAGCTTACCAAATGGGGTAATGAATGTTTGACGTCATGTTTTTCTGTTAATTCTATTTCTCCCCCTGAGGAGGTGAACACGCTACCTGAGTTTGTTCGGGACTTCGCTGATGTTTTCTCTAAGGAGGCCTCCGAAGTGTTACCTCCTCATAGAGAATACGATTGCGCTATCGAATTGGTACCAGGAGCTAAGCTTCCTAAGGGTAGGATATTTAAACTTTCTTGTTCTGAACGTGAAGCCATGAGAGAGTATATCCAGGAATGCCTGGCCAAGGGTTACATTCGCCCCTCTACTTCTCCGGTAGGTGCTGGCTTCTTCTTCGTAGGGAAGAAGGATGGTGGTCTTAGGCCATGCATTGACTACCGTAACCTGAATAAGGTCACTGTAAGGAACCAGTATCCCCTTCTTTTGATTCCTGATCTCTTTAATCAGGTTCAGGGGGCCCAATGGTTCTCTAAGTTTGATCTACGGGGGGCGTATAACCTTATCCGCATCAAAGAGGGGGATGAGTGGAAGACTGCGTTTAACACGCCCGAAGGTCATTTCGAATACCTCGTCATGCCCTTTGGGTTGTGTAATGCGCCGGCGGTCTTCCAGAATTTCATAAATGAGATTTTGAGAGATTACCTGGGGATATTTCTTGTAGTGTACCTTGATGACATACTGGTATTTTCCAAGGACTGGCCCTCCCACATTGAGCATGTCAGGAAGGTGCTCCAGGTCCTTCGGGAAAACAAACTGTTTGCAAAAACCGAAAGATGTGAGTTTGGGGTACAGGAGATACCATTTTTGGGTCAAATCCTCACTCCTCATGAATTCCGCATGGACCCCGCCAAGGTTCAGGCTGTGGCGGAATGGGTCCAACCTGCCTCCCTGAAGGCGTTACAGTGTTTTTTGGGGTTCGCTAATTATTACAGGAGATTCATTGCTAACTTCTCGGTCATCGCTAAGCCTCTTACGGACCTCACTCGCAAAGGTGCTGATCTCCTCCACTGGTCTCCAGAGGCTGTCCAGGCTTTTGAGGTCCTTAAGAAGTGCTTTATCTCGGCCCCGGTGCTGGTTCAGCCCAACCAAATGGAGCCATTTATCGTGGAAGTTGACGCATCCGAGGTGGGAGTGGGGGCTGTCTTGTCCCAGGGTACCAGGTCCCTCACCCATCTCCGTCCCTGTGCCTACTTCTCCAGGTAGTTTTCGCCCACTGAGAGTAACTATGATATTGGCAACAGCAAACTCTTAGCCATTAAATGGGCATTTGAAGAGTGGCGCCACTTCCTGGAGGGGGTTAGGCACCAGGTAACGGTCATTACCGACCACAAGAATCTGGTTTTCCTAGAATCTGCCCGGAGGCTAAGCCCGAGACAAGCTCTATGGGCGCTATTTTTTACCAGATTCAACTTTTTAGTTACCTATAGGGCTGGGTCTAAAAATATTAGGGTATGTTCACACGGCCTATTTACGGATGTAATTCGGGCGTTTTTGCCCCGAATTACGTCTGAAAATAGCGCCTCAATAGCGCTGACAAACATCTGCCCATTGAAAGCAATGGGCAGACGTTTGTCTGTTCACACGAGGCGTATATTTACGCGCCGCTGTCAAATGACGGCGCGTAACTAGACGCCCGCGTCAAAGAAGTGACCTGTCACTTCTTTGGCCGTAATTGGAGCCGTTCTTCATTCACTCCAATGAATAGCAGCGCCAATTACGGCCGTAATTGACGCGGCGTTCAAGCGCCTGCACATGCCGGTACGGCTGAAATTACGGGGATGTTTTCAGGCTGAAACATCCCCGTAATTTCAGCCGTTACGGACGCCCTCGTGTGAACATACCCTAAAGGCCGATGCACTGTTGCGTAGCTTCATGGCCAGCCCTCCTTCGGAGGAAGATCCTGCTTGTATTTTGCCTCCAGGTATAATCATTTCCTCGATCGATTCTGATTTAGTCTCTGAAATTGCCGCTGATCAAGGTTCAGCTCCCGGGAACCTTCCTGAGAACAAGCTGTTTGTTCCCCTGCAATTCCGGCTAAGGGTACTTAGGGAAAATCATGACTCCACACTATCTGGTCATCCAGGCATCCTGGGTACCAAACACCTCATTGCCAGAAACTATTGGTGGCCTGGGTTGCCTAAAGACGTTAAGGCCTACGTCGCCGCTTGTGAGGTTTGTGCTAGGTCCAAGACTCCCAGGTCCCGACCAGCGGGCTTACTACGTTTGTTGCCCATTCCCCAGAGACCTTGGACACATATCTCCATGGATTTTATCACCGATTTGCCTCCTTCCCAAGGCAAGTCGGTGGTGTGGGTGGTAGTAGACCGCTTCAGTAAGATGTGCCACTTTGTGCCCCTCAAGAAACTACCCAACGCCAAGACATTAGCTACCTTGTTTGTCAAACACATCCTCCGTCTCCATGGGGTCCCTGTCAATATTGTTTCGGACAGAGGGGTACAATTTGTTTCTTTGTTTTGGAGAGCCTTCTGTAAGTAGTTGGAGATTGATCTGTCCTTCTCCTCTGCTTTCCATCCTGAAACCAATGGCCAAACTGAGAGGACTAATCAATCTCTAGAACAATATTTAAGGTGTTTTATCTCTGACTGTCAATATGATTGGGTCTCATTCATTCCCCTCACTGAATTTTCCCTTAATAACCGAGTCAGTAACTCGTCAGGGGTCTCCCCCTTTTTCTGTAATTTTGGGTTTAATCCACGGTTCTCCTCCGTTTCACCTGGTAGTTCCAACAATCCCGAGGTAGAGGTCGTTCATCGGGAACTGTGCACAGTCTGGACCCAGGTTCAGAAGAACCTAGAGGCGTCCCAGAGCATACAAAAAACTCAGGCTGATAGAAAACGTTCTGCTAACCCCTTGTTTATGGTCGGGGATCTGGTGTGGTTATCGTCTAGGAACTTGCGTCTTAAGGTCCCGTCCAAGAAGTTTGCTCCCCGGTTTATTGGGTCGTATAAGGTCATTGAAGTCCTCAATCCTGTCTCCTTCCGGCTGGAGTTACCCCCATCTTTTCGTATACACGATGTGTTTCATGCCTCCCTCCTTAAACGCTGCTCCCCGTCCTTGGCTCCCTCGAGGAAACCTCCTGTTCCCGTTCTCACCCCCGAGGGGGTGGAATTCGAGGTGGCCAAGATTGTGGACAGCAAGATGGTCCAAGGCTCCCTCCAGTACCTGGTCCATTGGAGAGGATACGGGCCTGAGGAGAGGACTTGGGTACCCGCCCGGGATGTTCACACTGGGGTATTGGTCAGGAAGTTCCACCTTTGTTTCCCCAGTAAACCAGGTCCACTTAGAAAGGGTCCGGTGGCCCCTCATAAAAGGGGGGGTACTGTAAAGGATCTGCCAGGCACAGCTTCGGGGTTAACTTCCAGAGGTAATCAGTCTTCACCTGAGTCTATCTCTCTGAGACTGACTCCAGCTTCCACCACTCAGGCTGGCAGGCTTAGGAGTGGGAGAGCCTATCGCAGCCTGGCCAGACTCAGCTAGCTCCCGCCCTCTGTCTATTTATACCTGCCTTTCCTGTTCCTCCTTGTTTGTGATTCTTTCCGTGTGGTTTCCTGGCCCAGCTACAGCTCCTACTATTTGATCCTGCTCCATACTGACCCTGGCTTTCTGACTACTCTTCTGCTCTGCGTTTGGTACCTTGTGCTCTCCTGGTTTGACTTGGCTCGTTCACCACTCTGTTGCTCACGGTGTTGCCGTGGGCAACTGCCCCTTTCCCTTTGCTTTATATTCCCTTGTATGTTTGTCTCGTGCACTTACTGAGCGTAGGGACCGCCGCCCAGTTGTACCCCGTCGCCTAGGGCGGGTCGTTGCAAGTAGGCAGGGACAGAGTGGCGGGTAGATTAGGGCTCACTTGTCCGTTTCCCTACCCCTATCATTACAGGATCCTATTTTTTCTGTTTGTGTCAGTCAGGGCTCCGTTCCAATGGAAAGCTCAGACGGAACGTCGGAACGGAGCCCTAGAGCAGATGTGAACGAAGCCTAAGAGACATGGTCCTCCAGCAGCTCTCCAGGTAGCAATAGCTAACATTTTTAGGAACATTGCTAGACCTGTTTTACAAAAAATTCCTTTTAGTGCAAACCATACCCATACCCATATTGATCAAGCATCTAGATAACCAGAAATTACAGACAGCATTTCTACAATTCTTGTGGCAAAAGAAGAGACCTAGGATTGCATATAAAAAATTGGCACTGCCCAAGGTGGAGGGAGGCATTCAGCTACCACTTATACGATATTTCAATTTAGCGGCCATCTGCAGACATATAGGGGATTGGATACATAACACTAATTTGTACTCCAATGTTCAGCTGGAGCAGGATTTGGCTGGATCGGTTCCGCTGCAGGCCCTGTTACATCTGCCATATGCTCAACTGCCTAATAATGTTAAGTCAAGTCTGTTGCTGAAAGATACAATCGGTGCCTGGAAGGCGGTGCGGAAGCTTTTTGATCTTCCGTATGGTCTTTCTAAATTCTGGCCGTTGTGGGATAACCCCATGTTCCCACAGGGGAGTCAGAATAAATTGTTTTCGCAGTGGAGAGATGAAGGGATCAATGTCCTGGGCCAACTCATGAATGTTGAGGAGGGAAGATGGCTTACGTGGCAGGAGGTCTCTAGCAAATATAATTTGAGGGGAAATCAGTATCTGCAATATGCTCAAGTAACAGAGCTATGTAAAACCAAAGTCTGCAATATTGATGTAGTGGAGATGCGGGGAGCATTTGATGGGATGGTGCCGCAGGGTGGTACGGGAAGAAGTCTTGCAAGTTTATATGGTAAACTTCGGAATGCTCATCTTGATTCCTTTAGTACCTCCTGCTTTAGAACGTGGGAGGTGGAGCTGGAGGATCCAGAGATCTCCAGCAAAATTCGAAATGGATGGGAGAGGGTGAGGAAGGTCATGGTAAATGAACAGTGGCGTGAGATGCACTTCCGGCTTATGCACAGAGCGACATACGCCTTTAATTTATCCTATAGGGACGCTCCAGCTCACTATCTGCGTAGTTGTCCTAAATGTGACTTACACAAAGCTAATTTACTTCACGGGATGTGGTTGTGCCCACAAATTCGGGCGTTTTGGGATCTGGCTTTACAATTTATTAAAGACACCTGCGGGGAAGAGGTGCACGCAAACCCACAGGCAGTGTTGTTTCACTATATCCCCTTGGATCCAGGTGGGGAGGGACCACCTATAGTGGCCCGGAAAGGAATACATATGGTATTATTGGCTATCAAGAAGTGCATCTTGCGCCACTGGTTACAGGCATCGGTCCCGGAAATTGTGGAGGTCGTGACTACTCTCAAGACTTTATTGGGATATGATAAAACGGACCTAGAAAGACACAAAGAAAGGTCTACAGAACAATTTTTTAAAACTTGGCGTACATTCATTGAACAACATTATCCCACAGCAGAGATAGGGGTGTTCATGCGCACATTTCGACACACATCATGGTATAGTTCACAGAGTATCCAGGGCACGCTAGGCATGCTGATGGCTAGTTAAGAAAATGTTCACCGAGATGGAGGAGAGTTGGGGGGAGGGAAGGGAATTGTTGGCTTTGTTTTGCCTTATTAATTGCTTTGTAACTTAATGATGACAAGTAAAATGGAAAATAATTTTGAAGCTGGAACACATTATTTGATGTACGTATTATTGTTTGTGTGACACACACTGCATACTTGTAACTGTTCTGGCTTTGAATAAAAATACATTTGAAAAAAAATTCCTTTTAGTTAACAAAAAACACACAGAAGCATGAAAATTTATCTATAGTTTTTTTTTTTTGGTCCTTAACAGCATCACTCGCCCATTTTTCACCATCATAGTTGGCCCCTACCTTATTCTGCTGCATATCCAGTACCCCTTACAACCATCCCTATACCAACTCATTAGTAGCTTCCAATTACCACTCACCCATGCATCAAAAAGGGTCAAAAACAGTTCATGTGTTATGTAGACTAACTAAATATGCCTAAGCGCTTCAGGTCCTAGAAAGACAAATCAGCTAAAGCTGCTGCGAAATTCATTCAGCAGTTAGGACCTAGAAATGTAGAGGTGTTTGATTAGACAAGCCATTTCATTTCAGCACGCCACATTAAACCAAATCTAAACCAATATAACAGGGAGCTTGCTTTGCTTTTTGCTTAAAAAAACATGTTTCATTTACAACTAGATATAGTATTTTAATTTCTCCATTTAGTCGTCCCCATTGCAAATTTGAAGTACATATTTGTCTTTCATATAGATAAATAAAGCAGGTGTGTGGCATCGTAAAGCCTCTCGTTCTGTAATTTACTGCTTAGGATACAGCCGCTACATTCCGAAAGTAAAATTAACGCATTCTGAATATGAAAATAGAAAACAAACTAATAGATTTGAGCATATGTATGAATAATTTCCAAGCTCCGGTGTTATCATTTATATTCAGTGGTGTTTGGACAATTCACAGATAAAATTAATACAAATTATATGGACAAATGACTGCACCATATGTAAATATTCCGGCTGTTCTTCATTTTCATCCTTTCAGCTATGATCCAGCTGCTTATATTCAGAAAGGAATACATTTCCCCTGTTTCAAGATAAGTGAGATAAATACTGTAAGATCTAACATAAGTTTACATATTTGTACTATTGAAATGACTGAAGCTTAGTTTTTAGGACTGTGTTGAATATTTTGAGCTTATTGAGTCCTTGCTGCCAACTGACAGACTGAGAGGTACCCCTACCATTTAACCTTGACTTATTCACTATTACGGAAGTGGGTAGTAGACTCTCTATAACACAATCAACTCCCCCATGGAGGTGTGGTCTTTGCAGTAGGGTACTCACCAGGCTGTAGTCCCCAAGATAGTGTCCAATTGGTTACACATTTAGCCATAGCTTGTGGTTGGATGTCAGAAGTCTACACCTCACAACCAGGGTCGGAGTCATGAACCACCAAGAATATCAGGAATCAAGGCTAGAAAGAACAACAACATTCAGGCTGTAAAAGTCAGGAAAAGGAGGGTTTAAATCCCCCACCCGAGTGATGTCATCAGCGATCTCTGGTGGCCAAAGCATTGTAATGCAGCAAGCCAATCTGTACGTTGCACCACGGAGAGACCCGCACAGAGCAAGTGAGGTAACATTCCCATGTCCTTTACTAGTGCTAATTTAATTTAATCACCAATTTCCTGCCAATCTCATGGGGAACACACCATATCACATACATACCCACACACATATATTTAAAGTTTTCTCAGCTAAAATTATATGAAAATGTAATCTTCTTACCTCTTGACTTGTCATCTTCAGGACCTTCCAGTTTTCTTCTCTCCTCTTTTCTTACCTCTTTACTTCAAGCCTTATTCGGCGTCTCATCTCTACTTTGGAATTTCCATTCAGCAGTCTTACTATTGTTTCTTGTAAAAACAACCTAGAAACTCAAAACTAACTGAAGGCTCTTTTATACAGGCCAATAATCAGGCGAACGAGCGCTCATATGAACGCTCGATCACGATCATCCACCTGTGTAATATGCCCAGAGATCAGCAAAGCTTGTTTGTCGGCCGATCCGATCTTTCTTGCAGGCATTAAAATCATCGGTTGTCGGCAGTACATTTTCCTGTGTAAATATGGGAAGTGCGGCCGACCATAATGAAACGGTATGTGCTCGAACAGCCCAACTAGCAGTTGGGGGATGGTAATGCAGGTAAGGCAAGACAATTAGTGGTTATAGGGGATTCTATAGTTAGGAAGACGGATAAAATTATTTGTTACCAAGATCACATTAACCAAATGGTTTGCTGTCTCCCTGGTGCCAGGGTTCGACGTGTGTGGATAAATTACTGGAAGGGGCTGGTGATGATCCGGCTATTGTGGTTCATGTGGAAATCAATGACAGAATACATGGGGGGTGGAGTAGCCTTAATTTTTTTTTTTTTTTTTAAAGAACTAGGCTTTATTCTCTGGAATACTACCTGTGCTATGTGCATCACAGAAAAGACAGCCGGAGCTGAGGGAGTTAAATGCATGGCTTAAGTTTTGGTGTAAAGCCATGTTCACACAAGGCGGAAACACTGCGTAAAAGTAGACAGCGTAAACTGTACGTCCTAGAACCCGCAGGGAATTTTCTGGTGCAGTTTTTCAGGTGGAATGGCTGCTGTGGAAATCAGTGGTTTGAAAGAAAAAAAAGTTTATACTTACCCCGTTCTCCATAGTTATAGTGACGCATCTGTGCAGTCCGGCCTCCTGGGATGGCGCTGCAGCACATCTAATTGGCTGCAGCAGTCACATGAGATGAAACGTCATCCAAGGAGGCCAGCTTGGATGGAGAAGAGAAAAACCTGTTGTTATGACAATGCCCGGGTCGTAAGTATAAACCTTTTTATTAATTTTTGGGGGAAATTTTTTTTTGGGGTGAAAAGAGAGTTGCGCTCACAGTTTTTCCACAGCACAAATTGCAACATTTGCTATTTGTTGCCGGTTTCACTCCCCTTCCCAATGAATTCAATAAGGATAACCCGCAACTGAAAAACAGCAGTTCTGAAGCATAAATTGACATGTCGCAGATCAAAAAACTGCACTGCAGGTCAATTTATGAAAGTTTTTCTGTTTTTTTTTTTACATACTGTAGCGTGTGGATGAGATTTGTTCAAATCTAATCCACTCTGCTGCTACTGTAATATACTGCGGATTTTCTGCAATTAATTCCATTGCGGAAAATCTGCAGTGTTTAACGGTACGTGTGAACATACCCTAAGGGAGAAGGCTTTAGGTTCCTCAGACACTGGGCTTACTTGTCATTGAAGTACAAACTGTATTCTGCTAATGATTTGCACCTGAATGGAATGGTGGTCCGCTGTGCTCGGGATATAATTCTAGCAGGGGTGGCGGAGTATTTAAACTAGGGCTGAGGAGGGAGGCCAATGTAGAAAAAAAGGGGTAGGTAGGTTAGATAGGGGTCAGACTATACTGTTGGGGGAGCTACTCTATGTGTTGTCTCCTTCTTAGTAGACTAATGGTTACATCAGATTGACCCGGAGACATCTGTAGAGCAACTGAGCCCAGCATTTCACTGACATCTGCTACACCAGTAATACTGCATCTTTACCTTTCCTCAAGACGTTTAGGAGAAGGATACCATCAGGACTATTGGACTGACTTGGTGGATTCATTAGGTCGTTCTGAGCTGCTGAGTATTTATTTTAGTTTATGTATGTTTTAAAAGAGTTTTATAGGACAACTGAACTTAGCCTGCTCCAACCTTTTTTAGAGTGTGCATAACACAACTGTAGAAAATAAAGGGGTAGTTAGGTTAGAGAGGGGTCAGACTATACTGGTGTGTGTTGGGGGGGGGGGTGTGGAATGGACTGTGGGGAAAGGATTAGGCAACAGGATAAGGAGATCCATTTGTTATAAAACAACGTTGAAAATAAATATGCCCACAAAAAGTATATAAAAAAAAAAAATAATTTCTGATACTGAATGTAGAAACTTGTAAGTTAACTTAAAGCGTATGTTCATAAACGCCAGAAGTCTAGCAAGCAAAATGGGGGAGCTTGAAGCCTTGGTATCATATCGATAGTATATTGATATAGTTGAAACATGTCCGGACTCTTCACATGATGGGGCAATGGAATATGTCTGTATGTTATAGACGTGATATGAAGGTGAGTGTATAAAAGGCAATAGTGGGTGAAGATTGTGGATAGGAGGAGATTCAAACATTGTAAATGGAAATATAAAAAGGAGGAAATCACTAAAATATATATGTTTGTGTTATCTATAGACTCCCCAATATAACCGAGGAGATAGAAGATCAGCTATATAAACAGATAGAGCGGCTGCACAGGCTGGTAGTATAGTGATAATGGGAGATTTTAATTACTCAGATATTTATTGGGGTCAGGGTTCAGCTAAAACTGAAAAGGGGAGAACATTCCTCAACTTGTTGCAGGATAATTTTATGGCCCAGTTTGTAAAAGACCCAACAAGAAGTGATGCTTTGTTGGGTCTCATCATTTCTAACAATGCAGAGCTTGTTGGGAACGTCACTGTTGGTAACACTTTGGTAACATTGACAATAAAGCCTTGTAAAATTGACCACAATATAATTTCAGTTTGCCTAAACTGTAAAAAAAAAATAGTCTGGGAGGGGGGCAAAAGCACTTCATTTTAAGCCCTTTATAACCTCAGTGCTTGCACGTTGTAAGTGGGAAAAAAACCAAAACCCTTTTCCCATTTCCCCCCACAAGTAATGTAAGAAACAAAAACATAATTGACAGTGTCACGCCCATGTAGTGCATTTCGTAAAAAAAAATGCGCTACAATCAGTGTTTTTTGGCCACTTTGTCTCCCACAAAAATGTTTAATAAAAAGTGATCAAAAAGTCGCATGTACCCCAAAATGATATCAATAAAAAAAATAAGCCCTCACACCGCTCAATCAACGAAAACATAAAAAGTTATGTCCCCCAGCATATTGAGACACAATACAAATGCTGTTTTTTTAAGAAAATGTTTCGATTTTGTAGAAGTAAAACATAAGGTAATTATATAAATTTGGTATCTCTGTAACCGTGTTGACACACAGAATAAAGTAAACACCCCTTTTACCACATGGTGAATGCCATAAAAACAAAGCCTGAAAAGAATGGGGAAATTGCACTTTTTTCCATTCCACCTTACAAAATAATTTTTCAACGTTTTTCAGCACATTACGTGGTACATTAAATGGTGCCATTAACATCTACAATTTGTCCTGCAATAAAAAGCCATCATATGGCTATCTCAATGGGAAATAAAAAAAAGTTATGGCTCTTGAAAGGTGAAGAGGAAAAGCGAAAAATGAAAAAAATTAAAATGGCCTGGTCATTAAAGGGTTGAAACGGACAATTCCCCAGGTTGAAGGCTGCACCACTGTACATAGACTGGGAACAAAATATGTCAAATAACAGTACAAATGCTAAATGGGAATGCGTACAATTGTACTGCAAAATGTATTTCCATAGGCAACAAATCTAAACGGTTAATATAAACTCCACATGGCTTACACCTATTGTTAAAGGGGCAAAAAATGGGCAACAAAAAATATAAATCCTACCATTCAGCTTTAGCCTTTGAAAATTACAAAGAACCTATTGCGTACCTCCAGTTTTACTGACATTCTATAGAAAAATTATTCTACTGCAGCGATTCTGCTTCTAACTACAGTACGGACTATCTATAGTCCGTGCTACTGGCAGCTCATAACTGTGCATTAGGAAAAAGAGCCTCCTGCAGACTCTAGAACGGCCGCTAGTGCTGTAGGATTACATTCAATTCTACACTGCTGGGGACCGTCTGCATAGGGGAGCTATGGACATAAACAGAACGCTCTTTGTCCTACTGCAGAGTTATGAGCCGCCGGCAGCACGGACTATAGACAGTCCATGCTGTATTCTGAAGCAGAATCGCTAATTCAAGTTATTTATAAAAATTATTATTGTGCACACTCCTGCACTATAATCATTTTTCTATATAATGTCTGTGAAATTGGAGGTACGCTATAATAAAATCAGCAAAAATACAAAATTAAAGGTAGGTGACCAAAGATATCAAAATAAATTTCCAAAAATTATTTAAGTATATAAATGAAAAACAATATATATAAGCTCAGAACATGTAGGTCCCCTAAATAGTGGTAGTGGGGAATTGGACAAGGGGGATCAAGAGAAGGCAGAGTTACTAAATGGGTTTTTTAGCTCTGTATATACAACAGAAGAAAAAGCAGCTGATGTAGCCGGTGCCAGTGCTGTTAATATATCAGTTTATATACTGAATTGGCTGAATGTAGATATGACCAAGCTAAGTTACATAAAATAAACGTACACAAGGCCCTGGGACCAGATGAGTTACACCCTAGAGTTCTTAAAGAACTTAGTTCAGTTATTTCTGTCCCCCTACTCATAATATTCAGTTATTATCTAGTGACTGGTATAGTGCCAAGGGACTGGCACAAGACAAATGTGGTGCCTATTTTCAAAAAGGGCTCTAGGTCTTCCCCATGTAATTATAGACCAGTAAGCTTAACATCTATTAAGAATGTTTAAGGGGCTCGGAGCAGGTGACATAAAATAGTATTATAAGTAACAGCCAGCACAGATTTACTAAGGACAGAAGTTGTCAGGCCAACCTAATTTGTTTTTATGAAGAGCTGAGCAGAAGCCTAGACAGAGGGGCCGCTGTGGATATAGTGTTTTTGGACTTAGCAAAGGCATTTGATACTGTCCCTCATAGATGTCTAATGAGTAAATAAAGGTCTATAGGTTTTGAATGTATATTTTGTATTTGGATTGAAAATTGGCACCAGGAATGTATCCAGAGAGTTGTGGTCAAAGATTCCTACTCTGCATGGTCACCGGATATAAGTGGTGTACCCCAGGGTTCAGTGCTGGGACCACTATTATTCAACGTATTTATTAATGATATAGAGGATGGGATTAATATCACTATTTCTATTTTTGCAGATAACACCAAGCTATGTAGTATTGTTCAGTCTATGGAATACGTTCGTAAATTACAAGCCGACCTGGATATACTGAGTGTTTGGGCATCCACTTGGCATATGAGGTTTAATGTGGATAAATAAGTTGTGTCTCTATATCAATCAGCTGCTCCTAAGACCAGCAGGATACTGTTGTGTATTAAAAGAGGCATGGAGTCGCAGGACAGGGATATAATATTACCACTTTACAAAGCATTAGTGAGGCCTCCTCTAGAATATGCAGTTCAGTTCTGGGCTCAAGTTCATAGCCCCATGTGTTAGATAATATACAAAAAAGCAACTAGACCAGGGGTGCCAAACTCTTTTTCACCGAGGACTACATCAGCCTTATGGTTGCCTCCAAAGGGCCGATTGTAATTGTAAGACTGTATAAATCTAACAGCTCACATAACTGTTAAGGATTTATGCACAACCAAGACACAATCTCGATGTAGAAGTAAACCAGGGTTGCCAACCTCCACTACAGTAATTTCTGGACAAATGAGCTAAAAATAACGGACAGACCAAAATTTTACAGACACATTTCAAAATCATTGCCTGTGCACTGTGCTATGTGCTAGGAGTGACTCACCAATCACAGCTCTTCTTAGATTTCCTACGCTAACTAAGGTGATATTTTCTCTAATTAGTGTCGTTCACTTTCCCCTTTTTTCTCCCCCTGGCCCAGACCACTGTGACGACTTTTTCCAGCCATGCCTCGTCTCTGCAGAATTTGACAAACAGACATGTTGGTTTCTCGCTTTTCCAGCACCCTCCCCACCTATACCCCATCCCAGTCTAAACAAACTAGTAATCCACAGTGCCCCAGATAATGATTCCTCAGTGCTCGACACAATAAAAGTGCCCCCTCAGTAACTGTGCCCCCACACAGTAATAATGCCCCAATTGAACACACAGTAGATAGCACCACACACACACACACACACACACACACACAGCCCCCTGTAGATAGCCCACCACACACAGTCCCCTGTAGATGGTGCCACTCAACCCCTCTTGTAGAGAGTGCCACACAGCCCTCCCTTGTACAGAGTGCCAAACAGCCCCCTTTGTACAGTGCCACACAGTCCCCCTTGTAGATAGTGCCACACAAACCCCCTCCTTGTACAGAGTGCCACAGAGCCCCCCTTGTACAGAGTGTCACACAGCCCCCCTTGTACAGAGTGCACACAGCCCCCCTTGTACAGAGTGCCACACAGTCCCCACCTTGAAGAGAGTGTCACACAGTCCGCCCCTTGTAGAAAGTCACACACATAGGGCCCAGAGTGCCCCAGGCCACATATTCCCCGGGGCTTACCGCTGCCGCTCGCTCTCCACTCTACCTGGTATGACTCACATTTAGCAGCAGGTCATGAGGTGGTGGTCTCTGTGAGGTCGGTGCCGACCTCGGAATGAACCAGTGGAGTCACCTGACCTGAGGCAGTCACCTGACCTCACATCACTGACGTGAAGTCAGGTGACTCAGGTCAGGTGACTGGAGTGGTCCACTCCCTGCACCGACCTCACTCAGACTTAGAAGTCAAACTTAGAAGTCCTGCTGTTGTGGTGCTGCATGTAAAAACTTGATTCAGGTTTTTACATACAGCGAACCTCACGGAAAAACCGGATTCAGGTTTTTAGATACAGCGAACCTCGCGGAAAAACCTGATTCAGGTTTTTACATTCAGCGAACCTCGCGGAAAAACCTGATTCAGGTTTTTACATACAGCGAACCTCGCGGGCCACATAAAATGAGGTGGCGGGCCGGATTAGCTATGCAGAAAGATTAAAAGAATTACATTTATTGAATCTTGAAAAGAGACGTCTAAGGTGAGACATGATTAACCCCTTAATACCGAAGGTATTTTAAACCTAAATGACTAAGCAATTTTTTAAAGGCTATGTACACCTTTGAACTGCATTGGTATTTTAAAATAAACAGGCCAGTCAGTATGTTTAGTGTAACTTTATAATTAGTTTTCATAAAAAAATATTTTAACTTTTTGAGATACAACTTCTCTTTACAGAGAAACTGTAACGTTTGCTATGACCTGAATCCGTCAGTCCCACAGAACTGATGGGTTCAGTGTCAACGGTTCCTGCGTGTGTCTAACACTCAGGATCCACCTGTAATCTATCACATCTAAGTTATGAACACGCAGGACCCGCTGTCACTGAACCCATCAGTTCCGACGGGAACAGGATCCTGACCTGGAACAGGATTTAGCACTACATACAGATGCTCTGTATAGAGAATACAGAGCAGCTGTATTTTAAAAAGTAAAATAAATTTTTAATAAAAACTAATTATAAAGTTACACCAAACACACTGACTGACCTGTTTATTAAAAAAAAAAAAAAAATGCCCATCAAAGGTTTACATAGCCTTTACGTTTTTTTCCATTGTCGCATTCACAAGCTTTAACTTTTTTTATTTTTCCGTCGAGATGTTTAAGGACTTTTTCGGGACAAGTTGTATTTTTTAATAGCACCAATTGGGGGGGGGGGGGTAATGAAAAAAAAACCTGAAATTTCACAATTCTTTTTTGCGTCTTATATTTACACCTTTTACCGAGTGGTATAAATAACAAAGTAACTTTATTCAGTGGGTTGTTACAATTGCGGTGATACCAAATTTATATAGTTTTTATGTTTAACTACCTTTACACTATGAAAACACTTTATTTTCAAAATTATTTGTTTTTGTGTCGCCATATTTTAAGAGCCATAATTATATACAGATAGCTGAATGAGGTCTTTTTTTGTGTGGGATGACTCTTAGTTTTTATTGGTACCATTTTGGAATACATGCAGCTTTTTGATCACTTTTTATCAAATGTTCCTCAAGGCCAAATTAATCACAGTGGCGTACACTATATCATCATGTCAGCACCTTGCTTGACATGCTAGACATTTTCTCTTTCTTAAAGCATACCTAACTTTTTAAGTGATTTTTCAGAATAAGCAGTCATGTGTACATTAGGAATATCCCTTTTTCTGTCCTTTATTTTAATTGTATTCTGCATTTTTTTGCCGTTTTCCTCTCTATCTCTAATTCTCAGGTTTGTTTGTTTTTAAGCTAGTGGGCTATCATGTCTTTATACACACAGCACACAGAGAAGAGGAGAATCCTGCTCTCCTTTATCTGTCTATCATTTATACAGAAGCTGCAGTAGCGTAGAGTAGATTATAGAGCAGTGTAGCAGAGAATAAAGCACTGGGTTGAGATATAACATCAAGGAACTGCAGCACGTCTGTCTGTGTCTTATTCACTCTGATCCTGCTCCCCCTCCCCTATGCATAGACTAATATTGGCATTTCATTGTCTCTTTCTCTCTCTGCTCCCTCCTCCTTCTCCCCCTCTCTATAGACTTGTATTGGCATTGTGTCTGACTCACTCTCTCAATGCTCCCTCCTTCTGCTCCCCCCTTCCTTCCCCATAGACTTCTATGGGCAGCACCTTGTCTGTGTTTCTTTCTCTCTCTGTTTTCTCCTACTGCTCCCTCCTCCTGCCTGTTCCCCCTCCCTTTCTATAGACTTTTATGGACAGGTGGTGAAGAGACACCACCCCACCATCTGCAGTCTGTCAATTCTGCTCTGTAACTAAGGATAGATTTTGCCTGACAACAGGGGGTGGACAGCAGATTACAGTAAGGAAGACACCTACTGACAGTAACTTCAAACAGAATGTGCATGATTAAACAAGTACATTTGAACAATAAGTACATTGCAAAGTTGATCTACATCAGGTATACTATTAGATTAGCATATGTTTTTAAAGTCCATTTAGATTAGCTCTTTGTCAGTCTTGTTTTTATTTGATGTGTTTTCCCACCAAGCCATGCTACCTTTTTTAAAATTGTCTAGTGAGGCACAAATATAAATTCTTAAATTAGTCCAAAATGAATTGCGCCAAATTTTTACAATGATGTTGATTTTTCAAAGAAGCTCTGTGACCAACATTTTTTTTTCTTAAAATTAGGAACTTACAAGTTACTTCTATTAGAAATAAGTTATCATTTAGATAGGGTGAAGAGTTATAATCATATCTTATAATAAATTCATACTTATTAGATCAACTTTTGAGAAAAAAAACCTTTTTGAAAGATATAAAATTAAAATTATTTTTATACAAAAAGTTAATTTGACAATTCTCATAACTTTATAAAGTCATAATTCAAATAATAAAATACATTCAAGAAAGTCCTAGTATTCTAAGACCATTTTAATATAATGAGATGAATCATAATTTTATGAAAAGGTAAATGTATTCATAGTATATAATTATTCAGCGATAAGATATTCTGTTGTTAATTGAAACCTGTATTTGTATAAATAATCGTTTTCTATTCAGGACGATTATGACAAGTCCTTTATGGTTTACGTGAAAGATTATGTAATATATTATTATTTATTATTGTATTATATATTTACATTATGTTATTACTATTTTAAGCATTATTATATTTTTATAATATTCATAGTTTTATTATGTATAATAATAATAATAATAATAATAATAATAATTATTATTATTATTATTATTATTATCATCAGCAATAGTAGTAATAGCAGTAGTAGTGTATTTTTAAAATGGTGCCACTATATAAAAATTCATTATCATTATATAAATATAAGCATATTGACTATGTAATTATCCTGTTCTAGGTCACTTCCAGCCTACGCAGATATACTGTAGTTTATTTCTTGATTTACAGCCTTTTCTCAGTATAAGGGCAAACACAGCAGGAAACAGAGGTTTTACAGCTTTTCCTAATGTGCTTATTTTACACATCACCCTTTCTTTTTTTTTTAACCTAGCATCCCAAATAATTGTATCTTCCAGCTGTTGTACCATATGACTGCTAGGACTGATTTTCATTCTTTCCTTCCAAAATTTAAATTGCATCATTGACTATAATGAACTCATCAAGTTAGAAAGACAGAACAAAAAAAATCCAAAGAAAAATCAAACCTTCCATGTTCCATGTTAATAAGGATTTGCAGTGTTAGTGAAGTCTGTTAAGACTGATGCCTACATCAGAAGCAGCTTATCATAGCTATCAAAATGTGACAATTGGGTGGCTATTTGGTTCTTCTAAAGAGGCTCTGTCACCAGATTTTCAAACCCCTATCTCCTATTGCAGCAGATCGGCGCTGCAATGTAGATAACAGTAACGTTTATTTATTTTTTCAAAAACGAGCATTTTTGGCCAAGTTATGACCATTTTTATATTTATGCAAATGAGCCTTTCTTATGTACAACTGGGCGTGTTTAAAGTTATGTCCAACTGGGCGTGTATTGTGTATGTACATCTGGGCATATTTACTTGTTTTACTAGCTGGGCGTTGTGAATAGAAGTGTATGATGCTGACGAATCAGCATCATCCACTTCTCTTCGTTACCACCCAGCTTCTGGCAATGCACAGACACACAGCGTGTCCTCGCTCATCCGACGCGATGAAGTTCCTGTGGGAGGAAGTGAGTGACGTCACAGCGTGATCTGGCGAGGACACGCTGTGTTTCTGTGCACTGCCATGCCTCGACAGGTCAGAGCTGTTTTGGTGCCACAAGGGTGACCTAAATAATATTAGGCAGGTGGTATTAATGTTATGGCTGAACAATGCAATTACTCCAGGATTTTATATTGGGGAGAATTTTTCGTACATATGTATTCGTTTTTTCTCTTTGTTTTGTGCTCTGTTTACATCAGTATTAATTTTGGGGAATTTGAGGTCAGCAACTTATTAGTTTGACAATTCTTACAAAAATGATATCTTGAATTTGATCTTGTCACATCTCAGTGTCCCTTTCAGTACAGTTGCCTGGATTGGAGAAGGATATAGCAGAAGCTCAATAATTCACTTTTTAATAGCTCTACTTACCATTCTATAATCTGTTATGCTTTTACAGAATTTTCTTCTACAAATGAGGGCTCACAATGTGATTTTTCATGGGGCTGGAAAGTAGAGAAAGCTTTCATATGGGAAAAAAATGATTTCACTGGGAAAAACAGAACACTACAAACTCCTAGTGTCCCTGGAGAAGGTAACTTATTTCCGGCAGCTTCATAAATCCTATCTTATGGACACTACCCTAAGCTCAATTACTCAAACTAGAGAAAAAATATGCAAACGCCAACTGGGAGCGGCAGAAAAGGCTTTATTACACATGACACAGCTGTTATCCAAGCAGAAAAATAAAGCACATACTACAGTATAGGGGAATACTATAGAAGAGAAATATAGCCTTTGCTCAGGCTACAAAGAAAAATAGCAAAGACAACTTTTTTTTTTATGCAAAAGAATGAAATCATAAGAAACATAGTACTGATAAGGTTCTATTCACATCGCATTAAGGGGCTACATTTGGTGTACAGAATAAACCTTGGAAATTTCCTGGCATATGCGCCGAATGTAAAGTCCCGACATATGCCACTGTATACCATATAGTGGCAAACTGTATGTCATCTAAAGGCCCCCATAAAAAAAAAATTATGACGCGCAGTATACATTTTTATAGTGGCCCACTGTATAGGAAAGCACAGCAAAAAGGTATACAATATTCAGTTTTTTACTTTTTTAAGATACAGCTTCTATGTATCCTGTATACATAGAAGCTGTATCTTGTCATCAAAGCTGATTCCGTCAGATCAGCAGGTTTGACGTCCCAGCTTAAAGCTGGTCCTGCTTGAACCAGATAATAACAATCACATCTAAGTTTATGAACTTAGATCTGATCGTTATTTGCTGTATCCTTTTTGTCAGAGACACGCAGGATCCAGCTTTTAGCCGCACCGTCAATCCTGCTGAACTGACGGAATCTGCTTTAAAATCACCTAAAACATTATTTTATTTTTAAAAATATATATTAAAGAGGCTCTGTCACCAGATTTTGCAACCCCTATCTGCTATTGCAGCAGATAGGCGCTGCAATGTAGATTACAGTAACGTTTTTATTTTTAAAAAACGAGCATTTTTGGCCAAGTTATGACCATTTTTGTATTTATGCAAATGAGGCTTGCAAAAGTCCAAGTGGGCGTGTTTAAAGTAAAAGTCCAAGTGGGCGTGTATTATGTGCGTACATCGGGGCGTTTTTACTACTTTTACTAGCTGGGCGTTCTGACGAGAAGTATCATCCACTTCTCTTCAGAACGCCCAGCTTCTGGCAGTGCAGACACAGCGTGTGCTCGAGAGATCACGCTGTGACGTCACTCACAGGTCCTGCATCATGTCGGACGAGCGAGGACACATCGGCACCAGAGGCTACAGTTGATTCTACAGCAGCATCGGCGTTTGCAGGTAAGTCGATGTAGCTACTTACCTGCAAACGCTGATGCTGCTGCAGAATCAACTGTAGCCTCTGGTGCCGATGTGGCCGACACGATGCAGGACCTGGGGCAGGAAGTGAGTGACGTGACAGCGTGATCTCTCGAGAACACGCTGTGTCTGCACTGCCAGAAGCTGGGCGTTCTGAAGAGAAGTGGATGATACTTCTCGTCAGAACGCCCAGCTAGTAAAAGTAGTAAAAACGCCCCGATGTACGCACATAATACACGCCCACTTGGACTTTTACTTTAAACACGCCCACTTGGACTTTTGCAAGCCTCATTTGCATAAATACAAAAATGGTCATAACTTGGCCAAAAATGCTCGTTTTTTAAAAATAAAAATGTTACTGTAATCTACATTGCAGCGCCTATCTGCTGCAATAGCATATAGGGGTTGCAAAATCTGGTGACAGAGCCTCTTTAAGTTCAAAGGTGTATAAAGTATTTAAGTCATCAAGAAGTTTAATGAAAAATGCTAAATAATAAAGACTTGTAAACAATTCAGAATAACAATGGCTTCCGGTTTCTTGGAACATATGTCTTTCTGCTGTTATCAAAGCTTTGAGGAACCTTAATCTTCTATGATAAGAACAAGTCCTGTAGTGCAGTGACTGGTGTAAAAACCTCAATGAAGTTAAGTCACTGAATAATAAAGGAACGCCACATAGGTTGCCAAAACAGCTAGCAAAATGCAATGTTCTCCAATAAACATCAAGACAAATACACCTAATTTCATGAAAATGTTGCTATAGATTATGAGGCTGACGCCTTGTACTGTGCTTATTGAATAGTCTTTCATCAGCACAGGCAGAATAGATTTCTCTTAACACCCGGCTGCATGAACTGTGGCTCAGATTAGTTATTTTTAGTATTACTAAGAACAAAAAGCATTTTTACTTTAGCTTATTATAAAAATGGGATATATTATTCTATGAAAGGTTCATCATGACTACAGCAAGATCTGAGAAAGAAAAGAATACTGTCATCAGTACACTACATAGAAAAAATTGATAAAACTCAAGTATAAACAGTGTAACAAATACATTATGTGCTATTCGCTTAATAATCAAGTCTTAAAAATTCCCTTACCTAAATACATCCTTATTATTATACATAGGAGGCAGTATTATAGTAGTTATATTCTTGTACATAGGAGGCAGTATTATAGTAGTTATATTCTTGTACATATGATGCAGTATTATAGTATTAGTAGTATTATATTATTGTACATACTGTAGGGGGCAGTATTATGGTAGTTATATTCTTGTACCTAGGAGCAGTATTATAGTAGTTATATTCTTGTATATAGGGAGCAGTATTATAGTAGTTATATTCTTGTACATAGGGGGCAGTATTATAGTAGTTATATTCTTGTACATAGGAGGCAGTATTATAGTAGTTATATTACTGTATATAGGGGGCAGTATTATAGTAATTATATTCTTGTACATAGCAGACAGTATTATAGTAGTGATATTCTTGTACGTAGGGGGCAGTATAATAGTAGTTATATTTTTGTACACAGAGAGGGTATTATAGTAGTTATATTCTTGTATATAGGAAGCAGTATTATAGTAGTTATATTCTTGTACATAGTGAGCAGTATTATAGTAGTTATATTCTCGTACATACTGTAGGAGGCAGTATTATAGTAGTTATATTCTTGTACAAAGGGAATAGTATTATAGTAGTTATATTCTTGTATATAGGGGCAGTATTATAGTAGTTATAATCTTGTACGTAGAGGACAGTATTATAGTAGTTATATTCTTGTACCTAGGAGCCGTATTATAGTAGTTATATTCTTGTATATAGGGGCAGTATTATAGTAGTTATGTTCTTGTACATAGGGAGCAGTATTATAATAGTCATATTCTTGTACATACGGGGCAGTATTATAGTAGTTATATTCTTGTACATAGAAGTCAGTATTATAGTAGTTATATTCTTATAAGGGGGCAGTATTATAGTAGTTATATTCTTGTACATAGGGAGTAGTATTATAGTAGTTATATTCTTGTACATAAGGGGCAGTATTATAGTAGTTATATTCTTGTACATAGGAGTCAGTATTATAGTAGTTATATTCTTGTACATAGGAAGCAGTATTATAGTAGTTATATTCTTGGAGATAGGAGTCAGTATTATAGTAGTTATAATCTTGTACATAGGGGGCAGTATTATAGTAGTTATATTCTTGTGCATAGGGGCAGTATTATAGTGGTTATATTCTTGTACATAGGAGGCAGTATTATAGTAGTTATATTCTTGTACATAAGGGGCACTATTATAGTAGTTATATTCTTGTACATAGGAGTCAGTATTATAGTAGTTATAATCTTGTATATAGGGAGCAGTATTATAGTAGTTATATTCTTGTACATAGGGGGCAGTATTATAGTAGTTATATTCTTGTACATAGGAGGCAGTATTATAGTAGTTATATTACTGTATATAGGGGGCAGTATTATAGTAATTATATTCTTGTACATAGCAGACAGTATTATAGTAGTGATATTCTTGTACATAGGGGGCAGTATAATAGTAGTTATATTTTTGTACACAGAGAGGGTATTATAGTAGTTATATTCTTGTATATAGGAAGCAGTATTATAGTAGTTATATTCTTGTACATAGTGAGCAGTATTATAGTAGTTATATTCTCGTACATACTGTAGGAGGCAGTATTATAGTAGTTATATTCTTGTACAAAGGGAATAGTATTATAGTAGTTATATTCTTGTATATAGGGGCAGTATTATAGTAGTTATAATCTTGTACGTAGAGGACAGTATTATAGTAGTTATATTCTTGTACCTAGGAGCCGTATTATAGTAGTTATATTCTTGTATATAGGGGCAGTATTATAGTAGTTATGTTCTTGTACATAGGGAGCAGTATTATAATAGTCATATTCTTGTACATACGGGGCAGTATTATAGTAGTTATATTCTTGTACATAGAAGTCAGTATTATAGTAGTTATATTCTTATAAGGGGGCAGTATTATAGTAGTTATATTCTTGTACATAGGGAGTAGTATTATAGTAGTTATATTCTTGTACATAAGGGGCAGTATTATAGTAGTTATATTCTTGTACATAGGAGTCAGTATTATAGTAGTTATATTCTTGTACATAGGAAGCAGTATTATAGTAGTTATATTCTTGGACATAGGAGTCAGTATTATAGTAGTTATAATCTTGTACATAGGGGGCAGTATTATAGTAGTTATATTCTTGTGCATAGGGGCAGTATTATAGTGGGTATATTCTTGTACATAGGAGGCAGTATTATAGTAGTTATATTCTTGTACATAAGGGGCACTATTATAGTAGTTATATTCTTGTACATAGGAGTCAGTATTATAGTAGTTATAATCTTGTACATAGGGGGCAGTATTATAGTAGTTATATTCTTGTGCATAGGGGCAGTATTATAGTCGTTATAATCTTGTACATAGGGGGCAGTATTATAGTAGTTATATTTTTGTACATAGGTAGTAGTATTATAGTAGTTATATTCTTGTACATAAGGGGCAGTATTAAAGTAGTTATATTCTTGTACATAGGGGACAGTATAATAGTAGTTATATTCTTGTATAAAGGAGGCAGTATTATAGTAATAATATTCTTGCATAAATGGAGCAGTATTATAGTAGTTATATTCTTGTACATAGGAGGCAGTATTATAGTAGTTATAATCTTGTACATAGGGGGCAGTATTATAGTAGTTATATTCTTGTGCATAGGGGCAGTATTATAGTCGTTATAATCTTGTACATAGGGGGCAGTATTATAGTAGTTATATTTTTGTACATAGGGAGTAGTATTATAGTAGTTATATTCTTGTACATAAGGGGCAGTATTAAAGTAGTTATATTCTTGTATAAAGGAGGCAGTATTATAGTAATAATATTCTTGCATAAATGGAGCAGTATTATAGTAGTTATATTCTTGTACATAGGAGGCAGTATTATAGTAGTTATATTCTTGTACATAGGAGGCAGTATTAGGCTGGAATCACACGAGCATGTTCGGTCCATAGAGGACAGAACGTATTTCGGCCGCAAGTCCCGGACCGAACACACTGCAGGGAGCCGGGCTCCTAGTATCATAGATATGTACGACGCTAGGAGTCCCTGCCTCTCCGTGGAACTACTGTCCCGTACTGAAAACATGATTATGGTATAGTAGTTATAGTAGTAGTTATATTCTAGTCCACAGAGAGAAAAATTTTGGCATATATTTATTTTTTCATTGGGACAGTAAGAATTATAACAATAACAACAACAATAATAATAATAATAATAATAATAATAATAATAAAGACAATCTCTGACATTCATATTAGTGTTTCTTTGTTCAGAATTATAAACAACAGTTTTCTAAAAACAGAAATCTTTGAGTAGCCCCAAGGAGTTTGGGAGTTCCACAGCCACTTCATTCTGGAAACGTAGGATAGTGTAGACTCATTACTCATGATCTCCTGTCATGTATCCACAACATGGCAAAATATAGTTAATTGTCGGATATTTTGAATACCAGCTAAAGGCGCCTTTAACCCCTTGCGTACCTTCGACGTAATAGTACGTCGCTGGCCGCTTATTCCAGCGTACCTTCGACGTACTATTACGGCGCAGGAATAAACTGTCACTATGTGAAATCACATAGTGACAGAACAGCGGCGGCAGCTGTCATTGACAGCAAACCGTCTCTGCTACCGGCCTGGGGACCAATTAGCAGTCCCCAATGCCGGCGATTGCTGTGATTGGTCAGTCTCTGAAGACTGACCAATCACAGCCGTCTGTGACGTCGTCTGCAGGAGAAAGCTCCTGTCACTTTCTCTGATCTCCTCACTTCTGTGAGATACGTGAGGAGATCAGAGAAAGCGGTGTAAAAAAAAACAAACACTATTTTTATTAACCCCTTCCCGATAATGGGCGTATAGTAACGCCCTGAGGATGAAGCGGGCACAGGAGCTGTGCTCGCTCCATCTTCATCGGATGTCGGCTGTAATATACAGCCGACATCCCACTGCAACTACAGCGATCACTGTCCTCTCCGATCGCTGTAGTTTAACCCCTTAAATGCCACTGTCAATAGCGACAGCGGCATTTAAGTGATTGATACAGAGGGAGGGGGCTCCCTCTGCACCCCATTGCCCCCCCCCCCGCGAAAAATCGCGGGGTTCTGATGGTTGCAATGGCAACCAGGAAGCCTAGCAACGGCTTCCTGGTTGCCAGGTACGGGAGCCTATTAGGTCCTGCCCAAGGCAGGACGTAATAGGCTCAACGGTCAGTTGTAAAGTGACAGTTACATTACACTGCACTACATCAGTACATACAGAAGTAGTGCAGTGTATTGTGCAGTGGATCAGAAGATCAGATCTTCCAGTCCCCTAGTATGTGTAAAATAAAAAGTGAAAAAAAAGTTAAAAAAAAGTTTTAGATAAATAAATAAATACAAGTTTTAGGTAATAAAAACAATAATCGCCTTGTTTCCCTGATCAAGCCCTTTATAATTAGAAAAAAAATAAAAAAAAAAGACAAAAACTAGACATAATAGGTATCGCCGCGTTCGTATCGGCCTGACCTAAAAAAAAATATCATATTATTTATCCCACACGGTGAACACCGTAAAAAAAATACCATAAAAAACAATGGCAGAATTTCCTTTTTTGGTCACGTTTCAAAAAAATGGAATAAAAAGTGATCAAAAAGTCGCGCGTAGCCAAACATGGTACCAATAAAAACGACAGTGTGTCACGCAAAAAATGTATGTACTCCGCACAGATTACATATGCCCCCACATTATAAACTGAAACACCAGTAAAACACTAAACAAAACTACTACCAAGCAAAATCTGCACTCCAAAAGCCAAATGGCGCTCCTTCTGGGCCTGGCAGTGTGCCCAAACAGCGGTTTATGACCACATATGGGGTATTACCGTACTCTGGAGAACCGCTTAACAATTTATGGGGCGTATGTCTCCAGTGGTACAAGCTGGGCACAACACATTGTGCACTGAAATAGCATATATGTGGAAAATGTCAATTTTCAATCTGCAACATCCACTGTGCACTAATTTCTGCAAAACCTTTGGGGGTCAAAATGCTCACTACACTTCTAGATGAATTCCTTGAGGGGTGTAGTTTCCTAAATGGGGTCACTTCTCGGGAGTTTTCACTGTACTCGTACCTCAGCGCAATGCAACATGGCGTCAAAAACAAATTTTGTAAAATCTCCACTCCAAAAACGAAATTGCACTTTTTCCGTTTAGACCCTTGCCGTGTGTCCAAATAGCCGTTTACAACCACATATGGGGTATTTCCGTAATCAGGAGAAATTGTGTAACACATTTTGGGGTGTCTTTTCTCCTGTATTCCTTGTGGAAATGAAAAATTCTGAGCTAAAGCTACAGGTTATTGGAAAAAAAAAATGTTTTCATTTTCACGGACCAATTCTAATAAAATCTATAAAACACCTGAGGGCTCAAAATGCTCACTACACCTCTAATTTAATTCTTTCAGGGGTATAGTCTCCAAATTGGGATCACATCTGGGGAATTTCTACTGTACTGGTACTTCAGGGACTCTGCAAATGCGACATGGCCCCCAGAAACCAATTCAGCAAAATCTGAGCTGCAAAATCCAAATGGTGCTCCGTCCCTTCTGAGCCCTGCCGTGGGTCCAAACAGCAGTTTATTACCACATAATGGGGTATTTCCGTAATCAGGAGAAATTGCTTTACAAATGTTGAGGTGCTTTTTCTCCTTTATTCCTTATAAAAATTAGAAAATTCTGTGTTTTTTCCAAAAAAAAGTCTCTTTTCATCTTCACAGACTAATTCCAATAAATTCAGCAAAAAACCTGTGGGGTCAAAATGATAACTATACCACTAGAAAAATTCCTTGAGGGGTATAGTTTCCAAAATGGGGTCACTTTTGGGGGGATTCCACTGTTTAGGTCCCTCCAGGGCGTTGCAAACGTGACACGGCACTGAAAACCATTCCAGTAAAATCAGAGCTCCAAAATCCAAATGGCGCTCCTTCCCTTCTGAGCCCTGCTGTGGGTCCAAACAGCAGTTTATTACCACATATGGGGTATTTCCGTAATCGCGAGAAATTGCTTTACAAATGTTGGGGTGCTTTCTCTCCTTTATTTCTTGCAAAAATTAGAAATTTTTAAGTTTTTCCAGAAAAAAAGTAGATTTTCATTTTCACAGACTAATTCCAGAAAATATAGCAAAATACCTGTGGGGTCAAAATGCTAACTATACCCCTAGATAAATTCCCTGAGGGGTGTAGTTTAAAAAATGGGGGTCACTTTTGGGGGTTTCCACTGTTTTGGCACCACAAGACCTCTTCAAACCTGACATGGTGCCTAAAATATATTCTGAAAAAAGGAGGCCCCAAAATCCAAGAGATGCTCCTTTGCTTCTGAGGCCTGTGTTTCAGTCCATTATCACACTAGGGCCACATGTGGGATATTTCTAAAAACTGCAGAATCTGGGCAATAAATATTGAGTTGCGTTTCTCAGGTAAAACCTTCTGTGGTACAGAAGAAAATGTATTACATATGAATTTTGTAAAAAAAAATGAAATTTGAAAATTTCAGCTCTACTTTCCTTCAATTCCTGTAAAACGCCTAAAGAGTTGAAACACTTTCTGAATGCTGTTTTGGATACTTTGAGGGGTGCAGTTTTCAAAATGGGGTGTTTTATGGGGGTTTCTAATATATAGGGCACTCAAAACCACTTCAGAACTGAACTCGTCCCTGAAAAAATCGCTTTTTGAAATTTTCTTAAAAATATGAGAAATTGCTGCTAAAGTTCTAAGCCTTGTGAGGTCATAGAAAAATAAAAGGATGTTCAAAAAACGATGCAAACATAAAGTAGACATATGGGAGATGTTAATTGGTAACTATTTTGTGTGGTATTACCATCTGTTTTATAAGCAGATACATTTAAAATTGGAAAAATCATAATTTCTTCATATTTTCGCTAAATGTTGGTGTTTTTCACAAATAAGCAATGAATTTATCGACCAAATTTTTGCACTAAACTAAAGTACAATATGTCACGAGAAAACAATCTCAGAATCAATTGGATAGGTAAAAGCATTCCGGAGTTATTACCACATAAAGTGATACATGTCAGATTTTAAAAAATGGGTCTGGTCCTCAAGGCCAAAATGAGCTGGGTACTCAAGGGGTTAAGGAACTTGTTGTCCTTTGGGATGAAGGCACCAAAATGCAGCTGCCATGTCATTTATAATGATTTAACAGATGTGGGCTGCTGCCATTGTCCACCATGGCTAAATAATGTATCATCAGTATGAAGGACCACTCATCGAGTAAGGCATCATTTACACGAGCGTAATATACGCGCGTGCGACGCGCGTGCTTTTCACGCATGTCATACGCAACTATATTAGGCTATGGGGCAGTGCAGAAAGTGCGTGAGTCCGCTGCGTAAAACTCACGACATATTCTATATTTCGCTGCTTTTCGTGCATCACGCACCCATTGAAGTCAATGGGTGCGTGAAAACCACGCATGCCGCACGGAAGCACTTCCGTGCGAACTGCGTGGTTCGCGCAACAGCTGTCAAACTCTGAATGTAAACAGAAAAGCACCACGTGCTTTTCTGTTTACAAACATCCAAACGGAGTGTCATAATGGTGGCGGCTGCGAGAAAATCTCGTAGCAGCGCATCATACACTGATGACACACGCAGCTTTTAAGTGCCTTTTGCGCACGCAAAACGCCTTGTTTTTTGCGTGCGCAAAACACACTTGCTCGAGTAAATCAGGAATAAAGGAGGAAGTAAGTTGTCAGGATAGGTGGGTGCTGGTATAGAAGTGGGCACGTTTACTAATATCAGCGTATTTATGTATGAAATGCCAGTTTGTAATTACATTGTAGTGTCCACTATAATTCACAAGATGGCAATTCTCAGTTGAGGAAAACAATGCAGCTCCTAAACTACAACATGTGATATCTGCTGCTTTTTTTACCACCTCTTTTTAGCATAGAAATATGGGAGAATATATTTCAAATTAATTTGCCTAGAGTGTGACTTGAAAGCCCAGCTTCATTCTTTGAAGACATTGCTCATTTATATTCATATATTTATGCCACAAATCATTACAAAAATGCACCCCTAAGATCCAGTTGTAAGATCGGAGCCCGGATGGTGCACTTCCCTGGCAGTTGTGTCGAAAAAAAGATGGAAAGGATACCAGGAGATTAAACTCTACTCTATCTGTGTTAGCAGCACACCCAACCAAAGCAGAAAAACAAACATTTCTCAATATGAGAGTCGCAGTCTCTTAGGGTATGTTCACACAGGCTATTTTCAGCCGTTTTTTGGACCGGTCACTTCTTGGGCCGTTTTTGGAGCAGTTTTTCATAGAATTTATTAAAAACAGCTCCAAAAATGGGCGTAAAAAGCGCAGTGAAAAACGCCGCGAAAATCGCGAGTGGCTTAAAAAACGTATGAAAATCAGGAGCTGTTTTCCCTTGAAAACAGCTCCGTATTTTTAGACGTTTTTGAGTTTGGGTGTGAACATACCCTTACAAGTGGCAGTTCAAGCTGGCGAGTTGATGTCTGGCTGGCTTTCACTTGTCCTGGACAGAGCCGAAGACGCAATTCCCTGATACAGTGATGGTCCAGCAAATTCAGGCCTAATAGGCCCCAACTGGCCTTCTAACTTGCTGCAAGTGGCACGGCTCCTGTCCGTCACTCGCAACTGGCTCTAGGAACCACAGATTTAGATCCAGCCCTAGTGTTTGTCTCACCCACAGCAGGTCTACAGCTTAGCAGCTAATTCAATAACCAGATTTCTCCACGCTTACATCCGAACTCTGAACAGCATTGGCGGTTAAGACAGCCATTTATATTGGCACCACCCCAGTGCAATGCTGTGATGCCCTGGCGCTGTAATGGCGTGGAAATACAGTAACTAAAATGGCGCCAGGGCCATATATTCCAACCTCAAATAATTTTGTTTGCCAGTGCTCCATACTTCACTCCACCTCACCTGCACAAAATAAAAGCAAAGCTACAATGCAATAACGGCCCAACATAAGTAGAACAGGCTAGACAGACAACTCCTTCTGCAGAACACCACATAGGGAATGAAACAAAACCACAAAATACAGCACTTAAAGGTACAATGCATACATAAACAAACCATAATCTAGCACATGTACTAATCTCAAATAAGACATCAAAGTCCCCTTTTAAGAGTTGGGAATTCTCTCCCACAATATTACACACAATCCCTGTTTAAACCTGTGCCATACCTGGCAGAGGTACAGTTAAATAAAAATCGGAGGGCCAAAATGGAAACACAGGATACAGCCCCTTACTTCAGGAATTCAGGAACACAACAAAAACAGCCTGTCTTAGCTTCAGGGCAAAACAGGAGCAATCAGGATACAGTGTCTTGCTTAGGACTTCCAATCTGGAAGACCCGATAAAGTTTGGATCACTGGCTGCGCGTGCATGGGTATAGTCGCGGGCACATGGACCAGCTTCCTGGACTGTACAATCCTTTGCGGTCTGATTCTTTGGAGCCATCATCTTCTACCAGATCCTCTTTTCCTGCACAGTCCTGAACGACTCATGCAGGGGAAACCGGGCCAGACGAAATGCCTTAGCTTGCTGTGATCTGTACACTGCTGACTTTCCCATTAACAAACATTGTGGCCGTTCTGCAGCCGCACTCGGGCCTGTGATCCCGGCCTCATTCTGTCTCAGCCACACACACAGTCTCTCTCGAGTCCCCCTGCATGGTGTCTGCAGTTGACAACTACAAGTCACTCTCGCTTACCTGGTGACCAGGTCTTCTCCAGGGCCCCTACCTCTCTTTCAGGGGTGCTGCTACCTCTACTCAAGCTGGAGCTGGCATATCTGCTCCAGCACCCAGTCGTCATCAGGCCAATAACAGTGGCAGCTGGTCAAAGGCTATTGTCCTCCTAGGCTGCAACATCTTGACCACTACGAACCATATTCTGGCACATGTACAAATATACAAATTAGACATTTAAGTCCACTTGGGAATTCTTCCCCCCACTCTTAACCCATCACAGACTCGCAGCATTCTGCAGAACCAGGAGTGGGCTGACCATTTTAACATTAGGGCAGTGCCTGAGGTAGTCCGCAGCGCATTGGTCAGTTAGAGCACTCCAAAAAGTTTAAGTGTAGGGTTCAGAAATAGAGAAAAGAAAGGCAAGTGCTCTTAAAGTGCATTGTATTAACCAAAATCATGACTAATGCTGTATATCAAGACCACAGTGGTTTGTTTGGGATCCTGGAGACCCAGATCTCTCTTTGTTGAGACCTGTGTGGAACTCACTTTGGGAATCAGTGGCAATTGCTTAATACTACTTATAAAATGTAATTTTTTTTGTTGCTGTAATATAAACTGTATACCTCTACTTAGAATAGTTTTACCCAAAAACACTGCCTGATGAAAGTGATGTAAACCTATGTTTGACACATGGTAAATCCTAGTGGGTTTAAGTCTGCTGAGGAGATTATTGTACAGTCTATATTGACAAAATAATCCCACTGGGGAAAATACTGCTAAAAATTAAAATAATGTAAAACACAAAATCCCAGCAGGAGACAGAAAATGAACGGCGCTTATGTTTGATGATCAAGTCATTACTTCCAGTAGGACTGACATGTAAACTGGATAACGTTATCCGATAAATTGAATAACAGTATTGCTGCAATTAGGAGACAAAAGAGGTGATTTATCAATGTCTATAAACGCCATTTTTCGTTAGCCGGTTCTGTAGTCTTTAATATCTGACTCCAAATATGATTCAGATGTGCAAAATGCACAGAAATAGAATGTCCTATAAATGCATCTGACAAGACAATCTGAATAGTGGAGGCGAGATACAAGATTGTTTATTAAGAATGGTTTGCAATGCTGGCCTTATTATTTTATCTGCTGTTCACTGTCATCAGTGGGAAGGTTTATTGAAAGTTTTGTTGAGATTTTCCTTTCCATCTGATCAAATCTTAAGATCATTCCACATTCCCTTGCTCACCGCTTTACAAAATATTAATATTCAAGCCAATAAATAATCATTGCGAAAAGTATGCATTATTTCTATTCAAATAATATGAATACAGGGGGGAGTTTATCAACTTTCTATGCCAGTTTTCTGGTGTAGAAAAGTGGCCAATGACTCAAAAATTGCAATTTACGCTGTTCTTGCCACTTTTCTAAAAAGTCAGTGGGGCTTAGTGAAAGGGGGGCCACCAGAGGGCTTACATATTTATTATGAATTACACCCCAAACTGGTGTAAACTATAGTTGTCATAGGTTGTACTCTGTAGCCAGGGGCATAACAGTGTAGAGGCAGGCCCCAAACAGGCCCTGCATCATCTCCCCCACATGATTGAACATTAAAAATAAATAAATTAAATATATATATATATATATATATATATATATATATATTACTTACCACACCATTCTGCTCCCCCCCCACCCCAGACTCCCATGCCAGGCCACAGTGCATACAAGGTCCTGATGCAGCACGCAGCATCCTGAGGTTGGACATTGTGTGCTGCGTTGCATATAATTTCCTGATACTGCTCGGCCTATTATGGGAGCCTGAGGAGATCCAGAGGGATAGAAGAAAAGCAGTAAGTTGAATATTTTTTTAATTTTATGCACAATGGGGGGTTGTTAGACCGAAATGGGTCTGGCAGTGCAAATGTTATGCCACAATTGGCGCATGGCAGGTCAAAAGATGCGACACATTTGTTAAAAGGCGTTCGCCATCTTAATAAATGTATCACATTTTACTCCAGCAAACAACATATTAAGACGTATGAAAAAACAGTCCTAATATATCTCCCTTACTTCATGCATCATTTCAATTAGTGTTTTCTAGATATTTCTTTAAAATGTTATAGAGAGCTAGACCTCAGGGTGCACTATAGAGTAACTATATTATTAATTTAAAAAAAAAATATCTGATATATTGCCATATCATTACAACCATTTCACTAAGAGATGGAATGAGGACTGTTTTTTGGGTGTTCCTATTATGTAGGTGTGCCTTTCCCTGAATCTGCGATCAGCTGATAATGGCTTCTGAACACTTGATAATCTGCAACCGGACATACAGTCGTTGCTGGCGGGAAATTTTAGCATTACATTCGCCCTTTCAAATGAATGGCCATCCATGTAATGCATGGATGGGCCAGGTCTGCCAGAGTAGGAGCCACTGATACTTAGTGGCTTTACCAGCTGGCTCATAAACGGGGGTCCTGAGCAGTATACCCCTGCTAATAAGGCATTTGGATAGGGGTTGTCTTAGTGAGACAGGCATATTGGTTTTATTATAAGATATTTTTTTTAGATGATTGACAAAAATCGAGAGAGATCAGGAGGTGGAAGGAGAGAATGTTCGATATTTACTTTTATGCAGTTGGAGATTAGGTGACCAGAATACTTAGCTCCATAATTCCAAAATGGCTGACATGTCTGCAACTTCCTATCCCAAAAGTAACATGTACCTACTAACAAAAGTTAAGAAGTGATCCAGGTCCCATGACACAAAGCCTGAAAAATTCTGTCTTTTATCTGTTTGTGTTACTTCATTAAATTATTTTAAAGGGAATCTGTCACCAGGTTTATGCTACCCTATTTGAGGGGAGCAAAAAGTAGTGACAAAGAAAATTATTCTAGCAGTTTGTCAATTACTTTGTAATATTCAATTGTTTTTATAAAATCCCTGTTAATCTCCTGCAGCGCGAGCCAAGCGTGTTTGTGAGCTGCAACTCCCCCACCCTCCTGCCACTGATTGACAGCGTTCTCCCCATACTGTTCATAAGGAGAAAGCTGTCATTCAGTGGGCGGTGGGCTTGGAGACAACATACCCTTATGGTTTTTTTTTTTGCTGCATTGTTTTTTCATTCTTTTGTGATCATGGCAGTAAAATATATTCCTGTCAGTTTTCAAATGCACACAAAAGAAGCAATATATGAACATAACCTAAGTGCCACTGGCCACACTATCAGTATATAGTATTCTACATGGGTGAAAGAAGTTGAGGCCTAGTGGGGCCTACTGTGTCTCTATCACTCAATGGCCCACAGAAACCTGGAACCGTCCCTGGCTGTTCCCCCTGAAGATAAGAGGGCCTCTTGCCCAGGTAAAAGACACTGTCCTAGTTCTCACTTTATTATCAAATGATACAGACCTGGCCTCTTCCAGACAGACCTGGCTCCTGTGATGCAGTTGGCGCAATGATGTAATTGCACTGTCTGCAGAGGATTCCCCAGATGGGCCTTAAGGGATTAGAGGACTCCATTAGACCCGCCATTATCTGTTAGACTATCTAATTGTATCGCTAGCCTAAAGGAATGGATACAATTGAATACAGGGAGATTTAGGTGGGATCCAATTTCTCCCCAGTTCCACAAACTTGCTGCTATTTTAACAACCATTTCGGAAAAAAACACACTTAGAATCGGATGGCTCCCACCTTTGGTAAGAAATTCCCTGCATTGACATAGAATTAAATGATACAATTTTGGCTTTCTGCAGCCACCACTAGGGGGAGTTATGGGTAGCTAGGACATTATTAAGAAATGAACGCAAGAGCTTCAGTTATTCTTCTACTAGTTGAATGAGATTAAGGTTTGTCAATCTACAGTACATAACTCACTAATAGAAAAAGTATAAATTTATTGCACAATATTTCAATTTTTGCTACAGCCGAAGCTTTCTTTTTATTATTGGAGATGGAGGAATCTCAAAGGAACTGATAAGAAAAACTCTCATAATCCTACTAAATTATCTATTATATGTTATTCTCATTAATGTCTTTCCCTGACTACATAGAGCTGTGAACTTGTTTTCTTGTCCCTTTTGGGATAAACCCTCTTACTGCTGATGGATGCTTTTTAAGAAAAGATCTGTAGCCAGACAACTCTAGAGGGACATGTGAGCAGCCTCCGCATCCCAGAGGCTTCCTAATGTGTCATCACTTTCCTCTTTATCTTGAAATGCTGAGATATGTTGTTTGGTTATGGACCTCACAGAAGTCTTTAAAAACTCATTAGGAGACTCTGGATATCCCACAAGTTAGTATGACAATGCAGACGGCGATTGGGGAAACAAACAGATCTATGCTTTACTGGACGGATGTGTTTTTATTTTATTTTCATAACCGTAGGAATTTTCATCCATTAGCAGACAAATCTCTGAAAAGTCAGAGAGGAAAAGACGTGAACGTAATACTGCAAGTCTTGTTGTATATTTTATAATGCAGCATTAAAATTATCATTTGATTGGGCACATATAAGAGAGAGAGAGAAAGAGAAAAAGAAAGAAAGTAAGAAAGAATGCGAACAAGAGAAAATGTGAGTGAGAAAGAAAGAAAGAAAGAAAAAAAGAAAGGGAGCAAGACAGAGAGAGAGAGAGAGAGAGAAGAAAATAGAGAAAAAGAAAGAAAAAAGAGAAATAGGGAGCGAACGAGAGAAAAAGAGAGAGAATGAAAGAAAGCAAACGAGAAAAAGTGGGAGAGAAAGAAAGAAAGAAAGAGAAAGGGAGCGAGACAGAGAGAAAGCGAGAGAAGAAAATAGAGAAAAAATAAAGAGAGAAAGAGAGAAAAAAAAGAAGGTAAGAAAGGGAATGAGGGAGCGAATGAGAGAAACAGAGAGAGAAAGAAAAAGAAAGAAAGAAAGAAAGAAAGAAAGAAAGAAAGAAAGAAAGAAAGAAAGAAAGAAAGAAAGAAAGAAAGAAAGAAAGAAAGAAAGAAAGAAAGAGAAAATAAATGAAGACATACTGTATGATGAGAAGAAGAAATAGAGGAAGGAAAACAATTGTTTAGAAAAGGATAGGGAAGGAAAGAAAATGAGGGTGATTGAGAGAAAGCAAGAAAGGAAAACATGGAGAAAAAAAATAGAGTTTTATAGTTAGTGGTGAAGTAGGAGATACTAGTAGATGAGTATGAAGAAAAGGGGAAGAGAGAGAGAGAGACTTGGACAAAGAAAGGATCTACTAAGATAGTGGTGAGTGGTAGGGAGAGAGGAGCCGAGCATAGAGAAGAGAGGGAGAGAGGGAATTAATAAGAGAGGGAGAGGGAAGAAGACAGAGAAAGAGGGAGTGAGGTAGGAGAAAATAAGGAAAGGGAGAAGGGAGTGTAAAGAAGACATATGAAGGGAGCAATAGAGGGAATTAGAAATAAAAGAATGAAGAGCGAAGAGAATAAAGAAGACTTATGACGAGTAAGAGATAAGAAAGGCGTACATACTGTATACCGCTAAATAAAAACCTCACATGGAGCACTGGAGTACTGGTTCATTTTACAACAGTCTGTGCTGGATATCTAGAACAAGTAGATTTCTGCTGAGTAATTGTTATAAAAAGAAGATAAGAAAGCTTAAGGTTATTTGCACCCAAAGAGAGTAATAATGTGTGGACTTCGAGCAATATTCGAGATGTGCTTAAGGGGAGATATGTGCGCTTTGCTCCTGTGCTGACCTTGCTAAATATCACAATGTTTATTCATTGTTTTGGTTTAATGTGAAATTATCCAGATGCTTGAGGGAGAAAATATAGTAAGACATTTGAGTCCTTCTATCTTAGCTCCGGCCTAGTCATTTTTTTATTTTAATGTAAATATCCATATCATTTAGGCTAGTGTATCCTGTATACAGATCAGTATTTCCACTTAACAGCAGGTGTAAAAGGCTAAAATGTAATATATACAATACATAGGTGAGCTGTCACTGAGGGCAAGGTGGGCCACAGCCTATATGTAATCAGTGTCAATCTGAGATGATCCTTTAGGGGCCCCATGTTCTTATACACAGCGTTAAAGCCCTTGTAACCCATATTCTACCCAGATGCAATGCCACTCCTTAGTTAAGTTATGTAAAGACAGGGAGAGATGAGACTGGATACATTTTGCCATTCTAGCTCTATCTGACATAAGTCTGCTTTCACACGGGCACATTTTTGCATCCATATTTTTCCCCTGATGTTTGAATATTCTTTGGTAACAAGTGTTCTACAATGATCTAAGTTCAGTTCAGTTAAACCATCGAAGGTCCAAGCATTGTGACTGCAAACAGAATGCAAAAATACCCCCATGTTACAGCCATGTCAGCTCATCGGTACCCCACAATCGCAGGGGTGCTGATGGGCTTACAAAGGGAGCCCCCTACCTCTGTAAAACCATCTAAATGATACTGTCACTATTGACAGCAGCATCTAAGGGATTAAACAGCCGGGATCAGAGTTATACTGTATGTAAACGGGATACTGTATGTAAAATACAGCTGGCACCCACAAGTAATGGCGCTGGCACAGCTTCTGCCTACTTCATCACTGTGCTATAATACTACAGTGGTAAAAACAGAGAAATATCCAGGATTCCCATTTTACGCCTTGATTTCAAAACTCAATATCATACCAAAATAAAGCATTTTTCTATAAGAATGCTTCTGGTTGGCTAATTTGACTTGAGCAATACATTTTCAAAGAAGTCTATTGCCCTCTTTTTGTTTGAGTGGAAGTTTCATGTATGTACAGTACTATAACACATTTGGTATAATTAAATCGAGGTGGACACATACAGCATAGGGCACCTGTGCAAGAACAGTATATTTGGCCTTTGTTATCCATATATAGCTCACAGTGGTGGATTAAGTAGACGATGGGCCCTGGGCTGTTACCCAAACTTGGGCCCCCCTGCCGCGCCGTAACTATTTTTAACACTACCTTTTTGGCAAGCATTAACAAATGGGTGTTACGGATTCCCCTTGTCACAGGGCTGTGTCCCTACATACTGACAGTATCACACTGTGCAGGGACACATCCTCCTGACAAGGGGAATTGTCTATCAGTCCTGGACTGCACAAAGACTTTTTGTGAAATACAAGGATTTCCTATAATAAACATGTCAGGAGAGGTGACAGATTCTCTATAAATCTAGTGACTCACATGTGACGACGTCTCAGATTCTAACAGCTTTTTTACTCTTTTCTTCTCCATCCGGTCCAGAGCTCATGACGACTTCTCATGGCCATGACTGATTTCTGCAGAATTTGCCACTCAGATGCCTTCGACTCCTCACTTTTCCAGCATTTCCACACCTATAAATGAAAATAAAGTTATCAAGGTGCCACATACTGTACCCCGAAATATAATAGCACCAAACGCTGCGTGACTGAATATAATAATACCACACGCTGTAAAACACCACATACACACAGCCCCCTGTACATAGTGCCACACACAGCCCCCTGTACATAGTGCCACACACAGCCCCCTGTAGATATTACACACCCCCCCATAGATAGCGCCACACACAGTCCCCTATACATAGTGCCACACACAGCCCCTGTAGATATTACACACCCCCATAGATAGTGCCACACACAGCCCCCTGTAAATAGTGCCACACACAGCCCCTGTGGATATTACACACCCCCATAGATAGCGACACACAGCCCACTGTAGATATCACACATCCCCCCCCCATAGAGAGCGTTACACACAGCCCCCTATAGATACAAATGAATATCCCCCCAAACGGAAATCTTTAGCAAAGTTTCCATCACCATTGAGATCAATGGTGATGCAAACGGAAGCTAAGGTTTCCATTTGCCTTTCCTTTTAGGGGTTAACCAGATGGAACCCCTCAACGGAAGGGCAGCAGTGATGTGAAGAGGGCCCATGTGTGATACTGTTTGTAAGGTAGGCTTAGATACAGGGTCCAGCAGACAGTATTCTTATGCAGTATAAGCTGGGGCCCTGTTTCTAAGCCTAACACATAGTAGGCTTTAAAGGTTATCCAGTCCCTAAACATTGATGGCCTATCTTCAGTATAGGCCATCAATAGCTGATGGGTTGGGGTCAGACACCCGGGACCCCCGCCAATCAGCTGTTTTGAAGGGGTTGCAGCCGCTCGTACGAGTGCTGCTTCCCCTTCATTTCCCTCACTTGCTCACACTGTGAATCACCGACACGACCGTGTCGGCGATTTAGTGTGAGAAGGTGACCGGAATGAAGGGGAAGTAGCGCTCGTACGAGCGGCTGCAATCCCTTCAAAACAGCTGATTGGCGGGGGTCCCGGGTGTCGGACCCCAACCCATCAGCTTCAGCAAAACACTAGAATTAAACTTACCTCCTCTTCGGCAGCAGGTCCTCACTCCATCAAGTGTCGTGACGTTATGTGCTGCGCGCTGCGCACAGCGCACGGCGCTGTGATGTCAGAACCTCCGATGCGCTCCAGGAAGAGGAGGGGTAAGTACAGTCAGTTACTATAGTAACAGGGGCCCGTGTAGTTTATTACATAGGTCCCAGTTACTATAGTAACTTTTCATTGATGTGTGAATGTGGCTGCCGCTAGCACCGGGGCCCCCTCCGGTGCTAGCGACGCCCCACCGGGCATGAGGGGGGCCGTGCGATCATGTGTGGTTTGGCCGGCCATGGGCCCCCCGGGAGTCTTGGGCCCCGGGCGGCCGCCCGAACCAGCCTAATGATAATCTGCCACTGATAGCTCTTCATAGAGCACCCCCCACTTATATATCTATCCACCAGCATTTGTAATCTATGTAAATAATTAGCTCAGTCCCTTTTATGCAATCTATTAGACAGTAGATAGCAGTGGTGGCACGGGGCCTCCCTACGTACTATGTCCTTGTGCAGCATAGTATGTCTACCATTGCATGGAAAACTAGATGGTGAGTAGTATGTAAATGATTGGATTGCAAAAATATTCTCTTTTATGTCCAGCATACAATTCTATCATAGATGACAAAACTTAAATATCATTCCTCACTAATGCACAAGGGTCAGATTGCAGCAACAATACCTGCCAATTACTCTTCTATGTTCCCTATGCGTCTTCTGGTGTTCTCCGTTGACCGTTTCTTGGACAATAAATACTTTGCTGAAGCTACGACATCTGCACTGTCGTGTCTCCTCAGGGCAACTGGCCTTAAATAATTGTAAGTGTGTCCTACCTACGATTATTATTATTTTTTGAATACGATTTGGTTCTCACATATATCCAATCTGTTGGAAGAGAGAATGACAGTTGCAATATCTTCTCCCTTGATCTGTTGGCCGGCTGGGGAGCGATGAAGAGAGCTGAGTTCATGTCAAGTTTCTCTTTAAACATCAAGATTTCTAATAGCATACCAGTGATGGAAATTGTCCGAGTGCTTGTGCCTTGAGTGTGGATGAGTTTTTCACAGTCAAAATGCCAATCATTACTCAAATAGCCTGAATGGCTTATTTTACCTGGAAACCTGCTGGGCTTGCAAGTTCATTTTTTAAAGTTTCATGATATTTTAAAGAAACACAAGGACATGACAAGACAAAAATATAAAGAAGGCCATTATTGTTCCATCTTGCTCAAGTAAAAGATGAAGATCCTGCATTGTTACCCAGTTCCTCTCTGGCATTGATGCTACGCAATCTGAAAGGATTTTTTACAAATAATTATCAGAACGGTGTCTCTCATTGGTTATAGAAAATACCACCGGGAGTAACATTTGCATGTACATTTCTGTCCACTTCAATTTACATCGCAATCACTGGGTGGCCACACATAGACACATATATCATAGACATCTTGTGACAGAGTATCACAAAATAATGTTTTATTTTTGAAGCTGGTCATCTTGTGCCACACATCTCAGAATATGTTAGGATAAGAGGAAAGATAAGGAAGGATATATATATGTGTCGGATGTTCTAACTATACTTGTGTGGGTTTCCTCTGAGTTCTCTGGTTTCCTTTCAATCTCTATAAACATCCTGATCAGCTGATTGGACATAGGCAGGTGTTTCACATAACTGAAATATAGCCACAAAGTTTCTATGGTAAACGAAGTACACTTCCGTAAAACTGAGGTCCGGTGGATTCAGCTGTAATATAGAAACTGAAATGCAGCCATATTATAGCCACGTGAAACTGACTTAAATGGAACCTGTCACCAGCATTTCACCTATTAAACTAGTAATACCTGGTGGTAGTGGGTGAAAAATAATTTTGATGTAACCTATAATTATCTTCTATGTAGGCTCTGTACCTTTTAGTATTCAGTTTTTTTGTATTCCTGTGTTGTATGCTAATGAGCAAAAAATAATCATATCTTCGTTTAAAAAGAGTCATATCTTCGCTTGAAAAGAGTCATATCTTAATTTCTCAAGCCTTTCCGAGTTTACCCCGCGTCCTTACTTTTGATTGACTGCTCCTCGCCTCACCCCAGCACACATGAAATCCCACGCATTCTCATCAATGTCCTGTTCTGGAGCATGCACACAACGAGACACCATAGCGGGGCATGCACAGTAACTAGATTTCAGGCCCAGATGATGCAGGGAAAGGTATCAGACCATACATGACGGCAGCATGCGTGCTATCTCAGATGAGATTTCGGCATTCAGGGCGGGCCAGTTTTTTGTGGCGGGCGGGCATAAGAAGAGGAACCAATGAGACAACCTGATTATTACCATAAAAGGCGCAAAATGTTTGCAGACAGTTATTTACGGTCGGAGGAGGAGTTTAGGAGAGGGGATAACGGCAATGAACTTTTGACAACAGTGGCCAGCGAGGGGTGAGTAGAGTTCAATAGGTGAAATGCTGGTGACAGGTTCCCTTTAAGCATGTGTCTTATAAAATGGACAAATAGGAAGACAGGCACTGACCAAAAAGGTAATGATATAAACTACAGAAAAAGTACTTTAATGATACTATATATTAGAAAAGAGAAAGCATCTTAGTCAGATATCTTAGAACCTGATAACACACAAACCCACCCAAGACATTTATATATATATTAAAAAAAAAAACGTTATCAAAATCATTATGCAATAAGCTCCCCCTAGTGGTAACTTCAGACAAACAGAATTTGATCATGTAACTCTGTGACTATGTGAAGGAACCATAGCACAGACGCTTCTAAAAAAAAAATTGGACCTGTTTAGACTAAATAAAATTAGAGATGCATTTACCTGCTTTATACTACCTCCACTAACTCCTGCACCATATCAAATCCAGAGGAATATTAGATGTGAACAAGGTTATCAATTGTTCCAGACATATAATGGGGAGTTTTGCCATCTCCACCATGAACACCAACATGCTTGGAAGCGTTTTCCCCTGCCCACAATTTTTTTTTACACCTAATCAGATTATGCAAAAAAAGATCTTTAATCTATAAACCATTTTTTTTCACACATTGAAAAATGCCTTAAACTCCCAAGGGATTTCCCATGACAAGGATTTCTATTAAGAGGAATTTCCAGTCTAATAACATGGCATATGCAGAGATAAAGATACATCTACATATGTGTCCTGAATTACCTTTCCTCTAATCTCAACAGGGTCCTGAGATCTATGATGTGAGTTCAACAGACTTGGAAAATATAACATAAATGTGCTATATTCTGTCACCACATGTCTATTTAATATGTGTCTATGTGTGGCCACCCAGTGGTTGTAATGTGAGTTGCAGCTTGTGAAGGCTTTTGCTAGCATGTCGCGATATTGTATTGAATTTGTTTTTTTATGAAAAAAATTGGATTCAAGAAAAGCTAAGGGGGAGACATCTGTATATTAACAGAAACAAAGGAACAAGATACACTACTGCATCAAAGGATATAAGAATAAGAGTTCACATTGAAGAACAAACAAAATAAAATGATAAAACTCAATAATAGACACAATCGCTAAATACAGCATGGTCATTGGGGGTCCTAAAGTAAAGCAAATGGCACCACATGTTTCTATATACTTTTGCATTCTATGATTTGATACATGACGTGTGTGAGTGTGTGTGTGTGTGTGTGTGTGTGTGTGTGTGTGTGTGTGTGTGTGTGTGTGATAATAATGAGTACTGCTTTCTCTTCGCTCATTTCCTATATAGATGGGAAGATAGGATTATGGGTCTCATTCATCTGCTGATCGTACTGTTTTAAAAAACTGAAATATTATCGTTGTCGGCAGCACATCTGCCTGTGTAAACAGGGAGACACACGGCCGACATGATAATAATGTATGGGGATGAGTGATTGGAGTAACGACCACTCGTCCCCATCTATAGCTCCGTGTGATGGGAGCAAACAATTGGTTCTATTTGCATCTGCCAAAATTGGCCGGTGTAATAGGGCCTTAACTGAAGTCGGACCGGTCCACCATAGTACCAGAGTATCTTCTAATGGGCCTTGGCTCTGACACAATAATAGACTAACCCCTTCTGGAGGTGACTTTTGAGAAAATCACTTGCCACTAGGGTCTATTTACTATGGGATGATTCACGGTATATGTTAAAGAGGCTGTGTCACCACATTATAAGTGCCCTATCTCCTACATAAGGAGATCGTCGCTATAATGTAGGTGACAGTAATGCTTTTTATTTAAAAAAAACAATCTATTTTTACCATTTTATTAGCGTTTTTAGATTTATGCTAATGAGTTGCTTAATGCCCAAGTGGGCGTATTTTTACTTTAGACCAAGTGGGCGTTGTACAGGGGAGTGTATGACGTTGACCAATCAGCGTCATTCACTCCTCTCCATTCATTTACTCAGCGCATAGGGATCCTGTTAGATCACTATGTGCTGTCTTATACTTACACATTAACAATACTGAAGTGTTTAGACAGTGAATAGACATTCCACGGAATGTCTATTCACAATCTCTGCACTTCGTTACTGTGTCTGTGGTAGTTACAGCAGAGGACACGTAATCTCGCGAGATTACGCAGTAAATGACAGGTTACAACGAGATCACGCTGTGGTGAATGCCTGCTAGGTCATGCCGGAGGCATGACCTAGCAGATGCCTGTCCGTTTTACACGGACAGGCATAATACACTGCAATACAGAAGTATTGCAGTGTATTATAAATGTGATCGGACCATCGCATAGTGAAGTCCCCTAGTGGGACTAGTAAAAAAGTGGAAAAAAAAGTTTCATAAAAAGTGAAAAAAAAAAAGTGAAAAAAAGAATGAAAAACCCACTTTTTCCCCTTACAAATTGCTTTATTATTAACAAACAAAATAAAGTAAAAAATGTACACATATTTGGTATCGCCGCGTCCGTAACGACCCCAACTATAAACTTATTTCATCATTTAACCCGCACGGTCGTAAAAAATGTAATAATAAAACATGCAAAAATTGCTGTTTTCTTTGAATCCAGCCTTAAAAAAAATTTGATAAAAAGTGATAAAAAAGTCGCATCTACTCCAGAATGGTACCGATAAAAACTACAAGTTGTCCCGCAAAAAAAAAGCCCTCCTACAATAGCATCGGCGAAAAAATATGTTACGGCTCTTCAAATATGGAGACACAAAAACAAATAATTTTGAAAACAAAGTGTTTTCACTGTGTAAAAGTAGTAAAACATACAAAAACTATATAAATTTGGTATCGTGCAATCGCAACAACCCACTGAATACAGTTATTGTGTTATTTATACCACATGGTAAACGGCGTAAATTTAGGATGCAAAAAAGTGTGGCGAAATGTCAGATTTTTTTCTATCCCCCCCCCCAATAAAAAGTTAATAAAAGTTAATCAATTAATTCTATGTCCCCCAAAATGGTGCTATTAAAAAATACAACTTGTCCCGCAAAAAACAAGACCTTATACAGCTATGTTGACGCAAAAATAAAAAGTGTGTAGCTCTTTGAATAAGACGATCGAAAAACGTAAAAAATGGCTTGGTCATTAACGTCTAAAATAGGCTGGTCATTAAGGGGTTAAAGATATTGCAAATGTTTTCATGTTTGCTTTATTGCATTACAATAACCATAACTTTTTTTTTTTAAGAAAGCTTTGAGTTCTGTTTTTTTTTATTGCAGAATGAGTTGTATTTTTTAGGATACATATAACTTATAATAAGTAATACATAGGCATAAAATGCAAGTGAAAAGATATTTGGCAATTTTTTTTACGCCTTCCACTATGTACTATAATTAACTTGTTAACTTTGTTTTAAGGCTAAGGAGATACTAAATTTGTTGTGTTTTATTACTTTTAAAATCAGTTTTGTTAAAAAAAACTTGTACTCTTTTTTTTTTTACATTTATTAACCTTTTTTTTTGTTGTTGTTGTCCCACTAGGGAACTTTTGCTTTTGATGTTTAATTTCTAACTATAATGTATTTTGAATACTTATGCATCCCAATGTATTATTACCTGTTAATATAAATATGAGGCATTATTGCAGGACGGGTGATGGCGTCACCACAACTGCAGTGCCTGCATAATTATGCAAATTAACGTTTACCCATCTCTGATGTACAAGTATGCACAGGGCAGGAAGAGGTTAAAATGCATGGGGAAGAATTACAAAGCGTTTTGCCACAGGCAATACATGGATGAACTTTGGAGGTGAATAAGGGCTTTCTGTTAAAGGGGTTGTACAGGATTAGAAAAATATGGTTGCTTTCCTACAGACACAGCGCCACACCTGTCCTTGGGTTGTGTCTGCTATTGCAGCTCAGCTTCATTGAAGCCAATAGGGCTGAACTACAATGCCACACACAACCTGTATACAAATGTAGCATGCTTTTTAGGAGAAAGCCGCCATGTTTTTCTTATATTGTGCAACCCTATTAAATTTTGGGCTACACAACAACATAAAGTCACAAACGAATCTCAGTTAAATCATGGTCGCGTCTGTCGTGCATTTCTGATGCTCTAAAATGTTACTGTTTTTTAGGTAGATTTCCCTTAAAGAACGATTGAAGTTGCGTCATGACAGCGATCTTATCACAAATTGAACTCTGCTGTCACAGTATAGTGTAAGCCTAAAATGTTCATCAAATCCTCATGGTACTTTTTCACTCTTCCCAACCATACTGTCAGACCTTAAGATTTAATATCTACTTTCTGGCTTTGTGTGAATCATTTAATCTCATCTCCCAGTAACTACCGTGACATCCCCAGAGTCTTAAATATTAAAACTTAAAACCTCTCTATTCGAGCTGAAATTCTTCTCTCCCAACTCTAAATAGAATTTAGGTAGTTTGAATGTTCTGAGTCCCAAGGTGTTCTGTGAATGGCTTTACATTCCTCTTGCATTGCAGTGCGCTGCGCTTTTTATTATAACTAATCATATTTAAGAAGAATTCTGTAATATCACACCCTGATTCTTTACATTTAAAGAAGAACTTCTAGAATAGTTATACTAACAATAGCTTATTACGGGTTGGCATTACAGGTCTTCAATGAAAGAACCTTCTTTGCCGTGGCCACATTTCCTTTGCTTTGGACGGTGCCTCAAAATAATAAATCAATGTCCATTTTATTTATTTATTTTACATTTTCTAGCAGAGTTAAATGGGTTTTCCACACTGGACAATATTTTTTTTTCTAGGAGAGTCTGACGATGATGAGCTGGATTTTTATTGGAAATGTATCCGCAAGTTCTCAGTTCATCTGGAATGCTACCACAAGGCAAATGAAGTACTAAACATGTATTATTAAATGCATTTGCTGCCCATATATTACATGACGATGTTGGGTCCTCCAGATCAAGAGATGCTCTTCTCAATGGGTAAAGGATGAGGGTCCTATATAGGGAAGCCTTGTCTACTGACTTAGAATTCCCTAATAGAGTTCATTTTCATTGAGAATATAAAAAGAAAGATCTGATTGGATTCTATGACATGTCTATGTCATTGTTCATAATATAACAAGGAAAAGGGAAGGAACTATAAATTCAACCTATAGAATTCTATTGCCCACGGGTACCTCCCCGTATGCTTACGGGAAGGTGCCCGTGGCGTTGAAAAATATAGAACATGTACTATTTCAGGCCGTAATTACGGCACGGGCAGGCCCATAGAAGTCTATGGGGCTCCCGTAATTACGGGTGACTACATGTGTTCACCCGTAATTATGGGAGCTTTGCTAGGCGATGTCAGTGTATAGTCACTGTCCAGGGTGCTGAAAGAGTTAAACAATCGGCAGTAACTCTTTCAGCGCCAGGGTCAGTGACCAGGGCCGCCATCAGGAATTTCAGGGCCCCCTACAGCTAAATTTTCTGGGCCCCCCTACCGTGGCACCGCCTGTTAACGGTACTCCGTCCAGCACTATATCATGGTACCCAGGGCCGCCATCAGGGGGGGTATTAGGGGTACTGATGTGAGAGGCCCGGCCAAACCTAATTGAAAGGGGGGCCCGGCAAACTGCCGTGACTTGCCTTTGGTAGAAAAAAAACAGGCCCCTGCAATGGGGCCCGTTTTTTTCACCAAAAGAATGTCATGAGCTGCGGGCCCCCCTTTCAATTAGGTTTGGCCGGGCCTTTCACATCAGTACCCCTAATACCCCCCCTGATAGCGGCCCTGGGTAGCATGGGGGCCGTCAAACACCGCCGCCCGTGCGACCGATCGCACGCACCCGCAAACTCCCGCACATGCGCACCGGCGACCGCCTGGAACCGCGCACTGAATTTTGAGGCAGATTTTGACCTGCCCACACTATCTTGCCGCGTTTTTTGCCCGCGGCGATTGAGGACAGCAGACAGAAAACAAAGCCAAAAATGCATTTTCTGCCTCCCATTGATTTCGATGGGAGGTCAGAGGCAGAACCGCGGCAAGAAAGGATGTGCTGCTTTTTCTTTTTTCCGCGACTGGCTCCCATTGATTTCAGATTAAATCAATGGGAGGCGGTTTTGGAAGTTGTTTGGTGCTGATTCTGACGCAGTGTCTGAGTCAATATCAAGGCCCAAAAACTCTGTGAACTGGGCCTTATTGTTAGGGCTTATTCAGACGAACGTGTAATACATCAGTGCAACGTGCGTGATTTTCACGCGCCTCGCACGGACCTATGTTACTCTATGGGGCCATGCAGACTGTCAGTGATTTTCGCGCAGCCGCCATCATTATGACACTCTGTTTGTATGTTCGTAGCACGTGGTGCTTTTCTGTTTTCATTCATAGTTTATACGGCTGTGGAAGTGCTGGGCGTGATTTTCACGCACCCATTGACTTCAATGGGTGCGTGATGCACGAACAATGCACAAATATAGGACATGTCGTGAGTTTTACGCAGCGGACACATGGACACACACTGCGTGAAAATCACTGACAGTCTGCACGGCCCCATAGACTAACATAGGTCCGTGCGAGACGCGTAAAAATCACGCGCGTTGCACGGACGTATTACACGTTCGTCTGAATAAGCCCTAACAATAAGGCCCAGTTCACAGAGTTTTTGGGCCTTGATATTGACTCGGACACTGCGTCAGAATCAGCACGTCCTTTCTTGCCGCGGTTCCGCCTCTGACCTCCCATCGAAATCAATGGGAGGCAGAAAATGCATTTTTCGCTGCGTTTTTTGTCTGCTGTCCTCAATCGCCGCGGGCAAAAAACGCAGCAAAAAAACGCGGCAAGATAGTGTGGGTAGGTCAAAATCTGCCTCAAAATTCTTTAAGGAATTTTGAGCCAGATTTTTTTTTGCCTGTGAACAGGGCCATACATAATCAGCACTTTGAGATAATTTACTCACTGTGTCAGAAGAGCTGCTCCCACTCCAGTCCTCTTCCGGCGAGGTCTTCGGTCCAGACGTCCAGTCCTTCACCTCCAGCCAGGCTCCAGGTAAGTTTTGTCCATGTGTGTCCGCGGCTGCGCGCGCTTCGTTTCCTTGTGCGCGTGAATGGGTGCGCGCGGGCAGACGGTTTGACGGCCCCCCATGACAAGGGGAGGGGAGGGGGCCCGCAGCAGCAGCAGCTCACGACATTCTTTTGGTGAAAAAATTGCAGGGGCCCGTTTTTTCTTACCAAAAGAATGTCGCGGCAGTTGCCGGGCCCCCCTTTTAATTAGGTTTGGCCGGGCCGCTCACACCAGTACCACTAATACCCCCCTGATGGCGGCCCTGTCAGTGACTGCCGATCACAATATAGAAAAAGCTGTAAAAAAAACTGCTGCGTCATCCAGGGAGGTCGGACTGGATGTCAAGAGAGGGACGCGTCACCAAGGCAACGGCCGGGTAAGTATGAATTTCTTTTACTTTTATTATGGAAAAGGCTGTCCCTTCTCTCTATCCTGCATTGATAGAGAGAAGGGCTGCGAAAACGTGCCCGTAAATACGGGTGGAATACGGGTGACACCGGACCCGTATTTACGGGCACGGGTCCGTAAATACTGGTGCAATACGAGTCGAATACGTGTGACCAAGGACCCGTATTTACGCCAGTATTTACGGGTGGACAAAAATACGGTCGTGTGCATGAGGCCTAAGAGATTAAATGTTTTCACAATTTTAAAATAAACTAAAAAGGATTTAATGTAGATGATCTGGGTGGTTATATTACTGACATATGAAACATTTGCCGTTTTCGATGTCATTTATGTAAAATCGTAATATTGGTCACATTATCAAATGCATGGACTGTTATCAAATTGAAGGGAAAAAATATTTGATTGATGGAAATGATCACAGGACATTTGAAAGACTCTCAGACTTGTATTTAGAACATGGACTAAAGAACTGGCATATTTAATACTAAACAAAACATCACAAAACGTTTACATAATTCCCTTCATATTTCTGCCATGATGTTTAAGTTCTGCTTTTTTGATAACTGGAAACTCATACATTCCAAAAAAAGAAATGTAGGTTTCCAGAATTTTTTTTAAGTTAGTTTTAATTTCCAATGTAGTATTGTTAAATACAGCCAAATGCTGTAAAATAAAATATTATTATTATTATCATTATTATTAATAATAATAATTATTTAACCCCTTAATGACTGGGCCTTAAAAAGGCCTTAATGACCAGCTAATTTTTTCCATTTTTACCTCTGTGTGTTTCAGCAGCCATAACTTTTTTATTTTTTAATTGACGTGGCTGTATGAGACCTTATTTTATGCAGGACAAAACTTATTTATTTTTTAATTGACGTGGCTGTATGAGACCTTATTTTATGCAGGACAAAACTTATTTTGGTTTTGTGCAGTTTGGGGGTATAAAAAAGTCACTGTGTAAGTTATATAATTTATTTTTATGGCGTGAATATAGAAAAAAATTATTCTCTGTATCGTTTTTTGGGTTTATTTTGTATCTCGTTCACGTTTGATGCTAAAAAAAACTGTTAAATTAATTATTCAGGTTGTTATGGTCGTGTAGATACCTAATATGTGTAGGTTTTTTGTTTTTATGTAATGTATGGGCAATAATATTTTTAACTTTTTTTTAAAACTCATTAAGGGATAACTTTATTTACACCTTTATTTTTTACTTGTAATGTATTAGCATACTCTTGTATGCCCATACATTATACTGTATCACTATGACACAGGCTGCTGTTAGGGCAGCACATAGTGTGCCCTAACAACAGACATACTGAATAGACAGGCATGGGGTCCTTTGTAGGTCCCCAGGGCTGACTGCAGAGGGATTCCCTGGTCTTTGATCATGTCACCATGTTTCCAGTAATGCAATCAAAGAGGGGAGTTCCCTTTGATCATGGCACGGCAGTCAAAGGGTTAAACTGCTGAGGTTGGAATGTTTTTCGATCCCAGCTATGTTCAGCAAGCTGCTCTAAGATCAGGAGCTGTAAGTTACAGCTCCTGCTTAGAGGATGAGCGCTCATATAACGTCCAGACAGTGTTATTCCTCATGTACCCACATATGATAGCTTATTCTGAAAAGTCACCTGACAAGTTAAGTATGCTATATCATATATATTTATAGCTATTTTCGCCTGGGTTGTACCCTCCATTAAAAGGAATAATCCTATCTATCCATCCATCTATCTATCTATCTATCTATCTATCTATCTATCTATCTATCTATCTATCTATCTATCTATCTATCTATCTATTTATCATTGATCTATCTAACACACACACACACACACACACACACACACACACACACACACACACACACACACACACGTGTCAACAGTACAGACCAGTGTAGCTGAGAATCCAGCACTGGGGTGACATAGAAATTTTACCAACAGCATATCTATCTTTTTCTTACTCTGCTTCCTTCCCCTGCTCCCCTCTCAGCTCCATAGACATTCATGCATTGTGTCTGTTGCTGACTCACACTCTATCTCTGCTCCCTCCTCCTGCTCCCCCATTTCCTCTCCATAGACTTGTATAGACGGGCAGTGAAGAGACACCCTCACCTTCTGGAGTTCATCAATTCTGCTCTGTATCCGGGAACAGACTTTGCTTGACAGCAGAGGGTAGACAGCAGATTACAGGAAGGGAGAAATCTAGTGGCAGTAACCTCCCACAGAATTTGCATTGATAAAACAACTACATTTTAACAGCAAGTAAATTACAAAGTTGTTCTATACCAGGTATACTATTAGATAAGCCTACATCATTTGAGAAGTTATTGTCCATTTATTATATAATAATCATAATAATAATTAGATAGAAATTAAATACAACACTGGAAACTTTAACCAAATGAAAAATATGCCTAAATGCAGGCAGTATTATAACAAGTACATTCACACTCATAATAGATAGATAAGCAACGTTTCTTCATTATCTGAAATCCGTAATGCATTTACAAACTTCCAAGGTGTACAAAGCAAAATGCTTTTAGAGACAGAGAGAAGACGCAGACATCAATAAAGCGTCTGCTTGAAGTGTTTGCAAAAACTTGTTATTGTACATAATTTCTGCCTGGTTCCATTGACACTGACAGAAAATTACATGTTTTTCACACAACCTGATCAATATCTATTTTCAAATGTAATATTGATTGTGGGAGGTTTTTTTTTTAAATTCTAATGTAACAATAGTATTCCTTTGTAATTTCCTTGTTGCTCATAAAAGTGCTATTGTTGTTGACCTATCTATTGTCACATTCTATTGATTCAATGGGAGAGCAGTGGTGCTTTCTATTTTCCGATCCTAGAAAGGATGTCAAGAATTTCTATGTGCGATGAATCATGACTACAGAGTTATAATTACTGATAGGACTTTCTCCATATTTTAACAGTCACCACTATTTAATCAATACAAGTTTTGTAGCTTAAATGCATTTCTGAGAAGTATGAATACAAAGCAGCATGGCGAAGGCTAAAATTAAACTGTTCAATGAAAGGAGTTCATTTTTCTATTGATGTATGTCACTCTTCTTTCTTTGGAGTTTAAGTGACATGGAAAGTTTTAGTTATTTTCCCATTTATAATAGAATAAAATTGTAAGTGTTGTTTAACAGAAAGCAGCATAGAGCTGGGTTTTGAGCAGTCAATCAACATAGCTCCGTTATTGCAGATAGGAAAGGCCCTACCTAGAAAGTACAGGACTGGGTGTAGATAGCTACGGGCTATCCGTATGTAGAGGTTTAGAATTCTCCTATGGAACCTTTTCATGCCATAGAGTTAGCTTTAAACTGTGGTTTCTTGGGCCAGCAGATTAAATAATTTGGTGGGTCCACCCTTCATCTAGCACAGAGCATGTACAAGGCCCCTTAAATGGCATCATAATCTTTCTTGTTATTATTGTACACACGCAGAACATATCATCAAAAAGGTCCAATAGGTTATCTATAAGTAAATCCATAGGCTGTGGACCCTAGTAACAAGTGATTGCCTTCAAAGTCAGCCCCAAATGGGGTTGTACTTTGCTGGACCATTGGGGCCTATTATTGTGTGAGAGCCTGAGCCCACCAGAAGATCCACTGGTACTCTGGTAGGCTGGAATGACACTGGAAAGTAACCACAAGGGTTTTTAGCCTGATCAAGCTCATTGCTCACGAAGGGATGTCCGGAAATTTAATTTTTTTTGCTAAAAGCAGGAAAGTCGATAAGCTGTAAAAAAATAATAATAATCCCCTGTTCAATCCCCCACCGCTCTATCGCTGCCGCTTTGGCATTCCCACCATTCTTTGATTACTTGCCTGCAGCGAGACCAGTGATTGACTGTAAGCATAAAAGGCTTGTCATCGGTGCACAATAAGTCAACATAGACCGGCGGGTAACTCCGGAGTGGTGATGCTGGAACGCTGCACGATTAGGGTATGTTCACACAGAGTTTTTTCCAGGCAGTAAATTCCGCCCGTAAAAATCAGCTCTGGTTTTTTTAAATGTTTTTTCACCACACGCGTTTTTTGCCGCGTTTTTTTGCCGCAATTTTTTACATGTTTTTTTGCCGCATTTTCTTTAGGCTTTTTTTTTAACTATCTCTTCAACAAAAAGATGAAATAACCGCGAGCGTTTTTTTGCCGAAAAATGCGTCAAAAATACGTCTCCCATTGATTTCAATGAAGTTTTTGAGGCGGAAAAAGCCTCAAGATAGGGCACGTCGCTTCTTTTAAGGGCCAGTTCACACTGAGTTTTTTTTACATGTTTTGTGACGCAGAAACCGCATCAGAAAGCGCGCAAAAAAAGGCCGAAAATGGCTCCCATTGATTTCAATGGGAAGCGGAGGCGTTTTTTTCCCGCGAGCGGAAAAACCGGCTCACGGGAAGAAGAAGGGACAGGCCATATCTTCGGGCGTTTATGCTTCTGACCTCCCATTGACATCAATGGGAGGCAGAAGCAGCGTATTTCGCAATGTTTTTTTCCCGTGGCGCTCAATGGACGTTGAGAAATGGAAAAAGGCACACCTAGACCACTCCTTGCATTTAGTACGATTGGTGTTGGAACGTTCTAAACAAGAGTATAATGAAGTGAAACTAGACCTTGATAAAGCACTATGTGAATTGGCCACACGTCTAATTGAAACCCAGTTCTCAGCATTTCAGAAAAGAATTGAAAACTATTGATTCTAATCCAGAACTAAATAAAAGAGCGCAAAAGGGACAAATTCCTGAGAGACAATATGGATTTTGACTTGGATCGCATCTTTTCGTGGAAATATCAACCTCAACAACGCTCGAGCATGGGAGCAAAACGAAGAAGAGGAAGAAGACCAAGGATACAACAGGCTGACTATTGGACTACTGACTCAGGATCGGATTCTAGTCCATCTGAGGATGGCAGATGATATGGGAAGATTATGACAAGAGACAGTGCCATTTCGACACAATCTGCCCCTTTAGGCGCAGTACATGCAGAGGGCGCGGAAAGAAAAGATTTGCATCAACCCCACTCTTGGGGGGGGGGGTACCAAAAGGAAACAGGTCTCTTGGCGAAAGTAGAGATCCCTGTTACCTTGTGTACCAAAAATGTTATTGAACAGAAAAGTAATGTAGTCAACCTCTCTAATGTGGCATTATCCACTGATTGCCTTTCACTTCTGGCCAAAGGTTTAAACTATTGTCTGACCATTAAAATTGATGACAGGCAATTCACCATAGATTTGAGTAAATCATTGAGGAATCTGAATCTATATACATTTTTTAAAAACAAAAATTCCACTAAACCAACAGGTATTCCACAAGGTGATAGTCCAGCAAGTTTTGGTCCTTTGGGCTTCATACTTGGAGATAATATAGAGGAAATGGATAGACAGGCCCTTACAGATCTGTATGAGCTTCTTAATGAGGGTCCTACTAACCCTAGGAGTGATGACATATTGTTGGAACCATTCGGGGGAGGCATTAGATCTTCTATGTTCCCTCCCTTGTCACCAGGCTGTTCTATTTATAATTTCTCGCGAGCTGTGACACAAGATGTCACGTCGTTAATTTATCCATCAGCTGAGACAAACCTCACTACAAAAGAGGTAGCAGCATTGAGATGGTTAAAACAAAATGATCAATTGATTGTAAAGCCTGCTGACAAGGGAGGGAACATTGTGATTATGGAACGGGAATATTATGTAGCGGAATCCATGCGACAATTAAGTAATTCTGACACATACGAAATTGAGTGGAGACCCCACAAATGTATACATTCAAAAACTTCCCTCTGTTTTGAGAAAAGGTATGGCATTTAATGTTTTTTCTAAACGCCAAGCAGAGAGATTATTACCAGATAAACCAGTTAAACTATACTGGTACTTTCTACCCAAAATTCATAAGACCTATGTCAATCCCCCAGGTAGGCTCATTGTGGCAAGCAGAGGTTCAGTAACTGAACCTTTATCCAGCTATTTAGATTAGTATTTACGCTCCCTATTGCAAAGTGTTCCACCATACTTGTTAGATAATAAATCCCTGTTACAAAACCTTATTGATTTCCAGTGGGACGAAGGTGATAGTCTTGCTACTATTGATGTGACAAGCCTATACACCAGAATTCGCCACACTGATGGCCTAGGTGCTATCAGATCTTTTTTGGAGAGAACAGAGAAAAGCGAGGAAAATATATATTTAATCTGTGAGTCACTTGATTTTGTGCTTGCCCACAATGCCTTTTGCTTTGGGGATCAATGGTTCGCACAGCGAACCGGTACAGCATGTTAGCAATCCTTCTATTAAATACATAAGACACTGGTCTTGATTTATTGATGATGTCATAATTGTGTGGTCCGGTACTCAAACACAGATCGAAAATTTTGTGAATTACATTAACCCCTTAAGGACGCAGCCTAGTTTGGGCCTTAAGGCTCAGAGCCCATTTTTCAAATCTGACATATTTCACTTTATGTGGTAATAACGTCGGAATGCTTAAACCTATCCAAGCGATTCCGAGATTGTTTTCTCGTGAAACTTTGGGCTTCATGTTCGTGGTAAAATTTGGTCGATATATTCAGTCTTTATTTGAGAAAAATTGCAAAATTTAGAGAAAATTTAGAAAAAATCGCATTTTTCTGAATTTAAATGCATCTGCTTGAAAAACAGACAGTTATACCACCCAAAATAGTTACTAGTTCACATTTCCCATATGTCTACTTTAGATTGGCATCGTTTTTTGAACATTATTTTATTTTTCTTGGACGTTACAAGGCTTAGAACATAAACAGCATTGAGGGGCCTATGTATTAGAAACCCCCATAAAGCACCCCATTTTAAAAACTAGACCCCTCAAAGTATTCAAAACAGCATTTAGAAAGTTTTTTAACCCTTCAGGCATTTCACAGGAATTAAAGCAAAGTGGAGGTGAAATTTGCAAATTTCATTTTTCTTTCTGAATTTCAATTTTATTCTATTTTTTTTCTGTAACAAAGAAGGTTTTACCACAGAAACACTACTAAATATGTATTGTCCAGATTCTGCAGTTTTTAGAAATGTCCCACATGTGGCTCTAGCGCGCTCGTGGACTAAAACACAAGCCCCAGAAGCAAAGAAGAACCTAGTGCATTTTGGTGGTGCTTTTTTATTAGCATATATTTTAGGCAGCATGCCAGGTTTGGAGAGGTGTTGAGGTGCCAAAAAAGTAGGAATCCCCCAAAACTGACCCCATTTTGGAAACTGCACCCCTCAAGGAATTAATTTATGGTTATTGTTACCATTTTGACCCCGTAGTTTTTTCACAGCGCGTATTTGAATTGGGCTGTGAAATTAAAAGAATGACAATTTTTCCAATAAGATGTCATTTTTGATCAGAATTTCTTATTTTCACAGGGAACAAAATGCCCCATTTTGTTGCCCAATTTGTCCTGAGTGCGGCAATACCCCATTTGTGGTGATAAACTGCTGTTTGGGCCCATGGGAGGCCTCAGAAGGAAAGGAGAGCTATGTGTTCTTAGGAGTCCAGATTTTGCTAGATTGGTTTTCGGGTGCTATGTCGCATTTGCAGAGCCTCAGAGGTATCAAAGCAATGGAAACCCACCAAAAGTGACCCCATTTTGGAAACAAAACCCCTCAAGGAATTTATTTATGGGTGTTGTGACCATTTAGACCCCACAGTTTTTTCACAGAACTTATTTGAATTGGGCTGTGAATTTAAAAAAAAAAACTTTTTTCCAATAAGATGTAGTTTTGGCTCAAAATGTCTTATTTTCACAACGAATAAAATACCCCATTTTGTTGCCAAATTTGTCCTGAGTGCAGCAATACCCTATTTGTGGCCATAAACTGCCGTTTGGGCCCATGGGAGGTATTAGAAGGAAAGGAGCGCTATGTGTTCTTTGGAGCCCAGATTTTGCTGGATTGGTTTTCGGGTGCCATGTCGAATTTGCAGAGCCCCAAAGGTATCAAAGCAATGGAAACCCACCAGAAGTCACCCCATTTTGGAAACTACACCCCTCAAAGAATTTATGTATGGGTGTTGTGACCATTTAGACCCCACAGTTTTTTCACAGAATTTATTTGAATTGGGCTGTGAATTAAAAAAAAATATATTTTTTCCAATAAGAGGTAGTTTTGGCTCAAAATTTCTTATTTTCACAAGGAATAAAATACCGCATTTTGTTGCCCAATTTGTCCTGAGTGTGGCAATACCCTATTTGTGGTGATAAACTGCCGTTTGGGCCCATGGGAGGGCTCAGAAGGAAAGGACCACCATGTGGCCTACTGGGAATTTTCTCGTGCTAAGTCGTGTGTGCAGAAGCCCCTGAGATATCAGTACAGTTGAAACCCCCGAGAAGTGACCCCGTTTTAAAAACGACACCCCTTAAGGAATTCATCTAGAGGTGTAGTGAGCATTTTGACCCCACAGGTATTGTGTAAAAGATAATGCGCAGCAGATGGTGCAGAGTGAGATTTGCAATTTTCTATATATATGCCATGTCAGTGTCCGATATATTGTGCCCAGCATGTGCCACCGGAGACATACACCCCATAAACTGTAATGTGGGCTCTCCCGGGTACGGCAATACTCTACATGTGGCTGTTATTAGCTGCCTGGGCACACGGCAGGGCTCAGAAGGAAAGGACCACCATTTGGCCTACTGGAGCTTTTCTGGTGCTAAGTCTTGTACGCAGAAGCCCCTAAGGTACCAGTACAGTTGAAACCCCCAAGAAGTGACCCTGTTTTAAAATCTACACCCCTTAAGGCATTCATCTAGAGGTGTAGTGAGCATTTTGACCCCACAGGTATTGTGTAAAAGATAATGTGCAGCAGTTGGTGCAGAGTGAAATTTGCAATTTTCAATACATATATACCATTTCAGTGTCCGATATATTGTGCCCAGCATGCGCCACCGGAGATATACACCTCATAAACTGTAATGTTGGCTCTCCCGGGTACGGCAATACCCTACATCTGGCTGTTATCAGCTGCCTGGGCACACAACAGGGCTCAGAGGGGAAAGATGAGGAGGGGTAAGCTGTGCGAAGTGGATCAGAGCGAGTAAAACTGGGGTAAATTAAAAATAAAGGGATGTATGATAAATTTTAAAACACTCTTTCATACAGAGCTCTGGTTTTTCGGGACACGCGTCACATTGATATATTGTGTCCTTCCTTATCCCCCTCTTATAGCAGACTCTGCACCTCTTTTGACTTTTTCCCTTCTTGCCAGTTTGGGGAACTTCTCCTAAAAAGTGTTGCCCTGGTACGATGCCTGTGGCCCCGCTTCCAGAAGTACTGTAAGGCTTCAGGACTTGATCTGACAAGTCCACCCCTCCCATGTACCTATTGTAGTCCAGGATGCAGTCTAGTTTGGGGGTCCCTGTACTGGTACCTCGTACAGGTACATGGGTACTGGTGTGGCATCTCCCTGGTCTTGTACTTGACACACAATATGTTGCTGCTAGATTGTGCCCTGCTCTCACCCCTTCTGAGTGTTTGCCCAAGCAGAGTCTTAGGGAGGCCTCTCATGTTTCTTCTTGCAGTGACGCATGCCGCAGGACTTCTGGAATCGAGGCAGTTGAAGAGTGGGACGTTGGTATAAAAATTATCCAGGTAGAGGTGGTAACCCTGGTCAAGCAGTGGGTGCACCAAATCCCACACAATTTTTGTATTAACTGCCAGTAAGGGGGGGGCATTCTGGGGGCTGAGTACTGGTGTCCTTCCCTTTATATATCCTAAATTTGTAGGTATACCCTGATGCACTCTCGCACAGCTTATACATCTTCACGCCATACCTTGCCCTCTTACCCGGCAGGTACTGGCGGAATTGAAGCCTCCCTTTCAAATGTACCAGGGATTCATCTATAGAAATACACTTCTCGGGGGTGAATGCTGGGAAAACCGGGCACTGAAATGGTCTAATAGGGGTCTCCGTTTATACAAACGGTCAAAACTGGGGTCATCTCGGGGTGGGCACGGCTCATTATGAGTATAATGTAAGAAGCGAAGTATTGCCTCATTTTTATTTTATTCTTTAGTTTCCAGCTCAGTTCTGAAGTTGCTTTGAGGGGCCCATATATTAGACACCCTTATCAAACACCCCATTTCAGAAACTAGACCCCTCAAAGTATTCACAACAGCATTTAAAAAGTTTATTAACTCTTTAGGTGTTTCACAGGAATTTAGAGCAAAGTAGAGGTGACATTTAATTAATTAATTAAATTTAATTTATTAGGCACCATGTCCGGTTTGAAGAGGTCTTGTGGTGCTAAAACAGTGGAAACCCCCCAAAAGTGACCCCTTTTTGGAAACTAGAGACCTTGAGGAATCCATTGTAGTTTTCTTGGGGTGCATGCGACTTTTTGATCAGTTTTTATTCTAATTTTAGGTGGCGTGGTGACTAAAAAAACAGCAATTCTACTATTGTTTTTTATTCAATTTTTTTTACAGCGTTCACCGTGCGCTATAAATGACATATTCACTTTATTCTGCGGGGCGATACGATTACGGCGATACCAGATGTTTATAGTTTTATTTTATGTCTTGTGGCGTTTGCACAATAAAATACATTTTGTAAAATATAATTTACTTTTTGTGTTGCCTTATTCTAAGAGCCATAACTGTTTTATTTTTCCATCAGGAAAGTCGTGCGAGGACTTATTTTTTGCGTAACGAACTGTAGTTTCGATCAGTACCATTTTTAGGTACATGCGACTTTTTGATCTCTTTTTATTCCATTTTTTGGGAGGTGAAGTGACCAAACAATTGTAATTGTGGTACGGTGTATTATTATTTTCTCTTACGGCGTTCACCACGCGGGATAAATAATGACATCGTTTTGTAGTTCAGGCCGTTACGGACGCGGCGATACCAATTATGTATAGTTTATTTGTTTATTTATATATTTTTATTAATAATAAAGAACTGATAAGGGAAAAAGGGGGACTTTTACTTTTATTACTTTTAAATCTTTTATTTTCTTATTTTTACACAACTTTTTTTTACTTTTTCACACTTTTTTTACTTTGTCCCACTAGGGGACATGAGGGCAGGAGGCTCTGATCGCTATTCTAATACACTGCACTACATACGTAGTGCAGTGTATTAGAGCTGTCAGCTGTTCGCTGACAGCAAGCATAGTGGGTCCTGATTTTGTCGGGACCCACTAGGCTTCCGTCGATGGCGTAGCCAGAGTCCATTGTTAGGATTCTGGTTGCCATAGTAGCCATCACGGCCCGCTATCGTGTAGCAGGCCGGCGATGGCAGCTTAACCCCTAAGAAGCCGCGATCGCTATTGAACGCGGCTTCTAAGGGGTTAATCGGCGCGGACCACCGCGATCGGTCCCTGCACACTAAGCTGTGATAGCGTGCTGTCAGAAACAGCAGTTATCACAGCTCAAGCACGCACCGGGATTAAATGGCGCCGTGTTTACTCAGGTCAGTACTATTACTGACCTGAGCGCGAACGATGTACTTAGCGCGACGTAATAGTACTGACCTGAGCGCGAAGGGGTTAATGTCAATGATTTGAACATGGAATTTACAGCTAACTTTGGAGGCGTTTCTATAGCGTTCCTTGATGTTAGAATCACAGTAGATGATAGAGGTTTACATACAAGTGGTTTCCGCAAACCCACAGCCACTAATGCCCTCTTACACCAAAAATGTTTTCATCTCTTTTCTGTTGACTGCTCATATAGCCAAAACTGCGTGCTTTTGTCCGTTTGTGTTTCCCTTTGTTGTCTTGTGTTTATGTAACTTTGGGTTGAAATTTGCACTTAACTTTGTCATTATTGCTCATGTGTATTCTTTTTGTTGTTCTCGGGACTGGTTTCCCTACATTTTGCACTACCTTTGATGTAAATTGGGTATTGATAATTGCCACTAGCTGTTATTATCTTCTGCCCATTGCTCTGGTGGCTGGGAGGCTACCTCCTACCAATGTTCATATGTCTTTGTAACATTTTATACAGTCTGAATTTATTATGTTGCACTGCGTGCACACTTTTGCTATTTTGCAAGATATTTTACATGCTCTGTTATGTTTTCTACTCTAATTAAATTGTTTTGATAAAGAAAAAAAAAGAAAATGTTTTCATCCACCTCATATAAAAAGATCATTACCCTATGGACAATTTCTTAGGTTAAAAATAATTAATAGTGATTATAATATCTTCTTAGAACAATCTATGGAACTAATGGAGAGATTGAGAGCTAGAGGGTACAACGATGCATTACTATCTGAATCCTTCTCTAGAGCACTTCAGTGTGATCACAATACACTGCTCTTTAAAAAGAGACAAAAAGACAGAAGCATAGGATTTGTGTTTTCTTTTCAATATAGTCAAAATAGGGAATTTTGCAAATACCCTCTCTTTTTTATATTATATAGAGTGAGTAATGGGAACCACAAGGGTGTATACCAACAGTATTATGCAAATGTTTGTTTATTTAGGGAAAGGGTAAGGAGGGATAAGAATTGTGGTTCCTATGGAAAATTAAAATAGTAGTGAAAATAATAAACTTTATTAACATATTATATTAAAAGATTGTATAGAAATGTTTACAATTGTCCAATGTAGGTCAATTTCATTGCAGTGCAGATGACCCCCTGTCCTACACCATGAGGGCACAATTTGCCCTATGAATAATTGACTATCAATTGTTACTGTCGTACAATGACATAGCCAGACCAGCCTGTTTATGAGGTTGGTAAGTATATTGCTCTAAAATGAGCTTTATTGATTGCTCTGTGGTGAGCTATGTGAGAATCTGATAACAGTGGCACAGTGGCCTTTATTCCAAGTGTGCTGTATTGCATGCACTGAGTGTATCGATGCTTGCTGTTCATTGATAGACACTAACAATTTCTATACAATCTTTTAATATAATATGTTAATAAAGTTTATTATTTTCACTACTATTTGAATTTTCCATAGGAACCACAACTCTTATCCCTCCTTACCCTTTCCCTAAATAAACAAAAAATATTTTCAATATAGTCCAGTTGCAGATCATATAAATAGTGCCATTAGGACATTATAGAGGCAGATGTGGATTTAGCGGAGAAAGCATGTCATCCCCCTGTGGTCTCGTTCAGACGATGCAAAAATCTGAGAGATGAACTACTTGTAGGCCGTTTTTCGGCAATTCAAAATAAAAATAACAATTGACTTAAAGATATAGCCCCAATAGGTAACCACAAATGTGGCAACTGTTCATTTTGTGGACAGATGAACATAGGCAAAACATTTCGAATGGGCGCAGTCAAACATTGTCAGTAATCTTATTACGTGTAAATCCAACTATCTGGTATATGCCATGTTTTGTCTTTGCCAATTTTTCTATATAGGAAAAACAATACGCCCATTATTTAAACGCGTTCGAGAACATATGTAGTCCATTGGGACAGGAAAGGGTTCCTCAAAATTGATAACCCATATACGGGAAGTACATGGAGGTAATCCAAAATGCTTATCTTTTGCGGGTATACAGCGTGTGTGCACCCCACGGGATGGTGGTGACCAACATGTTAAATTATTAAGTTGTGAAGCAAACTGGATAATAAAAACGGAGACTTTAGGACCTCTGGGTTTGAATGATAGTAATGACCTATCTGCTTTTCTAAAATAGAACTTCTAAATAGGTATGTTTTCCACTTTATACTCAGTCTATTAACTTGCTGTTTAGAATATGCATGATTTTCTATAAATATTTGTATATTTTTTATATATATTGCCGTGAGAAGCAGAAGTGTCTGATGAGACAAGGTGTGGGTATTTAAGTGTGTGTGCACTGAAGCCCAGTATGCCTTGATAAAGCGTTTGGAGGATGTGAAACGGTCGTAGGCTCTATTGTCTTCTAATCCCGCGTTGCCTGCCTCAACATAGAATAAAAAGAAACCTTTTTTGCAAGTTTTGAGTGCCGTGCTGTCTATTTTTCGACATGTTGACATCTACATAGGGTTTACTTGTTGTCTACTTCCTGGAGACACATATATCTACAGGCAAAAATTGTGTAAAGTTTACCAATTTTCTATTTTAGATGCAGTGCTTAAACAAAAATGGTTGGGAAGGTGGACATTTAAAGTATGGAAAAAAAATAAATTAATAATATCAATTATTATTATTATTACATTCAATAAATATTAGTGGCCTAAAGATGTGTTGACATTATTTAAGAAAATTATTTTTTGTGCAGGTAATAAATACTTAAATTCAACAATATGTTTAAACTTTTCTTGATGTATGAAGAGATGACAGCTTATCATTGGGAATGAATACTTTCAGTTTTACAAGCTTGATTTAGCTGTCTAATTATATAGTTATACTATAACCCACTGTGAAAGCGAGCAGGTTTAGGGTGAGTCATACATGTTCTTTTCATAATTTGGTGCTCAGCTTGATTATGTTTGCACTTACAACTGCTATGCATTGTTGGATTTTAAACTCCCATTGAACTGATGCGTTAAACTACATACCTTGTCATTCTACCATAAAGGCAATTTGATCCTAGCAGTGTCCCAGCAGTATCTACAGTATGCATGGTAGGATAACGTATATAGCACATATAGAAATATATACATATATATATATATATATATATATATATATATATATATATATGTATATATATATATATATATATATATATATATATATATATATATATATGTGTGTGGATATAAATATATAAATATATATATATATATATATATATATATATATATATATATATATATACAGTGAAGGGAATAAGTATTTGATCCCATGCTGATTTTTTAAGTTTGCCCACTGTCAAAGACATGAACAGTCTAGAATTTTTAGGCTAGGTTAATTTTACCAGTGAGAGATAAATTATATATATATAAAAAAAAAAAAAAAAAAAAGAAAATCACATAGTCAAATTAATATATATATTTATTTGCATTGTGCACAGAGAAATAAGTATTTCATCCCTTTGGCAAACAAGACTTAATACTTGGTGGCAAAACCCTTTTTGGCAAGCACAGCAGTCAGACATTTTTTGTAGTTGATGATGAGGTTTGCACACGTTAGATGGAATTTTGGCCCACTCCTCTTTGCAGATCATCTGTAAATCATTAAGATTTCGAGGCTGTCGCTTGGCAACTCGGATCTTCAGCTCCCTCCATAAGTTTTCGATGGGATTAAGTTCTGGAGACTGGCTAGGCCACTCCATGACATTAATGTGCTTCTTTTTGAGCCACTCCTTTGTTGCCTTGGCTGTATGTTTCGGGTCATTGTCGTGCTGGGAGACCCAGCCACGAGCCATTTTTAATCTCCTGGTGGAGGGAAGGAGGTTGTCACTCAGGATTTGACGGTACATGGCTCCATCCATTCTCCCATTGATGCGGTGAAGTAGTCCTGTGCCCTTAGCAGAGAAACACCCCCAAAACATAATGTTTCCATCTCCATGCTTGACAGTGGGGACGGTGTTCTTTGGGTCATAGGCAGCATTTCTCTTCCTCCAAACATGGCGAGTTGAGTTAATGCCAAAGAGCTCAATTTTAGTCTCATCTGACCACAGCACCTTCTCCCAATCACTCTCAGAATCATCCAGATGTTCATTTGCAAACTTCAGACGGGCCTGTACATGTGCCTTCTTGAGCAGGGGGACCTTGCGAGCACTGCAGGATTTTAATCCATTACGGTGTAATGTGTTACCAATGGTTTTCTTGGTGACTGTGGTCCCAGCTGCCTTGAGATCATTAACAAGTTCCCCCCGTGTAGTTTTCGGCTGAGCTCTCACCTTCCTCAGGATAAAGGATACCCCACGAGGTGAGATTTTGCATGGAGCCCCAGATCGATGTTGATTGACAGTCATTTTGTATGTCTTCCATTTTCTTACTATTGCACCAACAGTTGTCTCCTTCTCACCCAGCATCTTACTTATGGTTTTGTAGCCCATTCCAGCCTTGTGCAGGTCTATGATCTTGTCCCTGACATCCTTAGAAAGCTCTTTGGTCTTGCCCATGTTGTAGAGGTTAGAGTCAGACTGATTAATTGAGTCTGTGGACAGGAGTCTTTTATACAGGTGACCATGTAAGACAGCTGTCTTTAATGCAGGCACCAAGTTGATTTGGAGCGTGTAACTGGTCTGGAGGAGGCTGAATTCTTAATGGTTGGTAGGAGATCAAATACTTATTTCTCTGTGCACAATGCAAATAAATATATATAATTTTGACTATGTGATTTTCTGTTTTTTTTTAACATAATCTATCTCTCACTGGTAAAATTAACCTAGCCTAAAAATTCTAGACTGTTCACCACAGTAGAGAAGAAGAGAAAAGAGAAGAAAATCAGTAGAAGTTTAATACCAGTAGAATATGAATTCTATGGAAAACAAAAGATTGAATGCCTCAGCCAAAAAGTCTGAGAGAAAAACAAAATATACTTGCAGGCTGAAGCCTCAATTTACCTAAAAGTTACTGTACAACATAATGTGAGTCATGGTATGGACCCATGCAGATATATCTAGTCATCATAGTATCCAATCTCTATGGAGAAAAAAAGTTTGGGAGGATTCCTCCAGCTCACCTTATCGCATATGTGGACTTGCGCGCGGGTCCTCGTGTCGGCACACGTATGGAGTACAAGGGAAGACAAAGAAATGGATCCAGCGCTGTGTCCTTGGAGTCTTTTAAAATAGGAGACTATTTCCAAGTTTTATTGTGTAATGAAAAATAAAAACAAATAGCATTGCAGGTAGATATTCTCAAATAAATAGTGGATTTATGGCAGTGTGAGCGGTGCCTTCTGTTGAAGCCATGACTAAGGACGCTGCATGCGTCAGAAACGCGTAGGCACCGATCACACTGCCATAAATCCACTATTTATTTGAGAATATCTACCTGCAATGCTATTTGTTTTATTTTTCATTACACAATAAAACTTGGAAATAGTTTCCTATCCAATCTCTACATCTGATGATTTTTTTTTACAAAAAGTTGGAATCTAGAAAAGATATTGAGTAATTTATTAACACATTTTTTCCTTAATTTATCTTGCAATGGCCTTGATTTCAATGGTTCCACATCTGAATCTTCTTCGGGGTCCTTTAGGTTTATGGTTACCAGATGGTTGCAGTGCATTGTGGAATAACCTGCACAGGATCCTAGCACTACACTTCTTGCTGCCAATTGGTCAGCGCAGTGCTGATGGATCCCAAGTGTTAGCATATTTATATGTGAACAGGGTGCGAACAAAGCTTGTATAGGCCCCTGGCCAAAACATTTGGTGGTGCTCCCTCCCAATTAACAGTATAATGTAAGGTGTGGCTAATTAACAGAGCATTTTAGGGATGAAAAAAACCACTTACCTAACCAATACATCATTCCCCCACCTCTGGGGTTCCTTGTCTTCCACCTCCTAATTTTTTAAGAGGTGCATGATGACATCTTGTCCACAGACAATAGACACAGTGGCCAATCATCAGTAGCGATGACACACATGGCAATAAATTAGCTAATTCCACCACCGGATTTTTTCTAGTTCTAGGCAGATTGTCACATTAGAGCTCTACACAATGAGAATAGAGCTCCAACCAACAGTAATATATTCAGTAGATTTATCTTATTTTTATTATTCCACATATTAATACTTTTTTATTGTTAGAAAAATGCTTAAACACTCTTCAAACTCCATTGTCATTTCTGGGAGGAGAGACAAGAGAGAACTGGGAGGTGGAGGCCCATAGGGGAAAGAAGCTCATGGAAATATTACTCTTTTTTTTACCCTACAATAATCTAGCCCTGGATGTGATTGAAGTGTTCATGTGATGTAATTTAATATCAGAGCAAGATAAGTAAAGCAGCATATTTGTAGTTGCATTCAACATTTTATATAGTTTGACAGTATAGTTCTACTTTCTCTGAGATTTTACTACACAGTTATTCAAAATGTTCAAGGTAACAGAGTACACATTGTCAGTTGCTTCATAGCAACAGACAACAAACTGTCAGTTGCTCCATGGCAAGAAACTACAATCTTGTTAGGATACACAGTTACAAACAAGTTGGCTGTTTGAAGTCTGTTGCTAAGAGATACAAATTCTAAATGCCTAGTAGAAAATAGAACTATAACTCTTATCCTAAATATACGACAAAAATTAGGATGTAAAATATAACAGATTAAACAACTTCATCCTAAGGGTATGTGCACACGATGAGAGGCTTTTACGGCTGAAATGACAGACTGTTTTCAGGAGAAAACAGCTTCCTCGTTTCAGCTGTAGTTGCTCCTCCTCGCATTTTGCGAGGCTTCTCTGACAGCCGTAAATTTTGAGCTGTGCTTCATTGAGTTCAATGAAGTACGGCTCAAATTACGTCTGAAAGAAGTGTCTTGCACTTCTTTTGACGAGGCTGTATTTTTACGCGTCGTTGTTTGACAGCTGTCAAACGACGACGCGTAAATGACAGGTTGTCTGCACAGTACGTCGGCAAACCCATTCAAATGAATGGGCAGATGTTTGCCGACGTATTGTAGCCCTATTTTCAGACGTAAAACGAGGCATAATACGCCTCGTTTACGTCTGAAAATAGGTCGTGTGAACCCAGCCTAATATTAATGCAGCAATTTAGCCTTACAAATTAATTAATACATTAGTTATTTTGGGTACTGTTTGCAGGGGCATCACTAGCATTGGCATTCACCCTCAATTTTTGACCCGGTGTACCGGATCTCCGGGAGACCGCCGGCTTAAACTGCATATGCAACCTCAGGATTCACTCTCATAGGCTAAGAGCCACTTTAGGCCTGCAGCCTATGAAATGCCGGAACAGGACTTTTGGACAGAATGGCAAGACTCAGTGATGCCATTACATTGGCCTTTGCAGGGATCCAGTCCCAGCCTCTCATAAGCTGCAGATCTAAAGATACTGAGCAGCTTCGTTCATCATTGGAATGGGGCTAAGTGAGTATTCGGTTTTTTATTTCAATGGGCTATTTCTGTGTGAGAAACACTAAGGGGGGCACTATTACTGAGTGAGGGACACCTTTACTGAGTGGGAGTCATAATGTGGGCAGCATTGCTAAAAGGGGGAACTGGGGGTACCATTACTTAGTGGAGGGCACTATGGACCTGCAATTCTGACTGGGGGGCAATATGGGGACAGCATTACTGTGTAGAGGCACTAAGGGCACAGCTTTACTGAGTGGAGGGCACCATTACTGAATGTGGGCACTAATCTTGTAGCATTACTAAGTGCAGGGCACAATTGCTGAGGGGGCACTATGGGGGCAGTATTACTAAGTGGGGAAACTAAGGGGTTAGCATCATTACTGAGTGGGGATAATAAAGGTGAAGCATGGAAATTAAGGGGTCACCATTGCAGTGGGGGCACAATTACTGGGTGTGAGGTCTTTAAGGGTTCAACATTACTGAGTGAGGATTGCACAGGGGTCCCTATTACTATGGGGGGCACACAAAGTGGCACTACTACAATGGGGGCACTAAAAATACACTATGGTTTGTGTGGTTCACTAAGGGAGGTACTGCTTACTTGTGATGCACTAAAGGGAGCAGCAAACTCTTGAAAACACGAGTCGTGTCCGGGACAATTTGTCATGGCGGTCTGGGTCGGAGAAAGAAGGAAAGATAATTTCTGCAATCAGAGAAGATGTCACCTGTAAGTCACTGGATTTAACTGTACTGCATTCACTTATATGATGTACAGTGTTATTATACTGTGCAGAGTGCCTGTGTGGAACTGGTATGTGACCACTGTATGAGGACTGTATTGTGATATTATTAATTGTATCAGTCTTTGTGGTAGATATACCTGTATGTGGCCATGGTGTGGAGGTATGCAGTCTCTATGTGGAGGTAACATGTGGTCATGGTGTGAAGGTATAATTTGGTCCCCTTGTATACTAGTATTATTTGGCCCTTGTATACCGGTATTATTTGGTAAATGAGTGACTGTATTATTTAGAGATATACTATTATATATACATTAGTGTATATTATGGAGAATATAATTTGGTCTCAGGACTGATGTATTCATGGATACAGGTTTCATTATAAAGTAATATCCAGGGACAGTGTATTGATGAGGTGGTGTAGCTAAGCCTTTCATGTTCTAAAATGTATTATAGCTATGTTGTCTTCAATATTTTTTGGGATGGTTGGGAAAAACATATACCTTGGGGCTTGTGCCCCTCATCTTTTTAGATCCTAGCAACACTCCTGACTGTGTGATCAAGCAACTACAATAGTTCAAATACATAAATCAGGTGTCAATTAATAACCACACACAAAATATGGAGTTCTCCAAAGGTCTATAATGCCAACAATTTTTTTGAGTATGTGATTTTTTTTTCCTTTGAGTTCTCTAGAGGGCAAACAACAGACCCACTCTTCTTAGGGTTTGATTCATTTCATATTTTTGACCCACTCAAACACCAATAAAGCAGCTGCTCGACCATCTCTGCCAACTATTCTAACTGGACAATCCTTTATATCACATTAACCTGATGAAGGATTGTCTGATTTTTTAATGAAACATACAATAAACTCAGTAAATCTATGTTTTGTATCAGCCAAAAGACGTAGTTGTTCATATGTTTAGTCATCTTGAGGCATCCTGTGACATCAGGTGAATAAATATCAGTCTTAGAAGGACAAATGCAGTATTATGTGATTCCCCGGATATACTGATCAGTGTTACGACCACAACTGACGGATAGCTACTACAGGGAGTTAAATAACTTCTAGAATATTGATATTAATGTGTGTATTTGTTTGGAGACGGAGTAATATGAACGCTCATGCTGAACATGTATTATGATAAATAACTCTACGTATGCATTTATATTAATAATAGCAACTTTCAATCCATCCTATTAACACATAAAGATGAAAATGTTAATAAATGGAGAATATTAATAGATAGATCTGAATTGTGTTGCAGAAATGGGACATAGAATTTTAAGGTTGGTTGGTTCAATGGTTAGCATCACTGTCTTATGGTGCTAGTTTGAATTATTATTATTTTTTTTAAATGTTCTCTTCATGATTTCCCACAATCCAAAACATACTGAGAGTTCTACTTACTGTCCATAGTTACATACATTACGTTGTGAATCTCGGCCAAAACCCAGAATGAAGCGAGGAGAGTCTTTGAAGCTGGGAATAGTGTCAGGAGGTGCACAAGGTCAAATTAGCCGGGTCTGCAATGAGTATGTAACAATCTGATTCCTGCTATATCCAGAGAAAGAACCTACCAGGAGACATGACTTCACACATAGCGCCCCTATTTCCCACGACTTGACCCGGGACATACTGTAAGTCTCTAGCTAACCCGGTGGTTAATTTTCAGGATAACGTTAGCAGGTACTGTACTGTAGGATTTAGACTTAAAAAGTCAAAACAAGAGATACTGTTTCTATGGATAATAACACATTTGAAAGTCACTAATGTACCAGGAAAGATATTTCAAGAGATGAAACACTAGCGGTCAGGCAGTCTAGAAATCAGCAATGTGGGTCAAATAAATATAGATATAGAACCAGGAAAACTATATGGAGTCATATAGTTTATGGTCGGTAACAGAGATGTAGCATAGTATGTGGTACAATACTGGATGGTTTAGAAGTGTATTTAGATGAACTGAGGGTCAGTAACGATGATGTTGCAGAGCTAGATATGCACTACAGTAGTGGATATTCCAGGAGGGTAATCAAATGAACTCAGCAATACAGGAAACAAAACAGTGCAACAATATAGGAAACAAGGCAGCCTAGTTAGTGTAAAAAAACAAAACCTTATAACTAACAGTGTATTGACGTTGTAAATATTGCACTTTTAACTCTGATTGGCCAGGTGACTATGCACTCTGCACACTTGCCTCCTGGGATCTCTGCCAGCCATGCTGCAGTGAGTTGGCACTGGAGTGGGAAGAGGTAAATACGTGAAAGAGTCGATGACTGGTATCAAGAATGATCAGGGACTCTGGAATTAGAACTGGAGAGCAGGAGCACAGGAACAAGCCGACACTCAGAACAAGAACTTGCACTAAAAACACAGCAACAGAGGATCAAGAAAAAGAACATAAGCTGTGGACCATCAACAAAGGATCGGGAGTCAGGCCTGGAAACAAAATTACACAGCAACATAGAAACAGCCTAGCGGGGAAAGACCTAGCATTTGGGATCAAGGGGCATGAGTTAAGAACCCCACATAGACATTACACATGACTGTGGATATTCCTTTAAGTGTCTAAAGTGGGATATTTATGGCTCATGCACACAATCATATTACAGCTCCTTACAACTTCCAATAATATGGCACCTATAGACTTCTATTAGGCCCTTTTGTACCGTGTGAATAAAAAAAATGGTGGCATGCTTAATTGGACATTGCAATATATAGCTGTTCTCCTATTGAAGCAATGTTTTTAGGGGACAATTACTTCATAGTACAGTGCCGTACATATAGAGCACCATATGGCGGCACACATACAGTGAAGGAAATAAGTATTTGATCCCTTGCTGATTTTGTAAGTTTGCCCACTGTCAAAGACATGAACAGTCTAGAATTTTTAGGCTAGGTTAATTTTACCAGTGAGAGATAGATTATATACATAAAAAAAAAAAAAGAAAATCACATAGTCAAAATTATATATATTTATTTGCATTGTGCACAGAGAAATAAGTATTTGATCCCCTACCAACTATTAAGAGTTCAGCCCCCTCCAGACCAGTTACACGCTCCAAATCAACTTGCTGCCTGCATTAAAGACAGCTGTCTTACATGGTCACCTGTATAAAAGACTCCTGTCCACAGACTCAATTAATCAGTCTGACTCTAACCTCTACAACATGGGCAAGACCAAAGAGCTTTCTAAGGATGTCAGGGACAAGATCATAGACCTGCACAAGGCTGGAATGGGCTACAAAATCATAAGTAAGACGCTGGGTGAGAAGGAGACAACTGTTGGTGCAATAGTAAGAAAATAGAAGACATACAAAATGACTGTCAATCGACATCGATCTGGGGCTCCATGCAAAATCTCACCTCGTGGGGTATCCTTTATCCTGAGGAAGGTGAGAGCTCAGCCGAAAACTACACGGGGGGAACTTGTTAATGATCTCAAGGCAGCTGGGACCACAGTCACCAAGAAAACCATTGGTAACACATTACGCCATAATGGATTAAAATCCTGCAGTGCCCGCAAGGTCCCCCTGCTCAAGAAGGCACATGTACAGGCCCGTCTGAAGTTTGCAAATTAACATCTGGATGATTCTGAGAGTGATTGGGAGAAGGTGCTGTGGTTAGATGAGACTAAAATTGAGCTCTTTGGCATTAACTCAACTCGCCGTGTTTGGAGGAAGAGAAATGCTGCCTATGACCCAAAGAACACCGTCCCCACTGTCAAGCATGGAGGTGGAAACATTATGTTTTTGGGGTGTTTCTCTGCTAAGGGCACAGGACTACTTCACCACATCAATGGGAGAATGGATGGAGCCATGTACCGTCAAATCCTGAGTGACAACCCCCTTCCCTGCACCAGGACATTAAAAATGGCTCGTGGCTGGGTCTTCCAGCACGACAATGACCCGAAACATACAGCCAAGGCAACAAAGGAGTGGCTCAAAAAGAAGCACATTAAGGTCGTGGAGTGGCCTAGCCAGTCTCCAGACCTTAATCCCATCGAAAACTTATGGAAGGAGCTGAAGATCCGAGTTGCCAAGCGACAGCCTTGAAATCTTAATGATTTACAGATGATCTGCAAAGAGGAGTGGGCCAAAATTCCATCTAACATGTGTGCAAACCTCATCATCAACTACAAAAAACGTCTGACTGCTGTGCTTGCCAACAAGGGTTTTGCCACCAAGTATTAAGTCTTGTTTGCCAAATGGATCAAATACTTATTTCTCTGTGCACAATGCAAATAAATATATATAATTTTGACAATGTGATTTTCTTTTTTTTTTTTTTTATATAATCTATCTCTCCCTGGTAAAATTAACCTAGCCTAAAAATTCTAGACTGTTCATGTCTTTGACAGTGGGCAAACTTACAAAATCAGCAAGGGATCAAATACTTATTTCCTTCACTGTAGCTCCATAATACAGAGCTGTAAGGACTCCATGTGTCTCCATACAGACTCCATGTACATGGCTTTGAAGTTCTTAGACATAAGGGCCTAAAACTGCTTATTCGCAGAATACAATACCACTGGAATACGAATATGGACCTCCACAGGTAGAAGGATATTGATCAAGGATAAGAGTTTCTCTTTAAGTAGTCACCTTCATTTTGATAAAAACAGTGATAGAATAGGAAAAAGAACTAGGATGCTGATGAAAGCAGATGCATAGTGTGAGAGGTTTGCAGATCCCGAATGAACAAGCGGCTCACAGCTATATCGCATGACTAATTTAGTAAAATTTCTACCTCCTGCTGACTATTTAATCAAGCCAGCATGGGAAGAACGAAGTAGAGAGTCAGCTGAAGATAAAGGAGATTTTGTGTTTTCACTGTCAGAGCAGAAACTCCAGTCAGTCAAGGAAGCCACTTCTGTTAGTTCATCTAGGAGGGACATGTTTTATATTCGTATGATGACTATTCCGCTATAGGTTCTCTTCAGATGGTCTGCCTCAATGTTGATATACCTCACACTATACTGCTAGGTAGTTCCTGATCTCTATCCAAAGTGGCAACAGCTCTAAACGCTCATGTCAGAATATCACTCCGAGTACAGAGTCTGTAGATAGCTTTTAACCAATACAATATTTATTTTAACTATAAAATAATAGAGCACTCAAATGTTATATGTATTTTATTGGGTAATAATAAAGTCTCATTCCTATAGTGCAGTAGTATCAGCCACAGAACCACAATACAGTGTCAGTCAGAGAGCACCAAAGTGTTCCAGCCCCAGAGCCTGAACACAGTGCCAGCCACAGAGTCCCCACACAGTGCCAACGCCTGAGCCTCCACACAGTGCTAACCCAAGAGCCCCAGCACAGTGCTAGCCACAGATCCCCCACACAGTGCCAGCCACAGAGTCCCCACACAGTGCCAACCCCAGAGCCTCCACACAGTGCTAACCCCAGAGCCCCAAGACAGTGCCAGAAACTGAGCCCTCAAATAGTGTCAGTCCCAAAGCCCACATACAGTGTTAGCACCCATGCACACGACCGTAAAAAAAACTCTGTAATTGCAGACTGCAATACGGTCCACAATTACAGACCCGCCCTCTTCTATTTGCTGCGGACACTTTTCCATATCGCTACAGATAGGTGTCCGTGCCGTAGAACCGTGCTGGGAATTATGGAGCATATCCTACTTTTCTATTTTTACTTTGTATGGGCGCATGGCCCGAAAATGCGTCCTGCGGCCCACGGCGGCCGGCCATGCTCACATTTGCGGACCATTATTACGGGCATGGCCGTGTGCATGAGGCCTCAGTGACAGAGCCTATCATTTAAACAGATAAATGGATAGGGAAGCTACGTTTTTAGATAGAGGCTGGGGTGTATTTTTGCACTGTGTTGTAAAACTGTTTGGCTATGTATGAAAATAAAAAAAACTGGTTGCGGACTGTTTTAAACCTAATCGACTGTGTTAAAGTGGAATTTTCTAGTGTGCCAACGGTCTTACGCTGAAGATGGCGATCCCCGGCCCCTGACCTAACTTACCTCCAAGTTTTTAAAGTGGGATTGCCATCAAAAGGATTACAGTTCTCATGATTCCTCTTTCACAGACATTACCTATATTTACAGCTGACTACATGGCCCTCTATTACAAAGTGTAAGCTAGTTCTGTAATTACTTTCAACTCTATGGCCCACATTTATCAATGCATTTTTCGCCTTTATTTTTTTGGTACATTTTGCTCCCAAAATATTTCTAATCTGCTGTGTGACTTATTTAATAACCATCAGAATTTAGTGGCACTTGCGCCATGCACGTCAGTTTCTAAAAGTGGAGTCAAAGTGGGTTTGTCTTAATGCATGGCCGGGATTGAGACACATTTATGAAATTAACCTTTTTTAAGAGTCGCAAGCTAGATATGCACTACAGTAGTGGATAGTCCAGGAGGGTAATCAAATGAACTCGGCAATACAGGAAACAAAACAGTGCACCAATATAAGAAACAAGGCAGCCTAGTTAGTGTAAAAAAAACAAACTTATAACTAACACTGAGTCCAGTGTATTGACGTTGTAAATATTGCACTTTTAACTCTGATTGGCCAGGTGACTATGCACTCTGCACACTTGCCTCCTGGGATCTCTGCCAGCCATGCTGCAGTGAGTTGGCACTGGAGTGGGAAGAGGTAAATACGTGAGAGAGTCGATGGCTGGTATCAAGAATGATCAGGGACTCTGGAATTAGAACTGGAGAGCAGGAGTACAGGAACAAGCCGACACTCAGAACAAGAACTTGCACTAAAAACACAGCAACAGAGGATCAAGAAAAAAATCATACGCTGTGGACCATCAACAAAGGATCGGGAGTCAGGCCTGGAAACAAAATTACACAGCAATTTAGAAAGAGCCTAGCGGGGAAAGACCTAGCATTTGGGATCAAGGGGCATGAGTTAAGAACCCCACATAGACATTACACATGACTGTGGATATTCCTTTAAGTGTCAAAAGTGGGATATTTATGGCTCATGCACACAATCATATTACAGCTCCTTACAACTTCCAATGATATGGCACCATTTGGCGCAAGCAGTACTGAGTAACTAGGGTCGGGCTATAGTTATGATTCGACTGTACAGCACCATAAAATAACAAATAATATAACACAAACATTTTTGAATGCTATTAAAGTTTTAATTATGAGTAATATAATGTTGAGCAATACGAAGTAATCCTGCAATACGTGAAAAAGTAGCACGTTTAGAAAGCCAGCAAAAAAACTATAATAATTTAGACAAAATAGTATACATAGATTTCACAAGAATATTTCAGTCCATTAATTTAAATCAACATCAAATAAAAAATGTGTTGTAAAAAAAAGTTCATTTAATTTGTAAAAAAAATTCAAAAATTAATCAAAAATGCTTATCATGCAGATAGTCAGGAATGGATCTCATATCTGTAAAACTGAGTGACATTTCGGAAATAGTCTTTTTTTAACCAGTTCAGGACCGGGCTATTTTGCGCCTTCAGGACCAGACACCGTTTAGCCATTTTTAGCACGTGTTAGTTAAATGGCTATAACGTTTTTATTTGTTGGGCTAACGACGTGATTTTTGCGACGTTTTTTCCGTAGGCAATGCAGGTTTCATTTTTTTATCGTTTTTATACACACCTTTTTTGCGATTTTAGAATTTTTATTCATAAAGTTTGAAAATAATAGTAAAAAAATAAGCTTTTTTACGTTTCAGCTATTTTTTTGGGGTAATAACATAGTTTTAACCTAAAATAGACCTTTTATTTGTGATCGTCATTGTCTACCGTAAATTTTAATATATTACATGTCTATATTAGGGTAATTGGGTCAGCGCTAGCGTTACAACAATGATTGGCGGGGGGAACATGTTTTTTTTGGGGTGGGTATTTTATGTGTATTTATTATTTAATTTTTTTTTGCACTTTACTTTATTATTTTTTTATTACTATGGTCTGTCTTTTTTGACCTTTGGGGAACTTTATATATATTTTTTCTTTCTTTTACACCATCTTTTCCACTGTAACTGGAGCTACACAGCAGCCCCAGTTACAGGGGAAATCAGCCCTCTCATAGTGACGATTGTCACTAATAGGGCTGTGCTGGGTCTAGTAAGACCCAGCAGCAGTCTGTCATTAACGGGACCCGGCGATCATGTGACCTGTCACATGATCACCGGGAGGAATAGAGACAGTGCCGCTGCTGCTGTCTCTATTCCTATACACAGCGTTCATTGAACGCTGTGTAAAAACACATCGGAGAAGACAGAAGCAGTGAAAGCTGCTTCTATCCTCTCCTCAGGGTCCCCGGCAGTCACTGACAGCCGGAGACCCGACATTCAGCTGCCCGATCGCGCGGGCAGCAAGTTAAAACCTGAGCCGTAAAAAGTCTATGGCTCGGGTTTTAAGGACCCTGACCGCAGGCCGTAAATATACAGCCAGCGGTCGGGAACCAGTTAAGCTCATATAAATGCATAGAGCATTAGGGCTCCCACAATATTAGTGTGGACAGTAGACGTGCCAGCAAGGAACAGTACTACGGATGTGGCTGTTTCCACAGTAAGAAAAGGGCGGATTCTGGAGATGTTTTTGAGGTGCAGGTGACAAGAGCGAGTGATTGAAGATGAAGAATAAAGGAAAGATCTGAGTTGAATGTAAACCCCAAGACATGGGGCATGCTGCCTAGGAGTAATGGTAGTGCCACACACTGAGATGGCAACTGGTATAGGTAGGTTAGTAGATGGTAGAAAAACACGGAGCTCAGTTTTCGAAAGATTTAGTTTCATATAAAGAGAGAACCTGATGTTAGAGACAGTTAATTGTATACAAATGCTTTGCCATCAATCCCTGAGGTAGTTATGTATATTTTTCTTTTTACATTTTGACTCTTTATAAACCGCTCATACATGTTTTTGTGGTGGCCGTTAAGGGGCTTTTTTTCTGCGTCATGTAAATCATGTGCCTGGCTTTCATTTAACTGGACTCCCAGGAGAGCATGCAGAAATTGTTTTGTTTCTGCCCTCTTGTTGCCTGCCCTATCTATGATTGTCGAAATAACTGCCAGGAGACAGTCCTGCTTTCACATTATCAGGACCGCTGTTCTATGTTAGGCTCTGTTTACACAGAGTATTTTGCAAGCAGAACAAATCTGCCTCCAAATCTTTTTCTGGAACTTTGACCTGCCTGCACTTCTTGCCCTGATTTTCGCTGCGTTTTTCGGCCGCCGCAATTGAGTGCCGCATGAAAAAAATGCTGCAAAAACATTTTCTCTGCCTCCCATTGATTTCTAAGGGAGGTCAGAGACGGAACCGAGGTAAGAAAGAACATGTTGCTGTTTCTGAAATCAATGGGAGGCGGTTTCGGGCATTTTTTGGCGCTGATTCTGACGCTGTTTCCACATCAAAATCAGCGCCAAAAAACTGTGTGAACAGGGCCATTAGGGTTCCTCTATGTGATTAAAAAAATAACTTTAAATTGAGAGAGAGCAAATAATTTTTATTTTGCTACTTGTCACACACTGAAAGAACAAATATATAAAAAGTATCAAAAATATACCATATCTGTCATAAAAAAGAAGTAAAATCTATTTTTTAACATAACAAAATTATAGATATTTAATCCGCATGAGCGGAAAATAATAATAAATAATAATAATCGATAATAATTGGTCATTAAAGGGTTATTCCCAAGTTGAGTCATTTTTTATAATACATCCTAAACATAAATAAAAATATAAATATATTGCTCTAAAAAAAAACTAATAATCATTTCCTAACTCCCTTTTTCCTCAACTAGATAATGCAGCTAGTGATAGTTATATTTTCTAAAAGGGGGCGTGAGCGGCTTGATGTCAATAAAGCCGCTCTGCTCTGTTAGTGCGCGCTCCCGACGTCGTTAGATGCTACCCCCCCCCCCTATACGACAAAATATTTTGCTACTCTTCATTATGGACCACTTTCGGAAAAAATTGTTTTTGTCAACGTTCATATTCTCTTAGGGTATTGTTTTCTGCTATAGGGGTTTCATTTGCATTTTCCTACAAAATGGAGCCAAATAATTCATTCTCCCTTGTTTACAGAAGCCATTTCTTATTCAAAATTCATGTTCCACCATTGATTTGGAGTCTAATAGCGCACTGCTGTATAATGCATTTCCTGTTCTGACACAATTTGGAATACCAATTTGTAAGACAGACACATAAAAATGTAATATATTGTGTTGAAGCAAAGTTTCTTTGAAAGTAAGAAGCATGCAGCTCTCTGCGTGTTATTACCATTTCTTGCTGGAGGAGCCTGGGACAAAGTTAACTTGGTCTTAAATCCAATCTCCAGGAAAATAAATGTTCACTCAATTGAGATAAATCGCAGCAGTTTAAATAAATGTCTAACAGGAAAAAAAAATCAATTTATTAGCAAATGTTCTGAAATGAAACCAAATTTAAACTCTTGTTATCGTGAATATTAGATGTCTTCTTTTTTTTCCGATATGAATGAAATTGTTATTCACAGTTTCATACTGATAGGATTTTTTATTTATTTTACTGTACACAAGACAGATGAACGAGAGAAGTTAACATGATGTATGTATCAGATATTTATAGAACATCCAGAGTTTTTGTGAAACAAAAGGGAAAATAAAATGTGGAATTAAAGAGAATTTATGTAATTGTGATATGAGGAGGGCGTTAACAGTCGTGCTTTGAGTGGTTGTCAATTTTAGACAATTCCTTTTTGTTAAAAAGGGTCCTGAAAATAAACTGGTCATATGGTGTCCCCACAACTGTCTGCTGGTTTTATGTTGGTGAATTCAATGGTGGACCATGGACGCTAGATGTCAAGGGGGGCAGCAGCAGGCCTTTACCTTGGTCATGGTGTTGAGACAGCCTGATTCTTTGCCCGTGTGAAGGAAACCTAACTACAATTGTAGAATGGTTTTTGTAACATCCATGGCCGCGGACCATCAGGATTACTCATCCCTTGACGGCCGCAGCCATGGTCTGGTGAGCGCTGGCCCGCATCTCCTCCCCAGGAGACGCCTGCGCTCACTTCAGTTCCACTCTGCTGTGTCCCGCAGGGGCCTCAAAGAGCCAGTGCGCGCACATGTAAAATATCAGCAATTAGCCCATGATCACACTGGACTATAAGAGCGCTGTTTGTATTCCCATGTTTGTCCTTGCAAATGGTCCCTTGTGTTTACCCTGTTCCCGTTGTTCCCATGCCCTGCTATCTGTATCCTGTATCCCGTGCTGTGTTATTGTTCCCAAGCCTGTTAGTGATTTGAGTTGTGTCCTGCTTCACCTGCTGTCATCCACAACGTCTGGCGCAACCTGCTGCACCTGCTGTCATCTGCCACATTCGGCGCAACCTGCTGCACTTGCTGTCATCCACCACGTCCAGCGCAACCTGCTGCACCCACTTCCATCCACGCTAAAGCCTCTGCTACTGTCTGGACTATTCAGGTACCCTTTTGCAGGACTTTGTATTGATTGGGTGCTGTTGTTTGGCCAGCTGCCTCCCCGCTACAGCGGGCGGTGTGGCCTAGTGGAAATTATTCTTAGGTGTCCCCGTGGTGATACATTTGGACATCACTGCCCTGTTTATATTCTGTCAAAGCTTTAAATAAATATATATATATATATATATATATATATATATATATATATAATATTAAAAAAATAGGCAGCACACCGCAGTAAATGTGAAAATAGTGTACTTTTATTGCCCCCTGTGCTGCTAGATATATTTGTTTATCTATATCTATATATATATATATATATATATATATATATATATATATATATATATATACTGCATATATACATATATATCTAATTATTATTTTTTTCATTTTTTTTTTTTGCTTGGGCGTTCATGCATGCATATTTACAGAAATTATGGAATAGCTCAACAAAATCTCTACTAGGGTTTTATTATTCTGAATCATCTAAAAATCCCCTAATCAGGTGGTTTCTTTGAGTTTATTATGGTCATTATGCTATTTATACTATGAGTCTAAATCAGCCTAACAGTGTTTGGTAAAAGTGACAATGGCCACACTTATACTCCACAAAACTAAAGATATGGCAACCATCGTAGAGGAACATGCGTTCCAGCTAATCTGTTTTGTAGTGCCGCACAAGGACATTTTTACAATGTTTTCCTTTTTTTCATTGCAGTTTGTGCTCCTGTACATGACTCAGCAGTGAATAAAGGTATTGTTTGACTAATGTATCTAATTAAAAGGCTTTGTAGCACAATAATATGTCCTGACTGCTCCTACGTTAAATTAAATTAAAAAAAAGGAAAACTTCTCTTATGCAAATATGACAACGAAGGGAAGAATACTTTAGTAGTGTTTTAGGTTCTTATGATTTTTTTTGGGTTTTAAATGCTGATAAAACAGGTCCTCCAGAGAGAGCCACTCTGTTAGCAGTTCTTAGCTCTGTTGATAAATGAGGGGGCCACCCTCTATCATGTTCATACGTCATAATAGGGAATATTGAAAGGGGATGTTAAAATCACACAGCCACTATAAGTTGTTAACTTCTGCCAAGTTATGCCTGTTTAGCTGTTTCATATTTGTCATATGAGCACTATTAAAGCTCAAAAATAAATTTGTCACATACTGTAAATTTCCTGAAACTAGGCAACCACTATCGGAGCTGTAATGGCATCCATATTGGTTGACATCCACTCACCATTCCTAGAAATAGATTACACCAAAATTTAATTGCTTAGTAGAATTTCTAACTCAATAATTTTCTATTTTATTTAATGCAAGGAAACTTTCCTTTAGAGAAGGTTTCCCTGCTTTACTTTCAGGAGATCCAGCTATGTGAATGAAGACTTATAAGAGAATATCACCAGCATAAACTTTAGACAACAGAATGGTTGGGCTTTGAGCACGGAAAGGGATGTTTAATCATTCTGCATATAAGATGATGGGACTATTGCTATTGGAAATGATGCTGTCCGATCATATAAACTGAAAACTTCTCTTGACAGAAATTTAACAATGTCTCTACAGTGGTTGATTTCAATGTATGTATTGTATATAGATATTTGACTCCCCAAATAATTCTGAATGCCATGTATAAATTCCAGAAGAGGTTATTGGATTAACTTTCTTCTACTCCAACAGTTGTGGTGTGGCAATAGAAGATCTGGAGCATGCACGCACCCCTAAGATCCCATGCTGGAGAACCTACAAGGATCTCTGTAGGATCAATAATAAAACTCTAAAAAATCTTACAATACAACAAAATATTTCATTATGACAGTGAAAGTAGACCCTATCCAGTGTGATAACATGATGCCAAGTGTCTTTTTACTTAATTTGTAATAAGGCAGAGGGATCAGGTAAAGTTTTTGCATCGGGACCAAAAGTTTCCAGATACACCTCTGCTATCTATTCGTCAGTGCATTATTTTAGCAAATCTAGTTTTTGAGTTTGTAATAACAGAAAGAATGTCTATAATTTACAGTCTATAGCTTGTAATAAGGTACTGACCACACACAGTTCGTATTCAGTTTTAACCCTTGACCCTCGAAACCAAGCCTTATTATCTCTTTGTAACTCATTACATAGTCATTGTTTCCTATGCAAATGAATGTAATCAGAATTAGCAACGTAATAGAACCAATTCAAATTTCTATATCGTGGAAAATGGGTCTGACTACCAATTTTACATTACAGCTGTTTTATAATTACTGTGGAATTCTTTGAATCCTAATGCTGATGCTTTGCTGGAGATAAGATTTTTAGCTCTAGGAAATTCATCTTCCATTCTAAATATGATTCCTAGATTTAGACATCATATATTTTTGTCTAGGACAATATTGTTAGCTATCAAGACACATCCTATAAGATTTGTCTTTTGAACCATTTGCATGTGGAGAGCTAATATTAGCGGGTTTAAGGGTGAACAAGTAATATTATGAGGCATTCAAGATCACCTTGTCTCTGAAGGTCCTTAGACATCATAATTCAACTAAGCAAATTTCATATTCTAGCTGATTACTGTCTTCTACTACAACTTACCAATCTACTAATGACTGGCTGAATAAAAGCTAACCCACCAGGCATATGAAAAGCAATATGGATAGTCAGGGGCATAGCTAAAGGCTTATGGGCCCGATACAAAAGTCCATCTTGGGGGCCCCCCAAAACAACTTCTCATGGCCGACGGCCCACAGCTTTCAGCTGCATCGCTGGGTCTCCTAAGTGACCCAACGATGCAGCACTAGAAGCCAGGGGCATCACTAAGGTCTTCAAATGTCAGGGGCAATAGCCCCAATAAGTGTGTGTCCTCCCAAAAAATGTGTGTGTATATATATATATATATATATATATATATATATATATACATATATACATATATACACTACCGTTCAAAAGTTCAGGGTCACTTAGAAATTTCCTTATTCTTGAAAGAAAAGCACAGTTTTTGTCAATGAAGATAACATTAAATTAATCAGAAATACACTCTATACATTGTTAATGTGCTAAATGACTATTCTAGCGGCAAACGTCTGGTTTTTAATGCAATATCTACATAGGTGTATAGAGGCCCATTTCCAGCAACCATCACTCCAGTGTTCTAATGGTACATTGTGTTTGCTAACTGTGTTAGAAGGCTAATGGATGATTAGAAAACACTTGAAAACCCTTGTGCAATTATGTTAGCACCGCTGTAAACAGTTTTGCTGTTTAGAGGAGCTATAAAACTGACCTTCCTTTGAGCTAGTTGAGAATCTGGAGCATTACATTTGTGGGTTCGATTAAACTCTCAAAATGGCTAGAAAAAGAGAGCTTTCATGTGAAACTCGACAGTCTATTGTTCTTAGAAATGAAGGCTATTTCATGCGAGAAATTCCCAAGAAACTGAAGATTTCCTACAACGGTGTGTACTACTCTCTTCAGAGGACAGCACAAACAGGCTCTAACCAGAGTAGAAAGAGAAGTGGGAGGCCCCGCTGCACAACTGAGCAACAAGACAAGTACATTAGAGTCTCTGGTTTGAGAAATAGACGCCTCACAGGTCCTCAACTGGCAGTTTCATTAAATAGTACCCGCAAAACGCCAGTGTCAATGTCTACAATGAAGAGGCGACTCCGGAATGCTGGCCTTCAGGGCAGAGTGGCAAAGAAAAAGCCATATCTGAGACTGGCTAATAAAAGGAAAAGATTAATATGGGCAAAAGCACACAGACATTGGACAGAGGAAGATTGGAAAAAAGTGTTATGGACAGACGAATCGAAGTTTGAGGTGTTTGGATCACACAGAAGAACATTTGTGAGACGCAGAACAAATGAAAAGATGCTGGAAGAGTGCCTGACGCCATCTGTCAAGCATGGTGGAGGTAATGTGATGGTCTGGGGTTCCTTTGGTGCTGGTAAAGTGGGAGATTTGTACAAGGTAAAAGGGATTTTCAATAAGGAAGGCTATCACTCCATTTTGCAACGCCATGCCATACCCTGTGGACAGCGCTTTATTGGAGCCAATTTCATTCTACAACAGGACAATGACCCAAAGCACACCTCCAAATTATGCAAGAACTATTTAGGGAAGAAGCAGGCAGCTGGTATTCTATCTGTAATGGAGTGGCCAACGCAGTCACCAAATCTCAACCCCATAGAGCTGTTGTGGGTGCAGCTTGACCGTATGGTACGCAAGAAGTGCCCATCAAGCCAATCCAACTTGTGGGAGGAGCTTCTGGAAGCATGGGGTGAAATTTCTCCCGATTACCTCAGCAAATTAACAGCTAGAATGCCAAAGGTCTGCTATGCTGTAATTGCTGCAAATGGAGCATTCTTTGACGAAAGCAAAGTTTGAAGGAGAAAATTATTATTTGAAATACAAATCATTATTTCTAACCTTGTCAATGTCTCGACTATATTTTCTAGTCATTTTGCAACTCATTTGATACATATAAGTGTGAGTTTTCATGGAAAACACAAAATTGTCTGGATGACCCCAAACTTTTGAACGGTAGTGTATATATGTATATATATATATATAGGGGACAGCATATCTATAGCACTAAGACCCTATAGTTATGGATAGGATTAGATACAGTGGCTCATCAGACAATATCACATATGGGCCATGTATCTAAGGATACCATGTGGTAGGCTTAGATACAGGCCCCAGCAGACATGTGTGACCATGAGTTATCCTGTCTGCTGTGCCCTGCATCTAAGCCTACAACATGGTAGGCTTAGATACAGGGCACCAGGCCCCCAGCAGACAGTAATATTATACTCACCATCCTCTTCGGGTCCGGCCACAGCGGAGGTTCTGGCCCATCCAGAGTCGCAACGTTGTGCACGGCACACAGCGTCTTGACGTCATATGTGGCGAGCAGCGTCATGACGTGAGGAGACGTCAGGATCTCTGCTGCTCTCCGGAACGTGGAGGGTAAGTATACTGTCCGTTACTATAGTAACAGGGGCCTGTGTAGTTTATTACATGGGCCCCAGTTAATATAGTAACTTTTAACAGATGTGGTTCGGGGGGCCGCGGTCCCCCCTGTATTTGGGGCTCAGTCGCAATTGCGACCCCTATAGCTATGCCACTGCATAGGTGCTAGTTACTACAGTAACTGCTGACAGACATAGTGCAGCGGTCATGGGCAGCGTATTTTGAGTATGTTGTTAATCTGCAACAAAAAGCAGATGTTGAGTTTTTTGCGGCGGAAAAACTGTGATTCAACCACAAATAACTCAACTCAGAAATAAAAATTAAAATCTTATACTTACCCAGAATTCTGTGCTTCTTCGTCCAGGCCAACCTCCTGGGGTGACGTTTCAGCCCATGTGACCGCTGCAGCCTATCACAGATTGCAGCAGTTACATGAGATAAAACTTAATCCAAGGAGGCTAGGCTGTAGGACGTCAGAGGGTAAGAATAAGGTTGTTTTTTTGGGGGTTTTTTAAATGCGCAGTTTTCCGCAGCGGACATTCCGACCAAAAAACTGCACCACAGTTTAGTGCCTTTTTTCGTCCGTTATTCCCTGCATCTGTCAGGGTGGATACACCTTATTAATTATGATTGTTTTACATAAGCGGTGCGGGCGGGCCCTCGGGCCCCCCTGGCTTTGGGGCCTGGTCGCAAGTACGACCGCTGCGACCCCTATAGCTATGCCCCTATGGATAGTTGTATTTTTGAATAACCACTACTCATCATGTACATTGGAACCTATACTGAAACCCTTTATAGGGCATAACTCCTACCTACATATAACTATGCTTGAGAGGTGCTATCAGGTCATTATACAGTTGTCTGATAGGCAACATAAATTCTTCATCTTAGTGATATATGTTGGCCTTAGCACCCGGACCCCCACTAATACTTTATTTTATCAAGTCTCAATGACAGTCATTGCCACTCTTATTAAGGAGGGGAAATCACTGAAAATGGGCTAACCCTAGAATTACTTATAACTCCAAATTACTGAAACTTTGACAGTTGTTTCTGGTGATGTCTTCTGGGGGACCCATAACCAAGTTCCAAGGAATATAAAGCCTCCCTGGAACTCTGATTGGGGAACACTACTCTAAGACAGGTAAATCTACAAAAGTTTTTGTAAACAAAGGTGCACATACAGATGTAGCCAAGTTTATCTTGCCTCTAATAACTTTCTGTAGCATGATATCACACAACAAAAGCCGTATAAAGGCTTACGACACAGCCACCATTAGAGCTAAAGTATTATATCACACAACAGTTTAGAGTACAAAATCTAGTTTTTCAAACTGTTTCCAAGTTTATATTTTGGCTATAAATAATGAAACTTCTTGTGTGAAATTACTACAATGACAGGTAAGAATCAAACACCTTTTGAGAAGAACAATGTTGGGCTAAAGTTCCTTGCCCCACCAGAGGGTGTGAGGGTATGATTATGAGGGCCCACCCTCCATCCAATAACATTGCAATTGTTGTTTTCATTGTACACCCAGGGCATATTATTTTTAAAATATGTCAGATTTATTAGATTAACCTTCTGTCTACAACAACTGGGATTGTGCTTCTGGCTTTTTCAAAATTACATTTAAAAATATCACTATTTCCTATATAAAACAAATTCTATGTCTCCTTTTTACCCCAGTTACTTTTTGGTCTTCTGTCTTGTATTTATTGTCGCATTTTCAGACATATGTGTTTATTTCAACTGTATCACCTACTAATAAACTTTCAACCACTACCTTTTAACACCAGAAATCATGGCAAAATGATCTAAATTTGGACAGTTGGAGGAAAAAACGAATGTAAAACAAAAATGCTCTTTAAAGAGGCTCTGTCACCACATTATAAGTGGTCTATCTTCTACGTAAGGAGATGGGCGCTATAATGTAGGTGACAGTAATGTTTTTTATTTAAAAAAACTATCTATTTTCACAACGTTAGGAGCGATTTTGGTTTATGCTAATGAGCTTTCTTAATGCCCAAGTGGGCGTATTTTTACTTTCGACCAAGTGGGCGTTGTACAGAGGAGTGTATGACGCTAACCAATCGGCATCATGCACTCCTCTCCATTCATTTACACTGCACTAGCGATATAGTTATATCACTATGTGCAGCTACATACACAAACCCTAACATTACTACAGTGTCCTGATAATGAATACACATGACCATCCAGCCTGGACGTCATGTGTATTCAGAATCCTGACACTTCTGAATCTTTTTTGTGAGATTCCGGCAAGTGAAACGAAATCTCGCGAGATTACGGAGCTAAACGAGATGTCGAAAGTAAAAATACGCCCACTTGGGCATTAAGAAAGCTCATTAGCATAAACCAAAATCGCTCCTAACGTTGTGAAAATAGATTGTTTTTTTTAAAAAAAAGCATTACTGTCACCTACATTACAGCGCCCATCTCCTTATGTAGGAGATAGGGCACTTATAATGTGGTGACAGAGCCTCTTTAACACAGCTATTGGTAAGCAAGGATCCAAACACATTCAGGCTTCTACTGAGTGAAAAACATGATACATTAGGGGCAGGGCCGGTCTTAGTGGTGTGCGACCTGTGCGAGTACACAGGGGGCTGCACTCTCCCAGCATGTAGGGGGTATCACTGGGCTCTGTCTCTGCCCAGTCCTCTGCTCTTGGTTGCACACACGGAGTAAACAAGAGCAGAGGAATAAAGAGAAGAGAATAAGAGGAAGCTCCACCCACAGCCCGTCCCTGCATGAAAACTGTGAGCCTGTCAGCAAGGCAAGATGGTAAGTGCCAAAGTGTGTGTGTGTGTGTGTATATGTTCCAGTATGCGTGTATATGTATATATATATATATATGCATATGCATATGCCTGTGTGTCTCTATATATATATATATATATATATATATATATCTGTGTTAGTGTATATATGTTTCTGTGTGTGTATGTATATATATATATATATATACATATACTGTAGATGCCTCTGCTTGTGTGTTTATATATATATATATATATATATATATATACATATATACATCTGTTTGGGTATAGTTATCAGTGTGTTATATGTGGTGTTACATAAGACTGCAGGTAACATCTACTACATTATCTGTACTGAGAGAGTTATCACTGTGTATTATCTGTGGTGTTAGATAGGACTGCAGGTAACATCTACTATATCATCTGTACTCAGAGTTATCACTATGTTATCTGTGGTGTTACATAGGACTGCAAGTAACATCTACTGCATTATCTGTACTCAGAGAGTTATCACTGTGTATTATCAGGGGTGTTAGATAGGACTGCATGTAACATCTACTACATTATATGTACTCAGAGAGTCATCACTGTGTTATCTGTGGTGTTACATAGGACTGCAGGTAACATCTCCTGCATTATTTGTAACAGTGTTATGGTTTTGCATAGGACTGCAGGTAACATCTACTACATCATCTGTACTCAGAGAGTTATCACTGTGTATTATCTGTGGTGTTAGATAGGACTGCAGGTAACATCTACTACATTATCTGTACTCAGAGAGTTATCACTGTGTTATCTGTGGTATTACATAGGACTGCAGGTAACATCCACTACATTATCTGTACTCAGAGAGTTATCACTGTGTTATTTGTGGTGTTACATAGGACTGCAGGTAACATCTACTGCATTATCTTTGTGACACCCATGGCTGCGGACCATCGGGATTACCCCCCGACGACCGCAGCCATTTATCAGTGAGCGCTGGCCCACATCTCCTCCTGAGGAGACGCTAGCGCTCACTTCCGCTTCACTCTGCTGTGTCCCGTATAGCCCATGATCACAATGGACTATAAGAAGGGCCCTTCCCCTTCCTGCATTGCTGAGCATTGTTGTGTTTACCCGGGTTAGTCTTTGCAAATGGTCCCTTAGTGTTTTCCAGTTCCCAGTGTCCCCATACCTGCAACCTGTATCCCATGCTACCTTGATCCTGAGCTATAAAGAGTTGGAGTCGTGTTGTGCCGTATATTACGCCTGCTGTGTTACACCGCGTCTGGTGTCTGCCTGCTGCCAAGGTCCCATCCGAGCCTAACCATTGCTACTGTCTGAATTACCACAGGTACCCTTATTCGAACTATAGACATTTACTTGGTATTCTGTTGGCCAGCTGCTATCCCAGTATGGCCCAGTGGGTCCACACACCCATCGTGACAATCTGTACTGTGTATATATGTGACTGCGTGGGTATATATGGGTTTGTATGTGACTGTTTCTTTGTGCTTGTATATATATATATGCCTGTGTATGTGTGTGTGTGTGTGTGTGTGTGTGTGTGTGTGTGTGTGTGTGTGTGTATGTGTCTCTATGTCTAATATATATATATTTGCCTCTTTGTCTAAATATGTCTTTATGTATGTACAGTGTATATGTTCCAGTATGTGTGTATCTATATATGTGGTTACCTTTTGGTTTGGAGGGCAGCAATAGAGAGTCCCGCACAGGGCGCCATCCAAGCTAAGGCCGGCTCTGATTAGGGGTGTAATGATGAATTACAGTAACAATATATTTTTTTTCTTGCAGTCTACCTTTAACTAAATATTACAGCTTACTCATGGATGTCTCCATAAATATGGACTGCAAATAAAATTAATGTAGCTGAAATAAAGGATTACATTTAATTAGCACAGAGCTCATAAAAAAAATAAAAAATGAAAATTTCTGCTTGTTTTAATTCAATCCCATATTTGACTCTTATTTGCGTCAATTTCAGAATTAAAGGCTTTTAATAGATTTTGCAACATTATAATGTATTCAATTCAAAAAGAGAGGAAAAAAGAAATAGAAACGAAATTGCAATGTTAAAAGGTACAATGGAGAAGCAAACAAAGGCTCCATGCTCCATGCTCTGTGCTGCTGTGTACAGAGTGATGTGCTTAATAACAAGGCTGAGAAAATGTTGACTTTCTCGACAAAGCAGCTCATGGCAGTAAGAATTAAAGGTGCCCTGTAAAATAAAAAGAAGATTGATTTCCTGAAACATAACAAGGAAAACCTAAATGTGATTGATGTTTTCTTCCGTTTGCGACTGTGACACCGGCCACCTTATCTCTAATGTGGTAGCCAAATTTCCAATGTCATCATGAATTATGAATCATCTTATCACCGAGGCTGTGTCTAAATTGGAATATAAGATAGAAATACAGTTAGATCAATTATTAACCATATCCTGTCTTTCCTTATTAACAACAACATCCCCCAGATACCAATGAACAAGGATTAATTCCCATTTTATAAAGTACAATGGATGGGTTTTAGAGCTCTGTGTGATTGAAGTGTCATGGGTGTAAATGTGACATGAAAGACCGGAGAGCTAAAATCCAATAAGTCATGTATTAATCTGTAATGATTCTATTAGTAAAAAGGCTTGAATTAGAGATGGAATAAAAAGGATCGAAGATAAGTCAATAAGAAAAATTTGCTTATACCTATAGGTTGCAGAGCTGAATTAGTAAATTTCATGGTTACAGGAATGTACATAGAGAAAAAAATACCCCATGGCAAAAATTAAAATGTAGTCCCCCTCCTTGTGCTCTGTCATGCCACAGCAATCCTCCATTAGGGGCATTGCTATAGAGGGTGTAGCGATAGCAGTCACACCAGGGACTGGGTGTCTGAGGCGGCCAAAAGGCCCCTCTGCCGCATAAGGAGAGACTAGTTTCATAAGTGGCATATGATAAGCGGGGGCCTTGTTATACATTTTGCATTTGGGCCTATATGTTTCATCAAAGGACAGGATGGCCCATTGCTTCTTGATACCTATGTCCCTTTAAGAAAAAGTCAGACAGTCCACCCTTCCTTTTCCTCACTATTTTGCTAACATCACGCATCAGGCTAAACATATAGGCTCAGATTTATTAAGACTGGTGTTTCATATACAGTGAAGGAAATAAGTATTTGATCCCTTGCTGATTTTGTAAGTTTGCCCACTGTCGAAGACATGAACAGTCTAGAATTTTTAGGCTAGGTTAATTTTACCAGTGAGAGATAGATTATATAAAAAAAACAAACAGAAAATCACATAGTCAAAATTATATATATTTATTTGCATTGTGCACAGAGAAATAAGTATTTGATCCCTTTGGCAAACAAGACTTAATACTTGGTGGCAAAACCCTTGTTGGCAAGCACAGCAGTCAGACATTTTTTGTAGTTGATGATGAGGTTTGCACACATGTTAGATGGAATTTTGGCCCACTCCTCTTTGCAGATCATCTGTAAATCATTAAGATTTCGAGGCTGTCGCTTGGCAACTCAGATCTTCAGCTCCCTCCATAAGTTTTCGATGGGATTAAGGTCTGGAGACTGGCTAGGCCACTCCATGACCTTAATGTGCTTCTTTTTGAGCCACTCCTTTGTTGCCTTGGCTGTATGTTTCGGGTCATTGTCGTGCTGGAAGATCCAGCCATGAGCCATTTTTAATGTCCTGGTGGAGGGAAGGAGGTTGTCACTCAGGATTTGACGGTACATGGTTCCATCCATTCTCCCATTGATGCGGTGAAGTAGTCCTGTGCCCTAAGCAGAGAAACACCCCCAAAACATAATGTTTCCACCTCCATGCTTGACAGTGGGGACGGTGTTCTTTGGATCATAGGCAGCATTTCTCTTTCTCCAAACACGGCGAGTTGAGTTAATGCCAAAGAGCTCAATTTTAGTCTCATCTGACCACAGCACCTTCTCCCAATCACTCTCAGAATCATCCAGATGTTCATTTGCAAACTTCAGACGGGCCTGTACATGTGCCTTCTTGAGCTGGGGGACCTTGCGGGCACAGCAGGATTTTAATCCATTACGGCGTAATGTGTTACCAATGGTTTTCTTGGTGACTGTGGTCCCAGCTGCCTTGAGATCATTAACAAGTTCCCCCCGTGTAGTTTTCGGCTGAGCTCTCACCTTCCTCAGGTTCAAGGATACCCCACGAGGTGAGATTTTGCATGGAGCCCCAGATCGATGTCGATTGACAGTCATTTTGTATATCTTCCATTTTCTTACTATTGCACCAACAGTTGTCTCCTTCTCACCCAGCGTCTTACTTATGGTTTTGTAGCCCATTCCAGCCTTGTGCAGGTCTATGATCTTGTCCCTGACATCCTTAGAAAGCTCTTTGGTCTTGCCCATGTTGTAGAGGTTAGAGTCAGACTGATTAATTGAGTCTGTGGACAGGAGTCTTTTATACAGGTGACCATTTAAGACAGCTGTGTTTAATGCAGGCACCAAGTTGATTTGGAGCGTGTAACTGGTCTGGAGGAGGCTGAACTCTTAATGGTTGGTAGGGGATCAAATACTTATTTCTCTGTGCACAATGCAAATAAATATATATAATTTTGACTATGTTATTTTCTGTTTTTTTTTAAATATAATCTATCTCTCACTGGTAAAATTAACCTAGCCTAAAAATTCTAGACTGTTCATGTCTTTGACAGTGGGCAAACTTACAAAATCAGCAAGGGATCAAATACTTATTTCCTTCACTGTAACTAGACTGTGTTTCATAGACTAAACCCCGCTGACGTAAGGTGCAACAAAATATTAAAGAGGCGCACACCTCTTAATACATTTGTCACAGCTTGGGCTGTCTGTGGCCACAAAATGAAATCGGAAAATTGTTTTTCGCTATAATTTACAATAATTTCCGGGGTAAGTTATTGGGCTGTGGGTGGCTTCACCCTCTTCTGCGAAGTCCCACCTACTTTTTAAGTGGCGTAAGCAGCATAATAGGGTAAGGCCTCGTGCACACCTCCTTCACCATTTTAGCGTCAGCTTTTGACGGATCCGTGTGCCCGTTTTGTTGGCCGTGTGGTTTCCGTGTGCACTCTGTGTTTCCGTTTCCGAGCGCCGAGCATGGTACTGTCCAGGGTGCTGAAAGAGCAAGGTTGTTCAGCGCTAGTCACTGTACAGGGTGCTGAAAGAGTTAATGGGCTGCACTGATCGGCGGTAACTCTTTCAGCACCCTGGACAGTGACTAGCGCTGAAGAATAACCATGCTCGGCACTCGCAAAATACAATTTGAATGAAATAAAGAATAAAAAAACAGTTCATACTTACCCAGAACTCCCTGCATTTTCCTCCTGTCCGGCCTCATGGGATGACGTTTCATCCCATGTCACCGCTACAGCCGATCACAGGCTGTAGTGGCGTTCACCCTGGACTGGATGACGTCAGAAGGCCGGTCTCCAGGGATGAGGCTTCACCCAACGTGACCACCTCTGCAGCAAATTACAAATTGCAGTGGCCACATGGACTGCCGCGTCATACAGGAAGGTCAGACTGGAGGAAGAAGAGGGACTCGTCACCAAGACAACGACCGGGGTACATATGAACTGCTTTTTATTTTATTTTTATCAGCAGCCTCTTCTCTCTATCAGTTCTGGATAGAGATAAGTGGCTGCCGATTAGTGTAATATCTCTAATGTACTTCTGCCCGCCCTTCAGATTTCTGATGGCCCCATTGACTTGCATGGGCCTCATGGTCACGGAATCTCAGACCAAAGTAGGACATGCTCTACTTTTGTCGGAACAGAGCAACGGGACCGTCCAAAAAACTGAAGTATGCATGGCCCCATTGAAATTAATGGGTCAGGGTGCTAGCCGTCAGAAAAACGCTAACACCCTGAAGATAAAGACTGAAGTGGGCATGAAGCCTTAAAGTTGCACATTTTTGCGTGACAACAAGTTGGCCAAAATGTGCAACTTTTTTGTGCCACTAAGGTGGCATAAGCCTCTTGACAAATCTACCAAATGCAGTTGTGTCAAAGATAGAAGACTCTTACTATTATCTCTGTATGTCCATTGATTTTAATTAGGTTGAGAATTTTTGTTTAGTATGTAGCATCCATGGCCGTGGGCCATCAGATTTACTCACCTCCCGACGCCCGCAGCCATGGATCTGTGAGCGCTGGTCCCCATCTCGTTCCTAGGAGACGCCAGCGCTCACTTGCGCTCCGGTCCGCTGTGCCCGCTCTTAAAGGGTCAGCGCACGCACATGAAAACAATCATCATCATCATCAACCCACAGGATTTCCTGGACTATAAGAAGGCCCCAGCCCTTCTGATCTTTGCCTGAGCGTTGCTAGTATATCCCAAGTCTGTCTTGCAAATGGTCCCTTAGTGTTTCCCGTTCCAGTTGTTACCTGTGCCCTGCTACCTGTTCCCGTGTCCAGTGCTGTGTTCTTGTTCCTGTGCCTACTAGTGTTGGAGTCGTGTCCTACTGCACCTGCTGTCGTTTGCGACGTCCAGTGTCTTCTGCCAAGTCCAGTGTCTTCTGCCACGCCCAGTGTCTTCTGCCACGTCCAGTGTCTTCTGCCACATCTAGTACTGTCCGCCACATCTGGTGCAACCTGCTGCACCGCCCTCCATCCGTGCTGAAGCCACAGCCACTGTCTGGACTAGTTCAGGTACCCGAGTGTTACGAACTGCGATAGACTTTTGTATAGACTGAGACCTGGTCAGCTGCCTCTCCGCTACGGTGGAGCGGCCCAGTGGGTCCACATACCCTGTGACCGTGACATAGTATCTCTAAACCCGGAAACATTTTGTCAGTGAATAGGATGGTTGATACACTAATATTTTAACTGCATTGCAGATTACATGAGTAGAAAGGAGAGGTGACTATTGATCGATAAGATGAACTTTGGGTGCAAAAGAGCCTAATGACTGGGTCCCATATGGCCAAAGAATTTCTGAGAGTCAAGTAATTCTTGCCTAGAAAATTGAATTTTTTGCTGAAATGTTTTTCTGGTGATCATGAAACTCTACAATTTAAGTTATTTTGACTAATATGTTAAGGAAGTGTTTCTCAACCAGGGCTCTGTGGAACCCTTGCGTTTCTTAGAACCTGGTTAAGGGTTCTCCCAAAAAAAAAATGCAACTGCTGGAGTTCTCATTTTTACAGTATGGGATAATTACCGCAACAGGGGACGTTTTTTCAGGCGTTTCCATTAGCAAAAAGCATGGAAATTAATGTATTAAGGATATTTATTTTTTACTCCAATGCCTACCTTCACATTCTGGGGGGATAATCAAATATATTAGTGAAAATGCTCTAAAAATGGAGCTTAACTCTAAGATTCGACATAGCACTTTAATAACATGCTTTGTAGCTAATAGCATTTCAGCACAATGAATGTTAAGTTAAAGAGAAACATTTAATAAAGGTTCTGTTTTGTTTTCTTAGCTACTGATCCATCAAATTTTTTTTTAGGTACATTTTATAAGCAAATTCTCCTAAGAACAAAAACATCTTAAACAAGGCAGAAAAGCAGATTTTATAGGCAGAAAAGGATTAAACAAGCAGTAACATTTTGTTAAAGAATAAAGAGGTATCTGGTATAATACATTTGCATTCAAGACTTTAATTGAAACACAAAATCGAAAGGTCAAAGCCATGTAAAACGTAGGAGCTATTTTTAAGAAGTTCCGCAGAATAAGATTGTTTTGAGAAATATATTCTTGAATTAAAATGAAGAAAAATACTAACACTATTGTAGATTTTCGACAAATTTTAATATGGGGAGGGAGGTTCTAACAATCAACGTAGGCCTAAATATACAGGTTATCAAACCAGGTTGATCAAGTTGGTCAAAGATACATTTTCTTATATTTGACTTATGTAAGATTCCTGCACTCTGGCTGGCATACAAGGGGTTACTCACAGTCTGCAGATGACCATGAGAAACCCCTGACTGCAGGGAATCCATCATTACAGAAGTAGTCCTGCACTATGGCGCACCCAGTTGAGACGCATCTACGGGGCTCCATATACCAAACACCAGGGTTACTAGAGTTCAATGGCCTACTTTGAAAGTAGACCAATAAACTCTAGTCACCAACGATTGCGTGTGTGTGTGTGTGGTGGGGGGGGGGGGGTTATTTTAATAAAATATTTTTCAATCTTTGTGTCTTATTTTAAAACTTAAATACTGCTGCCTTAGTCATAGCCGCTATCTGATTGACAGCTTCCATTACTAAGGTGGGGCTTAGTGTTGGCCGCTAAAAGACTAACACTAGTCTTCCTTTATTACCCGGTACCCACCACAACGGGTACTGGGAAGAGATGGGTACCCCTGGTTGTGGTGGGTAGCGGGTAATAAAGGGGGACTAGTGTTAGCATTTTTAGTGGCTAACACTAAGCCCCGTCTTAGTAATGGATGCTATGTATCAGACAGCGGCTATTACTAAGGCAACAGTATTTTTGTTTTAAAATAAGACACAAACATCGAAAAAATTGTATTGAAATAACTCCCCCCCACACAAACACACACACAGACACACAATTCTCGCTGACAATTTAAAAAAAAATAAAATGCTCGTCATTGCAGTAGTCCACCGAATCCAATGTAGTCCAAAGCGATTCCAGGGAACCTGCAAAAAAGCCCAAACCCCCCCCCCAAAAAAATAAAAACACAATGATAAACATAAATAAACAATATAATTATTATACTTACCTCTCCAACTCTAGCGATAAATTCCCAGCAAAGTAAACCAGCCAATGACTTCTCATTGGCTGGTTTACATCCCGTGACCCAGGTGGCTAGAATTAAATGGTTTACTTTCAAAAGAAGACAAAAACAGACGAGGAGACAGCACTTCCAACATATGTCAGCTTTTTAATCACCCGTGCAACGTTTCAGTCCAACAGGACCTTTCTCAAGCATAGTGAACACAGCAATACAAGAGTATTTAAGGACTCACAGAGTCAACAGTAATGAACATTTGATTAATACAAAAACAGTTTAAAAGTATCTGTGTATCATGAAACAGTGTAATTTGAAATCACAATCGAACAACCTAGGTGCTTATGTAAGAATCTATAAAAACAGTAAGGGACTGGTACATCAATAAGCAGTCCAAATGTCAAGTATTATATTAAGTAAAAACTCACCAAGTGTGTGTGTGTGATCAAAATCGGTTGCAGGATATTGTGTATAGATGGCGGATGGACCAACGTCTAGTGGATTACGGCGCCCCGGAAGTATAATATCCACATGTATAAGGTAAGTAACTACGTATACTTCCTGAATTCAAAGTCACGAGACTACGCTAGTTATTGCCCGGGCATGCGCAGTGCGTGAAATAACTGCACGGCGGCTATTTTGGGAAGTGGCAACGACCAAAACAGAATAAAGCCAATGGGGATCGTCATCGGAAATGTAAATATTATTATACTATTTCACAAAAGGGAATAATTAGTAGGACAAAACGGAGCAGGGGACTATAATGTAATTATCTATGCAAAATCATAGAAACCGGCACACACATTCTAATGTGTATACATTCAGACAGGGTGCACGTTTAGGCTGGGTTTACACAACCTATTTTCAGGCGTAAACGAGGCGTATTATGCCTCGATTTACGCCTGAAAATAGGGCTACAATACGTCGGCAAACATCTGCCCATTTATTTGAATGGGTTTGCCGACGTACTGTGCAGACGACCTGTAATTTACGCGTCGTCGTTTGACAGCTGTCAAACGACGACGCGTAAATTGACTGCCTCGGCAAAGAAGTGCAGGGCACTTTGCAACGTAATTTGAGCCGTTCTTCATTGAAGTCAATGAAGAGCAGCTCAAGATTTACGAGCGTCACAGACGCCTCACATAATGCGAGCAGAAGCTTTTACGTCTGAAATGACGTAGCTGTTTTCTCCTGAAAACAGTCTGTCTTTTCAGACGTAAAAGACAGTTCACGTGTGCACATACCCTTAAAGATATGGCATTATTTATGTGTCCCACATAGTCTCACAAAGAGTTCTTACTTCCACAGCAAATGGTAATCAATTTTTATAAACCTTGGCCTAATCAGAAAGGGACCAATTGCTACCACACGGGTGGCAATAGCACACTACACCAATACATGATTGAACTGGATTAGATTAAAAATACTGATTCATAACGATCTATCCTAAACTACACCTCAGAGATAACCTGCTTCCTGCCCACTGTTCAAAGTCTTTGTTGCTCATGTTTCAATGCCTGCACCCATTAACTATTTGTAGCCTCCTCTTCCCTTCGTCTTCTCTCTTCTTTTTTCTTTTATGCTGAGGTTTTCTTACTCCTTCTACCTCATCTTCTACCTTCACACTTTTCTTAGTTTTTTTTTTTTTTTGAGGTTTAGCCCCTCTTGTTGTATCATCTGCTTTATTATATTCTGATGACCATTCTTAAATTTGGAATGGAGTCCCAAGTTCTATGCATTGCCAACCTCTTATTTCCGTTAAATCTTTATTGATTCCCAGAACATGGTAAAAAAAAGTACAAAATTAAACACAAGACTCCCTGGTAATGATAATAAAGGTTTGGATTAGTTATATAAATGAGCATTTTACTGATCTTGAAAAATGTAAATACGTTTTTTTTAATAATATTATTTTAAACCGTAATTACTATCTAACAGAAAAAAATAGATGGAGGAAATATGATTAACACCTGGGTAGGAAAATAAAATAGCAGGCAGGGACATGAATGCGCTATTAGTAATGCTTTCGAACTGATGACATTTTTCATTTCATATCTACATATGTAAGTGCCTTGTTTGCCAATTAACCTCTTTGAACTTCCATAATGTGATAATTTTGTTCTCAGGATAATTGCATACATATACGTGATTTCACTGAACAACGACATCTTTTATTTTTCTGATGGAAAGCAAATCACTTTGCAAACAAATAACCTGGCTGAGTGATTGACAGAAATTATAAAGAAGAAATTGGGCATTTTAAACAAATTAATGGCTAAATAAATGAAATAATTAATCTAGTCATCAATGCTAAGTGTCGACTAACTGCTGGAGCTCATTGTAAAGTTACAGTTTACCAGTAATTACTGTATGAAATAATAATAGTGAGTAGGGGATCATTACATTTTTGTTATGTTGGACAATTTGTACGCAATTGACTGGAAAAGACTATTATGTTCAAGAGTTGAATGTAAAAGAGGAAAAGAACAATTAGTTATTGAATTGAGCAATAGAAGCAATCACAGAAATCATGAACACACTATTGAGAAGCTTTAAGACCTGACCCAAAAATGATATATTCCGGAAGAATTACTGTCTATATAGCCAACAGAGGTCAAGAAATAACTTGGCAGCATTAAAAGTACAAAATAATTGTAGCGTCCATGGCCACGGACCGTCGGGTTTACTTACCCCCCCGGCGGCCACGGCCATGGATCTGTGAGCGCTGGCCCGCATCTCCTCCCCAGGAGAAGCCAGCGCTCACTTCTGCTCTGGTCTGCTGTATCCCATAGAGTGCGCACGCATGCTGGTGCCCAGTCTCAAAGGGCCAGCGAGCAAACATGGGAATTTTTATTAATTAGCCCATGATCACCCTTGACTATAAGAAGGGCCCTGCCCCTTTGCTCATTGACTGAGCGTTCTTGTGTTTTCCTATGTTAGTCTTGCAAATGGTCCCTTAGTGCTATCCTGTTCCTGTTGTTCCCGTGCCCTGCTACCGGTACCCTGTATCCCGTGATATTTGTATCCTGTGCCTTAAACCTGTTGGAGTCGTGTTGTGCCACCGGTTCCGCCTGCTGTGTTACACCACGTCTGGTGTTTGTCAAGGTCCCATCTGTACCTAGCCATTGCTACTGTCTGAACCACTACAGGTACCCTTCTGGTTGGACTATTTATATATTGACATGGTACTCTGTTGGCCAGCTGCTATCCCACTACGGCGGCATGGCCCAGTGTGTCCACATGCCCACTGATCGTGACAATAATAATGGTCATTATATAAACAAATATACTTGCAATATACTCAATATAGTTACAGTGGCACAATACTACTAAGCCGTATACATTTTGTGTGCTCTGTACATCGTCATGATAAAGTTATTTTCCACTAGCTGCAATTGAGCATGCTATGATTTGTTTTCTGTCAGATTCATATAAAACTTGACATAAAAAAAGCTGGTTTCATACATATAATGCATAAGGAGCCACAGTAGTATCTCATAGAAGTTTATGGGGACTGGTATTATCGCTCTAATAGGCTGGAAGGTTGCATGAGCCCAAAGAAAAGTTGGCTGATGACTTTCAAGAATAATTTGTCACATGTGTGTACATAAGAGAAATAACACAATACCTGACCATTATATGACTTGTACTCTGCACTTTTAGCAGTTTTCCCACTGCAGGCTCTGCCTCTAATTATCAGTTTTCCCTGACGTAGTGAGTGGAGCTTATCTTCTATCATGTCTCCCATACACAGCACTCACAGAGCAGAGAACATCCTCATCCACTATCTCTCTGTGGCACACCCTTAGAAGAAGAAGAAGCAGCATGGAGAACATTATACAGCAGTAATGAGCAGTGTAGCTGAGAATCTAGCACTGTGGTGACATATAACTCTTACAAGCAGTCTCTATCTTCTCTCTCTGATCCCTCCTCCTGCTCTATCTTCTCTCTCCATAGACTTTTATGGTCAGCCAGTATGTGTGTCTCTCCCTCTGCTCCTGCTCCCTCTCCCCTCAATAGACTACTATGTGCAGCAGCATGTCTGTGTCTCTCTCTTTATTTCTGCTCCCTCCTCCTGCTGCCCCCCCCCATAGAGATCTATGGGCAGCAACTTCTGTTTCTGTGTCTCTTTCAAACAATACCTCACTTCTCTTTGAGTATGTCATAGTCACTCAAAACAATCAGTCCTTTCAGTGCAGTTAATGGGATTTTGTGGATATTTGTTAAACTTAAAGGGAACCTGTCACCACATCACAAAATAACTCCATAAAATAACAATTCTAAAACATATTTTCTTAGAACTTCGCATTGTTCCATTCCTATGTTATTCTTCATTCAAATTGATTAATACATTGACAATTGCGTGTTAACAGTTGGGGGTTGGGGAGGGGTGTCGCTACAAACTTTGATATTGTTCAACCAGTGCTGATACTGCTAGACTGTGTAGAGACACACTTCTTTGACAAGAAGAATGGTAACACCCAGTTGTCAATTTATTCATAAATTTCTAGGAGGATTAACAGCAGAACAACACAACGCAGAGTTCTAAGTACAAGTATTTACTAAGACAGACATGTCAGGCGATCTGATAGGTTCTTTTTAAGTTTATCAACCATTTAGTTGAAAATTATAAAAATACCTACTCAGTTACCTAAATACATTCAATAACAAGCCTTTCAAGTATTCGTTATGCAAAAAAGAAAATTTATAAATTGTAAATTAATCTAAAAAGGAAGCAAATAATTCAGAAACAGAGTCCTCCAGTTCCATTTAAATTTCAACTTTATTGCAATATATTACAATTCCTGGTACAACTGCAGTTGAAACTGATATACTGTATATAAAAAGCCGATGGCTCTTTGGGTGATTTTTTTTTTGTGAAGTTGCCAAGAAAAAAAAAATTGATTGCCGTTCTTGGTTTGTAGTCATAGTCTCTATTAAGTAAAACCATGTCGCTCAGGGAAGCTGCACTTTCTAGCGGCTATACGCATGTGCTTCTCACTGCAGTACTTTCATAGACCATGTTGTTTCTCATTTGTCTTACAATTTGTTCAATGAGATCTCCTCTTACTTCATTATATCTTTTAGGATCGCTTCTTGGACGTCATTCAATATTTTTAACTTGTACTTTATTTTCTCCCATTTGGGGAACACAATGGAAATTATTATTTTATGACCTGGTTGCTATTTGTCTGGCAGATTTCTTTGAGTCATTGGTTATTATCTCTTATTTCGCTTACCCATTGATTCAATGTGGGACATAAGTGTATTATTATAAGTCATTGATTTTTCGGATTCCCTGGTATTTTTTGTCTTATTTAATACTGTATGTGTACTACAGGGGTACCCAAATATTACAGGGGACCCAAGTTATTGTGTATTTTCAATTTTTTTTAAAGACTTATTTGTGTATAAATGGTGTTTAATAATAAATAAATGTTTTTCTGAGATATTGGGAGTGCACAAGTGATTTTATGTGACATCTTTTTCTTGGTTGTCTAGTTGTTGTTTGGACATATATGTAGCACCCCCTTTCCTATATTAGCGGTGCCCACATTTTTTTAATACACCGTAACTTAGAGCATTATTTAGAGGAACGCAAGCCAGCATGTGCTACTTGGTAGAGAGCACTTCACCTTTCAAACTGAGGTGCAAAGGTTGCCACCATGTGGTCCCTTTTGGCCAATCACATGACAGCAAACATTGTCTGAGCACATCATCTTGCTTTGGCTTAAAGGCTATGTTCACCTTCGCAACAACTTTTTTTGCAAATATTTTAATGCATCTAATATGCAAAATTAAGCAAATTTGCAAAAAGTCTTGATCAAAAATCTTCTACTGTATTGTGTCTACCACTCCAAAGAAGTCCTATATGTTTTCTGTGTACCAGACTACAAACTAACTCTTTGTAATCTGATCCTTTAGCCATACTCCCTTCATTTTTTATTTATGATGCAATGCAACAATAAAAAAATAGTAATCAGCTGTCACGGTGCGGGTTATGGACCCATTGGGCTGTACCGCATAGCGGGATAGCAGCTGGCCAAACAGGCACAGTAGAAAGTCTATAGTCCAGAAAGGGTACCTGAGGCAATGTAGACAGTAGCGGTGATTTAGGCTGAAGATAAGGCTCTGGCAGTAGACGGACACCCGGCGGGGTGTGACACAGTAGATGCAGCAGAAGACACAACTCGACTTGAACTCTAGACAGCACAGAGGCATGGTAGCACGGGATACAGGGTACAGGCAGCAGGAACAGATAATACTGGGAACTGGAAAACACTAGGAGACCATTTGAAAGACAAACTTTAGGTACACAACAATGCTCAGGCACTGATGAAGAGGTCAGAGCCCTTTTTATAGTCCAGCACCACTCTGGACTTAATTGCAGATTTCCTGCAATTGTGCGCGCACTGGCCCTTTAAGTCCGTGCACGCTCGGACGCGCGCTCCCTGCGGGAGACAGTCTCTGGATCAGGAAGTGAGTGCCGGCGTCTCTCAGGAGGTAGATGCCGCGGAGATGTCCATGGCCGCGGCCGTCATAGGGTAAATTAGAACGACTGGCTGCGGCCATAGACGTTACATCAGCTTGTAACAAGGCCACCACATATGTACATTCACTCAGCCACTAATGGATTTGGTTCAAGACTAAACCAGGGAGCAGGGTCTAAGAAATTGTGGGTTTTTCACCCTTAACCCCTCAAGGAGGTATGGAATTTCCCACTGCCAATTCCCAGGCCGCTACCCCCAAAGCAGTCTTCGATAGCAATGTCTGGTGTGTAAATGATGTAAAGACACCAGGTTGCAGTATAAAGGCAGCAGACAAAAATTGTAGTCAGACAGAGCATGGGTCAAGGTAGATAGAGTTTGGTCCATATGGGCAACAGAAGGGCAAACATAGTCGAATATACAAGCCGGATCAGAACCAGAAGTACAAAGCAGGAACAAAACACCTAGGCATAGTGCAGGAATCAAATGGTCCTTATTGCTAAGGGTCCTTATGAATCCTGGGGCAGTTTGAGATTGTTTGAATTCAGAGGCATTTAGAATCAGGATGCATACAGTAAACTTTGTGGGACACAACAAGGTTGCACCAAAGTTGCTCAGGCTGAGTGTGTCCAGTAAAGCAGACTAATATCCCTGGTAACTGACAAGGATAGACTTGGGAAGGATTGAAGTGCACACACTGGCCCTATAAAATGCAGGAAGTGAGGGTGTACCCGCCCTATGGGCACACCTAGTAGCACAAGCAGTAGAATGATGCACACATGCTTGGGAGTCTGGAGATCCAGGAACCGTACAATGTGTACCAAAGGTAATCTGGCAGCTGCTGGGAATGGTAGTATGCCCCGGAGCACAGAGCGCTCGCGTTAAAGGCTTTATCAATAGTGCTTTAAGCTGCATAAATTAAAGTCGGAAAAATAGGGTTCATCACATATTTACAGTATATCACATTTCCTTTTCTTAAGCTACCTCATGGTTGGTGTACATATACACTAATAATTAGTTCATGTCTTCACTAATATTTGCACATTTGACAACTCCTCTTAGTCAGGCCCTTTTCTCCTGACACTTTCAAACAGTTGACACTGTTATACAATTAATATGGCACATTTTTTTGGCACAATTTGTAAGATAATTCTGCCGTGTTTGCTTAGTATAGCAGATCTCCCCCACTCAGGGCCGATTATAGCTTTTCTACTACCTTGAGGCAAAAATTTAAATGGTGCCGCCCCAGATCTGGATTGACATCCCGCTGGTTGTTCTACATCACTAGCAGCCTCACAATAAAAAAAACACCACCCATTATCTTGCTGCAGATCATACAGTGACTACAGTACTGATAAGAGGCAGAATAAACGTTTACATGAAGTGACTCACAGGTGACGTCTCCATATGGTGAAGATCCCTATCATGAGTTCTCCCGGCCATGGACCATTTCTGCAGTTTTCCGCTTAGATGTCTTCAGCTTCTTGCTGTTCAAACATTTTTGCACCTATAAGGCTGAGTTTGCATGGGGCAAATACGCTGCGTAAAAGCACGCAGCGTATCCGCCCTGTGCGGCGCAGGGAATTCTTGGCGAAAAACCGCACCAAACTGTGGTGTCGTTTTTCACCCGCAATGTCCACTTCAGAAAACTGCAGCACTAACCGGCCTGCTAGCAGCCCGGCCTCCTGGGATGACGTTTCATCCCAGGAGACCGCTGCAGCCTGTGATTGGCTGCAGCGGTCACATGGGATGAAACGTCATCCCATGAGGCCATGCTGGAGAAGGAACACAGACTTCTGGATAAGTATGAGGTTTTTTTCTGAGTTGCGTTTTTTGCCGCGGAATCGCTGCGATCCCGCCGTAAAAAAAACAAACAACTGCTATTTGTTGCAGGATTTAGCTCCCCATTGAATTCAATTGGGGAAAGCCTGCAACGAATAGGCATAGTATTTACGCAGTATGTGGATGAGATTTGTTTTATCTCATTCACTTTACTGCTACTGTATTTGCTGCGGATTTTCCGCAGAATATTCCGTCTGAACTGACCCTAAACGAAGATAAAATTATCATGGTGCCACACACAACGCCCTTAAGCTTAATAGTGCCATACACTGCACCTCTAATTCTAATAGAACCATACACTGTGTCCATGATTATAATAGCACCATACACTGTGCCCCACATAGAGAACCCCTGTAGACAGTGCCTCACATAGAGCCCTCTGTAGACAGTGCCCCACAAACATAGTGTCCTACATAGATCCCACTGTAGATAGTAGCCCCTGTAGATAGTGTGCCAACCTACAGCCCCCTGTAGATAGTGGCCAACGTATAGCCCCCTGTAGATAGTGCCCCACATATAGCCCCCTGTAGATAGTGCCCCACATATAGCCCCCTTGTAGATAGTGCCCAGCACATGGCCCCCCGTGTAGATAGTGCCCCACATATAGCTCCCCCTGTAGATAGTGCCCCACATATAGCCCCCTGTAGATTGTGCTCCACATATAGCTCCCACACATAGCCCACCCCTATAGGTAGTGCTCAACATATAGCCCCCACCCCCTGTAAATTGTGCTCCACATATAGCCCCCCGGTAGATAGTGATTTACATATAGCCCCCACATACAGCCCCCCTGTAGATAATGTTCCACATGTAGCCCCCACATACAGCCCCCCTGTAGAAAGTGCTTCACATATAGCCCCCACATACAGCCCCCCTGTAGATAACGCTCCACATATAGCCCCTCACATTTTTAACAGAAAAAAAAACTTTACATACTCACCTAAACCCGTTCCTGTGCCGGCCTCTTGCAATGCAGGCCTGCTCTCTTCTGAGCAGGTCTGCTTGGGCTGAACGACGTAAGGGGCACTATGACGTCATTGCGCTGCTTGCGTCATTAAAAGGTGATGAGTGCTAAAACAAGTCATTCTGCCCGGCCAATCAGCGCCTTTCAATGTTGCGTTCTTGAAAGGCGCTGATTGGCAGGCTGCCTTGCCCTGTCTTTCAACAATACAAGCGGCACAATGACATCATCGCGCCACTTGCGTCATTGAAAGACGCTGAACAGCAGGGCACGTTGCGTGGCCCGCCATTCAGCGTTAATGCATATAATTGTATGTGTGTCCGATAGACACAAGTACAATTATAGTGCAGAAGGGGGTGGGGGCTGAATTCAGTGGCGCCGCCATCCCTCAGAGAGGCAACAGGCCACCGCCTGAGGTGATGCTCATCTCGCCTCATTGACGGTCTGGCCCTGCCCCCCACTATACCAGTAAAGCAAGGTCTATTTGTTGGAATAACAGAGATTGAATTGTCTGGATTCAGATCTATGGGAGACGTAAAGACCATTAAGAGAAGGAGAAAAGATTTGTGATTTACCAGAATTCTTTTGTGTCTGTTTTCCCATAATACACATTAATCACTGCCTTTTTAATATCGCTTATTACAAGTCGCTGACTACTTTCACGGGTCAGATACTCTATAGGAATATGTGATCCCATATGTGACACTGTATGTATGTGTGTTGACTTCTTTCATGTCATTTTACAGGAAAACACCAAAGCTAATGAGGAGCCTTCACTGAGCGAAACAATAATAGATTCTAACGCAATATACTCAGATGTGATTTACATTGCGATGTCTGCTGTTATTAACCTTAAGAATGTGATTGTGTACTTTACAAATACATTTACATTAATTAGGACAGTGAGTATTATAGTGCACAGAGTGGGTGTACTCAAAACAATTACATTAAAATGGGTGAGAAAATAGGATACTTTAGTGTACATTCCACCTTCCAGGTATAATTCAATAAAATCTGCACTGTAACGATGATTTTCATCTAAATATAAAAATGGCCAGTTCCAAGAAAGTTAGAGCAGCAGAATTTTTTTCTGTATGGCCCCTACAAGCAGTAGCGGATTATCATATGAATCGCACATAATTTAAAATATCACTTCAGTTTCATGCAGCTATGCAGCATGCTAGCGCCACTAATGGCCGCTGCTGATAGGGAGGGACGGGCGGACTGGGACGGAATAGAGCCGCCGGCGCTGCTGTTGATGGGGAGGAGGGGGAGGGACAGCAATAGCAGGGGCTGGATAGGACTAGCAGACGTGCGTCTGCTAGTCATGGTAGAACACGCCCTTCTTTGACACTGCACGTACCACCAGTGAGGAACAGAAGAGCAGGACGGTGGTCGAGCGATGAGGAAGGTTAGTCTGCTATTCGCCTCCTGCCCCAATCAACAATTGATTGACGGCAGACGCTAAGGGGCGATTAATTATACAGCATTGGGGGTTGAGCATCTAACTCACTGCAGAGGGCTCTATGGGGGGGATAATAATTCCCCCCCCATACACACTCAGCAGTCAGTTAGACGTTCAAACCCCCCCCCCCTGTATAATAAATACTGAAATACTGAGGGCTCTATGGGGGATGAGGGGGATAATTCCCCCTTCATAGAGTCCTCTACATTCACTTAGATGGTTAGACCACCCCATTCAGCATAATCCCCCCCTTCCCCTCAGTAGTTACTAATATATTGCAAGTGGAGGTCAGATTGTCTGACTGACTGCTGGGGGCTCTGTAGGGGGGGGGTCTGAGCGACTAACTGCTGAGGACTCTATGGAAGGGCTATCTCCCCCCCCAGAGACATCAGAATCGGACACTCAGACCCCGCTATAGAGCCCCCAGCAGTCAGTCAGACAACCTGACCTCCCCTTGCAATATAATCTCCCCCATACAGTCCTCAGTTTTCTCATAAGAGAAATTTATGAAATATCCACAGGATCCACAGAATTTGTCATAAATGTCAGCTAGATGTAGGCCCCACCTCTGGGACCCGCACCTATCTCTAGAACGGGGTGCCCCAATCCCCTTACTACCTGTTTCTGCTCGCTCTGCCTCCCAGCCCCATCCTGATTATATGGTCAGACTCATGAGTTATGGAAACATCATAGCTTGCTGAGCTACGCTGTTTCCGTAAGTCTCATATAACTGAATGAAAGTTACGGAAAGTCCATGAAGTCAGGAAGTGGCCGGGAGGCAGCGATAGCAGAAAGAGGTACAACAGGGTTTAGGGGGCCCGGTTCTAGAGATAGGAGCGGGTCCCAGAGGTGGCACTCACATCTATCTGACAGGATCCACAGGATATGCCATGAATTTCCCTCACGGGAAAACCCCTTTAAAGTGTAACTAAACTTCTAAAAAACTTCTGACATGTCATAGTGAAATGTCAGAAGTTTTGCTCGGTGGGTATCCGAGCACTGAGACCCCCATGGATTGCTAAAACAAAGTGGTAGAAGCTCTCAGGGCTCCGCTGTGCCACTTAGTTTCTGATCTGCTTTTCTCGGAAAGCCGAGCAACCGGTGTATGGACATACACCACTCCGAGGAGTGCCGATCAGAAGCGAAACGGTGCAGCATTCAATCGTGCGCTTCTGCTGCTTCACTTTAGCGATCGGTAGGTGTCTCAGTGCTCGGACCCCCAACCGATTAAAAGTTCTAACATATCAGTATGACATGTCAAAAGTTTTTTAAAAGTTTAGTTTCACTTTAAAGAGAAGTGTTACCATTTTTTTTATTATTATTATTATTATTATTATTATTATTATTATTATTGTTATTATTATTTTTTTTTCTTTAATAAGACAGTGTATCAGTGTCTGGTGCAACTTTCTAAATACTTTTTATTAAAAATTATTTTTACTTTTTGAGATACAGCTGCTTTATATCCTGAATACAGAGCAGCTGTATCTAGTGCTAAAACCTATATCTGTCAGGTCAGTGGCAAAGACAGGTACAGTGTAAACAGGTAGGGGGGTTGGATTGCGTGTGAGGGGGAAGGAGGGGGCCCAAGTTGTGTCAACAGCCCAGGGCCCATGGTACACTTAATCCGCCACTGCCTACAAGTGTTTGAATATGTTGGAGCTAGAATAATACAGAGCCATAATACTGCAAATATTAGGGGAAAAAAAATCTTAGAACCACGCTTACAGTCTTGAAAAATACTATTTTTACAGGGGTGTGCCATGGGCTTCTATAGTCATGTAAAATGACTTCCAAATTAAATTTGACATATCTTCTCAACCCCCTTAGGCCGGGTTCCCACGGGACGGATATGCTGATTAAAAATCACGCAGCGTGTCTGACCTGGAACTTTGTGGTGCGATTTTTCAGATGGAAATTCTGCTGCAGAAGAAAGCCATTCATACTTATCCCCTCCCTCCCTGACGTCCGCTCCGGCCTCCCTAGATGACATTGCAGGCCATGTGACGCTTCAGCCTGTGATTGGCTGCAGCGGTCACATGGGATGCAACGTCAACCCAGGAGGCCGGACTGCAGGAAGAAGGAGGTCGTTCCGGGTAAGTATGATTTTTTTTCCCCTCCGGCGTTGTGATATTTGCGGCGTAAAAGCTCATTAGTCGCAAAGCTTGGTTTTCACTTGCGGGTTTTGTATCCCATTGAATTCTATGGGAAACACCCAAAATGGAAAATAATCAAAAACGCAGCAAAAATTTACATGCTGCGGAATTAAAATCTGCACCGCAGGTCAAGTTATTAATGCTTACACTGCATTTTTTCCCCGCAGTGTGGGCATGAGATTTACTAAATCTCACCCACTTTGCTGCTACTGTAAACGCTGAGGAATTTACACACACAATTCCGTTGCGGAAATTCCGCAGAGTTTACGCTACGTGGGAACCCAGCCTAATCCTCTCAAGCAGCATGTTGTATTCTTGTATTCATGTTCTATATCCCTATTGGATACAAACAAAGTGAGGGGACTTTCCAGGGCTGTTCTTTTTTGAAATTTTTTTGTGGAAGGAGCCTTTTTTGCCTAAAACAATAGGATATTTTTTTTCAGCCATTTAAAAAAGAAAAACGCAGAAAAAAGTGACATAATAAAAACACAGAAAAAAGTCTAAAGAGTAAAAAATAAGTATATAAGGTTTAACAAAAAAAATAAATCACAAAAAGTAAAATAAGCTGCTGGGATTTAACTTTAGGCATAATCTACACAAATTGGTAATGCAGTTAGGAGTTCATATAAAAATAAATAAATTAAAAATGTAAAAAGATAAATGACTACAATAGGGAAAAAATACCATATATAAACACATAATTATATGAATACAAATTTATATAAATTTTTTTTTTTTTAATATTCTTATAGATATTTTACCTTTAGTTTACCATGAGATCACATGTGGTTTTCAATAGTGTTTCCATTTTTCTTCCAATGTAGTCAAATGGCACAATAATGACAGCAAAACCTACAGTAGCTTATGCCTTAATAAAGTAAAATATATCAAATACAGCATGATCAACAGACATTTGATCCCTGTTGTAAAGTACTGCAAAAGCAAATTACATCAGCAGTGTGTATCTAATGTTTTTGTTAGCTGATTTACCCATTTTAATATACAGTAAAAGGTAAGTTTAATAAGTTGTGTAAGCAACATAAGGATTGTAGTTAGAAAATATAGTTATCATGTAAAAGAAAATACTTAAATTGGCTTTGGTACAACGTTATAATGATAAACTCTTTAACCTTGCTTCCATATGTTTTTATGTAACGTTTGATTTTTGCAATTAAAATAAATTATTAGAGTAAACACAACAAATACTAATGGAATATAACTCAACAACAAAATGAATCATTAAGCTTTCTTAATTAAAAACACATTTGCTTTCCTTGTAAGCATAGAATTCACCATTAAATGTGCCCAAATTAGATTCTAATTGACCAGCTAATTTATCAGGAAATCAGCAGGTCACAGATCTAGAAAATGACCAAGAAAACTTGAGTAAATTTTGTAAACTACAAAATATAATAACTGTTAAAATAATTTACAGAATATAACACTAGTAATAATAGTAGTAATAATAATAATAATAATAATAATAATAATAATAATAATAAGAAGAAGAAGACGAAAACGGGGAATTAAAATTAAAATAATGAAAAAATATCTAAACAATATTTGTAAAAAAAAGAAAAAAATCCTATTGTCCTTGTGGGGCAGTTTTGAGATAATTTATTCCCTCTATCTATGAATACTATCAGTTATGCTACAAAAATATAATAGTTTAATATTACATTTTGTGGAGCATAAGTAATAAAGCCGTCATGAATTCTGGTAAGTAAACACACATTTTAATAAAATACAAAAATGTCTAATAAAAAAAAGCTAGATATTGACCCCAAGGTCACTACTATGAAGGTTATGATGTACTTATCAAATAAAGAATTTACTGATGTTCAGGGCTAAATTGTTGTATGTGCAAAGGGGCAAATACCCTTCTACCACTTTGGGATCTCCACCCCTTTATCCCTTTAAGCAATATGCTGTAATCTCCCTTCTAAGTGGATGCAAACAAATATAGGGGGCTCCACAGAGCTGTTCTTTTTAGGATTCTTTGATTTTTTTGAGGAAAAGGGGTGTTTTTTTTTTTTGTAAAATCTACAGGATATATTTTCAGCCACTTAAAAAACAACAGAAGAAAAATGGCAAAAAACAAATCGAAAGGGTAAAAAAAAAAGATATGTAACTTTTATTTAAAAAATCTTAAAAGTAAAATCGCAATTAAAATATAAATAAATGTATTAAATAAATAATTCTTAAAGGGAATGTGTCGCTAGAATTTTTCTTTTTTTTTTTAGTTAAACAGTTAGTGTATACATGATTAGACATTGATATAATGTTTTTTCATTTTTTCACAAGTCAGGAAATATTATAAATTAGATTCTAATTTATAACATTTCCCTGTGCTGGTCACTAGAGGGAGCAATTCCCAAAATTGCAGCATTGGCATGTGGTAAAGCAACCACATTGCTTTATGCTGCAAATTTGGTGTAAACACACACGCTCTAGTGAGCTCACAGAATCCCCCCTCCCTTATCCTGGCTAGTGCCAGGAGAAAGGAGGGGATTGAATGTTCAAGCCTCCTACACTGTGTGCCGCCATTTTTCGAGTGAATACACCGTGTAGTAGGTTTACATACAGTGGTAATCACACAGTATAACACAAACAAACACAGACATAACTTACCTGCTCCTGCCGCCGCCGCTCCCTCCGGTCCGTACGCTCCGTCTGCTCCCTCTGCTCCTAGTGCTTGCTTCAGAACACATGTCCGGAAGCCGCGACCGGAAGTAGTCATCTTACTGTCCGGCCGCGGCTTCCGGTCCACAAGAAAATGGCGCCGGATGTCGCTCGGCCGAAGACCTTCCATTTGGACTGTGTGGGAGCAGCGCATGCGCCGTTCCCACACAGACGGCGTACAGCATAGTGAATGGAACGGCTCCCGTTATCATTCTCTATGGGGCTGTATGTGCCGTATTCCATGTCTGTATGTGTCGTTAATCGACACATACAGAGATGAAAAAAAAAATGGCAGCCCCCATAGAGAAGAAAATGTTTGAAAAAAAAAAAAGCAAAACACAAACACACAAATAAATATTTTTTTTTAAATAAAACACTAAAAGCAAATTGATGTAAAAAATTTTTTTTCCGCGACACCCGTCCTTTAATATACACTGCGCAGTCTCTTGACAATAATCAGGTGCACACCATCCATGACGTTAAGTGAGACTCTTGCCTCAGGTGGCACTGACTGTATAGGGCGGTACATCTGGAAAGATGCTGCCAGCCCTGCAGTAGCAGTGCAGCTTCTGTGGCAAGAACAGACCTGCAGTTATATCATAGTCACATGATCTCACAGATCTTCAACACAGAAAGGCACCACAGAGGAGATAATAGAGAATCCTGGAGCCTTTCTAACACCCCCTCTCTCACCCCCAACATCACCTTCTTAGCTTCTGTAGCCTCTGCTCTGTGGTGGGGATGGTGCTGCCGGTAGCGAAAGCAGTGTGCTGAAAACTACTACCGGGGGGGGGGGGGTCAAAAAGCTTCTTCCAATATACATGTTTCTACATAGTGTGTGAATGCATGCATTTGTTTTGTGTAGTGCTGTAGTATGTTTGTGTAGTGTGTGTACTGTTTATGTAGTGTGTGTACTGTGTATGTAGTGTGAGTTTGTAGTGTACTGTACTGTGTGTACTGTTTGAAGTGCGTAAGTGTGTTTTGTGTGTGTGTAGTGTGTATGCAGGGCCGCCATCAGAGCATTATTGGCGGTACTGCCGTCAGGGGCCAGACATAAATTTAAAAAAAGGGGCCCACTCTCCGCCGCAGCCTGAATCCAGCTGCCGCCACCTCCTGCGCTATAATGTACCTGCATCTGTGTTGGCTTTATACTGTATGGGTGCAGCTATGGGGGCATTATACTTTATGGTGGCAGCTATGGGGACATTATGCTTCCAGTGGCAGCTGGAGTGCATTATGCTGTGTGGGGGAAGCTATTTGCCATGATACTGTGTGGGAGGCACTATGGGAGCACGATATTGTGTGGGCGTGTGTATAGAAGGGGATTGGGCGGTATTGGAGGCGTGGCTTAAAAGGAAAAAAAACTTGCTGCTTGACGCGAACCGCATCGGTTTTCCCTCTTTGCGAGGGAAAGTTGGGAGGTATGCAAAGTCCCTGTCAAGACATCTCTTCACTGCCCTCTCATCTACAGATCCCTTCAATCTGTGTGCCCCCCTGCTCATGCCACCTAGTGTCTCCATGCTACTCCCAGTGTCTACACTGTTTCCGTTTTGCCCCCACAGAGCCACTGTCTCTTCCCTGTCACTCCTCAGAGCGCATGTCAGTTTGCGTCTTCCCCCTGGCCACTCTTCCACCCCTGCCAGTTTCAGTTCTTCCAGCCCCCTCCTCCCCTTCCCCCACTGAGCTCTGGCACTTAGTCTCTCCCCTTTGTCTTCTGATACCCACCTCCTTTCTCTGCCCTACCCCTCCAAATAGACCCTGCTAGTTTGCTTTTCAATGTGCCCTATCTCCCGCTCAACCCCCCTCGTGGGGGGGAGGCCAGGAATTCCTGATGGTGTATGTAATATGTAATATGAGCATGTTTCTCTTCCCCTTTATCCCTATGCCTCAAGTAGAGATTCTGGGACACAGAACACCCTTGTCATCATGATCCGATTCAACATCGAATCCAATTAGACATTTATTACTTATCCTGTGGAGTAATAAATGTTTGAGGTTATTAGGCTATGTTTACACATAGCAGATTTGCTATGGAGAATATCCACAGTAAATCTGCAAAAAGACGCAAGGAAATCAGCTGCAGCAAATCCAGCAAATGGTGCGGATTTCCCTGGTATCTAAAAAAAACACTATAACCACCTCCCCATGTGACTGACTGCAGCGGTCACACGTTGACATGACACATCATTTCAGAAGGCGGGTTGTACAGAGAGCAGCCTAGGACTATGGAAGCATTGTCACTGGAGCGCCAGGTGAGGTGATCATAGTGGGTTTTTTTATTTTAAAATTCATATAGCGTTTTATTTTTATTTTTTTATTGAACTTTCAGTATAGATATTTTAAACTTAGCTAGCATTGCATGTTTTGCTGTGGATCTGCAGGTAATCTACAGCAAATTCTGCGATAATAGGATTTGCTTAAATTCAATTGGGAAAATCCACAACATATGCTTGCACTATCTGCAGCAGAATTTTACATGCTGTAGATATAACAATCTGCACCGCAGGTCAATTTCTGCATAGGGAGTGGTTATGTAGTATCCCAGAAATTGTACTTTTGTTCCACTACGTTGTGCATCAAGAGGATGTAATCATTTGAATGTTTTACCATGTTATAGCCTTATATAATTGTCCTATGCAATGTATTAATTATGTACTATCACTTTAAACCACAGTAGAAGCTGTGGAGGTCTTATAATTAGGTATCCACTAGAAGGCGCATTGACATGGATGTTGTTGGAAGGTGGGTTTAGCCTGGTTTAGTTTCCGTAGAGCTAAGACTTAGTCTGGATGTGATACGCATCAGACGCTACCTCCAGCAGTACTTTAGGCCCCAGTGTAACTGTCTGGGCCTACATCAGCCACCGATACCTGAGAGAAAGGAAGGTGGAGTAGAGACTTAGTCCTACTAGAAGCATACCTGAAAGCCAACTTTGTAGCAGCATCCAAGAAAACTTGCTGTCTAAAGATACAGTCATCTCTGAAGGAGAGGTATTTGTGGGCCTCAGAGGCTTTGTTGGGAAACACCGGGACACGTCCTACCCAGCATTAGAAGGAAGTAGCTTACCTGCTATTTCCACTCTTAGCGAAGATTTAGAAGCTAGATTGTATAGTGGATCTATAGAAATTAAGGGAGCTGTCTACTAAATAGCTATCAAGCCAGAAGGTATTGCTGAAAGGAAGAAAGATTGGAAACCTACTTTAAAGACCTATCACCAGCTGGTCTACCTAAGTACTGATTAACTACTACTACCTCCATCATTGGGCAAGGACTGTCTATCGTTATCTGCAAGTTACAAGTAAACCGTGAGTTATTTGTACAAAGAACTATTGTGTCTGGTTCATCTGCACGCTACATTAAGGGCACCCCAACCGCCATCAGCCAGAGATACACTGTCACATTGGATACGTGGACCCACTGGGCCATACCGCCTTAACGGTATGGCGGCTGGCCAACAGGACACAGGTCACAGTCTATACTATAGTTCGTATAGGTGTACCTATGGTAGCTCAGACAGTAGCAAGTCAGGCTCGGCTGGGACTAGGCAGCAGGCAGGCACCAGGCGTGGTGTAGCAGGACAGGCGTGGTACTCAGCGCAGCATGACTCCAACTCAATATGGCACTTGGACCAGGATAGCACGGGATACAGGTTACAGGTAGCAGGAACAGGAAACACTGGGAACTGGAAAACACTTAGGAGACCATTTGCAAAGACAGACTAGGGTAACGACAAGACAGCTCAGGCAATGCAGGGACGGGCATGAAATACGGCAGCCACAGTCCCATAGGGACTGCGAACGGCTCCCGTCCCATCCACTTCTGTGTACGCCGTCTGTGTGGGAACTGCACATGCGCCGCTCCCACACAGTCCAATTTGAAATTGGCGCCGTCCGGCGCCATTTTCCTGTGGACCGGAAGTCGCGGCAGGACAGTAAGATTGCTACTTCTGGTCGCGGCTTCCGGACTTGTGCACTTGGACCAGCGGCAGCAGACGGAGCGGACGGGCCGGAGGGAGCCGCGGCGGCAGGAGCAGGTAAGAGATTTCAATGTATGTTCGTGTTTGTGTACGTTTACTCCGGTATGTAAACCTACTACACTGTGTGTTAGCTCAAAAAATGGCGACACGCAGTGTAGGAGGTTAGACCGTTCAAACCCCTCGTTTATCCCGGCACTAGCCAGGATAAAGGAGGGGGGGATGCTGAGAGCTCACTAGAGCGAGGGCTTTTTACCCAATTTTGCAATGCTGCAATTTTGGGAATAGCTCCATCTAGTGACCAGCAATGGGAAATATTATAAATTAGAATCTAATTTATAATATTTCCTGACTCGTGAAAAAAATAAAAAAAATTTGAACAATGTTTAATCACCTACACACTAAATGTTTAATTAAAAAAAAAAAAACATGTTTTTCTGGCAACACATTCCCTTTAAGGTTGGACTGACCTCGCAAGCGCACCCTAGTGGTGGCTGCGGAACAGGACGGCCGCATGTGCATACATCTCTGGAGTGAAGGGCGTCGACAGGATGGGAGGAGTTTGTGGTCAGCGACCATGGACGTTACAGTTTCCCCCTCTTACGCCCCCTCCTCTTGGGACCAGAATGAGAGAGAAACTTCTTAATGAGTGTAAGAACATTGAGATTCTCCTCTGGCTCCCAGGACCTCTCGTCTGGACCAAACCCCCTCTAATCTACTAAATAAACGGTTCTTCCTCTTACATTTTTGGTGTCCAGGATCTCCTTAACCTCAAAAGTATCTGATGGACCGCTGGGAGCCACTGCAGGACTAAGAATCTTGGAGCAGTGGTTCAGGACCACAGGTTTCAGAAGGGAGACATGGAAGGAGTTGGGGATCTTGAGGGTAGGAGGCAGCCGAAGCTTGTAGGAGGCAGGGTTGATTTGTTGCAAAATCTCGAATGGTCCGACGAACCTGGGAGCAAACTTCTACGATGGCACCCTCAGCTGGATATTCTTAAAGGACAGCCAGACCTTAGTCAGCTGCAGGTACCTGGGATGTAGCTGAAACAGGGAGAGGTATTCGTGGGTGTTGGCCGTAGACAATGAAGAATTGGCTTGAGGCGGTGGACTCACTAGTGTGGTTGTTGTCGGAGAACTCACCCCAAGGAAGCAGCTGCACGCAGTCATCATGCTGCCTGGAGATAAAGTATAGTAGATAGTTCTCCATAATCTGATTTATTCTCTCGACTTGACCATTGGACTGGGGATGGTAGGCTGAGGAAAAGTCCAACTTCACACCCAGGAGTCCACAGAGGACTCTCCAGAACTTTGAGGTGAACTGAACCCCCCGATTCGAGACAATATGCAGAGACAAGCAGTGTAGACAGAAGATGTGTTGGATGAAGAGATTGTCCAGTTGGGAAGCAGAAGGTAGGCCGATCAGTGGAACAAAGTGAGCCATCTTGGAGAACCAGGGAAAGAACAGCGACCACCTGGCCTGACGGGGATTCAGTCGTTGGGCCGTTTGGAGATAGGTGAGGTTCTTGTGGTCCGTGAATATCAAGATGGGATGAACTGCGCCCTCTAGTAGATGTCTCCAGTCGAGACCGGAGGTCTAGCATATCTGCCCACATCTCTTGTGATGTCATCATGGTCTTGGATTGACCATTGGGGTCCATGGCCTGAGCTTAGTGTCACGTTGGGTACGTGGACCCACTGGGCCGTGTCAACTTAACAGTATGGCAGCTGGCCAACAGGACACAGGTCACAGTCTATAGTTCATACCTGTGGTAGCTCAGACAGTAGCAAGACAGGCTCGGCTGGGACTAGGCAGAAGGCAGGCACCAGGCGTGGTGTAGCAGGACAGGCATGGTACTCAGCACAGCACGACTCTAACTCAATATGGAACTTGGACCAGGATAGCACGGGATACAGGTTACAGTTAGCAGGAATGGGAAACACTGGGAACTGGAAAACACTTAGGAGACCATTTGCAAAGACAGACTAGGGTAACAACAACAACAAGAACAACAACAACTCTCAGGCAATGCAGGGAAGGGCAGAGCCCTTCTTATAGTCCATGGTGATCTGAGAGCAAACAGCCCAATCTCACACATGTAATCGCTCTGGCTTCTTAAGACTGGACTGAGCTCGTGAGCGCAGCCTAGTGGTGGCTGCGGAACAGGACGGCCGTATATGCATACATCTCTGGAGAGAAGGGCGTAGACAGGATGGGAGGAATTTGTTGTCAGCGACCACGGAAGTTACATACACTAGACAGGTATGCCCCGGGGGAAGAACTACCACCATCATCCACAATAGGGCAGCCCCCCTTTCACTGTACCAGCCCAGGATGAGTGGGGGAGGAAAGGTTGAGTTACATTTATCCACCGGCTACACCGTTGACACTAAGGAAGCCAGATACTATAACTCCCATCCTCTCCAGCACAGCACACATTACCCGAAAGGGTTGGCATCACAAACTACATTTTAAATTTACCGTGTGCTGGTGCTGCGCTCGGTCCTGGGGTGACACTTTGTGATCTGCTTATTATCAGGGAATCCTTCTAACAAGTATAGATTGTCCACAGTGGACTTTTCCTGTAACATTGATGGTTTAACTTTAGGATGGGACATCAATGTTTGATTGGTGGGTGACCAACCTACAAGACCATCAGCACCTTTTCCTTGAATATGACGAGCTGAAGTACTAGACACTGCCATCCAAATGTACATATCGCTGTGCCTGTATAAACAATGATGGGCCATCCAGGGGCGTAGCTAAATGCTCATGGGCCCCAATGCAAAAGCTTTTCTTGGGCCCCGCCCAAACTTCTCATGGCCGACGACCCGCAGCTTTCAGCTGCATCGCTGAGTCTCCTAAGTGACTCAACGATGCAGCACTAGCAACCGGTGGTGTCACTTAAGTCTTAAAACATCATGGAAAATAGCCCCATTACATATGTCCCCCCAAAAAAATGTGTGTGCTTGTATGTATATGTGTATATATAGGAGACAGTATATCCATAGCACTAAGACCTCATAGCTATGGATAGGATTAGATACATTGGCTCAGCAGACAGTATCACACATGATAGGATTAGATATAGATCCTAGCTCGATGACATTGTGGCTCCAGTGCTGGACCAGGAAAGGTAAGATAAGTATTGCTTTTCTTTTGTATGTGATACAATTGTTTTTTTGTGTGTTTGTGTTTTTTTACACGTTCAGTTCTTGGACTTCTTTGGATTCAAGGACTACTTCGATTACGTTTTTTTTTTTTACTCTCAATAAAATGGTTAATGAGGGTTGTGTGGGCTTTTTTTTAATTTCAATAAAATATTTTCTATGTCAATGTATTTTCTTTTAAACTTTATTGCTACCTCCTTAGTAATGGCCACTGTCTAATTGACAGCGTCCATTACTAAGGCTGGGCGTAACATTAGCCGTTAAAACCCTAACACTAACAGCCATTATTACCCCTGTACCCATCGCCACCAGGGGTACCGGGAAGAGCCGGGTACAATCTAGTACCCGACCATCTGTAGCGATGGTCAGGTACTGGGGCGGCCGCAGGTTAATATCAGTAGGCTGGGAAAGGGCAGAAACAGTGGGCCTACCCACCCTGGTAATACTAGTGTGCTGCTGCTGCTGTGTTGTATCTGGCTAGTTAGGAAAAATGGGGGAACCCCACATCGTTCTTTCAAATGTTAAATTTAAAAAAAAAAATTATATTGGGTCCCCCCTACTTTTTATAATCAGCCAGATACAACATTGCAGCTTCAGCCTACCATTACCAGGATGGGAAGGGCCACTGTTTCTGGCCTTTCCCAGCTTAATAATGCCAGCCTGCGGCCGGCCCAGTGACCGACCATGACTACAGATGGTCGGGTACTGGGTCGCACCCGGCTCTTCACGGTACCCCTGGTGGCGGTCGGTATCGGGGAAATAATGGGGGTTAGTGTTAGCCTCTGTCCTGGCTAACACTAAGCCCGCCTTAGTAATGGATGCTTTCAATCAGCCAGCAGCCATTACTAAGGTGGTAGTAAAAGAGTTTAAAAAAACATACAGACATAGAAAAAATATGTTATTGAAATAAAAAAAAACCCAGACAGTCGAATCCGACGTAGTCCAACGACCGAACCTGTAAGAAAACACAAACACAAAAAAAACATTAGTATGTCAGTGTCCGACACCCGAGACCACCGCCAATCAGCTGTTTTTAAGGGGCCGCAACGCTCGCACGAGCGCTACTTCCCCTTCATTACGGTTGCTTGCTCACACTCTGAATCGCCGACACGGATGTTGTGTGATACTGTCTGCTGGGCCCCGTATCTAAGCCAACAACATGGTAGGCTTAGATACATGACTCATGTGTGATCCTGTCTGATGGGCCTTGAATCTAAGCCTACCATGTTGTAGGCTTAGATACGGGGCCCATCAGACAGGATAACACATGGGCCATGTATCTAAGCTTACCATGTGGTCATGGTAAGATGCTTAGATACGGGGCCCCAGCAGACATTAATATTATACAGTATAAGAATACTGTCTGCTTGGGCCCTGTATCTAAGCCTACCTTATGGTAGGCTTAGATTCAAGGCCCATCAGACAGGATCACACATGAGTCATGTATCTAAGCCTACCATGTTGTTTGCCCAGCAGACAGTATCACACAACATCCGTGTCGGCGATTCAGAGTGTGAGCAAGCAACCGTAATGAACGAGAAGTAGCGCTCGTGCGAGCGTTGCGGCCCCTTCAAAACAGCTGATTGGCGGTGGTCTCGGGTGTCGGACCCTGACCTATCAGCTTTCACAGAAAGTAATATTAAACGTACCCTCCTTTTCGACCGTAGCGGAGGTCCTGACTCCATCCAGCGTCGGGATGTTGTGCGCAGCACACAGCGTCGTGACGTCACGCGCTGCGCACAATGTTGCGCTCCGGAATGCGGAGGGTAACTACTGTCAGTTACTATAGTAACAGGGGCCCATGTGGTTTATTACTTAGGCACCAGTTACTATAGTAACTTTTTATAGATGTGGTGCGGGCAGCACGGGCCCCCCTGGCTTCGGCCAAATTGTGACTGCTGCGACCCCTATAGTTACACCACTGGGGTCATCAATGTTCATGTTTTGGAGAAAATTCCATTGGGGCATATGAACATATGATGCCATTTATACTGCATTTATAAATGTGGAAAAGTTCTGTTACATATTATTTTGACTTGCATTTTATGCTTTATGGGCCTTAAATATTCCATAAAAATACTAAGCAAGCTTCTTTAACTAATTTTAACTTTTAGGGTAGTCTAAATGGAGAAAAGTATGTGAAGGTGCATGACAGTATGAGATAAATGACATTTTTGCGATACGGAGGACACTCTTTGTTAAAAGCTTTATACTGCCTTGAAGGCATATGTTATCTTATGGTAGCACATGTCTTGTTTTCTATTTAAGTTACTCAACGTCCATGAATATCAAATATGTTTTATCAACTCAACATTTTTCCAACTATTCCTTCAGGGAGAAAAATATTAGAAAAGAATTAAAAATTCAAAGGAGATGTGGATAAGGAATTGGAAGATAGGAAAGAAGGGAAGCGCTATAGCCGGCAATAAGGTAGATTACTGCTGTGATATTAGTGGAGATGTAGGGAAAAATATAATGCTGGTTTTGATGTAATTATCACATAATGCGTGAAAGGGAGAAATCTTTGATTGTATCGGTGGAGCATAAAAGCATTAATGTTTGAGTAAGCCATGTGGCTTAATCTCTAATGCGATATGAATTCATGATAAATAATAGTACAGCTGTATTTGATTCATTGAATCTATGTAAGAACTTTGATCTAAATCTTGCAGAAGGATGTTACAGTGTTATTTATTTATTTTATACCTTGTCAATAAAACATTTATTTCAAATTTTGTCTGAATATTTTCTAATTTGCAAAAAAAAATATTTTATTTTTTTAAAGGATTTTGTATCAGATTAGAAAAAAAGTCTGTTTTTATCCCTAGAAACAGCTACACACATATTCAAAGGCTGTGTCTAATATTTCAGCTTAGCCTCATTCACTTGAATACCAGACATCATGGAAAAGAGTGGCAATGTTTCTGTAAAAATTGTTGCATTTTTTTTTCTAACCTCATACAATCCCTTTCGGATCATAGAAGCAGGGGTGAACCTAGCCTGTCTGCCACCTGAGGCGAACAATAAAAAGGCGCCCCCCCCACCCCAAAATCTATCGGAGTTTTCTCATTCCTAGCTTTACACATCGAACACGCAATATATACATTTTTTAAATAGGAAAGCATTTGATGTTTATTTGTTAGGCCCTGTTCACATGGAGTATTTTGACGAGTTTTTGGGCGCGGAAACCGCTCCGCAAAACGCGTCAAATACCGGCCGAAAATGCATCCTGAGAAAGAAGGGACATGCCCTATCTTCGCACGTTTACGCCTCTGACCTCCCATTGACATCAATGGGAGGAAGAGAAAGGGTATTTTGCAGAGTTTTTTGCCCGTAGCACTCAATGGCCGCGAGCAAAAAACGCGGTGACAATCGCGGCAAATGACGTGCAGAAAGGACAAAATTTGCCTCGAAATCCCAAACAGAATTTTGAGGCAGAATTTTCCTCCTGCAAAAAACTCAGTGTGAACACAGCCTTTAAGTGCTGTTTGAAGTATGGAAAATATTTAAAGAATTATTCTTACTGCCAATCAGTGCAGTGCAAATAGTACAGTCTGCCCTGCACTACCCCATATCTCTCCTCGGCAGCCAGTCTCATTTGTGGCGTCACTCTCTGAAATTACATTCAGGCCAGTTCAGGACGGATCGCGCTTAGCGCTGTTTTGAAGCGGCACATCCTGGGCTGGTTTCTTTGCTCTACCTGCTGTATTGTTGTGGTCTGCTTGTGCTGACTTGATGCCAGTGGTGGATTCATATGATCTTTGGCCCTGTGCGGTGCACAAGTTATGGGCCCACATACCACACGTAAGTATCACCTACATGTCAAAGTGCATCACATGCCACTCTGCAGACTGTCTCCTAGCCTGATCATCTCACACTTCCCCACAGCCCACACCACAATAATTTACATAGATTGTAAGCCCAACATCCCCAATAATACCCCCGTACTGTTACTGAATAATACCCCATACTGTTACTGAATAATACCCCCATACTGTTACTGAATAATACCCCATACTGTTACTGAATAATACCCCCATACTGTTACTGAATAATACCCCCATACTGTTACTGAATAATACCTCCATACTGTTACTGAATAATACCCCCATACTGTTACTGAATAATACCCCCATACTGTTACTGAATAATACCCCCATACTGTTACTGAATAATACCCCCATACTGTTACTGAATAATACCCCCATACTGTTACTGAATAATACCCCCATACTGTTACTGAATAATACCTCCATACTGTTACTGAATAATACCTCCATACTGTTACTGAATAATACCCCCATACTGTTACTGAATAATACCCCCATACTGTCACTGAATAATACCCCCATACTGTTACTGAATTATATCACCATACAGTTACTGAATAATACCTCCATACTGTTACTGAATAATACCCCCATACTGTTACTGAATAATACCCCCATACTGTTACTGAATAATACCCCCATACTGTTACTGAATAATACCCCCATACTGTTACTGAATAATACCTCCATACTGTTACTGAATAATACCCCCATACTGTTACTGAATAATACCCCCATACTGTTACTGAATAATATCCCCATACTGTTACTGAATAATACCTCCATACTGTTACTGAATAATACCTCCATACTGTTACTGAATAATACCCCCATACTGTTACTGAATAATACCCCCATACTGTTACTGAATAATACCTCCATACTGTTACTGAATAATACCCCCATACAGTTACTGAATAATACCCCCATACTGTTACTGAATAATACCTCCATACTGTTACTGAATAATACCCCCATACTGTTACTGAATAATACCCCCATACTGTTACTGAATAATACCTCCATACTGTTACTGAATAATACCTCCATACTGTTACTGAATAATACCTCCATACTGTTACTGAATAATACCCCCATACTGTTACTGAATAATATCCCCATACTGTTACTGAATAATACCCCCATACTGTTACTGAATAATACCTCCATACTGTTACTGAATAATACCTCCATACTGTTACTGAATAATATCCCCATACTGTTACTGAATAATACTTCCATACGGTTACTGAATAAAACTACCAAACCATGACCACATATTACTACAACACAGTGTCAGAAAAAACCCACCATACTGTTCGTGAATAAATCACACTATATATAGACCAATATTACCACCATATAGTGACCTTATAGAGGTAGATGCCAGTTATACACAAGATATCTGCAGACCATATAAGTGATTACAGTATAGTTATATCGAGTGACTATTGTGGCAAATTTAAGTTTTTTAAATTTTTATACTGCTTTTTTTTGGTAGGTTCCCCTGGAGCGTTTGGACTACGTCGTAGATTCATTGGACTACTCCGATGATCTGCTTTTTAAAAAAAAAAAAATGGTGAAAGAGGGTTGCATGGGGGAGTTTAGATTTCAATAAAAGTTTTTCTTATGTCTGTTTTTTTTAATACTTTATTATGGCCTTGGTAATGGCTGTTGTCTGATTGAGAGCGTCCATTACTAAGAAGGGGCTTCGTGTTAGCCAGTAAAAAGGCTATCAATAACCCCTATTATTATCCCGGTTCTCACTGCCGCGAGGGGAGTACGATCCAGTACCCGACCATCTGAAGCGACGGTAAGGCAGCAGGGCGGCCACAGGCTGGCTTTACCAGGCTGGGAAGGGATAAAAAACGTGGCCCTTCCCACCCTGGTGATGCTAGGCTGCAGCTGCTGTATTGTATCTGGCTGGTTGTGAAAAATAGCGGGAACCCCACGTCTTTTAAAAAAAAAAAATAATAGAAAAAAAATTACGTGAGATCCCCTCCATTTTTCATAACCAGCCAGACACAATAAAGCAGCAGCAGCCTAGCATTACCAGGGTGGGAAGGGCCATGGTTTTTGGCCATTCCGAGCCTGATAGTACCAGCCTGCAGCCACCCCAGTACCCGCCCTTCTCTTCAGACGGTCGGGTGCTGGATCGTACCCAGCTCTTCCCAGTACTCCTGGTGGCGGTGGGTACCGGGGTAATAATAGGGGTTAGTGCTAGCCTTATTACTGGCTAACACTAAGCCCCTTCTTAGTAATGGACGCTCTCAATCAGACAGCAGCCATTACTAAGACGGTAATGAAGTATTAAAAAACAGAGACATAAAGAAATTTATTTTATTGAAATGACAACTCTTCCACAGAATCCACTTTAACCATTTTATAAAAAAAATAAAAATAAAGCTTAAATCAGCGAAGTAGTCCAACGAATCTACGACGTAGTCCAAATGGTCCAGCGGAACCTGCAAAACAAAAATGAGCAGTATCAAAAATAAAAATAAAGTTGGCTGTCCCCACAGACGTACAAACATATGAATAAATAGCTACCTTCGGAAACATATTAAAATAATTAGAAAAATTAGGCCCATAAAATAAAACATATCAAATAAAAAAAAAAAATTATAACACCTTTCTTTTAAAGAGAACCTTTCACCTCCCCATACATGTACAGCTGAGTGCAGCATGTAATAGGCAGGGCTGCACAAAGTCTGGGGCACTTTACAATTTTTTTCTTAGCCTCCTTCGTTATTTAGATATCGGTGCTGTAATATTTGGCGCCCGATATTTAAATAACCCCATGAACTGTCAATGGGGAGGTAATTGGCAAGGGGGCATGTAACATCGCTGTGACACTGTCCAATCAGCTACGGTCAGCGTTACAGCAAGAGCTGGAGAGAGAGCGTGTGCGCGCAGCTCCGCCACCACTAAGGAACACAAGAGGAGAAGAAGAGTGTGAATTCTTCTTCTTCTGTTCCATGGCATCAGAGCTGTGCGCGCACGCACGCTCTCACTCTTTAGCTCTCGGTAGACAAGGACGATAAGACTGATCTCTCACCTGAGATCACAGTCTTGTACTTGCCTGCCGAGAGCTGAAGAGTGAGAGCGTGCACGCGCACATGATCTCCTCTCTCCAGCTCTTGCTGTTGACATTGTCACAGCGATGTTACACGCCCCCTTGGCAGTTCATGGGGTTATTTAAATATCGGGCGCCAAATATTATGGCACCGATATCTAAGTAAGGAAAGAGGGTAGGAAAAAAAATATAAAGTGCCCGAGAGTTTGTGCAGCCCTGACCATTACATGCTGCACTCAAATGCAAATCTGTGGGCAGGTGAAAGATTCTCTTTAAAGTGTAACAACTTTTAAAAAAACTTTTGACATGTCAGAAGTTTTGATCAGTGGGGTCCGAACACTGAGAACCCCCACTAGTCGCTAAAACGAAGCAGCAGAAGTGCTCGGGTGAGCGGTGTGCCGCTTCAATTCTGTTTGGCTTTCCTTGGAGCAGTGTACGGGCTCAATAGAAAGTCTAGGAGTCCGTACACCGCTCACTCGGCTGAAAGTCGATCATAAATGAAGCGGCACAGCGCTCACCTGAGCACTTCTGCTGCTTCGTTTTAGCGATCGGTGGGGGCCTCAGTGCTCGGTCCCCCACCGATGAAAACTTCGGACATGTCACTATGATATATAAAGATATCTATTAATGCGATTGGTGCAAATTTTAATTACTTTTTATTGAAAATGATTTGTACTTTTTAAGATACAGCTGCTTTGTATCCTGTATACAGAGCAGCTGTATATAGCGCTGAGACCTGAATGCATTAGGTCGCCTATTACTGATCACATCTAAGTTATGAACTTACATGTGATTGGTAACAGCTCGATCCTGCAGGACCCGCTGACCTGACGGATACAGGATACAGCGCTGTATACATTATATAATATATTTATTTTAATTAGTGGGGGCAGGATTATGGGGAAGGATTAGGGCCTGTTCACATCAGCGTTGGCTTTCCTTTCCAGGGTTCCGTGGGAGGTTTCCGTCGGGTAAACCCCGCAACGGAAAGTCAAACTGAAACCACAGCTTCCGTTTCAGTCACCATTGAAATCAATGGTGATGGAAACATTGCTAATGGTTTCCGTTCGTCACCATTCCGGCAGGTTTCCGTTTTTGTGACGGAATCAATAGCGCAGTCGACTGCGCTAATGGTGACAGAAACGGAACTGTGGTTTCAGTTTGACTTTCCGTTGCGGGGTTACCTCCGACGGAACCCCAGAACGGAAAGCCAACGCTGATGTGAACAGGCCCTAAGGCTTCTTTCACACTAGCATTAATATACGTTTACCTCTTTTCCGTCAGAGGAAGAGAGGATCAATACGTTAAACGGAAAGCAACGGTTCCATTAGAATTACTATTGCTTTCAATGGTAATTCTTTTGTATCAGTTGCTTTCCGTTTGTCTCCGTTCGCTAAGTTTCCGTTTTTTTTTAAAGGAACTTTTATTTCCGTTCAAAAGAACGGAAACCTAGCGAACGGAGAGCAATGGTAATTCTAATGGAGCCGTTGCTTTCCGTTTAACGTATCGATCCTCTCTTCCTCTGACGGAAGAGAGGTAAACGTATATTAATGCTAGTGTGAACAAAGCCCAAAACAAGATATTAATATAAAAAAAAAACCCCAGCTGGGATTTGAACCAGCAACCTTCCATGTGTAAGGCAGACAAGCTAACCACTACACTATAGAAGCTGTCATAGTCAATATGTCTGCAACTGTAATAATTGAGGGTTTATTTAATGACAGGCACTATTAGTCTCTCCTGTCTCTCTGCTGCGTGTGGGTGGTGACTGGTCAGAGACTCACAGTCAGACTGGCTGCCGCAACTGCCGCATACAGTGTGCACTGGGAGTGACTGTGAGACTCACCAGTCACAGCCCTGATTGTAGCTTTCCCACGCTAATTAAGCACAGGAAAGCTACAAAGCCAGGAGTATACTGCAAGGGGGGGTCTGGGCGTTTTACTAACAGCAGAGGGCTCTATAGGGGGGAATTATCCCCCCACCATAGAGCCCTGACTAGTTACTATACTGAAAGGTTAGGGGGGTCTGAGCATCTGACTGACTGCTCTAAAGGGGGGGGGGCAGAATCCCCCCCCTATAGAGCTCTCTGCAGTGAGTCAGACAGACGCTCAGACCCTCCCCCACCCACACTAAACCTTCCATTATAGTGATGTGAGGGCTCTATGGGGTGGATTATTCCAGCCCCATAGAGCCCTCTGCTGTCGGTAAAATGCCCAGACTCCCCCTTGCAGTATACTCACGTCACGGGTCCCGGTCCCATCAAGGCAGGACTTACCTCGTGCTGCTTGTGCTGCTCGTCGCTCCTCCTGCAGACTTGGCTCTCTCTGGCTGCATGTGCTGTGTACAGCGTCAGAGAGGAGGAGGAGTGTTACAGACGTTCGGCAGGTCTGCTATGTGCGTCTGCATGGCCCCTCCCCCCAGTCCAGTCCGTCCCGGGCTGAAAATGCCGCCCCCCCGTTTGGGTAGGTGGTGCCGCCTGAGGCCGTCGGCTCACCTGGCCTCATGGCAGATGCGGCACTGCATAGAAGATATAGGAAACTTACATTAGAGACAAAGTATCCAAAACATATAGAATGTCCACATCCCATGCCCCAGCGCCAATCCCAGAAGCTTGTTTCAGCTAATGACTATGTCTCGTTTGCTTCTACTTGATGACTTAATCTAGAAATCCAACATTCACCATTAACCACTTTCATTTCAGAAGTGGGTCAGGACCTCAACTATAAATTCAGTTATTCAAACCCAACTTACGAAGACAGATAAAGAGGTTTTCTGACCCCCTTAGCTCCAACAGGCTCAAAATGTCTAAAAAGCTAAATGTATTATTATTATTTAAATTCCATGTGGTTCCATTACTGCCAGTACCATAGTAAGACTTTAGCACTCTAGTGTAAACTCAGCCTACATCTAGTACAATCAATTTTGTTATACTATAAAAGAGTGAAATTTTTTTTTAAACTCTGTAGGTGAAAGACATTAAGGCACATTGAAGCCCTACATTATGATATAACATTGTAGAATGTGGTGCATTGCCAAATATGCCACATGGCTATTTTTGAAATACGGCACAGTACCTGTCTGAGTTTACTGCCACTTGATAAAGTCATACCCCTTTCTTTTCCAACCAAATTATTATTAATAATTAATAAGCGTGGGCTTACAATCTATTTCCATGGGACGGTGACCTTACTCTATTTCACGATTTCATGATCACGCTTAACAACAATCAGGTGGGTATGAAATTCACTCACGATATACACAAAAAAGAAATAACCTTTTTGGACCTAAAAATCTCCATGGATCCTGCTGGTGGTGTCCATACAGATATATCATGGAAACCAACATCAGCCAACAGCCTACTACATTGGGAGAGTTATCATCCACCCGCTCTAAAGAGGGGCATTCCCATAGGGCAGTACCTCCGAGCCAAAAGGAATTGCTCCGATGAGCGGTCCTTTCAATTGGAGTGTGATGGATTACTTTCTAAATTTCTTGCACAGCGATACCCCAAGAAATGGCTACATAAAGCATATGCTAGGGCAAGAGCTACAGACAGTAAAGAACTTTTATGCAAACGTAAATCCCAAGCTACCCAACACTCCCAAACTACCATCAAATCTGCTGCATCAACTAACATTAGATGCATTGGCACCTTTGACACAGGCTCTCGACAGGTCTCTGAGATCCTACGGCGACATTGGCCAATTCTCTTGGCTGATCTTGATCTTCAGGATGCAGTCTCCCTCACTCCCAGCATCACCTATCGCAGAGGAAAGAACCTGCGCGACTATTTGGTACATAGTCACTATTCTAGACCTACTATGGTATCAAAATGCTGGCTTAAATCGTCAGTTGTAGGCTCCCATCCCTGTGGCCGATGTTCGTTCTGCCATCTTATGCCCACTGTCAAGCAATTTAGTAATCCATCTGATGGTAGATCTTACCAAATTAGACAATTTATCAACTGTCAAAGTAAAGGTGTAGTCTATGTCGCAAAATGTCCTTGCCCTAAGTTATATGTAGGAAAAACTGTCCAAGAATTAAGGAGAAGAATCTCTAAACACTTGAGTACCATAAATCAGAAAGATGACACACCACTGTCTAGACACATTCGACTCACACATGGAGGTGACATCCGTTCTTTACAATTCTGGGGTAATGCTCAGATTAAATTAGGCCCGAGAGCTGGAAATTTAGATCGCAGAGGAAGCACGTTGCATTCACCGTTTGGGCACCCTTAGTCCCGGGTTCACCTTTGCAGCGTTTCTCTGACCCTTTGGACATTCTTGTATTTTAACCCATTACATTCTCTATTCTGTACTGCTACGTACATAGCACTGTTACTACTCAATCACCATGAAGGTGGCTAACTATGGCAATTGTGTTCTCTACTTGGAGACACACTAATATGCAGTGCGTGGTTGTTTATATAATAATTACTTAACCCGTTAGTGACCGGCCCATAGTCTTTTTACGTCGGCCACTAACGGGCCTTATTCCGATGCCATAGACTTTTTACGTCGCGGAATCTGAATAAGTAAACAGAGCAGGGAGCTGTCAAATCTCCCTGCTCTCAGCTGCCAGATGCAGCTGAGGGCTGGGGGCGTCCCTGCTCTGCCGTGTGAGATCAATATCAGTATCGATCTCACCCATTTAACCCCTCAGATGCGGTGCTCAATAGCGAGAACCGCATCTGAGTGGTTTTGGAGAGAGGGAGGGAGCTCCCTCTCATCCCACCGACACCCGGCGATACGATCGCCAAGTGTCTGTGTCTCCAATGGCAGCCGGGGGCCTAATAAAGGCCCCCAGGTCTGCCTGTAATGAATGCCTGCTAGATCATGCCGCAGGCATGACCTAGCAGATGCCTGTCCGTTTTAAACGGACAGGCAGTAATACACTGCAATACAGAAGTATTGCAGTGTATTATAATTGCGATCGGACCATCACATAGTGAAGTCCCCTAGTGGGACTAGTAAAAAAGTGAAAAAAAAAGTTTAAGAAAGTTAATAAAAAAAAATGTGAAAAAAAATGAAAAACCCACTTTTTCCCCTTACAAACTGCTTTAGTATTAAAAAACAAAATAAAGTTAAAAAGTCACACATATTTGGTATCGCCACGTCCGTAACGACCCCAACTACAAATCTATTACATTACTTAACCTGCACGGTGAACGTCGTAAAAAAGTAAATAAAAAAACGATGGAAAAATTGCTGTTTTCTGTGAATCCTGACTTTAAAAAAATGTGATTAAAAAGTGATCAAAAAGTCGAATCTACTCCAAAATGGTACCAATAAAAACTACAAGTCTTCCCGCAAAAAAAAAGCCCTCATACAACCGCATCGGCGAAAAAATAAAAACGTTACGGCTCTTCAAATATGGAGACACAAAAACAAATAATTTTGAAAAAAAAGCGTTTTTACTGAGTAAAAGTAGTAAAACATACAAAAACTATACAAATTTGGTATAGTTGCAATCGTAACAACCCGCTAAATAAACTTATTATGTTATTTATACTACACGGTAAACGGCGTAGATTTAGGACGCAAAAAAGAGTGTCGAAATTTCAGATTTTTTTCTATTCCCCCCCCAAAAAAGTTAATAAAAGTTAATCAATAAATAATATGTCCCCCAAAATGGTGCTATTAAAAAAATACAACTTGTCCCGCAAAAAACAAGACCTTATACAGCTATGTTGACGCAAAAATAAAAACGTTATAGCTCTTGGAATGCGACGATGGAAAAACTTAAAAAATAGCTTTGTCACCTAAAATAGGCTGGTCATTAAGGGGTTAAATTGTAACGACTACAGTCTATTTACCTGTTTTTACATCATTCCTTACCATCTTACAGCTTAATATTCTTGTCTATATTTATTGACGTATTCAAACTACACTTTTCTGACGGCCCCCGCTGCGTTCTCTCTTGCATTATCTAGTATCACTATGATTTAATCATGGTAATTGATGACATCTCTACTGGTAATATTCTGCTATCTAAGCGGAAATGGGGTATCAGTTACCTCCCCCTTTTGCCAGCGCTAAATATCAGCACTCTTTAGCCTATTTGTATTTCTAACTGCTACACTTATGACCATTAATAGTGATGGAGACATTGCCGTCCTCGTTGATGGCTACATTCATCCTCGTTGTAACTAGTAAAGTCCGTTCTGCTCCCCCTGGTACTTGCATGCCGGGTTTTCGCGCATGCGCATTAGAGACATTCTCCTAGTCTCTTTCCTTTCGTGACCGTGATCTCGGCATTCATCTGAGCGTGTCACTGCACATGCGTCGCAAAATAACATCTCATTGGCTGCTCAGGGCAGGACTTGCCATTTGCCTGATCATCTGTCCATCACATAGATGGAGGCTCGTCCTCCTGTTCTGAATCCTATTGGCCATAACCGTAATGAGCTGACATCTGTAGTGAATTTGCCATGTACTTAGGAACGGGAAATCCGCGGCGCACCGTCATTAGCCCCGATACCCCTGAAGACGCTACATCTGTAGCGAAACATGTCGTGGGGGCTCCTTTGAAATTTTAACACATGCTTAACTGCTGGTCTCAGATATTGAATTTATGAGTTGAAGTGCGGCGTTCTGTATCTCTATAACAGCACTGTTACGTATTGCACTACGCTGATCAATACCAGCAGCAGACATGAATCTTTTAATTTCCGTGTGATTTGTCTTTTGCTAAGATAGCACAATAAAAATTTTGTTAATTTAATTCAATTTATAGTTGGAAAAAAAAGGGCCTATTTTGCCGGCAGGCATCCATTTATATTGATTACAATCTAGCGTGGGCTTACAATCTACAAATTAAATTTTTTATGTATTAAAAATGGTGTTGGTCTGGATAAATATGGCATTATGCTAGAAGCTAGCAATTCTATTGATGGTAATTCCATTTAAAAATGTGTCTCATTATTTAAAACGGGTTTTTCAGGATTAAACTTTGCAATCATTGAGTTACCGTTGGGGGCACCAATCTCTGTGCAAACACGATCAGCACATTAAGTTAATGCTATGGCCCACTACTACCATAGTGCTGTGTCTAGTGCTACAGCCCATTAAACAGCCACAAGGACAAAAATTATGTTATGTTAGATAGGGACTGGGGTGATCAAGTCAGTGCCATGGCCCTTCATTCTGATGATTAGTGAAAATACAGGGATTGTGGACCCCCACCGATGGTGGGATCAGGACTGAGTTCCCAACCCCCACTGATGCTGATCAGTGGAAGTACAGGGGATTCAGAACCCCACAGGTGATACATTAATGGCCTTTCCAATGTTAAAATACCTTTTACAAATAGTACTGACAATTATCTAGTTAACAGGACTTAAAAAAAAAAAACCCCACTAAAGAAAGAGATAAAGAGAAGTAACTAATCAATTCACAATTTTTGGAAGTGTAAATATATTAATGTAGAAGCAAACAGATAAAATCATGAAATGCAGTAAGGAAACATTTTGTTTCAGAAATTTCATTCAGAATTTTATCTCTTCCTCCAAATCCATTAATCCATTCTAAAATGCAAATGATTCCTGTTCTACTTCCTAAGTAGCCATCAGATAATCCAGTGTTTATTTTGAAAGGGGTTGTCTGGTTTAGAAAACTCATTTTCAAAAACTTTATTAGGGAACTCAGAGTTTATAAAGGAGGTGGGTTTCCCCATTCAGGATTTTCACCTATCAGACTCAACATTACCATTAATTACATGGACGGCCCATTCATTTCAATATAAACGTTGTAATTTTTAATTTCACCTGTTGTGGCGCTGCAAGGAAATTTATTTCGCTGCCCAGTGCCCAATGATGGCTCGCTTGTTTTCAAAATTTAAAAACACCCCTGTTCTGTACATTGTTTTATGGCCTAATATAAAAGGAAAGTCTGTGGTTAGCACACACGGGAACACAGCTGTTCGGAAACCCCCCTGTGACCATCTATAGGATATGAATACAATTGACAGCGCTGGCGAGGCAAGGAAACCATCAGTTACCTTCCCCGCCATTTAGCGCTTTTTTGTGATCCAGGCGGCATGATAATGTCATCGTTCCAGTGGAGCAGGCCTGGTCAGAAGAGACCAGGCCTGCCTCACTGGAGGACGGCATGGGAATGCGGACAGGTGAGTGTGCTTGTTGTTGAATCCAGCACTATTTACAGGGGGTATTGTAGCATTATATGTCTGTGGCAATATCTACAGGGGCACTGTGACACTATCTACATGGGCACTCTAGCATTATCTACAGGGGGTACTGTGGCACTATCTACAGGGTTAACTGGGGCACTATCTACATGGGCACTGTGGAATTATAGGCACTGTGGCACTATTTACAAGGGGCACAGTGGCACTACCTACAGTGAACATTCTTGTAATATTTAGACGGGTACTGTGGCACTATATACATGTAGTACTGTGACACTATCTACAGGGAGGCTTCATCTACAGGGCGCACTGTTTGTGTGTGGCATTATCAACGCTGTTTTTTACGCTTTGAGTAGTTGTCAGCACATATCCACTAGCCTAGTTCTTTTTATTAGAGCTTGTAATATAAAGAGCCAGACTGGTGTATACGTGTGAAACGATACTCATAGTGTAAATACCAAGGGGTATCGGGAGCATAACTTGGTTTTGAAAGCATGCCTTTGGAAATCCTGTGTTTGCTGCTGTGGCCATTAACAATGAATTTGAAAAACGCACCAATTTGTGATAAAATTGCATGACATTCTTTATTTGTAAGCAATGTTAAATACCTTTGTGTCATAAAAGACAAAAGTATAGAAGGTATGATACCTTTATTGGCTAACCATAAAAGTTCTATAGACAAGCTTTCAGAGCACAGAGGCTCCTTCTTCAGGCAGTTTACAAATGAATGACTTAGAAAAAAGCACAACATTAAGATGTTACACAAAGACAATTAGTACATGAGGTGATATATCATTAAGATAAGCTGGGGCAATAAAACTGAGGTTATAGGGGTGATGACTTAGGAGTTAAGGCATCTGGAGTCAGTCTGTTGAGGGATGTGACGTGGGTCCATGTAGTGGCTCATAAATCCTGGTGTTAGATTGAGGCCTTGTGTCAATGACTGGAATTGTATCATCATCTTGAATTCCCAATTTTTTTTCTCTCTGGTGTTTTTAAAATGACCGTTTAGTATTAGGACTTTTAAATCTGCCAAACTGTGATCAGGTCCAGAGAAGTGTTTTCCCACGGGTGTATCCACCTCCTGTTTTATTGTATGTCTGTGAAGATTCATCCTGGTTTGTAGTTTTTGTATTGTTTCTCCAGTGTAGATTCCTTTATTGATGCACCTTGTACACAGGATCATGTAAACTACATTGGAGGATGTACAGCAGAACGTGCCAGTGATTTTATAGTCCTGCTGCGTGTTTGGTATCTGGATGGTGTTTGATGACAAGATGTTGGTACAGGTCTTGCATTTTCTACTGTTGCAAGGAAAAGTGCCAGTCTCTGATGGAGATGAGAGGGACTTCTGACCAGGAGATTCCTTAGGTTTGGTGGCTGTTTGTATGCAAGGAGAGGTATTTCCTTCAGTTTATTGTCTTTGTTAAATATAGGTTGGAGATCAGCAGCAATTTTCCTCAAGATGTTCATTTGTGGGTTGTATATGACCACTAGGGGCACCCTGCTGTTGTCTTCCTTCTTTTTGTACTCCAGAAGATTGCTCCTTGGAGTTCTTGTTGCTCTGTAGATGTGATCATCTATAATTTGTGGATGGTATCCCTGTTGTAAGAATGTATTCCTCAGTGATAGCAGGTGTTGTTTTCTGTCCTCACTGTCTGAACAGATTCGTATGTACCGCAGAGCCTGGCTGTAGATGATGGATTTCTTTATGTGTCTCGGATGGAAGCTGTTCCATCTCAGATATGCTGGACGGCCTGTAGGTTTATGGTAGATTGTTGTTTGTATGGTATTGTCTCTCATGTATATGGTCATGTCCAGAAAATGTATTTGAGATGTAGAGTAGTTGAGAGTGAGTTTGATGGTAGGATGGAACTTGTTGAAGTTTTTATGGAAAGAAAGCAGTTCATGTTCTGAGCCTGTCCAGATTATCAACAGGTCATCAATGTACCGGAAATATGCTAGAGGTTTAGTTGCGCAGGTTGATAAAAACTCCTCCTCTAGTTTGGCCATAAACAGGTTAGCATATTGTGGTGACATTTTGCTACCCATAGCGCTTCCCATACATTGCAGATATATGTCTTTGTCAAATAAAAAATAATTGTGATGGAGTACGAACCTGATGAGTTGTAGGGCTGGCTCTTTCGCTAGATTGTTCTTTTGAAGAAAGTGTTGGCATGCGGCTATGCCATCCTCATGGGGGATGTTAGAATACAGAGACTCCACATCCATAGATGCCAATATTGTTCCCTCTGGTAGTGGACCCAGGGCTGAGAGTTTGCAGAGGACGTCCGTGGTGTCCTGGACATAACTGGGTGTGCACCTCACCAAGGGCTTTAGAAGATTTTCCACCCAGTCAGAAATGTTCTCAGTTAGACTCCCAACACCTGAAATGATTGGTCTCCCTGGATTGCCTTCTTTATGTATTTTAGGTAACATGTAGAATGTTCCCATTCTGGGATTGTCCGGTATAAGGTCCAGTAAACTGTCTGATACAGCGTTGAAACGATTGATGATATGGACAAGTTCCACTGTGTATTGTTTGGTGGGGTCTTCATTAAGCAGGGTGTAGTATTTATTGTCTGAGAGTTGTCTATTTGTAAGCCAAAGCAGTGTAGACTACACAAAGAAAGTATAATGTAGAGATTTGCACCGCTTCCATATTTGGGCCCACCACTAGTTTTGGCAATCAATTTTTAAACCAACAATTGCTGAAAAATGCTGCTTGCATTAGGCCTTATTCAGACAGCCTTGTTTGATTTGTGATATAAGGATCGTGTGTCAGCCATGCTTTCCGGACTGACCACAGTTCAGCGAGCTTATAGGATCATTGTTATCTATGATACTAAGAGTCCCTGCCTCCCCACGGGAATACTGTCCCTTACTGTAATAATGTTTTCAGTACGGGACAGTATTTCTTTCTGAATAAGGCCTGAGTATTCAATGTTTCCAGACAAGTATTAATAAAAAACAGCTTTAATTATATTGGGGTATTTTTCTACCAACTTTACAAACCATTTACGTTGTTATTTTCTCCCATTCTGCCTGGTAGGACTGCTCCATGTTGTTCAGGTTGGTTGGATGATACTTGTGGACTGAAATTTTCAAACAGAGCTACAGATTCTTATTTGAATTAACATCTGGACATTGACTTGGCCATTGTAGAACATACACCATAATTTTGATGTGATTTCAGAGTTATAATGACAATTTGACTGTACCATGTGAATAGACCTTTAGATTTTTTAGCAGACTGAACCAGGTTAACACAGGTGATTCACACATGGTGATTCACACATGGATTCAAGATATATTCAAGATAACTATATTCCTATGTTAGAGTGTTACATAAATGCTTTCAAGTGCACAGTTACTCAGATACTCTTTCAAAGACCTAATGACTACATATAATACAAAAGATGAAATAGGCCACGTTCAGATTTTTAGCAGAGTCTTTGTATACATTTCTCAGTATAATTTAGTAAATTGGATCTTCAAAACCCAATTTACACATAGCGGAAATCATCTGCATAAACTTAGGCCTTATTCAGAGGTCCGTGTTCAGTCTGTGATATACGAACAATGAGTCGGCCGGATTTCTTTTGAACCACAGTTCAGGGAGCCGGGCTCCTAGCATAATAATTATGTATGATGTTAGGAGTCCCTGCCTCCCCACAGGAATACTGTCCCATAGTGAAAACATAATTACAGTATAAAACAGTATTCTTGCGGGGAGGACTCCTAGCATCATAGATAACCTTGATGCCAGAAGCCCCCCAAACTGAGGTCGGTCCCGGGAAACACGACCGACACGCGGTCCTTATATCACAGACCAAACAGGGCCATCCGAATAAGGCCCTAAGGTCATGTTGCAGATTTTAAAATCTACAGTATTACTATTATGTTGTGGATTTGCCTAAGATTTATGCAAAGCAGTAGTTGAAATTTACTGCAAATCGGAAGCAAATTCCACCTGTAACACAATTGGTGCAGTTTGCTACAAAATTTATGCCGCATTTAAAGAGCAGTTGGTCATGAAAAATATTAAGAAATCTACATGATGAATTATGTTTTTTTCTACATCCTATCAACAAGCCTACATAAATGATTTTCAAAAAACCCCAAATTATGTTTTTGTAATTCAACTTTAGTAATTTAGTAATTCAACTTTAGTAATGCATAATTTTTTTCAAAGAATTTCTAAATGTACAGGCCGGATTTGGTAAAGTCAAATTGTACTGAACCGCATACAAAAACTGATCATGCTCCAGCAATGTATTTGTATTCAGTCAGCTGCCTGTTAGCCATTTATGTTGCATGCTTTGATGATTGGGGTATGTACTTTACTAATCAAGCGGTGAACTTTCGGAGCTTGTGTTGTATCCATAATCATGTAGTATTCTCAGCTGATTAAGTTGCACATAGGGGATCAGAGCTGTTACATGCTATGCTGATGCAATTGGATTTTTCCCCCTGCTGCATAAAATTACACAGTATGTCTCTACTGATCTAGAATGTAAATGCTTCCAGTAAATTTCCAACCTCTTCTAAATGTACACCCATTTAGAAAAGTATTTATAATATATTGCGCTTTGCCATTATTTTGTAGTATGGAATGGGCAAATTTTTTCAGAAAGTACATTTGTGGTTCGTAAGTAAGTTGAGTAGTAAAAAAGCTTCACTATTCTGTGGCCATCTTGGACTAAGTCCTACCATAATTTTAATTTCAAATATCTCCAAAGAAGCATTATTTTCATGTTATTTTATAAATGTTCCCCATAATGGGTGGAGCTTAGTTGTCACTGGACACTACAACTTGTGTCTGCCTAGTAAAAGCGAAAAAAGATAAGGGGGTGGAGTCGGACAAATAACGGGTAGTGAGGAAAAAAATGTATCGCGAAGGGAATAGCCACAAGCTGCTACAATGTAGAAACCATACTTCAACAGTGACCACAGCCTTTACAACATGCAGGTTAGAAGATCATTTTTTGTTTATTTGTGGCATATTATTTAAGCCTACTGTAGGTGTTGATGTTTTGAAATGCATGCAATGCTTAAAATAGAAGTATGAGTTTTAAAAGGAAATTAGATTATATCAGACTACCCATTGAGGCCATGCAACAATTGGTTTGGCAATGAACAGCATCTTCATCTCACCAAAAGTAATTTAATGGCACATAGGCAAGGGAAGTTTACTGCTGTGTACCCTCAAACCCCTTAGATGAATTCACTCTTAAAGGAACACTAAGCCTAGACATAATTAATAAAGAAATTGTGGTAGGCTGTCAACCATGTGTGATCCCGTCTGCTGGGCCCTGTATCTAAGCCAACCACATGGGAGGCTTACATACATGGCCCATGTGTAATCCTGTCTGATGGGCCCTGTAGTTACGCCTACTACATGGTAGGCCTAGATACAAGGCTCCAGCAGCCAGTAATCTTATACTGTATAAGTGGTTAATGAGGGTTGTGTGGAGGTTTTTATTTCAATAAGATGTTTTTTTTTCTGTGTTTTTGTATTTTTTTTAAACTTTATTACTACCAGCTTAACGGTCGCTGACTGTTAAAAAGCGTCCATTACTAAGGCGGGGCTTAGTGTTAGCTCGTGCAGAGGCTAATACTAATCCCCATTATTACCCCGGTACCCACTGTCACAAGGGGTGACGGGAAGAGTCGGGTACATTCCACTACCCGACCATCTGTAGTGATGGTCGGGTACTGGGGCAGCTGCAGGTTGTTATTACTAGGTTGGGAAAGCCAAAAAACAGTGGCCCTTCCTGCCCTGGTAATGCTAGCCTGCTTCTGCTATGTTGTCCCTGGCTTGTTATAAAAATGAGGGGACCCCACGTCATTTAAAAAAAAATAATATATTGGTAAAAACAATATGGGGTTCCCCCATTTTTTCATAACCAGCAAGATACAACACAGCAGCAGGCTAGTATTACTGGGGTGTGAAGGCCCACTGTTTCTGGCCTTTCCTAGCCTAATAATACCAGCCTGCGGACACCCCGATGCCTCACCATTACTACAGATGGTCGGGTGCTGGATTACACCCGGCTCTTCCCAGTACACCTGGTGGCGGTGGGTACCTGGGTAATAATGGGGGTTAGTGTTAGCCTCTTCCCTGGACGCTGTCATTCAGCCATTATTAATGCGGTAGTAATGAAGTTTAAAAAATACAAGGACATACCTTCCTTATACTGATCATGGACATCGTACGCTTCTCTGACTTCTATCTTGTTTTTCTGTAACATGTGATTATAAGTTCTCCACATCCTATTGGTGGTGATGCCGGTTTAATATTGCCGATTACATTTATACATTCAAATATGCAACTCAGCTCTCTACTCACTGAAATATCTCAACAAGGAGATGAACAACCGGAGCAGGTAAAAAAGAGGTGAAATCCTCAACACCACAAAAAACAGAGACAAAATGATAGTTATTTACCGCTCAGACGGTTGTAGATGTACAGTCTGAAGTGTCCATCAAGGGTTTGACCTTCCCCCAGCTAGCATGCAGAAAAAACGATCCAAATTTCCACTGGTGTGTATATCTCGCTGGTACTTGTGGTTCCACACAGAAGTGAAACTGCAGAAATGCAACTGCTTGCTGTGTATATCCTCGTACGTGATGTTCTAAATCTCCAACAAGGGAGAAAAAGAAGATAGTGCACTACCTTTTTGAAACTACAAATTCCACTACTTTATTCGCCCCAGAGGAAGCCAGAAGGGCGAAACCCAGGGTCGGGTTGCATTATTTGGCGTGTTACAAGAGCTTATCTTATGCTTTTATCTATATCCATTTTTGTAAATATGGAATAAAGTCGTGGAATTTGTAGTTTCCAAAAGGTAGTGCACTATCTCCTTTTTCTCCCTTGTTGGAGATTTAGAACATCACGTACGAGGATATACACAGCAAGCAGTTGCATTTCTGCAGTTTCACTTCTGTGTGGAACCACAAGTACCGGCGAGATATACACACCAGTGGAAATTTGGATCGTTTTTTCTGCATGCTAGCTGGGGGAAGGTCAAAACCTTGATGGACACTTCAGACTGTACATCTACAACCGTCTGAGCGGTAAAAAACTATCATTTTGTCTACATTTATACATTATGTGATGTCTTAATGATTAGTTCAGGATAGTTTGTTTACCAGCGGTTGGTAACCAAGCAACTAGAGTAAAGTGTTACTTCCGGTTTTCGGCTGATCCAACGCATGTGCATTGGAGTTCGGCGGACGCCGATCATGGATGACAGCTATCCTACTTACAGCATCGTCACACAGTAATTAAGTGTTTGCTCTCTGATTGGTTAGTGGTTGTGCAGGCTCGAGTCTCTACACATCTGTTGAATATCGTAATTTGTATAATTATGCTATTTTGTGTATTATTTCTATGTATGTTGTATGTTACTTTTTAAAATTACACTTATTCACTTTTTGTATCAATTTATATTGCTTTGATACCTTATATGTTTTTAACACGCTACAATATGATATATATATATATATATATATATATATATATGTCAATCTCATTATTTTAATGAGATTGATTATTGATATTAGAAACACGTTATATAAACCACTAACTATGCATGTATCACTATGCTTGAGAAAGGTCCTAAACCACAGCTTGACCTAAACCGGTTGCTGGAAGTGACTTAGACTTGGACTAGATGGTTTCCACGTGTCTGGTTTCAGCTGCACTGTAAGTCCCAAGGGCGTAGCTAAAGGCTCATGGGCCCCGGTGCAAAAGTACTTATTGGGCCCCGCAAAACGTATTCTCATGGCCGATGACCCACAGCTATCAGCTGCATTGCTGTGTCCCCTTAAGGGACCCAACAATGCACTAGCAGCCAAGGGTGTGGGTAAGGTCTTAAAACATCAGGGACAATAGCCCCAACACATATGTTCCCCCCCAAAAAAAAAGTGTGTGCGTGTATGCATATATAAATAAATATATACTGTGTATATATATATATATATATATATATATATATATATATATACAAGAAATAAATCCTGCAGCGCTCCAGTAGTCAAGATGAAAAAAGTGTAGTTTATTGTGCCAACATGGCAAGTGCAACGCTTCAGTCCTACTGGTGGATGACTTTCAATTGTCAGGTAGCAAAGTTACACGATGGGGAATTTTTTTTCCAGTTGTGTAATTCTGCTACCGGTCAATGGAAAAATCATCCGCCAGAGGGAAAAATGGTTTCCCATGGCGGAGTACAACAAAGAAACACCTGGGAATCAGACATGATGGGGAAACATTTTTCCCTGTTGTGGATGCTTTTCAGGTAGCAGAGTTACATGAAGGGGAATTATTTTTTTTATTGACGTCCAGTTTCTAATGCAGAGCAGGGAAGAAAACAGATGTCGCTGGAGGAGAGGATTTTTATTTTTTTCATATTACTAACCTTATTTTTTTTTGTTTTGCAGGTTCCGCTGGACTGTTTGGACTATGTCGTAGATTTGTTGCACTACTTCGATGATCTACGTTTTAAAAAAAAATAAAACGGTCAAAGAGGGTTGTGTGGGGGAGTTCTTATTTCAATAAAAAATATTTTCATATGTCTCTGTTTTTTTTAATACTTTATTAGCGCCTTGGTAATGGCAGTTGTCTAATTGACAGCATCCATTACTAAGTAAGGTGGGGCTTAGTGTGACCCAGTAAAAAGGCTAGCACTAACCCCCATTATTACCCCGGTACCCACCGCTACCAGGAGTGCTGGGAAGAGCCGGGTACAATTCAGTACCTGACCATCTGTAGTGATGGGCGGGCACTGGGCAGCCACAGGCTGTTGTTATTAGGCTGGCAGAAGCCAGAAACAGTGGCCCTTCCCACCCTGGTAATGCTAGCCTGCGGCTGCTGCTCCTATGTTGTATCTGGCTGGTTCTGAAAACCCCCCTGGGGGGACGCAATGACATTTTCTTCATTTTTTTAAATGTATTTATTTTTTAAAGAACAACATGGTACTGGATCCCATCCGACTCTTCCCAGCAGCACCACTGTTGGCGGTGGGTACCGTGGTAATAATGGTGGGGGGGTTAATTGCGGCCTTTTTACTGGCTAACACTAAGCCCCACCTTAGTAATAGATGTTGTCATAGACAAAGAAGGTAGGAGAAAGGATCCAGCGCTGAAATTTGGTGCATCTGTTAAAAACGGGAAGCTTCTTCCAAGTTTTATTTTCATAAAGTTTAAGAACAGTGAAAAAAAAGTGGATACGGGTTAGTCCAGAGTACAGAGGATGATTAGCAATATAGCCAGTGGCCTACGCGTTTCAGACGCTTTCTGCGTCCTTAGTCATGGCTTATTGTGTCACAATAAGCCATGACTGAGGACGCAGAAAGCGTCTGAAATGCGTAGGCCACTGCCTATATTGCTAATCATCCTCTGGACTAACCCGTATCCACTTTTTTTCACTGTTCTTAAACTTTATGAAAATAAAACTTGGAAGAAGCTTCCCGTTTTTAACAGATGCACCAAATTTCAGAGCTGGATCCTTTCTCCTACCTTCTTTGTCTATGCAAATCCGTGTGCTGACACGAGGACCCGTGCGCCAACCACTATACCCGTGACTAAGTGAGCTGGAGGAACCCTCCCATTTTTTTTGTAATAGATGTTGGCAATTAGACAACTTCCATTACTAAGGTGCTATTAAAGTATTAAAAAAAATAGTGACATAAGAAAATATTTTTTTTATTGAAATAAGAACTCCCCCACACAACCCTCTTTCACCATTTTATTTTTAAAAAACGTAGATCATTGCAGTAGTCCAACAAATCTACGACATAGTCCAAACAGTCCAGTGGAACCTGCAAAACAAAAGAATAAAGTTAGTAATATTTACTGCCCCCCTTGTAGATAGTAACACACACAGCCCCCCCTGTAGATAGCTCTATGCACAGCCCCCTGTAGATAGCTCCACACACAGCCCCCCTGTATTTAGCGCCACACACAGCATCCCCTGTTGATAGTGCCATACACAGCACCCCCTGTAGGTAGCGCCACACACAGTACCCCCTGTAGATAGCATCACACACAGCACCCCCTGTTGATAGTGCCACACACAGCCCCCCTGTAGATAGCTCCACACACAGCCCCCCTGTAGATAGCTCCACACACAGCCCCCCTGTGGATAGCATCACAGCCCCCTGTAGATAGCATCACAGCCCCCCTGTAGATAGCTTCCCACATAGCCCCCCTGTAGATAGCTCCACACACAGCCCCCCTGTAGATAGCTCCACACACAGCCCCCCTGTAGAAAGCTTCACACACAGCCCCCCTTGTAGATATTGGCATACAGTCCCCTTCTAAATAGCACCACGCACGGCCCCTTGTATATAGTGCCACACACAGCCCCCCTTGTAGATAGCTCCACACAAAGACCTCCTTATAGATAGCGCCACACAGTCAAACTTGTAAAGAGTGCCACGCACAGCCACCTTGTAAATAGTGCCACGCACAGCCCCCCTTGTAAATAGTGCCATGCACAGCCCCCCTTGTAAATAGCGCCACACACAACCCTCCTTGTAGATAGCTCCACACACAGACCCCCTTGTAGATAGCGCCACACAGCCCAACTTGTAAAGAGCGCGACGCACAGCCCCCTTGTAAATAGTGCCAGGCACAGCCCCCCTTGTAAATAGCGCCACACACAGCCCCCTTGTAAATAGTTCCACACACAGCCCCCTTGTAAATAGTTCCACACACAGACCCCCTTGTACGTAGCACCATACACAGCCCCCCATGTAGATAGCTCCACACACAGCTCCCCTGTAGCTAGTGCCACAAGCCCAACTTGAAAATAGCACCACGCACAGCCGCCATGTAAATAGCGTCACACACAGCATCCCTTGTAAATAGTTCCACACACAGACCCCCTTGTACGTAGCACCATACACAGCCCCCCATGTAGATAGCTCCACACACAGCTCCCCTGTAGCTAGTGCCACAAGCCCAACTTGAAAATAGCACCACGCACAGCCGCCATGTAAATAGCGTCACACACAGCATCCCTTGTAAATAGCACCACACACAGACCCCCTTGTACGTAGTGCCATACACAGCCCCCCATGTAGATAGCTCCACACACAGCTCCCCTGTAGCTAGTGCCACAAGCCCAACTTGAAAATAGCACCACGCACAGCCGCCATGTAAATAGCGCCACGCACAGCATCCCTTGTAAATAGCATCACACACAGAGCCCTTGTACGTAGCGCCATACACAGCCCCCCATGTAGATAGCTCCACACACAGCTCCCCTGTAGCTAGTGCCACAAGCCCAACTTGAAAATAGCACCACGCACAGCCGCCATGTAAATAGCACCACGCACAGCATCCCTTGTAAATAGCACCACACACAGACCCCCTTGTATATAGTGTCAGAAACTATCAATAAATATAAATGCCAAATGGCATAGAAAAATATATATTTTATTGGACAATACAAGTAACACGATTAAAAATAGACTACAAATCAAAAAAGACTGTATATCTCCAAAAGTATGGGAGAGGAACATGGGTCATAAAGGTAAAACAATACAAACAGCAGTTTATGTCAGTAGTTGTTAGTTTGTAGCAGTGGTTCTAAACAATTTGCAAACGATAGATACAGAAAAAGCAAAGGTTAATTATAACCATACACAATAACGGTACATATCAGCAAAAAGCGATTGGTCTAGTAACAGGCATGAAAAAGATAAGGAACCTAATAGTTAGGCATAGAGAAACTCAGTACGACCAAACCTGCTGTCTAAGTAGACATAAGTGTTTAGCAACTAAACCTATCGCAAGTTTAGAATAGTAAATGTATCAATCAATGATCGTATGTTTAAAGATTGCAAAGGAAGCACCGCTAGTACTGACCCATATCGTTCCAGGAATATGGTGACTCCCAGAAGTGGAGAGACCCCAACGCGCGTTTCGCGTGGATGGCTTTTTCAAAAAAGCCATCCACGCGAAACGCGCGTTGGGGTCTCTCCACTTCTGGGAGTCACCATATTCCTGGAACGATATGGGTCAGTACTAGCGGTGCTTCCTTTGCAATCTTTAAACATACGATCATTGATTGATACATTTACTATTCTAAACTTGCGATAGGTTTAGTTGCTAAACACTTATGTCTACTTAGACAGCAGGTTTGGTCGTACTGAGTTTCTCTATGCCTAACTATTAGGTTCCTTATCTTTTTCATGCCTGTTACTAGACCAATCGCTTTTTGCTGATATGTACCGTTATTGTGTATGGTTATAATTAACCTTTGCTTTTTCTGTATCTATCGTTTGCAAATTGTTTAGAACCACTGCTACAAACTAACAACTACTGACATAAACTGCTGTTTGTATTGTTTTACCTTTATGACCCATGTTCCTCTCCCATACTTTTGGAGATATACAGTCTTTTTTGATTTGTAGTCTATTTTTAATCGTGTTACTTGTATTGTCCAATAAAATATATATTTTTCTATGCCATTTGGCATTTATATTTATTGATAGTTTCTGACTCTTTCTTTCTCTTGTGCTTTATCTGATATTTGGAGTTTCTATCATTACTGGGGAGTCGAATAAATGTAACCGCACTTGCTGGCGACTTAACCCATAGACTGTATAGTCCCATGAGACATATGTTTGACACCCCTTGTATATAGTGCCACACACAGCCCCCTTGTAGATAGTGCCACACAAAGCCCCCTTGTTGATAGTGTCACACACAGCTCCCTTGTACATAGCGCCACACACAGCCCCCTCTTGTACATAGCGCCCACAACCCCCTCCCCCTTGTACATAGCACCACACAACTTCCTCCCCCTTGTACATAGTGCCATACAACCCCCGTCCCCCTCTTGTACATAGCGCCACATAACCCCCTCCCCCTTGTACTTAGTGCCAAACAACCCCCTCCCCCTTGTACTTTGTGACACACTGCCGCCAGAGCGGAGAGTGGTAGAGGTAGCCTACTGCTACCACTCTCTGCTCTGCCTGACGTCACTCACCATTAGGAGAAGGCATGTGGTCTTGCAGCGGCGTTCTGACTGGGCTCGGTGCGGGCCCGGGAGTGGACCAGTCCAGTCACCTGACCTATCACCTGACCGGTGGGGTCAGATGACAGGTCAGGTGACTCAACAGGTCCACTCCCAGGCTGGCGTTGACCCCAGTCAGAATGCTGCCGTAAGACCTCCTGCCTCCTTCTGACACTGATCGCTGCTGCAGTCGTATAGCATGTAGGGCACCTTTCAGCAGCGATTAGCTGTTTTAATACAGCTGCTCTGTGTCACGGTTTGTGGGTATGTGGACCCACTAGGCTGCACTGCCGTAGCAGGGAGGCAGCTGGCCAAACAACAGGGAACCCCAGCAATACAAAGTCCCGCACAAGGGTACCTGGATAGTCCAGACAGTGGCCGCAGCTCTGGCACGGATGGAGGTCGGTGCAGCAGGTAACGCAAGACGTGGTGGATGACAACAGGTGCCACAGGTTGCACCAGACGTGGCGAATATCTCTGGATGTGGCAGAAGACACAGGACGTGGTGGATGACACTGGATGTGTCAAACAACAGCAGGGGCAGTAGACACGACTCCAACTAGTAGGCACAGGAACAAGAACACAGCACCCGATACAGGAACAGGTAACAGGGCACGGGTAGCAACTGGAACAGGAAACACTAAGGGACCATTTGCAAGACAGACTAGGGATGAACTAACAATTCTCAGGCAAGGATCAGACAAGCTGGGGCCTTAGGCATAGTAAGCAGGGTAGCCCGCACTATGAATTATCAAGGCATCACAAATAGGCTTCTACCTGGATATACATGCTGCGCCTCATGACCTGCACACTATCCCTCCATGTTTCACACACTGGTACCCCATTATTCATTTATTTTTATTTATGCACTTTACTCATTACTGCCACCTATAATTCACCTCTATTATTATCACTTGCACAAACACTATTCATTTATTATTTTTTACTACACATCCCATGCACCACATGCCACTCCCCTCAAGACTAGTGGGAGTGGCTATTATTATTTAAAGCACCTGCTCACTCTCCTTCATCAGCGTTTCTGACCTGTCTGTGTCCATTTGTAAGTATGGCCTTTTTCGGTGTTTTTCAATTTGCAAGACAGACTAGGGATAAACTAACAATGCTCAGGCAAAGATTAGACGGGCTGGGGCCTTCTCATAGTCCGGAAAATCATGTGTGTTGATGATGATTTCTTTCATGTGCGTGTGCTGGCCCTTTAAGAGCGGGCACGAGCGTGTGCACGCAGCCTACGGAACACAGCGGACTGCAGCGGGAGTGAGCGCTGGCGTCTCCTAGGAAGGAGATGGTGACCAGTGTTCACAGATCTATGGCTGCGGGCGTCAGGAGGTGAGTAGACCCGACGGCCCGCGGCCATGGACGCTACACACTGCGGCGCCCCCCCTCTTCCCTACCTCCGAGTTGCACCCAGGGCACCGCGGTGCCCAGCGGGACATTTTTCAGACCGCCTGGGACGACGGGACAGTGGTGAGAAACCGGGACTGTCTCGCCAGATATGGGACGGTTGGGAGCTATGCCTTAAACCCTTAGTTAATATATTATTTGTTTAGCTACCTTAGCACATGTATGACTAATACATTAAGGCCTAAATAGGCTGGTCACTAAAGATGATCTTGCAGGAAACACAGAGTTTATTTCCTACTGATCTCTTCCATTTTTAGCTAGTGAACCGATGAGGTGGTGGGGCTTAATAAAGGAAGCATGGCTTAACAATATGTGTGTCCTACTGCAGACAGGGCAGAGGGTGTAGGCTCTTATTGCAGCCAGTTGTCTTAGAGTTGTCTTACAGTCAGACACAGGATTGTGAGGAAAAGGGGGAGATTAAAGGGGTTTTTCCAAATTCAACATTTTTATGGCATATCCACAAAATATGCAATTAATGTCTGATAGAGGCAGATCGCAGCTCTGGGAGCTGCATCTATATCGAAATCACCCGACAACCTGACCCCTGTTTCACGTAATGAGGCGGGCTCTTGCAGCAGATTTCAGGTGGGGATTAGTGGCGAGGGGGCCTGCAGCCCTCTCTATTCTACTCTATGGTAGATACGGAAACAGCCGAACAGCGCTTGCCCAGCTGTTTCCGTAAATCCCGTAGAGTAGAATGGAAAGAGATGCATGCATGCAACTAGTCCCAGTGGTTCCTTGTTCCTTATTCCTCCCACAACTGTCCTGACTATGATGCTCCTTCCTCCTGACCTAGCATTATTGTGTTTTAATATGATTGAACCCAGATAAGTGATGCCCAAATGGTGGCCTATCTCATGCACCAGTATCTCATGCACCAGTGGTGTAGCTCTGACTCCTCAAACCTAAGGCCTACTCTGTTTTTGGTTCTTGCAGAATCTTAAGTGTAACCCTTTTAATAAGGTGGCCACCATAATGCATTGGGTTGACCACTATAACTATAAATTGAAACATTCTTCAGATACAGGATATGGGTGCACCGAAACAGCACCAGCCAGATCTCTAGACTATTGTGTACATGAGTGGAGGAATTATACAGGATTTAATTTACAAATGTACTTTAGTTATTTCTATTAGGATTTCATTTTGACCTCTAGAGCATCTTATAATCCATTTTAATTTTCATTCATTCAATGTACAGTTGAAGAAATGTCCTATGTGAAAGGGAAATCCCACAGGAAATAACAGATTTTGTATATTTCATTAAGATACTTTCTATATTTATTATTAATATTTTTATTGCTCACTGGATAGTCCAAATAAATGGGACCACTTTGATAATTGGTTCACAAATCTCAACATGTTTTATTGCATCTAATAAATTGAAAACCTGTGCCGAATAGAGGCGCTAGAAGCAGATAAAAATAAAACCCTTAATTCCGTAATTCCCATTAAAAATAGGTAACTGTAATATAATCAACACATTCTAAAATCCACCGGCTTCCACTGTCACTGCACAGAAAAAAAACATGAATGGCTTAGAGAAAAAAAATAACTGCTAACATGATTACAATTCCCTTAATTTTAATAATATATTAATTTTTTTTAACTACCTTAGCACATGCATGACCAATACATCTGGTTTATGCACCTGAAGCCAGCACAAATATATTTTCTTTAATCCATTGCTTTGCTCCCAAGCAAATACATCTGATTCAATACTCTGAAATTAATCCCTTCAAATTGAAAATTGCATTTAATCACATACCACCATAGCTGAGTTATATGCTAGCAGCAATTTAACCAATGGGTGACATTTATGTCATACCGATATGCAGTTCCTGAGTTTTCAGTCTGAAGTACAATGAAACAAAAATTCACCTGCAAATTATTATTTTTTTATATCTGGGTGATGTCTATTTGAGTTCCCTTTGGACTGGTGACCTCCGTGGGAGTATAGTGTTATGGCATGTCAACTTGTTAAAAAATGTTTGACCTCTGTGTGTCTAAATGCTGAAACTTTCGGCGATCCCAAGAATGTGAATGTCCATTAGAGATACAAAATCACTCACTGGCCTGTTTTTTTGATTGAATATAGTATAGGGTTTTTCCTCTAAGAACATTCATCACCCATCCACAGGATGGTTTATAAATGCAGGAATACTGGGGGACCCACCATTGGGACCCCCACCAATTACTAGAAAGGGGGTCCTAAACCTTGTTCCTCCTCACTGCACCGGCACAGCGATGAGGATTTTGAATAGAGTGGAGGATGCTTATTTCCGCTGCAGCTCCATTCAATGTGTATGGGGTTGACAGATACAGCCAAGTACAGAGCTTGGCTGTTTCCATCGGCGGCGGTCCAGGTAAATGCCTGCCTATGAATTCATGAGAGACTTAGTCAAAGGCCTTCAACTGATCAAGACTGACCAGGGTCGCATCTACACTGCGGTTTCTGATGTAATGGACAGTGTCTCTCATAAGAGCAAGACTATCAATGATCCTGCGGCCAGGAATGTCGCGGGTCACGTTTGGGTGTGTCCGATGACAGTCTTTAGTCTACATAGAGCTACAAAGAAATCTGCTAAGAGACTATAATTTCCCTGTTTCCATATCTATTGTTGACTTAAATGGTATACCGGGATTTAACATTTATGGCTCCTAATTAGGATAGACTACTCGGAAGGTACTAGTTCTCCTTGTGAAGATACAGCTGTTAGGGATGGCAAATTTACTTTATTCTGTCAATACGGTTAAGGCGATACCAATTTATATATTTTTTTAATGTTTTACTCCTTTTACAAAGAAAAAAATATTTGTTAGAAAAAAAATGTTTTTTTTTCCATATTTTGAAAGCCATAACTTTTTTCTTTTTTTGTCGATTGAGCGGTGTGAGGGCTTATTTTTTGAAGCACAAGCTGTGTTTTTTTATTGGTAACATTTTTTGGTACATATGGCTTTTTGATCACTTTTTATTACATTTTTTTCAACACTAAGTTGACCAAAAAAACTGCGATTCTAGCATTTTATGTTTTTTTTCTTCTTACGAAGCTCACCGTAGGCATTAAAAAATGCTATATTGTAATAGTTAAGACTTTTACAGATGCAGCAATACCAATTTTGTTTATTTTTTTATTTTTTACATTACTTCAGAGGAAAAATGGGAAACGGGGGTTTTTAAACCTTTTTTTTTTCACTACTAAAACCTTTATTTAACTTTTTTTTACACATTCTATTAGACTCCTAAGGGACTTGAGCCAGCAATCATTAGATCGCTGGTACAATACACTGCAATACTAGTTTATTGCAGCGTAAAGTAATTTTTACCGGCTTCTGTTAAGCCCTGCCACAGGCTGGGTTTAACAGAGGCAGAGTGAAGTCAGTCGGTATTCATTATTAATCGCGTTGTGTGGGACCTGATGAACTGTCAGAGGGGGTCGTCCCCTCTCTATAATAGTGACATGTCAGATGTTTTTATTGGGGGGAGTCCGAGCACTGGGAACCCCACCAATCGCTAAAACAAAGTGGCAGAAGCCCCGTGTGAGCGCTCAGCCACTTCGTTTCGGTTCGCCTTTTTCCGGAAATTAATGTATCAGAGTACGGGCTCAATAGAAAGTCTATGAGCCCATACGCCGATACATCGGCATTCTGGAAAAAGACGAACAGAAACTAAGCGGCTTAGCGCTTCTGCCACTTCGTTTTAGCGAGTGGTGGGGGTCTCAGTGCTCGGACCCCCACCAATAAAAACTTCTAATATGTCACTATGACATGTCAGAAGTTTGTCGAACGTTTACCTACCGTTTAACCCCTACCCGCACCAGGACGTAACTGTTCGTCATTGCGGGAGGTTACTTCCCGCACGAGGTCGTACAGTTACTGAGTTTTTCCCGGTGCACACTGTCGGCGACAGTGTGCACCGCGAACCAGGAGGTCAGCTGTCGCCGACAGCTGACACTCCCCTCTTGCCGGCCAGCGGTCCTTTGCCGCTGATTTCGGCGAATTAACCCCTTAAATTCGGCGATCGGGTGCAATCGACGAATTTTGGGGGTTTCTAACATATCGGCAGACCCCGGTCCGAAATCGCGGGGTTTGCCGATAGTTACTATGGCAAACGGAAGCCAAACAATGGCTTCCGGGTCTGCCATGGACGGAAGCCCATCAGGACCAACCTTCGGTTGGTCCTGATAAGCTTCCTGTCAGAGTGACAGGAAGTCACTGTGTCGTTCCTGATGGCACACTGTCGGTGACAGTGTGCATCGGGAACTTGGAGATCAGCTGTCCCCAACAGCTGACACTCCAGTGTTGCCGATCAGCGGCTCATCGCCGCTGATTTTGGCAATTCACCCGTTACATGCGGGGCTCGATTGCGATCTCCGCATGTAGCGGGTTTGTAGCGCATCAGCAGCCCCCATGCAATCGTGGGGGCTTCTGATGCTTGTGATGGCACCCGGGGGCCAGACAACGGCCCCCAGGTCTGCCATGTATGTCAGCCTATGAGGATCAGCCTCTGCTGATCCTCGTAGACCAACTGTCAGAGTGACTGTGACATCACACTGACAGTTGGAAAACATTACACTTCGTAGGTAGTGTAATGTATTCTAGCAGCGATCAGAGCTGCAGGTCAAAAAAAGAAAGTGTAAAAAGTAAAAAAAAGTTAATAAACAAAAATATAAAGTGTAAAAAGTAAAAAAAAGTTAATAAAAATGTTTTATAAAAGTGTAAAAATAAAAGGTTTTGTTTTCCTATAATAAGTCATTTATTATAGGGAAAAAATGAAAACGTAAAAAAAAGTACACATATTTGGTATCACCATGTTCGTAACGACCCAAACTATGAAACTATAATGTTAATTTTTCCGCACGGTGAACGCCGCAAACAAAATAAACGGAAAACTGTCAGCGTCGCTAATTTTTGGTCACCAGCCCTCCCAAGATATAGAATAAAAAGTGATCAAAAAGTCGCATTTACCCCAAAATGGTACCAATAAAAACTACAACCCGTCCCGCAAAAAACAAGACCTCCCATAGCTTTATTGACGAAAAAATAAAAAAGTTACGGCTCAGAATAGCGTGTCTCAGAAAATAAATTATTTTATAGAAACTTAATTTTATTGTGCAAACGCTGCAAAACTTAAAAAAAACTATACACATTTGGTATCGGCGTAATCGTACCGACCGGCAGAATAAATTAAAACATAATTTATTGCGCACGATAAACGCTGTAATAAATAAAGAATTTAAAGCGCCAAAATCGCAGTTTTTTGGTCACCTTAGCTCTAAAAAAGATCCTGAGGGGCCAAAATGCTCACTATACCCCTAGAAAAATTCCTTGAGGGGTGTAGATTCCAAAATAGGGTCACTTTTGGGGGGTTTCCACTGTTTTGGTCCCTCCGGGGCGTTGCAAACCCGACATGGCACTGAAAACCAATCCAGCAAAATCTGCGCTCCAAAATCCAAAAGGCCCCCAAAAGTTCCCTCCTGAGCCCTGCTGTGGGTCCAAACATCAGTTTACGACCACATATGGGGTATTGCCGTAATCGGGAGAACTTGCTACAAATGTTATGCGGCTTTTTCTCCTTTATTCCTTGTAAAAATGAAAAAATTCTATGTTTCCACAGAAAAATAGGTGATTTTCATCTTCACAGAGTAATTCCACTAAATTCTGCATAAAAACTGTGGGGTCAAATTGCTAAGTATACCCCTAGAAAAATGCCTTGAGGGGTGTAGTTTTCAAAATGGGGTCACTTTTGGGGGGTTTCGACTGTTTAGGTACCACAAGACCTCCTCAAACCTGACATGGTGCCAAAAATACATTCCTAAAAAAAGGAGGCCCCTTTGCTTCTGCGGCCGGTGCTTCAGTCCATTAGGACAATAGGGCCACATGTTGGATATTTCTAAAATCTGCAGAATCTGGGCAATAAATATTGAGTTGCGTTTCTCTGGTAAAACCTTCTGTGTTACAGATTTTTTTTTATTACAAATGAATTTTGGCAAAAAAAATGAAATTTGTACATTTCACCTCTACTTTGCCTTAATTCCTATGAAACGTCTAAAGGGTTAAAATACTTTCTGAATGTGGTTTTGAATACCTTGAGGGGTGCAGTTTTCAAAATGGGGTGATTTATGAGGACCTTTCTAATATATAAGGCCCTCAAAGTCACTTCAGAACTGAACTGGTCCGTGAAAAAATGGCCTATTAAAATTTTATTGAAAATATGAGAAATTGCTGCTAAAGTTCTAAGCCTCGTAACGTCCTAGAAAAATAAAAGTACGTGAAAAAAACGATGCAAACATAAAGTAGACATATGGGGGATGTTAACTAGTAACTATTTTGTGTGGTATTACTATCTGTTGTACAAGCAAATACATTTAAATTTAGAAAAATGCTAATTTTTGCAAATTTTTGCTAAAATTTGACGTTTTTCACAAATAAATATTCAATTTATCAACCACATTTTTTCACTAACCTAATGTACAATATGTCACGAGAAAACAATCTCAGAATCGCTTGGATAGGTAAAAGCGTTCCGGAGTTATTACCACATAAAGTGACACATGTCAGATTTGAAAAAATCATCTGTGTCCACAAGGCCAAAACAGGCTCAGTCCTGAAGGGGTTAAAGGCTGAATTCTGTGGTCCAAATTAATGTTTGAGGTCTAATGAAGGGGTATGAGGAGCTAATGAAGGTGTGTCTATGTTACGTTACATTACGTTTAGGGGATTCTTGGGGTGTGCGACATATACAATTTTGTCCATAAAGTTTTGTGATTAAGTGTCAAGGAATTGGTACCAGAAGGAGAAAATATAGCATCTGTCAACTATTAGCCACTAGTTTCAGAGGAAGAGAGAAAATAAATTCACTAATCTAAGAATCTGTAACTATTATAAGACCCTTGCCCCAGCCTTGAATACTGACACAGTTGAAGTGGTTTCCGCTTTAGAAATGGCATGAATGCCATCATTATTGCTTTGAAGAGTATTGTAACAAAGATAATCTGCAAGAGGTGGCACTGTGACTTGCTAAATTCTACTTTGGATTTTATAAAACTGGAGTTAGCTGAACTATTGACTACGGTGTTCTATTATATCTATTTTTTTTTAAAATTCTTTATTTAAAGATTTTCAAACAAAGAGATGGGGGGATACAGAAATAAAAAGGGAGGTGGTAACAAATCATTTTCGCATTGCCATATGTCAGTTGATATAATAATGCGTCTCGAACATTATAATCAAGTATAATAATGCATCTCGGAAAATTGCTACTATGTTAATCTTATAGGAAGTAGTGTTAAGACTCTTGAACCTGTATATGGGGTATCTTGTGGGTAGGCAAATTGCCTCAGATTTAAAAGCAAATGAAAATTTAAATGTAAATGGATCTTCAAGCTGCAAAATTAGATAGGAAAGAAGATAAATCTGTTGATTTATAAAATTGTATCCAGTTATCCCATATATATTGGAATTTGTCTAGATCTTGGTTTAATAGCCATTTAGTTTTCTCGTAAGATTGTATCATATTTATTTCTCTTAACCACTCAATGAATGTAGGGGGTTCATCTTCTTTCCAGTGTCTGGCTATTAACGTTTTTGCTGCGCTTATAAGGTGTGGAAAGATAGAGTTACGATTTATATATTGGTGTGACGTATCTAGATTGAGCAGAGTTAATTCTGGAGTAAGGGTAATGCCTTTGCCCAGAAATTTACTCAAGATTGCTTGGACGTCTTGCCAAAATGGGCGTATTAAGGGGCATTTGTACCATATATGTAGGAGCGTGCCAGTCCCTGTTTCACATCTCCAGCAAGAGGGAGAGTAAGACAGGTCGATTTTATTCAGAACCTCTGGAGTTTTATACCATCTCGATATGATCTTGTAGTTGAAGTTCCTGAATTCTTGTTGATATTTAGGAGGAATGTGAATGTTTTAAGATCATTTTGGTTTGGCCTGCTGAAAATTGAATATTTAAATCTTTCTCCCACTTTGGGATATAGGAAGGAGAATCAGAGGTTTGTAATAAGAATTTGTCGATTTTCGAGGTCATACTCTGGATCGGTTTAGGTTGGAGGCAGAATTGTGATAGTAAATTCTATGACATTGAGTCTGTAATCTCTGGTAAGAACAGTCTGACTGCTTCCAAAATCGTTTTAGAGTCCCGATCGGTTAGGTTTGAATCTTTAAATTCGGGCAGATCCGTTAGTTGGTGTGAGAGTTTGTTGTTCTTAATTAAATGTTTTACCACTAAGGAAGCTAATGTTGGGTTATCAGAGATGGTCTTCTTCAAGGCTCTAAACTTGTTCGGTATAAGAAATGCGAAAGGCGTAAGTTCTCAAATCTTAGGGACCATCAAACTCTTTCTATTATGTTTGTGCCAAGTCCGTAATGTGAGATTTGTTAGGGAATTCCCAATTGTGTTATATTGGATTCTATTGTGGGGGGTGATCCACATATACATTTCACATTTTTGGTCAAGCATGTGCAATTCTATTTCAGTCCATAATTTGCGGTTTGGATAAAAGTATAGTTCTAGGACTCTGTTAATATGGGTTGCACCTCTATACCTCTCAAAATCCAAGTCCAATCCCTCCAATTTCCTAGGTTTTGTCAAGGTGTCTAATTTGACTCTAAAACCCTTTAGAATGCCAGATAAACTTTGTTGTTATGTGTTTAAGGTCTTTAAAAAAGGCGTGTGGAATGCTAATGGGGAGGGTCTGTAAAAAGTAGAGAACCTTTGGTAGAATTATCATTTTCACCAAGTTGTTTCTGCCAAACCACGAGATTTGTATTGAGCTCCAGTTTATAAGATCTTTCTCTATTTTTTCCAACAGGGGCTTGTAGTTTAGATCGAATCATTTCAGGGCCTATTTTAATACCTAGATAATTTATACTGGTGCAGGTGTTTTTGAAGGGGGAGAATTTAGATAGTGAGGTCCAATTCCTAGTATCAGTGAGCCTTCTTTGAATTTCTCTAATGATTCAAATATATGTTTGAAAAATTTATCCTGGCCTACGTTGGGCATGTAGATGTTCGCAAAGGTGAATAATTAGTTGTGAATTGAGCCTTTTAAAAAAATATACCTCCCATCCTTGTCTGTTTCACAGTCTTTTATATTAAAAGGCCATTGTTGGTGTATTATAATAGAAACCCCTTAGTGTCTCTTAAGAGGTGAGGATGAGTTGTACCATTGGGTGTAGTTTTTATTCTTTGTGATAGGGGTGTAGGAATTCTTAAAGTGGGTCTCCTGTGAGAAGACTACATCTATTTTCTGTTTTTCCAGAAATTGGAGGATTTGCAATCTCTTCTGGGGGATATTAATACCTTTCACATTATAAGTAGCTAGTCTAAGTTCAGCCATTTAGAAAATTGTTGGAAATTAAATTCAGATTAATTTTGTGTATTGAGACACATATTGATTCAAGCAGTGGGAATGGGTGTGATGATGGTAGAAGATTAGGGAGGGAAAAAAAACAAATGATAATGTAAACAGTTTTCAGAGAAAACAACAATTGTCATATTATGCAGTTGGGTGGAAATAGTGGGGAGACCCCATTCCACACCAGAGTATATTGCATTAATTAAAATTCCTGGGGGGGCCAGGTTGAGTGAGTATTCCCTCACAATTAGGCTTTGAGGAGATCCATTGCTCCTCCCAGCAAAATCTCTAGAAACGAAAGATATAATTAACAGGCAAGTAAATGGTATAAATTCAATTGTTAACCTCAATTATGGTATAAACAAAAGGCTAGATAAATCGCTCTGCCAATGCAAAGTCGCAACTTTTGATGGAGCAGTTACCACAGGGTAGATATGCTTAACGGTAATAAAAGAACAATCAGGGGTCCTTGTGTGTAACAGGTGGAGTGTTCAAGTGGTTCTTGAGCATAGAAAGAAATGTGAAGACTATAGGTCTTGAGGTTCAATTATAGGCAGTTTTCTCTTTCCCCCTTGGGTTTTTTGTGAATTCTGTATCAAGTTTTTTCATCGTCTTGCTCGTTTGTGGTGTAATGCTTTCCCAGTTTCCCAAACTGGGTAGTGGTGGGAGATCCAATTTCTCCTCTGAAGTGATCTAGTCGGGGATTTGTAGATGATTGAGATCCAGTTTGTTCAAGACAAATGGTAGATCATCCGGTGTTTTGATTGTTAATGACTTATTAGCCAAAGAAATTGTAATTCCAAATGGAAACATCCACCTGTACAGGATGTTTTTTTCACGAAGAGCCCTGGTAAGATGTTGTAGTTGTCTTCTTAAATCCAGTGTAAATCTGAATAGATCCTGGTAAATCTGGATATCGTAGTTCTCGTACTAATTTTTTTTTGTGATTCTTGAATTTGTAAGAATTTTTTCCTTGAGCCTGAAACTCTGAAGGCAACACAAAATGTCTCTAGGTTTGTCGTTGCTTATTGATTTCAGTCTGAAGACCCTGTGTGCTCTTTCCAGGCCCATATCACAAGGCTCCTCTTTATGGAGCAACTCAGATAAGATTTGAGTTAAAACGGATGGTATTTCTTTATCTGATACAGTTTCAGGGATTCCTCTTATGCGGATGTTGTTACGGCGTGATCTTTTTTCCAAATCATCTATATGGATTTTTTGTAGGTATGCTTCTTTTTGTTTCTCTACAAGAATTCCTGTCACTTTCTCTGAGTGTTGAATTATTTGAGAACATGTCTCTTCAAGTGTGTTTGATCCTAGTAAACACTTGTCTAACTTCACTTCGCAATTCTGAGATGTTGTCTTTAACCGTTTGAGTGAACTCTTTGAAGAGATTAGTTATGCTTTCAGTGTTAGGAAGAGATTTTATATATTCTCTTAATTCTATCAGTTCTTGCGAGGGTTCTTCCTCTTCCTCACTTTCTGTCCAATTTGAGGCTTGGAAGTGATCATATGATTTGTCACCTGTCTTGGGTTCAGTACTAGCGTCGTAGGATAGTTTTTTACTTGCTTTCTCACTTTCAGATCCCTTTTTAGGGGTTTTACTACTTTTGTCTTCTGTAGTTTTCCCTGGGAGTTTTCTCATGTTTGCCTGTCTTGTTGTAATTTCGCTGGGAGGTATAATGTTTGTCTTTATCACATTATCATTTATTTCAGATTAGTTGTAAGCCTGTCCAGTTCGCTCTGCAACAGGCTAGATAGGGTAATGGAAGGGAGATCAGCTTGTTATTTGACTATGAAGTAAATCAGGGAAAATTTGGACAGTGTCCGTGATCTGTTTAAGTGCAGATAGACTCAATCATCAATTATAGTCTGAGGTTTGCTGTGTACTTAGGCCACACAATGCTAACAGGGAGTTATATAAATGTTCTTTTTTTTCCTTTTCCTCTCCCCTTTCTCCCTTTTGTGAAATGTATTTCACTGTTATAATCCCTATTGAAGGGTCAATACAGTCTCTGTAGAGGCTAGTAGGTTATTACAAACCCTGGTACTAACCTCTCATTGAAACTTCACTGATGCCAGTGGGACAATGTAAGATGGCCGCCGCCACAATTTTCCCTCTTTCTCCCTTCTGAACGGGCAGATTCCTCCTGGAGGTCCGGATTCCTTTGTCCAGGGGCGTCTTTCCCCACAAGCGGTGTATGATGGGCCTCTTTTCGGGCCGTTTTGGGGCGAATGTGTGCCGCGTCCGGGTCGCGGCCCGCAGGAAAGACAGGGGATCCGGCGTGTGCACGAGGCCTCAAAAGGCGGCGGGTGGCTCCGTGCCTGGAATTGAAGATGGAGGCTTACTTTCCTCTCCTGTAGCTACGGGGAGTCTTCCTGTGGCTGTGATGTGGCTGTACAAACCTCAAATGGAGACAGATGGCGTTGGATATGAATCTAGTGTGCGGAGCTCCTAATGCACGTCCATCTCCTTGCTCAGTCCGGCCACGCCGTCCCCCTATTATATCTAATTTAACTAATATCTTATCTAATAGTACAATAAGGGTACGTCCACACACATCATAAAAGCTGCAGAATTTCCATCCAGATTTTCGGCATGGAAATTCTGCAGTGTATCACAGTAGAAGCAAAGTAGATGATATTTAAAGGCTATGTACACCTTTGAAATAGTTTTTTTTTTCAATAAAAATGTCCATCAGTGTGTTTTGTGAAACTTTTTTTTTCTTAAATATTTTTTCTTTTTGAGATACAGCTGCTTTGTGTCCTGTATACAGAGCAGCAGTATCTAACGCTGAAAGCTGTATCCAGCTGGTCAGCGGCACTGATGGGTTCATTGTCAGCGGGTCCTGCGTGTCACGCAGGATCCACCTGTTATCGTTCACATCTAAGTTATGAACTTACATGTGATCGGTAACAGCTCGACCCTACATGTCAGAGACACGCAGGACCTGCTGACACTGAACCTGTCAGTGCTGCTGACCTGACGGATACAGATTGCAGCGTAGATACAGCTGTTCTGTATACAGGACACAAAGCAGCTGTATCTCAAAAACAAAAAAATACTTTTGATAGTTTTTTTTTTCTTAAGGAAAATGTCTATTTCAAGGTGTACATGCCCTTTAAACAAATCTTGTGCACATGCTGCAGAAAAAACCCCGCAAAAAACACGTGCGGAAATTGACCTGCTGTCCGGATTCTCAATCTGCAGCATGTCAATTTCTCTTGCATAAATGATGCAGAATTTCCACACGGAAAATCCGTAAATTCCGCATTGTTTACGCTGTGTGCGGACGTACCATAAGTAGATTGTAAGGCTGGAATCACACGAGCATGTTCGTTTTGTGATATACGGTCCATATGTCGACAGTTTTTTCCGGACCGAACACACTTTAGGGAGCCGGGCTGCTAGCATCATAGTTATCTATCCCGTACTGAAAACATGATGTGTTCGGTTTGGGAAATACTGCCAACATACAGTCCGTATATTACGAACCGAACACGCTCGTGTGAATAAGGCCTAACTGTGGCTTAAGATTTATAATTTAAGATGAAGCATGGTATTTTACCTGCATGGCAAAGATGGTAAACATGTTAGCTGGTGGCAATTACTCTCTGTATTAGCAAAGAGGCCTATTCAAACATCTTTTTCATATTACAGCATTTTATAGCAAAATAAATAAAAAATATGACAATATGTCAGAAAAATAAACCCAGTAGAATACGAAACAAAATAAAGCAAGAAAAAACATTTTAATAGTAATCAAACCTGATTTCCTTCAGGACTGTGTCAGATAGGGTAAGTTCACACAGGGTGGACACGCTGCGTACAAAGTGTATCCACCTTGGCAGCGGAATTCCGTACAAAAAATGGCACCAAATATTGGTGCAGTTTTTCGTCCACAACGTCCACTGTGGAAAATAGAACAGAAAAAAAAATGTGCATACTTACCGTCTGACGTCCTGCAAACCCATGTGACGATACCAATTACAGGCTGCAGCGGTCACATAAAATGAAACATCATCCCAGGAGGCCAGCCTGGACAAAGAAGCACATAATTCTGGGTAAGTATAGGAAAGTATAAGATAGCTTTTCCGCTGCAAAAATCGCAACATCTGCTATTTGTTGCAGGTTTTATCTCCCATTGGATTCAATAAGGAAAACCCGAAACAAAAAAGCAGCAAACGCAATTGACATGCTGCAGATTAAAAAAAAACGCAGCACAGGTCAATTTCTCAGCGTTTTTTCAGCTTTATCATTTAGGCAACGTGTGGATGAAATTCAAATCTCATCCACTCTACTGCTACTGTATTGTGCTGCGGATTTTCCGCAACTAAATCCGTTGGATAAATCCACAGTATTTACGCTACGTGTAAACTCACCCATATAGTGTCATAAATGTTGTTCTTCCTTAAAGGGGCTATCCACTACTGAACAACTGATGACCTATCCACAGGTCATCAGTTAAGCTGCTTCGGCTGCCTCTGAGCATCAGATGTTATGGCCCATTATACGATGTACGGACCCGGAAGCAGTTGGATTCGTACATAGCATAGCGGCTGTGCTGCCAAGCTGCAGCTCTGATCCTATTCACTTTAATAGGAGAAGAGCTGCAGTACTGCAGCACAGCCGCTATTCAGTGGCCGGAGCCAACTGCTTCCGGCGTGTATGTATGGTGCTCAGAGGCATCCGGATGCCGCTTAACAGTGCGGGGTCCGGGTGTCGGACCCCCACAGATCATGTACTGATGACCTATCCGGTGGATGGGTCATCATTTGTCCAGTAGTGGAAAACCCTTTTAAGTCAAACTACCTAGAAATTTATTCATTGACTTTGCCACAAGTATCATAACTTTAGGCTTGTGAGAATTCATATATTAATTACAAAACAGCGGAACATAGAAAATTCTCTTTCAGAAAAATTTTTGCAATGCTCAGGGTCCAGGAATAATGTTTTGTTCCGCTTCATATTTGTAGTTTGTGGACTAAAATTGTCATTCATGGACTTTCAAGGGCAGGCTCTCTCCTATGTACTGAAGAGTTTTATTATTATTTAGAGTCATTTTTTTGTACTTTCAGATAAATGACTGATTTATTTATTTTTTTACAGAAAGCTTGGCTTTGCCATTCCCTTAATAAATGATGACTGGCATGGGTGCAATTGAAGTTGTACTGTCATCATTAGCTCCTGTATTATAAGCAGAGATTTTATACCAAAAGCCTATAGGCATATAAGTGAAATCAAACAGTACTGAAGGCTGCCAGACGATGTGTCAAACAAAATCAGTGTTAATGTTACAGGAGGGAAATACTGTAGTGTTGTACACAAGATATTAGACCAGCTAGTGTTCCATATCTCAGATCATTTTTCAGTACAGAACATAATATACTATGAAATATTATACAAATAAAGCAATGTTCTCTAACCTGTGGCTCTCCAGCTATTGTGAAACTGCAACTCCCAGCATGATCCGGGGTATCCTGGCAGTTGTAGTTTTGCAGCAACTGGAGAGCCCCTGTTGGAGACAATGTCAGGGGGTGACAATTTGGTGTGGTATTTCCGCATGGTTTGTGTGTGAACGTATCCTAAATCATACTTAACCTTTTAGGTGAATTTTCAGAATAAGTTGTCATATGTGTGTACATATATGAATATTTCTGGCCATTATATGACTTTTATCCTCCACTTTTTAACAGTTTTTTTTTTTTTTTGCAGTCTAATTCTCAGTTTTCCCATAGATAGTTGGTGGAACTTAACTGCTATCATTTTTCCCATACACAGCACACATAAAGAAGAGAACATCCTGCTCCCCTATCTCTTTGTACCACACACTCAAAAAGAGCAGCAACATGGAGGAGATTAAACAGAAGTAATGAGCAGGGATACTGTCAATCCAGCACTGGGGTGAGATATAACACATACTAGAAGCTTAAGCAGTGATTGTGTGTGTCTCTCTGCCTCTCATTTACGCTACTCCTCCCCCACCCCTCTCCATAGACTTATGTTGGCAGCTGTAACCTGATACCTCAGTGAGCTAATATGATAAGATATATTACAAAGTTTCTTATATTCCCTTGTTTTATTGATTTACGGTAAATTTGATAAAAGATAAGTGGCCATTTAAAGTAAATGTCAACACATGTAGCTTTAAGACACACCATACTATGCTGATAAATTGGATTACATGACAGTATATAACATTATACAATATTACATTATATATCTATTTTACTTTTTTGTTTTAAAAAAAATAGAGCTACAGATGTAGCAATCTTTTCTGTCTGAGGACACAGATACAGTTGACAACGGGACATTCCCCCGGCCGCCCAGGACAGCGGGACAACACCTGGAATCCGGGACTGTCCCGCTGACTCTGGGACAGTTGGGAAGTATGACATAGGCCCCAGAGCAAAGAGCAGTAGCTTACCACTACCACTCTCCGCTCTGCCTGACGTGACTCACATTTAGCAGGTCACGCGCTGGTGGTCTGAGTGAGGTCGGTGCCGGCCCAGGAATGAACCAGTCCAGTCACCTGACCTTAGTCAGTCACTTCACCTCATGTCACAGAGGCCAGCGCTCTGAGGATTTTCCTGGGGACTATAATTCATTGGCTGCATATTGTTTTCTATTAGACTGTGCCCTATTATGTGGACTGTGTTCTGTTCCTACGTTGAAGGCTACCTGTTCTGTCATCATTTGATGCAATAAGCCTTATTGGCTCTGCCCAGCCATCATTTGCTCTGTTAATCGTGTAATCACCTAACAAACCCCATGATGTTGGAAATTTAGAGTACAGAGCTATATATTTTTATATTTGAGAAAACAATTTGTTAAAGTTGTAGGAAAGTAATCAAGTGGATGGATAGAGGAGAAAAATACCCAGATACGGAATGCCATCCACTAGCCATTTAAAAGGGAACTTTTCCTGAAGAAGTGCTTTGGTTGTAGGTAGAAGACCTAGATGTAAAATAAGAGATTTGGTGGAGTTGATTTTATAGTAGTTAACCATACTAAAGGCATCTATAAGACTTACAACAGTAGCAAGGGAACATTCCATAGATGATAAACAAATTATAACATCATCTGCAAATAAGCTGATGCGGTGATCAATGTCTCCAATCCGGACTCCCGCAATATCAGGGCAGACATGGATAATCAGAGCAAAGAGTTCCATAACCATTGCAAATATAATAGGGGATAACTTGCACCCCTGGCGTGCACCATTAGTGATTTTACAGGGTTTAAGATCACTAATGGTAAGTAAAGATCTTAGAGGTAAAGACCACAGAAGTAAAGACCTTAGCAGAAAGTCAGGTATATAAAGTCATAATAGAAGTAATAATCTAACAGGAAGACCAAAAACCTCAAGGTAACCCCAATGCACCCAATCGAACGCCTACTCTGCATCCAGGGATAGGAGTAGAGAAGGCGTTCGACGAGATCTGACCGATGATATAATATTTAAAAAACGCCGCGTTCCATCGACTGTCTGATGACCTTTAACAAATCCCACCTGGTCATTGCTAATCAAAGTAGGAAAAATATCATATAAGCGCATAGCCAATCTTTTAGAATACAATTTGGGGTCCGTGTTAAAGAGCAAAATAGGTCTAAAGTTAGCTGAATTGTCTAGCGTTTTACCTGGTTTAGGAAGCGTGACCACAATGGCTTCCAGCATTTCAGCCGGAAATGTCCTATTTGTAGAAACGTCATTAAAGATTCAAATCAAATAAGGTGGCAATTCTGACTTATGGTACTTATAAAACTCATTTGTAAGCCCATCTGGGCCAGGAGTTCAATTTCAATAACTTGATAGCTTTATCTACCTACTGTAGTGTAAAGGCCTGCGACAGTATTAAAGAATGATTCTGTGACACTTCTGGCAAATTTAATATAGATAGATACACTCGAATGCTTTGTAAAATTGGTGGAGGAGTGGTAGAATTATTTTAAGTTGCATAGTGCATTATAATATTCCGCAAAGTATTCTGTAATACCTTGTGAAACCACAATTTTAGACCCAGCAGTTTAACCCCTTCAGGACACATGGAGACATAGCCTCGTGGACACATGATTTTTTAAAATCCGACATGTGTCAATTTATGTGGTAATAACTCTGGAATGCTTTTCCCTATCCAGGCGATTCTGAGATTGTTTTCTCATGACATATTGTACTTTATGTTAGTGAAAAAATTTGGTCGATAAATTCAATATTTATTTGTGGAAAAACTTCAAATTTTAGCAAAAATCCCCATTTATAGGGAATAGCATTTTTATGTAGAATTTTTGTACAGACACTAAATTCTCGTTGCCTGGCCAGAGTGTCAGTGGACAGGTCAGCAAACAAAGATATATTTGTAAACCTTTCAGGTAGTATTTGTTTGTTACGCATCGGTCCATTATTTGCTCCTTAATATGGAAAAAATGGATCCGGGCAATAACATCCCTTGGAGTAGTAGATGGTAAGGCTTTTGGCTTAGGAAGCCTACAGTACGTACTCGATCCATAATGAAATCTCAAGCAGAAGCCTGTGCCAACAGGCATGCAAACATATCAGCAAGAAAGTCACGTAACTCCTCAGTTTTAGTCACCTCCAGAATATCTCTAAAGTGTACATTATTACGACAAGAATGGTCTTCAATATCTGTCATTTTGGCCCTTTAATTTAGATAGCTCATCCTCCACAGAATTCGCCACATCTACAATCACATTATGAGCAGTAGTCATCTCTGCCATTTTGGTTTCAATATGTGAGGTGCGGTTGCCCAGGGTAATAAGTTCAGTATGAATTTAGAAAAATCATTTTCTCTCTCGTTATGAATTGAGAGATTAACCCCTTCACGCTCAGCGACGTAATATTTCGTCACGCTAACCAATTTGTTTGCGCTCAGTGACGGAATATTAAGTCGCGGGAGTAACGGACATTTTGGCCGTCCTCCCCACACATGCAGGAGCTGTGACAGCTGCTGTCCTACAGCTGGGACCGATCGCTGTGTCCCCGCTGATTAACCCCTTAAAGCCGTGTTCGATAGCGATCACAGCTTTTTAGGGGTTAAGCTACAATCGCCAGCCTGCTACACGATAACGGCTGGCGATGGTGACTATAGCAACCGGACACCTAACAATGGCGTCCGGCTATGCCATCGACGGCAGCCTAGTGGGTCCTGAAAAAGTCAGGACCCACTATGCTTGCTGTCAGTGAGTAGCTGACAGCTCTAATACAATGCACTACGCATGTAGTGCAGTGTATTAGAATAGCGATCAGGGCCTCCTTCCCTCAAGTCCCCTAGTGGGACAAAGTAATAAAGTAAAAAAAAGATGTCTAAAAATAAGAAAATAAAAGTTTTAAATGTAATAAAAGTAAAAATCCCCCTTTTTCCCTTATCAGTCGTTTATTATTAATAAAAATATATAAACAAACAAATAAACTATACATAATTGGTATCGCCGCGTCCGTAACGGCCTGAACTACAAAATGATTTCATTATTTATCCCGCACGGTAAACGCTGTACAAGAAAATAATAATAAACCGTACCACAATCACAATTGTTTGGTCACTTCACTTCGCAAAAAATGGAATAAAAAGAGATCAAAAAGTCGCATGTACCGAAAAATGGTACTGATCGAAACTACAGTTCGTTACGCAAAAAATAAGTCCTCGCACGGCTTTCTTGATGGAAAAATATAAAAGTTCTGGCTCTTAGAATAAGGCAACACAAAAAGTAAATGTTTTTTTACAAAAAGTATTTTATTGTGCAAACGCCATAAGACATAAAAAAACTATAAACATATGGTATCGCCGTAATCGTATCGCCACGCAAAATAAAGTGAATATGTCATTTATAGCGCACGGTGAACACTGTAAAAAAAATTGAATAAAAAAACAATAGTAGAATTGCTGTTTCATTCCATTGCCGCACTAGGGCCACGTGTGGGATATTTCTCAAAACTGCAGAATCTGGGCAATAAGTATTAAGTTGCGTTTCTCTGGTAAAACCTTTTGTGTTATAAAAAAAATGGTACAAAGCGATTTTCTGACAAAAAGATGTACACTTCACCTCTACTTTGCTCTAAATTCCCATGAAACACCTAAAGGGTTCATAAATAGAGATGAGCGAACCGGGACAACCGAACCCGGTTTCGGTCCGAACTTCCGGAAAAGTTCGGTTCGCAGCGAATCCGAACTTCACCGGGTTCGGCCGAACCCGTTTTGACCGAACCCGGTCAAAAACATTATACAAATCGGCAGCCACTTGTCTCTATCAATCACTGATAGAGAAAAGAGGCTGCTGATTAAAAATAAAATAAAAAGCATTTCATACGTACCCGGTCGTTGTCTTGGTGACGAGTCCCTCTTCTTCCTCCAGTCCGACCTTTTCTGACGCGGCAGCCTGTGATTGGCTGCAGAGGCCTCTGCAGCCTGTGATTGGCTGCAGAGGCCGCGGCAGCCTGTGATTGGCTGCAGCGCTCACATGGGCTGCATCGTTATCAAGGAATGTCGGGCCGGATGTCGAGAGGGACGCGTCACCAAGGCAACGGCCAGGAGACCGGACTGGAGGAAGCAGGGAGTTCCCGGTAAGTATGAACGTCTTTTTTTTTACAGGTACTGTGATCGGTAGTCACTGTCCAGGGTACTGAAACAGTTACTGCCGATCAGTTAACTCTTTCAGCACCCTGGACAGTGACTATTTAGGGTATGTGCACACACACTAATTACGTCCGTAATTGACGGACGTATTTCGGCCGCAAGTACCGGACCGAACACAGTGCAGGGAGCCGGGCTCCTAGCATCATAGTTATGTACGATGCTAGGAGTCCCTGCCTCTCTGCAGGACAACTGTCCCGTACTGTAATCATGTTTTCAGTACGGGACAGTAGTTCCACTGAGAGGCAGGGACTCCTAGCATCGTACATAAATATGATGCTAGGAGCCCGGCTCCCTGCAGTGTGTTCGGTCCGGTACTTGCGGCCGAAATACGTCCGTCAATTACGGACGTAATTAGTGTGTGTGCACATACCCTTACTGACGTCGCCTAGCAACGCTGCCGTAATGACGGGTGCACACATGTAGCCACCCGTCATTACGGGGCCTCATGCACACGACCATAAAAACACCCGTTATCACGGGTCGTAATTACGACCCGAAATAGCGGGCCCATAGACTTCTGTTAGCCACGGGTACCTTCCCGTTTTCTCACGGGAAGGTGCCCGTGCCGTTAAAAAGATAGAACATGTTCTATTTTTTTATTTTACGGGCCGTGCTCGTAATTACGACTCGTAACTACGAGCACGGCCGGCCGGCCACGGGCAGCCGGCCGCTTTTGCGAACCGTGCTGTCATTATAATTATAGCAGCACGGCCCGTAAAATAGAAAAATAGAACATGTTCTATTTTTTTAACGGCACGGGCACCTTCCCGTGAGAAAACGGAAAGGTACCCGTGGGTAACAGAAGTCTATGAGCCCGTTATTGCGGGTCGTAATTACGACCCGCAATAACGGGTGTTTTTACGGTCGTGTGCATAATGGGAGCACGGCTCGGAAAAACGAACGGCTGCCCGTGCTCATCTCCTGAAATACTCTGTGCTGCCTTAAACTCTGTGGACAGGTCAGGATCCTGTTTCTTTTAAATGCTGCTAGGGAACCCGCTCGATCCACTATATAAGGCTATGCTACAGTGCAGCATTTAAAAGAAACAGGATCCTGACCTGTCCACAGAGTTTAAGGCAGCACAGAGTATTTCAGGAGATGAGCGTGCAGATTCAGTGCTGCTGTGAACTCTGCTCTTACCATTACGTAGCTCAGTCTGTTACCTCTCCTCCACTCCTGTCCTCAATAACACCTTCACATGATTGGCAAGTCACCACCCCACACAAGATCTGCACGCTCATCTCCTGAAATACTCTGTGCTGCTGTGAACTCTGCTCTTACCATTACGTGGTGACTTGCCAATCATGTGAAGGTGTTCTGGAGGACAGGAGTGGAGGAGAGGTAACAGACTGAGAGCTACGTAATGGTAAGAGCAGAGTTCACAGCAGCACTGAATCTGCACGCTCATCTCCTGAAATACTCTGTGCTGCCTTAAACTCTATGGACAGGTCAGGATCCTGTTTCTTTTAAATGCTGCACTGTAGCATAGCCTTATATAGTGGATCGAGCGGGTTCCCCAGCAGCATTTAAAAGAAACCGTGTTTGTGTATGTGTGTGTTTGTGTATATATGTGTGTTTGGGTATGTGACTTTGTCTGTTTTTGTTTTTATATGTGTGTTTGTGTATATGTGTGTGTGTGTGTGTGTGTGTGTATATATGGGTGTGTTTGTGTATATGTGTTTGTGTATATGTTTGTGTATATATGGGTGTATTTGTGTATATGTTTGTGTGTAGATGTTTGTGTGTGTTTTTGTATATGTGTGTGTTTGTGTATATGTGTGTATATGGGTGTGTGTTTGTGTGTATATATGGGTGTGTTTGTGTATATGTGTTTGTGTATATGTGTGTTTGGGTATGTGTGTTTTTATTTGTATATGTGTTTGTGTATATGTGTTCGTGTATGTGTGTGTATAACTGTGTGTGTGTGTTTGGATATGTGTGTTTTTGTTTGTATATGTGTGAGTTCGTGTATATGTGTGTGTTTGTCTGTTTATGTGTGTGTGTGTGTATATCTTGTTGTGTTTGTGTATATATGTGTGTGTCTGTGTATGGTTGTGTGTGTGTGTGTGTGTGTGCGTGTATATATGTGTGTAGGTGAGTAGAAGTATTGGTATTGTTCACATTGATAACTGTTTTTTTATGTTGTTGCAGATTTTGATGTACCGATTGGACTACATCTTCGATTCGTTGGACTACTGCGTAGATCTACGTTTTTTCAAATTTTAATAAAATGGTTAACGAGGGTTTTGTTGGGGATTTCTTATTTCAATAAAAAAGAATTGTCTTTGTGTTTTTTTTTAAACTTTATTAGTGCCTAGATAATGGCAGTTGGCTGATTGACAGCGTCCATTATTAAGGCGGTACTTAGTGTTAGCCGATGCAGAGGCTAGCACTAACCACCCATTATTACCCCGGTACCCACCACCACCAGGGGTGCCGGGAAGAGCTTGGTACGATCCAGTACCCGACCATCTGTTGTGATGGTCGGGTACTGGGGCGGCCGTAGGCTGGTATTATGAGGCTGGGAAGGGCCAAAATCAGTGGACCTTCCCACCCTTGTAATGCTAGGCTGCTGCTGCTGTGTTGTATCGGGCTGGTTATAAAAATGGGGGGGACCCCCACGTCGTTTTTATTTTTGAATTTAACAAATTTAGCAATAGGGTCCCCCACATTTTTAATAACCAGCCATATACAAGGCCGCAGCAGTCTGGCATTACATTGGTGGGATGGGCCACTGGTTTTGTCCATTCCCAGGCTAATAACACTGTGTTGTATGTGGCTGGTTATGATAAATTGGGTGGAACCCCATGTCTTTTTTAAAAAAAAAAAACAAATAAATAAATAATTAAAAAAAATGACGTGGGGTCCCCCCACTTTTATAACCAGCCAGATACAACACAGCAGCAGCAGCCTAGCATTACAAGGGTGGGAAGGTCCACTGTTTTTGGCCCTTCCCAGCCTCATAATACCAGCCTGCGGCCGCCCCAGAGCCCGACCATCACAACAGATGGTCGGGTACTGGATCGTACCCAGCTCTTCCCGGCACCCCTGGTGGTGGTGGGTACCGGGGTAATAATGGTGGTTAGTGTTAGCCTCTGCACCGGCTAACACTAAGCCTCGCCTTAGTAATGGATGTTGTCACTCAGACAGCGGCCATTACTAAAGTGGTAGTAATAAAATTTGAAAAGAAAAAGACAAAGATATAGAAAAAATATTTTATTGAAATAAAGCACCCCCAACACAACCCTCATTAACCATTTTATTGTAGAAAAAAAAACGTCATCTAAGTAGTCCTCGAAACCGACGTAGTCCAAACACCAAACCTGTAAAAAAAATAAATGAAATAAAACATGTCGTAGGCTTAGATTCAGTTTAATGTGTGATACTGACTGTGATACCATGTATAGAAGCCTGCCGTGAAGTTGACTTAGATACAGGGCGCCAGCAGACAGTATCATACATGGCCATACATACATATATACAAACATACATACAAGCATGCACATATATACATGCAAATATACATACATGCAAACATACACACATATATACATGCAAACTATCATACATACATGCATACACACACACATGAAAACATACATACATACAAACAAACAAACATGCAAAGATACATACATACATATATACAAGCATGCACAAATATACATGCAAACATAAATACATGCAAACATAATTACATACATGCACATATATATAAACATACATGCAAACATACATGCAAAAATAAAAACATGCAAACATACATACATGCACATATATACATACATGACAACATACATACAAACATACATGACAACATACATACATACATACAAACATACATACACACATGCAAACATATATACATGCAAATATACATACAAACATGCACATGTATACATACATGCAAACATACATGCACATATATACATGCATGACAACATACATACATACATACATACATACATACATGACAACATACATACATACATACATATATATATACACACATGCAAATATACATACACACATGCATACATACATACATGCAAACATACATTCATGCAAACACACATACATGCAAACATACATACATACATTCATGCAAACATACATACATACATACAAATATACATACACACATGCACATATATACATACATACATACATGACAACATACATACATACATACATGACAACATACATGCAAAAATACATACATGCAAACATACACACATGCAAACATACATACATACATGCAAATATATACATGCAAATATACATACAAACATGCACATATATACATACATGCCAACATACATGCACAGATATACATACATGACAACATACATACATGCCAACATACATACATACATACATACATACATGCCAACATACATACATGCCAAAAAAAAATAATAATACGTTCATACTTACTTTCCTCCTGTCCGGCCTCCAGCGATGACGTTTCATCCATATCGCCGCTGCAGCCTGTGATTGGCTGCAGAGGCAGTCACGTGGGATGAAGCGTCATCCTGACGTGCGTGACCGCCACTACAGCCTGTGATTGGCTGCAGCTGCGAAAGGGATGAAACGTCATCGCTGGAGGCCGGACAGGAGGAAAGTAAGTACGAACGTATAATTTTTATTTTTTTATTACATTTAAATTGTATTTTCCGCGCGCCGAGCATGTACTGTGAAGGTTGCTGAAAGAGTTAGTGCAGCCCATTAACTCTATCAGCACCCCGGACAGTACCATGCTCGGCGCACGGAAGTGACAGGTTCGGTCAGAACTAGTTCGGTCCGAACCGAACTTTTTTGTGAAATTCGGCGAACTAGCCGAACCGAACTTTTGATAAGTTCGCTCATCTCTATTCATAAACTTTCTAAATGCTGTTGTGAATACTTTGAGGTGTCTAGTTTCTAAAAAGGGGTGTTTCATAGGGGTGTCTAATATATAGGTCCCTCAAAGCAACTTCAGAACTGAACTGTAACCTAAATAAATAAATAAATTAGGCAATACTTCACTTCTTACATTATACTGATAATGAGCAGTGCCCACCCTGAGATGACACCAGTTTTGACCGTATGTATAAACGGAGACCCTATTAGACCGTTTCAGTGCCCTGTTTTCCCAAGCATACACCCCCGAGAAGTGTATTTCTATTGAGGAGTCCTTGGTAGATTTTAAAGGGAGGCTTCAATTCCGCGAGTACCTGCCGGGTAAGAGGGCAAGGTATGGCGTGAAGATGTATAAGTTGTGCGAGATTGCATCAGGGTATACCTACAGATTTAGGATATATAAAGGGAAGGACACCAGTATTCAACCCCCATAATGCCCCCCCCCCCTCACTGGGAGTTAATGCAAAAATTGTGTGGGATTTGGTGCGCCCACTGCTGGACCAGGGTTACCAACTCTACCTGAATAATTTTTATACCAGCGTCCCACTCTTCAACTGCCTCGGCATGCGGCACTGCTAGAAGAAATCTGAGAGGCCTCTCTAAGACTCTGCTTGGGCAAACAAGAAGGGGTCAGAGCAGGGAACATTCTAGCAGCAGCATATTGTGTGTCAAGTAAAAGGACAAGAGAAATGTCACACCAGTACCCATGTACCTGTATGAGATACCAGTACAGAGACCCCCAAACCAGACTGCATCCTGGACTACAATAGGTACATGGGAGGGGTGGACTTGTCAGATCAATTCCTGAAGCCTTAGAGTGCCATGCGGTGTGGTATAAGAAGCTGGCCGGGCACCTCATTCCAATGGCATTATACAATGCGTACGTGCTACATCGATGTACAGGCCAGAGGGGAACTTTCCTGGAATTTCAAGAGGTGATTATCAAGAACCTAATTAGAGATGAGCGAACCGGGACAACCGAACCTGGTTTCGGTCCGAACACCCGGAAAAGTTCGGTTCGCAGCGAATCCGAACTTCACCGGGTTCGGCCGAACCCGTTTTGACCGAACCCGGTCAAAAATATTATACAAATCGGCAGCCACTTATCTCTATCAATCACTGATAGAGAAAAGAGGCTGCTGATTAAAAATAAAATAAAAATAATTTCATACGTACCCGGTCGTTGTCTTGGTGACGAGTCCCTCTTCTTCATCCAGTCCGACCTTCTTTTCTGACGCGGCAGCCTGTGATTGGCTGCAGAGGCCTCTGCAGCCTGTGATTGGCTACAGAGGCCTCACATGGGCTGTATCGTCATCCAAGAAGGTCGGGCCGGATGTCGAGAGGGACGCGTCACCAAGGCAACGGCCAGGAGACCGGACTGGAGGAAGCAGAAAGTTCTCGGTAAGTATGAACGTCTTTTTTTTTTACAGGTTACTCTATATTGTGATCGGTAGTCACTGTCCAGGGTGCTGAAACAGTTACTGCCGATCAGTTAACTCTTTCAGCACCCTGGACAGTGACTATTTACTGACGTCGCCTAGCAACACTGCTGTAATGACGGGTGCACACATGTAGCCACCCGTCATTACGGGTAATATATTTTATAATGGGAGCACGGCTCGGAAAAACGACCGGCTGCCCGTGGCCGGCCCTGCCCGGCCGTGCTCATCTCCTTAAATACTCTGTGCTGCCTTAAACTCTGTGGACAGGTCAGGATCCTGTTTCTTTTAAATGCTGCTGGGGAACCCGCTCGATCCACTATATAAGGCTGCGCTACAGTGCAGCATTTAAAAGAAACAGGATCCTGACCTGTCCATAGAGTTTAAGGCAGCACAGAGTATTTCAGGAGATGAGCGTGCAGATTCAGTGCTGCTGTGAACTCAGCTCTTACCATTACGTATCTCAGTTGCACCTCTCCTCCACTCCTGTCCTCAATAACACCTTCACATGATTGGCAAGTCACCACATAATGGTAAGAGCAGAGTTCACAGCAGCACAGAGTATTTCAGGAGATGAGCGTGCGGATCATGTGCAGGGTGGTGACTTGCCAATCATGTGAAGGTGTTATTGAGGACAGGAGTGGAGGAGAGGTAACAGACTGAGCTACGTAATGGTAAGAGCAGAGTTCACAGCAGCACAGAGTATTTCAGGAGATGAGCGTGCAGATTCAGTGCTGCTGTGAACTCTGCTCTTACCATTACGTAGCTCAGTCTGTTACCTCTCCTCCACTCCTGTCCTCAATAACACCTTCACATGATTGGCAAGTCACCACCCCGCACAAGATCTGCACGCTCATCTCCTGAAATACTCTGTGCTGCTGTGAACTGTGTGTGAGTGTGTGTGTGTACATGTTTGTGTGTGTGTGTTTTTGTATATGTGTGTTTGTGTGTATATGAGTGTGTGTTTGTGTGTTTTGTGTGTGTGTTTGTGTATATATGGGTGTGTTTGTGTATATGTGTTTGTGTATATGTTTGTGTGTGTGTGTGTATATGTGTGTGTTTGTGTATATATGGGTCTGTTTGTGTACATGTGTTTGTGTATATGTGTATGTGTGTATATGTGTGTGTTTGTGTATATGTGTATGTGTGTGTGTGTGTGTTTGTGTTTGTGAATATGTGTGTGTTTGGGTATGTGTGTTTTTGTTTGTATATGTGTTTGTGTATATGTGTTAGTTCGTGTATATGCGTGTGTATATGTGTGTGTGTTTGTCTCTTTGTGTGTGTGTGTTTGTGTATATCTTGTTGTGTTTGTGTATAACTGTGTATATGTGTTTGTGTATATGTGTGTGTGATTGTGTATATGTGTGTGTGTGTGTTTGTGTATATATGTGTGTGTTTGTGTATGGTTGTTTGTGTGTGCGTGTATATATGTGTGTAGGTGAGTAGAAGTATTGTTATTGTTCACATTGATAACTGTTTTTTTATGTTGTTGCAGATTTTGATGTACCGATTGGACTACATCTTCGATTTGTTGGACTACTGCGTAGATCTACGTTTTTTTCAAATTTTAATAAAATGGTTAACGAGGGTTTTGTTGGGGATTTCTTATTTCAATAAAAAAAAATTGTCTGTGTTTTTTTTTCAACTTTATTTGTGCCTTGATAATGGCAGTTGGCTGATTGACAGCGTTCATTATTAAGGCGGTACTTAGTGTTAGCCGGTGCAGAGGCTAGCACTAACCACCCATTATTACCCCGGTACCCACCACAACCAGGGGTGCTGGGAAGAGCTTGGTACGATCCAGTACCCGACCATCTGTTGTGATGGACGGGTACTGGGGCGGCCGTAGGCTGGTATTATGAGGCTGGGAAGGGCCAAAAACAGTGGACCTTCCCACCCTTGTAATGCTAGGCTGCTGCTGCTGTGTTGTATCGGGCTGGTTCTAAAAATGGGGGGGGACCACCACGTTGTTTTTTTTGGGGAATTTAACAAATTTAACAATAGACGGGTCCCCCACATTTTTAATAACCAGCCATATACAAGGCCGCAGCAGTCTGGCATTACATGGGTGGGAAGGGCCACTGGTTTTGTCCATTCCCAGGCTAATAACACTGTGTTGTATGTGGCTGGTTATGATGAATTGGGTGGAACCCCATGTCTTTTTAAAAAAAATAAAATAATTAATAAATAAATAATTTAAAAAAATGACGTGGGGTCCCCCCACTTTTATAACCAGCCAGATACAACACAGCAGCAGCAGCCTAGCATTACAAGGGTGGGAAGGTCCACTGTTTTTGGCCCTTCCCAGCCTCATAATACCAGCCTGCGGCCGCCCCAGAGCCCGACCATCACAACAGATGGTCGGGTACTGGATCGTACCTGGCTCTTCCCGGCACCCCTGTTGGTGGTGGGTACCGGGGTAATAATGGTGGTTAGTGTTAGCCTCTGCACCGGCTAACACTAAGCCTCGCCTTAGTAATGGATGTTGTCACTCAGACAGCGGCCATTACTAAAGTGGTAGTAATAAAATTTGAAAAGAAAAGACAAAGATATAGATAAAATATTTTATTGAAATAAAGCACCCCCAACACAACCCTCATTAACCATTTTATTGTAGAAAAAAAAGCCGTCATCTAAGTAGTCCTCGAAACCGACGTAGTCCAAACACCAAACCTGTAAAAAAAGAAATTAAAAAAAAATGAAATAAAACATGTCGTAGGCTTAGATTCAGTTTAATGTGTGATACTGACTGTTATACCATGTATAGAAGCCTGCCGCGAAGTTGACTTAGATACAGGGCGCCAGCAGACAGTATCATACATGGCCATACAGACATATATACAAACAAACATACATGCAAACATACATACATACATATATACAAACATACATACATACATACAAGCATGCACATATATACATGCAAATATACATACATGCAAACATACACACATATATACATACATGCAAACTATCATACATACATACATACATACATGCATACACACACACACATGAAAACATACATACATACAAACAAACATGCAAAGATAGATAGATACATACATATATACAAGCATGCACAAATATACATGCAAACATAAATACATGCAAACATAATTACATACATGCACATATATATAAACATACATGCAAACATACATGCAAAAATAAAAACATGCAAACATACATACATGCACATATATATATATATATACATGCATGCCAACATACATACATGCCAACATACATACATGCAAACATACATACATGCAAACATACATACAAACATACATACATGCAAACATACATACATGCAAACATACATACATGCATGCAAATATATACATGCAAATATACATACAAACATGCACATATATACATACATGCAAACATACATGCACATATATACATACATACATACAAACATACATACATACATACATACATGACAACATACATACATGCAAACATACATACATACATGCAAACATACATACAAACATACATGCAAACATACATACATGCAAACATACATACAAACATACATACATGCAAACATACATACATGCAAACATACATACATGCAAACATACATGCATACAAACATACATACATACATACATACATACATACATACATACATACATACATACATGCAAATATATACATGCAAATATACATACAAACATGCACATATATACATACATGCCAACATACATGCAAACATACATGCACATATATACATACATACATGCCAACATACATACATACATGCCAAAAAAAAAAATTATACGTTCATACTTACTTTCCTTCTGTCCGGCCTCCAGCGATGACGTTTCATCCATGTCGCCGCTGCAGCCTGTGATTGGCTGCAGAGGCGGTCACGTGGGATGAAGCGTCATCCCTGGAGGCCGGCCTTCTGACGTCATTCTGACGTCCGTGACCGCCACTACAGCCTGTGATTGGCTGCAGCGGCGAAAGGGATGAAACGTAATCGCTGGAGGCCGGACAGGAGGAAAGTAAGTACGAATGTATTATTATTTTTTTTTTATTACATTAAAATTGTATTTTCCGCGCGCCGAGCATGTACTGTCAAGGTTGCTGAAAGAGTTAGTGCAGCCCATTAACTCTTTCAGCACCCTGGACAGTACCATGCTCGGCGTACGGAAATTACAGGTTCGGTCCGAATCAAACTTTTTAGTGAAATTCGGCGAACTAGCCGAACCAAACTTTTGATAAGTTCGCTCATCTCTAAACCTAATCTTTAGGGACCAAGAAGGGGGGGGGAAGTCTGCTATAATAGGGGTATAAGGGAGGACACAATATATCAATGCGACATGTCTCCCGAAAAACCAGAGCTCTGTATGAAAGAGTGTTTTAAAATTTATCATACATCCCTTGGTTTATAATTTACCCCAATTTTACTTACCCTGATGTACTCCTCACAGCTTATACCCCCTCGTCTTTCCTCTCTGGGCCCTGCTGTGTGCCCAGGCAGCTGTTAACAGCCACATTGAGGGTATTGCCGTACCCGTGAGAACCAACATTACAGTTTATGGGGTGTATGTCTCCGGTCAAAATGCTCACTACACCTCTAGATGAATGCCTTAAGGGTGTCGTTTTTAAAACGGGGTCACTTCTTGCAGGTTTCAACTGTACTGGTACCTCAGGGGCTTCTGCATACATGACTTCGCACCAGAAAATCCCCAGTAGGCCAAATGGTGGTCCTTTCCTTCTGAGCCCTCCCATGGGCCCAAACTGCAGTTTATCACCACAAATTGGGTATTGCTGCTCTCAGGAAAAATTGCGCAACAGAATTGGGTATTTTATTTCTTGTGAAAATAAGACATTTTCAGCCAAAACGACATATTATTGGAAAAAATATATATTTTTTTAATTCCCAGTTCAATTCAAATAAGTTCTGTGAAGAAACTATGGGGTCTAAATGGTCACATTACCAATAAATGAATTGCTTGAGGGGTGTAGTTTCCAAAATAGGGTCACTTCTGGTGGGTTTTCTATTGCTTTGATACCTCTGGGGCTCTGCAAATGCGACATGGCACCCGAAAACCAAACCAGCAAAATCTGCACTCCAAAGATTACACAGCGCTCCTTCCCTTCTGAGGCCTCCCATCGGCCCAAACGGCAGTTTATCGCCACAAATGGGGTATTGCTGCACTCAGGAGAAATTGGGCAACAAAATGGGGTATTTTGTTCCCTGTGAAAATAAGAAATTTTGATCACAAATGACATCTTATTGGAAAACATTTAAGTTTTTTCATTTCACAGCCCAATTCAAATAGGTGCTGTGAAAAAACTGTGCGGTCAAAATTGTAACAACAACCATAAATTAACTCCTTGAGGGGTTCAGTTTCCAAAATAGGGTCACTATTGGGGGATTCCTACTGTTTTGACACCTTAACACCTCTTCAAAACTGGCATGCTGCCTAAAATATATTCTAATAAAAAAGAGGCCTCAAAATGCACTAGGTGCATCTTTGCTTCTAGGGCTTGTGTTTTAGTCCACGAGCGCACTAGAGCCACATGTGGGACATTTATAAAAACTGCAGAATCTGGACAATACATATTTAGTAAGGTAAAACCTTCTGTGTTACAGAAAAAAAATTGAATATAATTGAAATTCAGCAAGAAAAATGAAATTTGCAAATTTCCCCTCCACTTTGCTTTCATTCCTGTGAAATGCCTGAAGGGTTAAAAAAAACTTTCTAAATGCTGTTTTGAATACTTTGAGGGGTCTAGTTTTTAAAATGGTGTGTTTTATCAGGGTTTCTAATACATAGGCCCCTCAAAGCCACTTCAGAACTGAAGAGGTACCTTAAAAAAAAGGCTTTTGAAATTTTCTTAAAAATATGAGAAATTGCTGTTTATGTTCTAAGCCTTGTAACGTCCAAGAAAAATAAAATAATGTCCAAAAAATGATGCCAATCTAAAGTAGACATATGGGAAATGTGAACTAGTAACTATTTTGGGTGGCATAGCCGTCTGTTTTACAAGCAGATGCATTTAAATTCTGAAAAATGCTATTTTTTCAAAATTTTCTCAAAATTTTGCAATTTTTCACCAATAAACACTGAATATATCGACCAAACTTTACCACGAACATGAAGCCCAATGTGTCACGAGAAAACAGTCTCATAATCGCTTGGATAGGTTTAAGCATTCCGACGTTATTACCACATAAAGTGAAATATGTGAGATTTGAAAAATGGGCTCTGAGCCTTAAGGCCAAAACTAGGCTGCGTCCTTAAGGGGTTAAGGTCTGCAAGTAGGGTCTGTATGAATGCTAAGGTCCTCATCAATGGATCAAGGTCTGATTCAATGCTTCACTAATGAGGTTGTTGTTTGCGCCCGCCATGTTAGGAAAGCCATGAGTGCAGGGCTTTAGTCCCTGATCTTGTTCCTTGGTCTTTCGGGGAAGCAAAAGCCGGGGCTAAGCAGTCCAAAGTCGGGTTAGCCGAGCAGGTATAAGTCTCAGAACAATGAGGTGCACTCACCACTGCAGCAGATGTAGTGTCACTGCGGGCGTGGTGGTCTGTCGTCTCCGGAGAGAGACGTTTTCCGGTGCGCCATTAGCTGCAGGGAATCCATGGAACTTGGGTCCTTGAGCAAGAGTAATGGTAAGCACGTGTAGCCGCTTTGTGCCGCTTTCTTGGCAAAATGCTCAGAAGCTGTATTACCACACGACATCCTCCATGACACCGCTGGCCACGCCCCTCAGAAGAGGTTGAACCTTTAAAATGTTCAACAGGTAGGAATAGTAGTAAAGTCAATAACAGGACTATAAGAAAAGTGTCAGACATTTATTTTAACCACTTCCGGACCACCCACTGTAAATATACTGTACTTTCACATTTGCTGACCTTTGTGCAGAGCCAACGTATATTTATGGCCACTCTTTTGTTGGCGTCTTTGTCCCCTACAGCAGCCCCAATATCCGGATCGGGATATTATTAACAGCCTCTGGTTCTGGTGACATCATTGGAAACTGAGTGGTTCAGGTACCAAACTGTGATCACCATACAAACCAATCATAACACTCACAGAAAAAGTTTGTCGCAGAGCGGAAAACCTTGTAATCAATTACTGAATGTATTGGGCGTCCTTTTAGAACACTATTAATGGGGAACAACAATCTTTACTACACTGTGCATTGCACATACTGCAGATTAGATGCGATAACTTACATTTCATTTTATAGAGTTTGAAAGGGGTTGGATACAATTGTAGAAGACATCATAAAGTCAGACATGAATTTTCAGGGCAACCTGAACACTTGAGATTTGCAGTGAATTTATTCAGACCGAATCAGACAACTAATTAGATTGTATCTAAAATTAATTTTGGGAAATTCGCTCATCTCTAGTTGTGGGTTTTGCGGCCATACATAATGTTGTTTTGTTTTTTTTGGGGGGGGGGGGTTATTTTCTACCAAAAAAAATGTTGGCGCTTTTTTTGATGAGGTTTTACTTTTGTAAAAAATGTATAGACTTTTTTTCTTTAGCGTTATTAGAAAAAAAATTACAAAATAAAACACAAAAGTAATTCTTCTCTATCTTTAATATTATACAATTGTACTAAAACATTCATGAATTTTAGACCGGTTGTCAGTAAAATAGATAAAAAGAGGTTGGAAAACCCTGACTTAGACCGATACTGATCATAACATCACAGTCCTGCAGCCCTTTTGCATTTTATCAGACTAAGGCAACCCTGGCGGAATTGCTCTGGAATTCCACTGCGGACAGTTAGCAGCGGAAATCCGCAGCGTATACGTTTCTCCATTGCCTCCCACAGCTTTGTGGTTGGGTTCGTTTACACGTTGCGGACAATTCCTCTGCGTAGCATAGGCTGCGGTGCGGAATTTGGTGTCCGCAGCACACAATGGTTGTTGCGGACATGTAGCGGACTTGTTGCGGACTCATTGCGGAATTTCTCCATTGACTTCAATGGAGAGTCAAAATTCCGCAATGAAGTCCGCAGATGTTATGTGTGCTGCGGAGCGTATTGGTTTTACTAACATGACATTTCTTCATTCTGGCTGGATCTATGTATTTCTAGGTCTACAGCCAGACTGAGGCCCCATGTACACTAACGTAAAAACGCCCGTAATCACGGGCCGTTATTACGGCACGGGCAGGCCCATAGAAGTCAATGGGGCTCCCGTAATTACGGGTGACTACGTGTGTGCACCCGTAATTACGGGATCGTTGCTAGGCGATGTCAGTAAATAGTCACTGTCCAGGGTGCTGAAAGAGTTAAACGATCGTCAGTAACTGTTTCAGCACACTGGACAGTGACTTCCGATCACAATACACATCAACCTGTAAAAAAAATAGAAGTTCATACTTACCGAGAACTCCCTGCTTCTTCCTCCAGTCCGGTCTCCCAGGATGACGTTTTAGTCCAAGTGACGGTTGCAGCCAATCACAGGCTGCAGCGGTCACATGGACTGCCGCGTCATCCAGGGAGGTCGGGCTGGATGGCAAAATAGGGACGCGTCACCAAGGCAATGGCCGGGTAAGTATGAATTTCTTTTTACTTTTACAAGGGAAAGGGCTGTCCCTTCTCTCTATCCTGCACTGATAGAGAGAAGGGTAGCCCTCTTCCCTTCAATACGCAACGGCTAGTCCGCATCAATTTCCTGCCCATTTTAGGCAAAGCCGCAACAGAATCTGCAACGCAGATTCTGTGCGGCATTGATGCGGACAGTGGCGGAAGAACTCCGCCACGTCTGGGCATGCCCTAAGGGCATGGCCAGACGTGGCGGAATTGCTCTGCAAATCTGCTGCGGCCAGTCCGCTGCAGAAATCCGCAGCGAACATATTCTCCATTGCTTTCCACTGCTTTTTAGTTGGGTTCGTGCACATGTTGCGGAAAACTCCGCTGCAGACCATAGGCTGCGGTGCGGAATTTGGTGTCCGCAGCATACACTGGCTGTTGCGGACGTGTAGCGGACTTGTTGCGGACTCATTACGGAATTTCTCCATTGACTTCAATGTATATTCAAAATTCTGCAATGAAATCCGCTGATGTTATGTGTGTTGCGTAGCGTATTGGTTTTACGAACATGATATTTCCTCATTCTGGCTGGACCTATGTATTTCTAGGTCTATAGCCAGACTGAGGCCCCATGCACACTAACGTAAAAACGCCCGTAATCACTGGCCGTAATTACGGCACGGGCAGGCCCATAGAAGTCAATGGGGCTCCCGTAATTACGGGTGACTACGTGTGTGCACCCGTAATTACGGGAGCGTTGCTAGGCGACGTCAGGAGATAGTCACTGTCCAGGGTGCTGAAAGAGTTAAACAATCAGCAGTAACTGTTTCAGCACCCTGGACAGTGACTTCCGATCACAATATAGATCAACCTGTAAAAAAAATAGAAGTTCATACTTACCGAGAACTCCCTGCTTCTTCCTCCAGTCCGGCCTCCCGGGATGACGTTTCAGTCCATATGACGGCTGCAGCCACTCACAGGCCAATCACAGGCTGCAGCGGTCACATGGACTGCCGCATTATCCAGGGAGGTCGGGCTGGATGTCGAAAGAGGGACGCGTCACCAAGACAACAGCCGGGTAAGTATGAATTTCTTTTACTTTTACTAGGGAAAGGGCTGTCCCTTCTCTCTATCCTGCACTGATAGAGAGAAGGGAAGTAGTCTTCACCTGAAGACGCAACGGCTAATCCGCATCAATTTCCTGCCCATTTTAGGCAGAGCCGCAACAGAATCTGCAACACAGATTATGTGCGGCATTGATGCGGACAGTGGCGGAAGAAACACGCCACATCTGGCCATGCCCTAATGCCATGTTCAGACGTGGCAGAGTTTTTCCGCTGCAAATGTTCGTGCAGATTTGAGGCAATTACGCAATGAATCTGCACCTACATTTGCATATTTGACAGGTAATTCAGACGTTGCAGAAAATACAGCGGACTTGCCACAGATTTCTGCAGTGAAATTTCGCTGCTTCTCCGCAATGTAATGTGCATGCTGCGGAGGGACAAATCTGCACCGCAGCCTAAAATCCGCAGTTATTTTCTGCAACGTCTGAACTAAGTTTACCAAAAATGTATTGAAAGAAATGTCAAAAACGGCTGCTGCAGAATTCCACTGCGGACTGTCCGGAGCAGAATTCAAAAGCAATCCCGCCACGTCTGAAAGTGCCCTTAGGGTATGTTCACACACACGCTTAACAAAAAATGTCTGAAAATACGGAACTGTTTTCAAGCGAAAACAGCTCCTAATTTTTAGCCGTTTTTTAAGCAAACTCGCGTTTTTCGTTGCATTTTTTACGGCCATTTTTGGAGCTGTTCTTCTATAGAGTCAATGAAAAACAGCTCCAAAAACGGCTCAAGAAGTGACATGCAGTTCTTTTTCGCGGGCATTTCTTTTTACGCGTCCGTTTTTAAAAACTGCCGCGTAAAAAACGGCCCATCGGAACAGAACACCATTTTCCCATTGAAATCAAAGGGCAGATGTTTGGAGGCGTTCTGCTTCCGATTTTTTGGCCGTTTTTATACTGTTTACGGCCTGAAAAACGGCCGAAAATAAGCCGTGTGAACATACCCTTATACTTGTGCACTATCTAGTATTGCAGCTTCGCGCTATTAAAGAAAATGGGACTGAACTGCCGTACTATACGCGGACGATGCATAGATGGAAGTGATTTTACCTACAGTTTCTTTCAGGCAGAGTGGCTTGTCATTACTACAACCCCCTCCCCCTGCACCATGGCACATGCCACACCAGTCCTTCACTTTACTATGCCCCTGGTGGCATTCTATCTCGGGAAAGCCCAGTGGACCGCAGCTCTTCATTGCTGTGACCAGTGTAGGTTTTAGAATTCAGAGCCACGCCAATCACATAGTGATGGCATATCCTAGTAAAATTCTATTAATCAGTATCAATCAAATACAGAACCCTTTAAAGGTGTAGCAGAGCTGAATGTGTTAAGCTTTATATCTAGTTTTTCATATCTTATACTAAGAAAGTTATTACTGTACTAAAATGCTAATGGTCTGAATAGTGTATTTACTTAATAGTAAATAGTCGTAGAGCTGAATTTGTCTGTTTTTTTATGCACCATGATAAGGCAATGAGTTATGAAAATTTAGCAGCTTCACCTGAAATCCTATGGGAAAACACATATAACCATTTGTTATATTTGTGCCAAATGACAGACTCAACTCTGCTACATTCTGTATGCCTGAAAACGCAAATGTGATTACAGTATAGACAACCTGAAATTATCCAGTGCAGATGCATTTCCTCTGTTCTCGTCCTCCTTATTTATACCGGGTAGTATATTACTTGCTTTATTTCAGCAGATTAAATTGCAGGTGTCTGAATAATATATATCAGATCCGGTTGCATAAGACTCGCATGCACTAAATTAAATCTATTTCAGGATTCCCCATTTCAGAGGAAAAAACTTTTTTTAAAACGTGTTATTCCTTTAATATATTTAGATTGTATGTATTGATAAGCATAGTTCTCTGCAGAAAATAAATATAGATTGAGCCACACTCTAATTTATCTGAGAACATCTGGTGTTTAGAGGGAAGACATTTTTCTGTTCCCATTCCAAGTTTATGTGCTCACAAGACAGGACCGTATGATGAAATGTGAGCCTGGTAATCGCTCTTCAACTTTCAATGCCTTTAAAATTAGATTAGAGGTGGGATTTGTCAATTTTTGCTGCCTCGAAAATCACTGGGCTCAAAAACACTGATAGAAACACTTCTTGGTCTGGTCGAAACGTTCTGAATTATTTTTTTGACTGATACTGATTTACATCTTCATGAGTTAGGGTATGTTCACACGACAGCGTCCATTACGGCTGAAATCACGGAGCTGCGTCCATTACGGACATAATTGGAGCTGTTTTTCTATGGTGCCAATGGAAAACGGCTCCAATTACGTCCCAAGAAGTGACAGGCACTTCTTTGACGTGGGCGTCTTTTTTACTCGCCGTCTTTTGCCAGCGGCGCGTAAAAAAAATGACCGTCGGCACAGAACATCGTAAAGCCCATTCAAATGAATGGGCAGATGTTTGCTGGCGCATTGGAGACTTATTTTCGGACGTAATTCGAGGTTAAAATGCCCGAAATACATCCGTAAATAGGGTGTATGAACCCAGCCTAATACTCCAGACTGGTGGTCACCACACCATTTAAGGTAGGCCTGATAGCATTAGTGACTGTATATTTAAAGAGTTTGTACCATCAGGACAACTCCTGTCCATATGCCCAATTGGACGTAATAGAGGGAGGTTCCCTGTTTGTGCAGGGAACAGAACTGTAAGAGTAACTCCCACTCTGGAACACCCGGTGCATCCTTGCACTACTTGGGCGGCCATTCATTTGAATTGGCAGCCCCTGCAAGGTAAATGTGTGGCTGGCCACAGCTTCCCCCAGTGACAACAGCTAATCCCCAGGCATATATATATATATTTTTTATTTTTTTCATAAGACAATCCCTTTAAGGGTGAAAAGGAGATAGCGGTATGGCCCTGCTGCTGCTCTCATTACACCGCTCCAGATTATGATTGTTCCTCGCTGTACAATTCTCACCTCCTCTCATAGAAAGAGATGTGTTGTATGAAGTCAGTAAAAAGCTGCCTTATAATTGGCCCTTAAACGTACTCTCCCTCTTTACATCTAACTTAGTCCAGCCCACGCTGTTATTATTGCCACTCTCCCCTGTCCCCTTCAAGTGATGTTTTTGGACCTCCCTCCCTGAATATTTTGAGGACAGATGTTTTACTGAGTGGTGTTTTTTGTTACATGTATTACCCTTGTTTTGTACCTTTGTACCTTGTACTAGATTAGAGATGAGAAAATAAGTAAAAATTTGCCTCAATTATATAAATAAATTTCCTGTAACGTCGCCACATTTGCCATATGTAATTCCATATTTCACCCTCCATTGTCTTATATGAGTCAAATATGGATGTATTATACAAAATTAATCTATCAGCCAAGCGCTAATGAGCCACATTTTTTGTTATCCGCTCTATTCTATCTAAATCAATGGCTATACACCCCTTGTTTAAGAATTTACAAGCCATAGTTGCTGGACGGTGATGCGAGAAGCAAAGTAAATGGTGCAGCTGCCAGCTGAGAGTTCATTGGCTGACATGCCGTTTCTATTCCTGTGATGTTTTACATTGTCGAATCAGAACTTTGGTTGACTATGTACTCAATAAAGCTGTGACTCACTCTCATCCACCAAAATAATGTGTGTCATGTTTGTATTTCGGATTCTGGGGTATCAAAGCGGGAGCGCAGTGTTATGTGACATTTTCTTGATTAATAGTCAATCTTATAGTATGATTGGCCAGTTCAATGTTGATCAGTGGTTACGATTTTTACTCCTTTTTCTCTTCTTACTATATTTGATAATTTTTGTGGTTGGAAACTTTAATAACGCAAACTCTGGGTGGGCCTTTGGGGAGCGAGACAAATTACTTATTTACTGATAATGGCCGCTGCCAACACCATACTGTGGAGCAGTGGTGCAAAAGAGCAGGCTGTCAGGGAGAATAATGGACAGGCGCCAATCACTCTCTCTGACAGCCTGTTTTGTGTGTGCTGCTGTGCATTGCTGCTTCATCTGTGCACATCTCTGTCTGCTGCTCTGATCTTCCCTTTAGTGGGCTGCGGTATCCCCACCTCACGCAGTATGCTGCATGTCCAGACTTAGAACTAAGAGCTCACTTGCATGACATCACCCCCACCTGCGTCCCATGTCGCCACACCCTTTTACCATGACTCACGCTGTTGAATGCTAGCTGCTGATGGCCGCCTACCAACGAGCAAAGCCCAGGATTGTAGTGGAGTTGTGTGTGATCATTGGGAGCAAAAATAGGGTCAGTATTACTGTGTTGATGCCACTTAAGGATCACTATTATATTAAAGCACAAAGACGGGCACGTTATTGTGTGGGGAACTATTACTGTCTGGGGCACTACCTATTATTTTCTGGGTAACCATAGACACCATTATTTCTGAAGTACATTATTTGGGGGCAATTTACTACACAGCAGTACAATTCCGCAATGTGGGCATGCGAGGTAGCAGTAGGCATAGTATAGGAGGAAGCAGAAGTTTGGTATTGTTAAAGGAGAGTAAGGGTATGTTCACACACAGTGTTTTCAGGTATTTTCAGTGCGTAAACTCCTCAAAATATGCCTTGAAATACTCTAGTGAAACGCAGACAAACAGGTTCCCATTGAAATCAATGGGAAACCCGGCGTTTAGTTCAGAATGTTTTTTTGCGCTGCTGTTTTAAAAAACGGTGCATAAAAAGATGCCACGTAAAAAGGAGCATATCACTTCTTGAGCCGTTTTTGGAGCTGTTTTTCCATAGGGTCAATTGAAAAACAGCTCCTAAAACGGCTTAAAAAAAAGCCTCAAAAAATGTTTTCTGCTTTAAAAACGGCTAAAAATCAGAAGCTGTTTTCCCTTGAAAACAGCTTCATCATTTTCAGTTGCTTTTAATTGTGCGTTTGAACATACCCTAAGGATAGGGAGTTTGCGTAGAGGGTGAAGAATAGGTGGGGAAGGGTGTTGGAAAAGTTAGGAGCCAAAGATGTCTGAGCAGTAATGTCTGCATAGTCGAGTTATGTCCAGGAGAAGTCATCATGACGGTCTGGGTCAGATGTAGAGGAAAATGGAAAGTGAATTACTCCAATCTAAGAAGACGCCACCTGTGAGCCATTAAATATAACTGTACTATTCACTTATATGGTCGGAAGACTGGCTGTGTAGTACTGGTATCTACCATTATAGGGTTACTGTATATTATTATTCAGTCACAATGCATTGGTAGTATGTGGTCATACTGTGAAGGTATTATTCAGTAACAATATGGTGGCATCATTCACTCTCCATGTTGTGGTAATGTGTGGTCATGGGCTGGAAGTATTATTTTGTAACAGTATGTTTGTATTATTCAGTCACTATGTGGTGGTAATATGTGGTCATGGAGTGAAGGTATTATTTAGTAACAGTATGGTGGTGTTATTCAGACACTATGTGGTGGTAATGTGTGATCATGGCGTGTCTGTAGTATTCAGTAACAGTATGGTGGTATTATTCAGTCACAATGTGGTCATAATAGGTGGTCATGGGGTGGATGTATTTTTTGATAACAGCAAGTTGGTATTATTCAGTCACTATGTGGGAATGATGTGGAGGTATTATTTAGTCACTATGTGGTGGTAATATGTGGTCATGGTGTGGAGCTATTGTTCAGTAACAGTATGGTGGTATTATTCAGTCACTATGTGGTAGTAATATGTGGTCATGATGTGGATGTATTATTTGATAACAGTAAGTTGGTATTATTCAGTCACTATGTGGTCATAATATGTGGTCATGGGGTGGATGTATTATTTAATAACAGCAAGTTGGTATTATTCAGTCACTATTTGGGAATGATGTGGAGGTATTATTTAGTCACTATGTGGTGGTAATATGTGGTCATGGTGTGGAGCTATTGTTCAGTAACAATATAGTGATATTATTCAGTCACCGTATGGTGGTAATATTCACTCACTATGTGGATAGTAATATGTGATCATGGTTGGAGGAATTAGTCAGTAGCAGTATGGTGGCATTATTTAGTCACTAAGCTGTGGTAATACTGTATGTTTTCATTAGGTGGCAATATTATTTGGCTCTTGTATAGTAGTATTACATGATAACTGTATGACTGTATTATTTACAGGTATACTATTGTGCATTCTAGAAATGATGCAATATCACTTGTATATGTATATTGAACTGTACAGTACAAGTCTTAGCCCCTTTCCTTACCTTCACGTAAATGTACACCATAGATTGTCTTAAACAAGAGGCCCCATGACCTACATTTACATCAGGATGATTGAATGGACAGAAGAGCTGTGATTGACCGAGGGGGTCCTGCTCTAATGGTAGGGATCAGCAGGGATCATCAATACAATCATGCATGGGAGAAGGGCAAAATAAAATTCTGCACAGGGTGCCATCTAAACTCAAGTCAACCCTAGCCATAATTACCATATTAATTCCACTCTATTTGCAACCCCACACTAGTCCCTTCTGCTTCCTGTTTGAATGTGTTGATATGGCGCCCATAGAGATGCCACTTCACTTGACCACAGAGTCAAGTTACAGAGTCACAGTGGAGGGCATTGATTGGCTGTTACAGCTTTTCATTCCTTTCATAAATGGGAAAAATTATGAATTTGGTGATATTGCTTAGCTAGTTACCATTCAGCGCTAAAAGCAGTGCAACAAGGACAGTGACCACATAGTACTGCCATATGGTACTCTAGTAACAGTGCCTAAATAATACCACAGTGGTCACATTGATATAAATGTGATATGACCTACTGAGGAGAAAATTTAGAGTAGACTGTGGGTCCTCCAGAATAGCGCCCATAGGCAAGTTCACACCTATATTCGACATAATAAAAAAGTGAAATGAAAGGATTCCATTCCATAGCAATTAAACAGTAATGAGTTAGCAGGGACAAGGTACTGCAGATACCCTCATAAGTAGATGACTGATGGCTGCACATTTGCATTGAAGGATTTCCCTGGATGGTTTTCATTATCTATATAATCAGAAATTGAATGTGCATGCAAAACAAATCCTGCTGGTCAATCCACATGGATAAATAAAAATTATCAGTAATACAAATACCGGCTAATAAAAAATTGAACAAATATTTGCAGAGACAGCGCCACAAATGTTTCCATATTGTCCGTGTGAATAAGAGCAGAGAGCAAAATAAAATGAGCTCAGTAATTTTATCCTATGGGACTTGTTTGGATGATTTTTCAGGACATCTTTACAAATTTTCCTTGCTGTAGATAAAATTCTTGCACTTTTTGTTGTAAAGTAAGTTCATATAAAGTCTACGCTATAATGCCGTACGCTATAAAGCAAGGGTCATTAATCCAGAAAAAAAATTAAAATATCTCCAAATAGGATTCTATCAAATCACTCTACATTACACTAATCATAGAGATGTATTAGAGGGGAAAACGGCAAGGCTATCCATTTCCCGATCTCCTGCTCGGATTTTGTCCCTAAGGTTGCCTTTCTTCTGATTAAATAAAGGCTAAATTAGGCCATTAATATTATTAAGTGACTGTGATTTAATCAGAGCTGGAGAAGGCCATTAAGGAAAAAGAACATACACGTGTTAGACGCGTTTTTTAATCATCCTTTTTTTTCTCCCTAAAATTAAATGTTCTCATTTACTTCCAAGACTGACACAACCACTATTTTCTGTGTCTTGCTAAAGCCATTTCATTTTAGTTTTTAATACAATAAATTTAATAAATACAGGTAAGCGCAGCTGAGTTTAATAGTGAAGAATTGCAGATTTTGGCATTTGGCACAACTATCATGTTAAATGTGGTTGGTAAATCTACTTGAATAGTAAAGCCATTCTTCAAATAACCTATTAGGGAATTCTGAGTTAATAGGGGAAAGCCCTTCCTTTGTGACACCCATCAATATCAAAGTACGGCTGAAAAATGGGATGACTTAACACATCACATGTCCAGCTATTAATTTCAGTGGGTACCATCTACAGTTTTATTATCCCTATAGTAGCGCTACAGACCTTTCAGAATTCCTGATTTTATTATTAAATTAATAAATAAAGCTAACTTTATAGGCCATACATTAGGATGAGGAATCTGATTTGTCTATGATAGCAGTCACGACTGTGGGGTATGTGGACCCACTGGACTGCTCTGCTGTAGCGGAGAAGCAGCTGGCCAAACAAGAGTCAAAGATAGTCTTTAGGACAAGAGTACTTGGCAGACACTTGACTTGGCAGACACTTGACTTGACAGACACTTGACATGGCAGACACTTGACTTGGATGTAGTGTAGACGTCTGGACCCACAGACCGGCACGGGCATAGGCTCCAGACACAGATGGTGAACTCAACTCCAACACTAGACTTCGCACTGAAACGAAACACAATTACTGGATACGGGAAATGGGATACAGCATACAGCTAAGGAACCATTTGCAGAACAAACGTGGGTAGACACAATAACGCTAAGGCAAGGAGCAGGGTCTTTTTTAAAGACCAGGGTGAGTTGGGAATGGGCAGGGACAATTTTACCAGTAAAATTCTCCCTAAGGGGAACAGTGGAGAGATGCAGTTGTGTGTGCCGGTGTGTCCGGATAGGAAGATGCCGACAAGCACTGAGTATCCTGTGGTCGCGTCAGCCGGTAAGTAGGGGATGCCGGCGGTCAGCGACCTCGGGCATTACAATATCTAGCCTTTTGGTCACTTTTTACAGGTGGAGATTTAATCAAATATGTCTCTGTAATGGGAGAGGGATCAGAGTGAGAAGAGTCCATCACTGTGACTGATTATCATGTAGAGGGGGGATGAGGGAGAAGTCTCTAGGTGACCGGGTGACGGAAAAATAAGCTTAATTTGAACAAATATGGCTGACAACAGCAGATGTCTAACAGCTACTTCCTACAACAGAAACTGAAGGCAGAAGTAGTATAAAACAAAAAATAAATAAATGTGCAAGAGAAAAAAATACATACAAATTTTCATTTTGGGTCACATGTACAATTTAGATGTGTTTAGATGTGTTTAGTATACAATGTAAGAGAACTGGTCTTCCGTTGAAACAATCCATGCCACATGTTGAGAAGGATGCAAGAGCTAAGACAAGCAGAATGTAAGAACAATTGAGAATAAAGGAAACAACTAAAAATAAATTGTCTATGTAAAAAATACACCGAATGACAGTGATGATATGCCAGGTATGTGTTGTATCCTCCTGATTCAGAAACTAAGCACTACTCCTATAGCTTTGACCATGGTACCAAGTGTTAGTACTTCCATGACATCTCTGGTCTTACTAATGCTAGGGGTCAGCAACCTTCGGCACTCCAGCAGTTGTAAAACTACAATTCCCAGCATTCCATGACAGCATTTGGATGTAATAATAAACCCTTTAGCTGTCAAGTGATGCTGGGAGTTGTAGTTTTGCAACAGGACTGCTGAAGGTTGCTGACCTCTACTGTAGTGACAAAAGGCAGGGAGCCACATCTAAGGGGCCCCGAGAGCAAGATGTGGCTCTTGTACCAGTTGTTTGTTAGCAATAGTGTAATAAATTAACCTAATCACTAATCAGATTGTTACTCAACCTGTTCAATTAACTTTAAACCGAGACAAATTAAAACAGTGAGTGTGAAAACTTTAAAAAGTTAATAAATACATAAAATATATATAAAAATAACATAAAAATATATCAAAATAATTAATAATTTTCTATTCAATTCATATTTATTATTTCACAAATATATATGGTATATGTTAAGCACATAGGAAAAATGTAACATAATCTGTTTTTTTTTGTTTTTTTAATAATTAAACAAATATAAATCAGCTCTACCTCTTTATATTTTAAAGCAATATTGCCCAAAAAGTTGTCACATTATTTTTTTGAAGATAAAAATGAAGAGATATAACTGTGCTAAGCCTGTATCCTGCCACGAATCCACTCTGTGTCATTCTTTTACACAATGAAAATGTCCCAATCCTACTCTGTAATCTAGACACAATCAAAAAGTTAATTGAAGCCATAAAAATTTGGAGAGGTTCCACTGTCTTACAAGATGTCCATTGAAATCAATGAGTATCCAATGTCCACTGATGTCAATGAACGGCAGCAGTCCCCTAGAGCAGAAAACCCATTGGGTTCTTTACTCTGGTCTCAATTAAGGGCCCCCCACCTATTAACTCAGTATGCCATATATGCCATAATAGGGTATTTTACAATAGCACATGTTCTGTACAGCAGACAATTTCACTTTAGTTTCCAAAAATTGGAATACAATGTTATAAAAAATCTGCATGTATCCAAAAATGATACCTGTAAAAACAATAACTTGTCTCTCAAAAAACAAGCCCCCATAAAGCTCCATCGACAAAACAATTAAAAAGGGCCTCTCAAAGCCACTTCGATACACTGGTGCCTGAAAAAATAGCCTTTTGAAATTTTTTTGAAAATTTGAGAATTTTCTGCTAAAATTCTAAAGCTTGTAATGTCCTAGAAAAATAAAAGGATGTTCAAAAGAACAATGCCAATCAAAAGTAGACATATGGGAAATGTTAATTAGCAACTATTTTGTGTGAAAATAAAAATCCTTTTTCTTCAATAAGACGTAGCTTTAGCGCAAAATGTTTCATTTTCTCAACAAATAAAGGAAAAAAAAAGAACCCAATGTTTGTAAAGCAATTTCTCCCGAGTACGGCAATACCCCATATGTGGTCATAAACTACAGTTTGGGCACACCGCAGGGCTCAGAAGGGAAGGAGCGCCATTTGGTTTGCTGGATTGGTTTCTGGGCGACTGTGGGACCAAAACAGTGGAAACCCCTGAGAAGTGACCCCATTTTGGAAACTACACCCCTCAGTGAAAATGGGATTTTTTTCCATATATATGCCAATATGTGGTGCCCAGCTTGGGCCACCATAACAAGACAGCTCTCTAATTATTATGTGGTGTTTCCCGGTTTTAGAAACACCCTACATGTGGCCCTAATCTTTTGCCTGGACATTCGACCAGGCTCAGGAGTGAAACAGTACCATGTAAAATTGAGGTCTAATTTGGCGATTTACAAAGTATTGGTTCACAATTGCAAAGGCTCAGATATGAAATAATAAAAATAAACCCCTGAGAAGTGACCCCATTTGGAAAATACACCCCTCAAGGCATTTATTAAGGGGTGTAGTGAGCATTTTCACCCCACAGGTCTTTTCCATAAATAAATGCGCTACGTATGGTGCAAAGTAAAACTTTAAATTTTTCCCCAGAATTGCCATTTCAGTGGCAAATATGTCATGCCCAGCTCATGCCACTAGAGACACACACCCCAAAATTTTTTAAAAGGGTTCTCCCGGGTATGTCGATGCCATATAAGGGGAAGGAAACTGCTGTTTGGGCACACTGTAGGGTTCAGAGCGGAGGGAGCGCCATTTGGCTTTTGGAGAGCGGATTTTGCTTGGTAGTAGATTTGTTTGAGTATTGCTGGTGTTTCCGTTTATAATGTGGGGGTACATGTAAGCTGGGCAGAGTACATCAGGGGCATAGTCAGGTGGTATAATAATGGGGTAAAAAAGCAATAAAATGATCCATAGATGTGTGTTACGCTGTGAAGTCATTCTTTCTGCACAGGCCGGTGACGCACTGATATATCCCCCGTTTCGTCCACACTCCGCACCTTTGCAGTTTGGGGAATTTTGCTGGGAAAGCACCCTCGCTTCCAGCAGATATGTTTGGACCCCACCCTTCCTGGTTCCCTAATTTTAGGTCCTTGATAAATCGCGTCTTGAAACAGAAGAAATGTTCACCTTGGGCCGGCACAACTGCATATTTTTTATTTCCTGACTTATTTGAGCCAAAACTAATTTTATTTTTTCATAGACGTAGTGGTATGAGGGCTTTTGTTTTGCGGGATGAGCTGTAGTTATTATTTGTACTATTTTGGGGTACATGCACCTTTTTGATCACCCTTTATCCTATTTTTTGGGAGGCCAGGTAACCAAAAAAACGCAATTCTGGCATCGTTTTTTTTTTTTTTTTTTTATACAGCGTTCACCACACGTTATAAATTACATGTTAACTTTATTCTGCGGGTCAGTCTGATTCCGGCGATACATATTTTATAGCACTTTTTTACGTTTTACAACTTTTTGCACAATAAAATTACTTTTGTAAAAATAATTTATTTTTTCTGTCGCCAAGTTGTGAGGACCATAACTTTTTAACTTTTTTGTCGACGGAGCTGTATGAGGGCTTGTTTTTTGAGAGACGAGCTATAGTTTTTATAGGTACCATTTTTGGATACGTGCGACTTTTTGATCACTTTTTATTCCAATATTTGTAGGTCAAAGTGACCAAAAAACAGAAACTCTGGTATAGTTTTTTACGTTTTTATTTTTTATGCTGTTCACTGCGTGCAATAAATAATATAATATTTTCATACCTCAGGTCGTTACGGTCGTGGCAATACCAAATACCTATGGTTTATTATTATTTTTTCAATAATAAAGGACTTGATAAGGGAACAGGGCAATTGTGTTTTATTTTATTACTTTTATTTACAAAAAACTGCTACCAGCAGAATAATTCCTTTAAATCCAACTGCGAATGAATGGATAATTGTATGAACAAAAAAATAAATTTTATTATGCCACTAAAGAGCAAAAGACTAACTACACTAATTGATTAAAATGAATAACATCACCTCCGTTTGAATTAGAACTGACTGTGCACATTAGAACACATGTGTATATTGTATCCAGTGTTGCTCGTGGCTGCAGACCAACGAGTCAAACATTTAGCATATGTGGAGAGCAACGGAGGTACATATTAGATTAAAAAGATAGTATCAGAGCCCCCCCCCCCCTTATTTTATCATTTTTCCTTATGTGTCATTTTATTACTTGAAACTTTTATTATGTTTTCAAACTTATTTTTTTCACTCTTTTTGACACTTTTTTTATACTTTTTTTTACACTTTTTCTCAAGTCCCACTAGGGGACTTGAAGGTCCAACTGTCAGATTTATTTTTTTCTAATACATTGCATTACCTACGTAGTGCAATGTAATAGATCTGTCAGTTATTCACTGACAGCAAGCCGATTAGACTTCGCCTCCCGGTGGGGCCTACTCGGCTTTCATAATAGCAGAGCAGGAGGCCATTGTGCCTCCTGTTGCCATAGCAGCAGTCGCCAGTCCTCATTGCTTGTCAGAGCTGGCGATCTGCTAGCAACCGCTAAGATGCAGCGATCGCTTTCGACTGCTGCATCGAAGGGGTTAATGGCACGGATCGGAGCTAGCTCCGGTTCCTGCCATTACAGGTGGATGTCAGCTGCAAAATACAGCTGACTTCCACCGCTGATGACGCCGGATCAGCTCCTGAGCCGGCGCCATCTTGCCGGCGGCTACGGAAGCCGATCAGGCTCCGCCGCCGGGCGGATCTTGACCGGCTTCCATGCTAGGCAGACTGGGAGGCCAGTATTAGGCCTCCGGTTGCCATTGCAGCCACCGGAACCCCGGCAATTTCATTGCTGGGGTTCCGATGAGCTGCAAACACCTTAAATGTAGCGATCGCGTTTGAACGCTGCATTGAAGGGGTTAATGGTGGGGATCTAAGCTAATTTCGGTCCCCGCCATTACAGCCTGATGTCAGCTGTAAGATACCGCTGAGATTCGGTGATGGTGGCGCCGGCTCAGCTTCTGAGCCGACACCAAGCATTTGGCGTATGGATATGGCAAATTTAGGGAAGGGGTTAATGAAGGGGTTAATGACCAGCCTATTTTAGACCTTAACCCTTTCAAGACCGAGCTCATTTTGACCTTCATGACCAGCCCCATTTTCTAAAATCTGACATGTGTCAATTTATGTGTTAATAACTCTGGAATGCTTTTACCTATCCAAGCGATTCTGAGATTGTTTTCTCGTGACATATTGTACTTTATGTTAGTGGAAAAATTTGATCAATAAATTCATTGCTTATTTGTGAAAAACTCCAAAATGTAGAGAAAATTTGCAAAAATTATGATTTTTCTCATTTTAAATGTATCTGCTTGTAAAACAGATAGTAATACCACACAAAATAGTTACTATTTTACATATTCCATATGTCTACTTTATATTTGCATTGTTTTTTTGAACATTATTTTATTTTTCTAGGACGTAACAAGGCTTAGAACTTTAGCAGCAATTTCTCACATTTTCAAGAAAATGTCAAAAGGCTATTTTTACAGGGGCCAGTTCAGTTCTGAAGTGGCTTTGAGGGCCTTATGTACTAGATAGACCCCATAAATTACCCCATATTAAAAACTGCACCCCTCAAAGTATTCAAAACCGCATTCAGAAAGTTTCTTAACCCTTTAGGCGCTTCACAGGAATTGAAGCAAAGTACAGGTGAAATTTACAAATTTTATTTTTTTTGCTGAAATTCATTTGTAATACATTTTTTCTGTAACACAGAAGCTTTTACCCGAGAAACGCAACTCAATATTTATTGCCCAGATTCTGCAGTTTTTAGAAATATCCCACATGTGGCCCTTGTGCGCTAATTTACTGAAACACCGGCCTCAGAAGGAAAGGAGCACCTAGTGGATTTTGGGGCCTCCTTTTTTTAGAATATATTTTAGGCACCATGTCAGGTTTGAAGAGGTCTTGTTGTGCCAAAACAGGGGAAATCCCACAAAAGTGAGACGGTTTTGGAAACTACACACCTCAAGGAATTTATCTAGGGGTATAGTTAGCATCTTGACCCCACAGGTCTTTTGCTATATTTATTGGAGTTTGTCTGTGAAAGTGAAAATCTACTTTTTTTCTGAAAAAATATTTAAAAAAAATAATATTTGCAAGGAATAAAGATTAAAAAGCACCCCAAAACTTGTAAAGCTACTTCTCCCGATTACGCCAATATCCCATATGTGCTACTAAACTGCTGTTTGGACCCACGGCAGAGCTCAGAAGGGAAGGAGCGCCATTTGGATTTTGAAGCGCAGATTTTGCTGGATTGTTTTTCAGTGCCATGTAGCGTTTGCAACGCCCTGGAGGGAGCAAAACAGTGGAATCCCCCCAAAACTGACCCCATTTTGAAGACTACACCCCTCAAGGAATTTTTCTAGGGGTATACTTAGCATTTTGACCCCACAGTTTTTTTGCTGAATTTAGTGGAATTAGGCCGTGAAAATGAAAATCTACTTTTTTCTGAAAAAACATAGAAATGTTAAATTTTTACAATGAATAAAGTAGAAAAATCAGCACAAAATTTGTAAAGCAATTTGTCCCGATTTCAGCAATACACCATATGTGGTAATAAACGGCTGTTTGGACCCACGGCAGGACTCAGAAGGGAAGGAACAATATTTGGCTTTTGGAGCTCAAATTTAGCTGGAATGGCTTTCGGGTGTCATGTCGCATATGCAAAGCCCCTGAGGTACCAAAACAGTGGAAACCTCCCAAAAGTCCCTTTAGGGGACTGGAACGAGCGATCATTAGGTCGCTGGTACAATACACTGCAATACTAATGTATTGCAGTATAATGTCATTTTACAGGCTCCTGTAACAGCGTGATCGCTGTTCCTGTCCGTTAGTCCCGGGTGTCAGCCGTAATACACAGCTGACACCTGCAGAATATGCTATTAAGTCGTGGTGCGCGAAGGCGTTAATGCGCAGCGGATGGTGCAAATTGAAAATTACAATTTTCCACTGATATGCCATTTTAATGCACAATACGTTGTGCCCAGTTTGTGCCACTGAAGACAAATACCTCATACAATGTTGAGCGGGTTCTCCCGGATATAAAATATCATATATGTGGACGTAAGCTGGTGCTAGGGCACGCTGTGGGGTTCAGAAGGGAGGGAACGCCATTTGGCTTTTGGAGCGCAGATTTTGCTTGGTAACTGTTCTGTTTGGGGTTTTGCTGGTATTTCAATTTATAATGTGGGGGCATATGTAACCTGTGCGGAGAACATTAGGACATAATAAGAGGGTATAATAATGGGGTACATAAATAATAATCCGCAGATATGTGGCCGGTGTCGCACTGATAAATGGTCGCCCGATCTCATCATCTTTTGGAACGCTCTGCACATTTTGCATCGCCATATTCTGAGAGCCAGAACGGTTTTATTTTTTTCTCCAATGGAGCTGTGTGAGGGCTTATTTGTTGCGGGACAATCTGTACTTTTCATTGGTACCATTTTAGGGTACATGTGATTTTTTTTAATCACTTTTTATTAGATTTTTTGGGCAAGCAAAGTGACAAAGAAACAAATTCTGACAACGTTTTTTGTAATTTTTTTTTTTAAGTGTTCACCGTGCGGTATAAATGACATTTTACTTTATTCTGCGGGTCGGTACAATTACGGCGATACCATATGTATATAGGTTATTTATGTTTTGTGGCGATTGCGCAATAAAATCACTTTTCTATAAAATTATTTCTTTTTTGTGTCACCATATTCTGAGAGCCATAATTTTTTATTTTTCCGTCAAAAAAGCGGTGTAAGGGCTTGTTTTTTGCGGGACGGGTTGTAGTTTTTATTGGTATTATTTTGGGGTACATGCGACTTTTTGATCACTTTTTATTCTATATTTTGGGAGGGTTGATGACCAAACAATAGTGATTCTGACATTGTTTTTAAATTATTTTTTTGCGCTGTTCACCGTGCGGGATTAATAATATTATAGTTTTATAGTTTGGGTCGTTACGAACGCGGTGATACCAAATATGTGTACTTTTTTTAACATTTTCATTTTTTTCCTATAATAAAAGACTTATTATAGGAAAAAAAACATTTTTTGTTTTTGTAACTTTTATAACTTGTCTTTACACTTTTATATAACATTTTTATTACTTTATTTTTTACTTTTTACTTGAAGACTGGCAGCGCTGATCGCTGCTATAATACATTACACTACCTAGGTAGTGTAACGTATTATAAACTGTCAGTGTGACGCTGAGAGTCACACTGACAGGAAGCTTATGAGGACCTGCCTCCGTCTGGTTCTCATAGGCTGCTGTGCATGGCAGACCCGGGGGCTGTTGTATGGCCCCCGGTTCTGCCTTATAACCGACTGCAGCACCCGCAATCGGTCCCCGGGAAAGTTTGTTGTAGCAACAAACTTTCCAGTTTGTTATAGCAACAAACTTTGCAGTTCGTTGCTACAACACACTTTCCCTGCGATCACATGACCGGGACCTGAACTAATCAGGTCCCGATCATATCTCCGGGATCAGAGGCAGGTGATAACAGCGCGATCCGGGTGTCAGCGCTACTCTGAGACACCCGGATCGTGCTTTTAACACCCACCGTGAATTCACGTCGGCACTGCACAGAGCCCAGCAAGTGCCAACGTGAATATACAGTGGGCGGTCAGGAAGCGGTTAATGACCGGCCATTTTTTACGTTTTTCCATCGCCTTATTCAAAGAGCTATAACCTTTTTATTTTTGCGTCGACATAGCTGTGTAAGATCTTGTTTTTTTGCGGGACAAGTTGTAATTTTTAATAGCAGGATTTTGGGGTACATATAATTTAGTGATTAACTTTTATTCACTTTTTTGGGGGGAATAGAAAAAAACAGCAATTTTGCCACTCTTTTTTGCGTCCTAAATTTACACCGTTTACCGTGTGGTATAAATAACACAATAAATTTATTCAGTGGGTTGTTGCGATTGCAATGATACAAAATTTGTATCGTTTTTGAATGTTTTACTACTTTTACACAGTGAAAACTTTGATTCAAAATTATTTGTATTTGTGTCTCCATATTTGAAGAGTCGTAACGTTTTTATCTTTTCGCGGATGCAATTGTAGGAGGGATTTTTTTTGTGGGACGACTTGTCGTTTTTATTGGTACCATTTTGGAGTAGATGCGACTATTTAATCACTTTTTATCACTTTTTTTTAAGGCTAGATTCAAAGAAAACAGCAATTTTTGCATGGTTTTTTTAGTTGATTTTTTACAACGTTCACCGTGCGGGTTAAATGATGTAATACGTTTATAGTTGGGGTCATTACGGACGCGGCGATACCAAATATGTTTAACTTTTTTTTACTTTATTTTGTTTGTTAATAATAAAGCAGTTTGTAAGGGGGAAAAGTGGGTTTTTAATTTTTTTTTTTTACTTTTTTTTACTTTTTATTAAACTTTTTTTTACTTTTTTACTAGTCCCACTAGGGGACTTTACTATGCGATTATCCGATCACATTTATAATACACTGGCATGATCTAGCAGGCATTCACTACAGGCAGACCTGGGGGCCTTTATTAGACCCCCAGCTGCCATCGGAGACACAGACACTCAGTGATCTTATTGCCAGGTGCCGGTGGGATGAGAGGGAGCTACCTCCCCCTCTCCAAAACCACTCAGATGCGGCGCACGCTATTGAGCGCAGCATCTGAGGGGTTAAACGAGTGAAATCGATACTAATATCGATCTCACCTGGTCGAGCAGGGATGCCCTCTGGCAGCTGAGAGCAGGGAGATTTAACGGCTCCCTGCTCTATTTATTTATTCCGATGCAGTGACGTAAAAAGGCTATTGCATCAGAATAAAGCCTGTTAGTGACCGACGTAAAAACACTATGGGGCGGTCACTAATGGGTTAAACCACTGACAGGTGAAGTCAATAACAAGGGAATGGATATATTAGGCAGCAAGTTATCAGTCAGTTCATGATGTGCTGGATGTAGTAAAAATGGGCATGTGTAAGGCCAAGTGACTTTGAGAAAGGCCAAATTGTGATGCTAGACAACTGGATCAGAGCATCTCCAAAACACCCGGTCTTGTGCGGTGTTCCCGGTATGGGGTGGTTAGTACCTACCAAAAGTGGTCCAAGGAAGGACAACCGGTGAAACAGGGTCATAGGCGCCCAAGCCTTTTTGATGCGTGTGGGAAATGAAGGCTAGACGTCTGGTCTGATCCCACAGCTGAGCTACTGTAGCATAAATTGCAGAAAAAAGCTAAAGCTGGCTATGAAAGAAAGGTGTGAGAACACACAGTCAACACAGCGTGTAGCCGCAGACTGGGCCAAGTGCCCATACTGAAAACTTTCCACCGCCCGAGCTGCTACAATGAGCATGCGAGCATCAGAGCTGGACCCCAATGGTAGAAGATGGATGGTCGGGTGTATGAGTCTCTCTTATCTGGGGAAAAGATGGCACCAGGATACACTATGGCAAGCTGGCGGAGGCAGTGTAATGCTCTGAGCAACGGTATTCTCTAAAGTCAGTGGCCTCTTTCAGCAGGACAATGCTCCTCACGACACTGCAAAAATTGTTCAGGAACGGTTTGAGGAATATGACAAAGAGTTCAAGGTGTTGACTTGGCCTCCAAATTCCCTAGATATCAATTTGATGGACAATCTGTGGGACGTGTTTCTAGAAACAAGTCCAATCCATGGGGAATCCACATCCCAATTTACAGGGCTTAAAGGATTTACTGCTGACGTCTTGGTGCCAAACACCACAGGACACTTTCAGAAGTCTATTGGAGTCCCTGTCTCAAAGAGTCAGAGCGGTTTTGGCGTCACGAGGGGGAGTTGAACAATGGGGGTTCGAATGTTATGGCTGAACAGTGTATTTAGAGAGCAAGAATGTACATATGCAGCAGACTATAATTTTTCATTTAGTTGTTTTAGTTATACATTGTAAAAATTGCATAAAAAAAATTATATTTAACATGACTGATAACACATGATGAATTGTCAAGCTCAACTCTGCTACATCTCTATAACTGCAGGTAGGGCTGCTAATTAGTGCTTGAGAGCTGTAATGACTGACATGTGTTCCAGTGTTGCCCAGTGCTCCCAAAAACATATCTAAATGAGAAGGAAGGACACAACAAAAGGAAATAATATTTAATGTTTTGTTTTTATTTTTAGTATGTAATACTCTTCTCTGAAATATCAAACACCTGCATTAGGCTCTATTCACATCTGTGTTTGGATCCTGTTCTGACATTCCGTCTGAGTTTTCCATCAGAACGGGACCCTGAGCAGACATAAACTGACACCGACGGAAACCAGAGGTTTTCGTTTCCATCGCCATTGCTTTCAATGGTGACGGAGCCGGTGCCCAAGGTTTCCATTTCTCTCTTTTGTGCACTGGACCTTTCGTTTTGCCGGAAGCAATAGCATAGGTTTCCATCGGTGTCAGTTTGTGACGGAAACCTCTGATGGAAAATCAGAATGGGACCCCAACGCAGATGTGAACAGAGCCTTATTCTGTGCGGAATCCAAGGCTAATGATTGAAATAAAATATTGAAATCATTAGCGCATAAAGGTTCTCGCTCAGCTGATATACTGCCATATTTACTGACATCCTTAACATATTGTGCCGTAAACCTAAATTAAAGTCAACAACTTTCAAAGCTTTTTAGGAGTTGTATATTATAAATAGATAGAAAAAAAGCTTATTATAACTTGTGACAGTAGAATATGGTGAGCGCCTGAGGCATTTTATACTGAGCCCGGGGACCTCTCTGTCACCTGAGTGAATAGCAGTATTTTTTGTTATAATATTCGACAATAAATACAAAAGAATTTTCTGTCTCCACAAAGTTGTATGAAAAGTTGCTAATCATTTGCCTGCAGCGAGATTTGCCCTGTAGCAGGACAAGGGGAAATCAACCATATGAATGAAAAATGCAGAAGATAAAAATATGTATGATCATGGTTAAGCGAGTTATATATGCTGGCAAATTTTGAAAAGAACTCTTTAATGACCATGGTTTTGCAGGCACATTAAAGTTCCATTGCGGTGAATGGCAGATTTCCAATGCCATAATTAAACATTTGTATTAAATCACATTGTCCGGTCCAGTAGGAAGTCTCTCTGAGCGATCCTGGCTCCAGCCAAAGGCCGCAGGCAGTGTCGGGTTGCTGGGGTAACCGATGCTTCTGCATGATGTTGGTCCTGGCTGGCTATTTAAAGGGGTTGTCTGAGACTTTAAGAAATTTATCTGGCAGCAGGAATTATTTTAAAATAAAAAAAGAAACAATACTCACCTATTAAATCCTCTGCCGATCCAGCACAGATGCTCCTTTCGTCTCTGTCCCTCTTTGTTTATTTTAATGCAGCAATGATTTACCATACATCTACGTGACCGCTGCCGCTAACCACTGGTGTCAGTAAGGATGTGTTGTACATGCCAGCATCATTGCTGAAGCCAGTGACGTGCTGCAGTGGTATCATAGATGTATGGCAGATCACTGCAGGAAAATAAACAAATACCGAAGGGTACAACTACAGCATCGGTGCTGGAGCAGCGGGGATTTAACAGTTGAGTATTGCTTCTTCTTTTATTTTATAACATATCCTGCAGTCAGATTATTTTCTTAAAGTTTCGGACAATCTCGAGGGGACTAAAGCCTTCACTTCTCGCCCGCAGATCAAGGTACTTCCTTTGTTTGGCTATTATTCGTATCGCTATTTGACTATGTTCCTGATTTTGTCCAATTCTCAGATTCCTTAGATTACGCCTGACCTTGATCTGGATTATGCTTTTCACTCGCCCTTTGCACTTGACGCTTGGTTCCTGTGGTTCTATTAGGCTGGGTTCACACGACCTATTTTCAGGCGTAAACAAGGAGTATTATGCCTCGATTTACGCCTGAAGATACGGCTCCAATACGTCGGCAAATATCTGCCCATTCATTTGAATGGGTTTGCCTACGTACTGTGCCGACGACCTGTAATTTACGCGTCGTCATTTGACAGCTGTCAAGCGACGACGCATAAAATGACTGCCTCGTCAAAGAAGTGCAGGACACTTCTTTGGACGTTTTTGGAGCCGTTTTCTCATAGACTCCAATGAAAACAGCTCCAAAAACGCCGCGAAAACGCAGCGAAAAACGCGAGTTGCTCAAAAAATGTCTGAAAATCACGGGCTGTTTTCCCTTGAAAACAGCTCCGTATTTTCAGACATAATTGCAGTTATCGTGTGCACATACCCTTACTGGTATCAACTCCTGGCCTGACTACAGTTTTGTCTTATCCGACGGCCGCTGGCCACAGCCCGCATTTTCGGCTTGTTTTCCCATACAAAGAATGGGAGCCCGGCCCGTAAAATACGAAAAATAGGACATGCTCCATAATTCCCAGCACAGTTCTACGGCACGGACACCTATCCGTAGCGATACGGAAAGGTGTCCGCGGCCAATAGAACTAAATGGGTCCGTTAATGCGGACCATATTATGGTCCGCAATTCCGGAGATTTTTTATGGTCTTGTGCATGGGGCCTTAGTCAGGATTGGGGAAAAGGGGGACTGTTGAATGAGTTTTACGTAGCAGCTGGAACAGTACCTGAGATGTAATCTGCGTGGCTATATAATCTAGAGCACTCCCTATAACAGCAGTTTGACTGTGTAATCTGAAGCGCCTCCTTTGAAAGCAGTCTGGCTGTGTAGTCTTGACCTCCCCTTAATTGCAGTAGTCTGGTTGTGTAGTTTGGAACATCCACTATTGTCAGGTCCGTATTTCACACCGAATAACCACCTCTGTAAATTGAAAGCTGAAGGCATGCCTGGAGAGAAGTACACCACACAAATGTCTGAGGTACAGCATCAATGTCAGCCAGGAGGAACTGAACTTTATTCAGAACAAAGAAACACACACAGAGAAGACACATGCCCCTCCCTATAGATGTGTGACTTGCTTAAATTCTATTCGCTCCCCAGCTGTAACTTTTCCTATACATTCTTCTGCACACTCCTCTTTGCATTCCAGGGGGCGGTGTCTTCCATAGGTGTGTCCGACATGAACAAAGAACTTGTTATATATATCAGTATATTACACAAAGAACTGAAATGTATATACATATATGTGAGGATAATATTTTTCAGACAATATACATAGTAATGATCCCTGACAGTCCCCCCTAAAAATATTATTACTCTATCCCCGAGTCTTGCCTAGCAACCTACCACTGACCACTCGAACCAGGCGGGTAGGGGTTTGGGATTTCTTCACCAGCTTGAGACGAGCTACTCCTGATGAGTAACCCCCCTTTGTACCTGGACTTCCAAGGTGTCGGAGTGGTCCTAACTTTCCCTATTCTCCTCTGGATACAGGATGGTTGTCTTGATATAATCTACAAACCACTGCTGGTTGTAATATATATATATATTAATCCGGTCTACATTTTTATTAACAGTAATAATTGTCGCACTGTCACTTACTGTCCTAATGGGACTTTACCCCTGCAGATATGACAGGTCATGGGCAGCACAGTGACCTTCACCTCACACCTTCACATAAAACTCCTCAGATTGTAATTTGCAGTACCGTGGCATATTTACACACATTATAATTATAAACCTCAGACATTATAAACAATAGGGCCTCAGCTAATAACATAATGCTATCACCAATCTCATGCTATCACCCTCAGGTCTCGGGTCCCATCAGTTCATTGCCAGTCCTGTACACCATCGTCTTCTTCTTCTCCTGTCTTCTGCTCTTCACTGACTGTCACCCTCAGGGTAACCCACACAATTGTGGAGTCAGACTACGTTGGTGTCCAGTGGGGGAGTTATTATTACCCCCTCCTGGTCACTTACTTATCAAAACACTTGATCCTGCTGACGGATTCACTCAGGTCTTTGGTCTTTACTTTGCTGATGTCATCAGGACTTGGTTTGGTCCTTCTCATCTGTCCGACACCGTCTCCTTTAGTTTACGTCATCAGGCTGTACATAGCACCTCATGTTGTGAGCCTGGGGTGAGATCCCACGTAGGCGGATTAGTGGAGTTGTATTGTGACTATCAAACCCTCCGCATCTGTACTCTTCCTCTGGCAAGTTACTTGTCTGGGCGGCCGCTTAGAATTGTGACACTGCTGTCAGTTCATGATAAACGCGTTGTAGTGGCTCAGGCTGCGCCTGCCGCATCTCAGTGATGGAGTTCATCGTGTTAAAAGTCTTTTAGTTCATATTTACTGGCACTTGCTGGGGACCCCCAACTCTTGTCAATTGTTCAAATAAATACTAATCTGGTGATAACATCATCCTCATACATTATAAACGTTGTTCTAAGTACATACAATAATGTCAGGCCCTTAAATGACATCAAACACCTTTATATAAGGAAAAACTTCTCTGTTACAATGGACAGGGCACCTAGAAGATGTGTGATTACTGGGTACATTGTATTTGCACTTGGTGATACTCTTTCAGCAGGATTTGTACCTTGATCTTAGCTGATCGCCTAGAACATCTCCACCTCACAGAAACATACACAGATTCCACATGTTTATCTGACAAGCGTCTTAAACCTATTTTTCTTACTCTAATCTGGTTCGTTCTACCTGGGAAGGCCTCTCAAGGTCGGTTCTCTTCGTGGGAGGCGGGTATGATAAGGTTGGCACCGGTCTGCCAGGACTGTTCTGTAGGCAAATCAAACAGCTCTAACAGAATTTAGCAGCGACAGCTGTAAAACCTGGGACATACCAATTAGATCTTACCAAATCGATCCTTGCAGTCTTGGGGCATATGTGAGGTCATACACCATCAATGCAAAAGCCATCAAGAGTGCCTTGGGTGGTACCGGTTTACCTTCCTTTATCCATCCACATTCTGTCAGAATCTGGTTCTCACACCTTCCGCTCCCAGTTGGACTCTTCCTGTGGAGAACAAGCTTTTTCATTGTATAAACATTAATTGATCTTAATCAAATAATTAATTTGAAGAAAAACATTAACAAATAGCATCTTTACATCAAACGTTCACACTGGTCAGTAACTAAAACTTACAAATTGATTCTTCTTCTTTATATACATATCTATACATACACATATACACTGCACAGAATTCTCTGCTCTAAAATTTCCCTTTCACAACAAAAATAAAAATAAACAAATAAAAATGTTTTCTAATGGGAATATTCCACTTCTGTACCTTTTATCTGACGCATGACTCTAATAGTCCAATGCTAAGGCTGGTCCAGAACTTTACATAAAACTTAACCTCAATATTTAATATTCCCACTAAACTTTTTAAATACAGTTATTAAACAAACTAACTTTGGGACAATGTCTAGAGAACTGCTGACATCTTATCATTGTACAAACACCAGTTCAATACTTGGGATAACATTGTTCCCCTGTCACTTACACACAACGTCTGTAGTGGGGAAAATACAGGCCGGGCTTCAGGCCCCCCGAGAACAGGTCTACACACATGAGCACTTTGTCATACACTTCTACCTCGGGTAGTTGTATGTTCTGCAGTCGCTGGGACGGGTAATCTGGCCAGGCTGCACTTTTCACAGGTACCTTTGCTGTTTTACCTATGTCATGCCGTGCGCACATCATGCCGGCTGCTACAAACCTAGTGGTGGCATTATTGTATCCAGGGACAAGCCAATTTACTGACACCTGGCCGCACATACTCTTGTTGTCAGGTCTGTCTTCTCTCGCTCTCTCAATTGGCTTACCCGATGATCCAATAAAGTTCCTACTACCAATGGGCCCATAATTGTGGGCGATGCCAAAAGCGTACCTAGAGTCAGTGTAAATGTCGGCCGTCTTACCTTCTGCCAGGTTACAAGCCTCAGCGAGCCCCTCCAGCTCCGCTCCTTGAGATGAACAAGAAGGTGAGAGTGGTTTCTGGATGATTTACCTGGTGCCTCGTATCCCGGCTTGTACATACTGTATAATAAAATATCTCTTTATTACAAATTTACATTAAAAACCCATGTCACATATAGATAGAACATCTCAAAGGGGTGGCGTCTTCATTCTCTAAAATAAAACCAAATGTTATACACTTCTCCACACTCATCTGATAATCACGAGCACTTTGAGAATCTCACTTTTATCAGGTTCTGCAAATACTTGATTAATACAAAAACAAATAAAAAGAAAACATTCCTAAAAACTTTACATCAAATTAACAATGTCCAGACAATTTTTGTTTTGCCTTCTCCCACATCTAAATCCATAAAGACTCGTGTGAGTGACGTCACCTCTGCCTCCTGTGTAAATTTCCTGGAGGGGGATGGTATCTTACACAACCATCTACACAAACCTCAAAATGTAGGTTACTCTCATACACATTTAATCTGGATTACTCATTGGGGTCTCTTACACATTTTTAGATCTTCTGAAACCAAATTAATTAACTCAAAACAAACCAAAATTGTACCTGATCAAACCAAAATTGTACCTGATCAGTTCCTTCACCCTTCCCCCCTTTGTGGACTCTGCGAAAGTAATGTAGCAGAGTTCAAAACTACATCTCAACATAACACTAATTTAACCCCCTGTAATGTACAACAGCCTGAAACAAAAATGACTTTTTCCTGACGAAAATACATTTGATCTTTACAATGACATAACTCATGTGTGAAATCAAAAACAAAACAATTGTAGTTAGTTATTCAATAAAACAGAAAATATTATATCTGATAACATTAATTACTGCAAACCAATAAACTGTATATAAAAATTGGGAACGGTGGGGGGCACATACATTTTCAAAACCCCGTGTCTCACAGTATCTGTAGTTGAATACATCTGAATTAACATCAAAACACATGAAATCTGATCACATCAGAATACATAAATATCGTAACTTTTATCAACAACAGCGCATGCGCAAAAGAGAAGAAATTTATTTAGGTTTGTAGACATTACTGATATATATATATATATATATATATATATATATATATATATATATCTAAATGCAGTGCATATTGAAATCCTTTGTCTCATCAGCCCTGCAGACTGCACCCAGTCAGCCCCCCTCCTCCTCCTCCCAAACACAGCACACTTTAGAGGGGAGGGAGGGGGGTCACAAACTCACAGCTTCTCACAACTTCTTCTCTCACAATCTTAACACTTTCAATGCCGGCAAAACAACATACGTATCTGCAATCATTCATCACACCATTGTATAGGAATTATCTACGCTCAAAACATCAAACATATAATTTGTAACCGTACAATCTGACGGCCACCATCTCTATATTATGATGACGTGTTGTTTCATCAGTGAACTAGACTGGAACTTCTGTAAATACAAAAAAAAACACTACAAATGACAAAATTAACAAGGTGATTATTTCATACTGATTTGGTTGGGCCGGGCGTGGCCACATCAGGGGTGGGTGGTGGGGGCAGCCTCTCCCATTGGAAACACAGTGCGCAGCTGTGAAGGGGGGGTGGTTTCCCACCCACAATGAGGACACACTCAACATGAGGTACGGACGCCATTACCGGGCGTCGGCTGGTCCTGTTTTCTAATACATACAACATACAATATCTTTCTTATTCCTAACTTCCATTCACTTCACCAAATCATGAATAGGATCGGGTGATCCTGATGATTTGAATATGGACCGTAAACCATCAATTCTAACAGTCTATATTATACACGTAATTTATATAACAATTTTCGATCTGCAACTCTTGGTCTGGCAGGAAATAATATAATTTCACAGTCTGCAACGCTAAGTCTAGCCGAAATAGTATCATCTCTAGTCTGCAATGTAATTTATTACGTCTCGCTAGGATATAAAAATCTTTAATTAGACTCTCAAAAATATTTAATTAGACTCTCTGGCCTCGCTGGAAATATTCAAATTCCACAGTCTGCAGCTCTCTGGTCGGTTATATAATCTTTTATTTAGACTCTAATTACCCAGAGGATGGTTAGTCGGGCGCGACTAAGGTCTCACAGGTTTTCAACCTCACAGCGGAAAATATCACCTCTGTCGCCTGAGATAATCCAGGAAATCAACAAAAGGGTTCTACAGATTGCCACAAGATTGCCCACTAACACAGATAAGACGAAGATTTATAAAATCAATTCGCTTACCGTGTTATTGCGGAGGTGATCAAATTCCTTCAGTGGGCAACTTTGAGTCCTCTGTTTCACCCTGTGATTGTCGACTGTCCGGATTTTGATTTTTCCTCGAGTGAGGTCCGGGTTTCGGCACCAAATGTCAGGTCCGTATTTCACACCGAATAACCACCTCTGTAAATTGAAAGCTGAAGGCATGCCTGGAGAGAAGTACACCACACAAATGTCTGAAGTACAGCTTCAATGTCAGCCAGGAGGAACTGAACTTTATTCAGAACAAAGAAACACACACAGAGAAGACACATGCCCCTCCCTATAGATGTGTGACTTGCTTAAATTCTATTCGCTCCCCAGCTGTAACTTTTCCTATACATTCTTCTGCACACTCCTCTTTGCATTCCAGGGGGCGGTGTCTTCCATAGGTGTGTCCGACATGAACAAAGAACTTGTTATATATATCAGTATATTACACAAAGAACTGAAATGTATATACATATATGTGAGGATAATATTTTTCAGACAATATACATAGTAATGATCCCTGACACTATTACCGCAATCTGACTGTGTAGTTTGTATCACTTCTATAACAGCAGTCCGGTTGGGTAGTCTGCAGTGCCTTCTATAACAGCAGTCTTCTTGTATAGTCTGAAATGATCCCTATAACATCAATCTGGCTGTGTACTCTGAAGCATCCACGGAAATAGGCAGGCTGGCTGTATAATCTGGAGTACCATTATAAAAGCAGTTAGCTATGTAGTCAGGAGATTTCTCTATAACAATTGTCTGACTATGTAGTCTGGCCCTCCCCCTATAACAGCAATCTGGCTGTGTAGTCTAGAGCACCTCCCTATGGTAGTAGTCGGGCTATGTTGTGTGCAGCTACCTTGTGAGTAGGACTAGGTCAAGATAGATTTTATAAACAGCAAATGTTATCATTCACTGGAAGCAAGCATTTTGATACACAATATTAAAAATTGCAAATAAATTCTTTATAAAACAGGTAAGACTCCCCTTCAATCTCAAGGTGTTCTCCTTCACATTTCTTCAGTATTTTTGAATATTTAATCTACTACTATTTTATTCTTACAGATCCTTTTACCAACTATCAGACTATGCAAATGTAGCTGGGTCTATGAAATTACACATTTTACTCAATTTCCTTGTCCCTGCTGTAGAATTACAGGTGATATGTTGAGTGGTTCGCTACAATGACAGTGGTAATAGATCTGTGCTGAGGTGTGCTACAACAGAAACAGGCATAATAATGTATTGATTTACGTACTACTAACAGTTCCATGGTATTACATAAGATTTTGCTTGTTGATAAAACCACATGTATCTGCTGCCTATGGAGATTGGTAAGAGGCATCCTCTGCAGTCGCCCAGCCAAACATCTGTTACACTGAACATAGGTCCCCGTAGAGCCTTATAAATGTCTCAGTTGGTGACTTAAACAAGAAATAAAGAATTTTCCACATAGTACCGTGCTTTAGAGATGACCAAAAAAAAATCACGCTGCTCTGGAGGAAAATTTGCAGAAATTCTTAAAGGGTAATTTTACTTCAATGTATTTTATGGCATATATTGGGCATATCTCAAAAGATAACATTGTTGGTGTTTAAGACAGGGCCAGATCAAGTTGCATGGAGGCTCTTGGGCAAAACATTGTGCGGAGGCCCACTTCGTCCTTGTGAAAAAGGAAAAACAGCTGAAGAAAACTAGGCTTAAAATGATCGAACTATATAATGCCAAAATAATAATGCAATACGATCAGCGTCGAACTGTGTTTCCTTGGGCCCAATAGAGGAGAGGATTCTGAGTGCCCACCCACCATCTATGTAGAACATGTACTGTAAATGTCCAATATTAACCCCTTAAGGACCCAGCCAGATTTTTTAAATCTGGTATGTCTGACTTTGTCGAAGTATAACTCTGTAATCTTTTTGCATATCCAAGTAATTCTTACATTGTTTTTTCGTCACATGTTGGACTTTATTTAGGTGGTAAAAATAGATTGATACGATTTGCGTAAACTAATAAAAAAATATAAAAATTGATGTTTTGTAAAAATTTGAATTGTTCCCTATTTTGAACTGCAATATGTCGTATATGTACATACATACTGTACAATTTTTTTTTAAATATATATGTTTCCATCTCTTTAGAGAACTTTTGAAAAAAAATACATTTTTGAGCAATTTAGGAGACTTACAAATGTATTAATGATTTTATAAATTTTGAAGCACATTTGGTTTTCCTGTGCCAAGCCAAGTTTTCACAGGCCCATTTTGAAAACTACACCCTTTAAGGCATTTAATAAGGGGTGTTGTAAGTATTTTCGCCCCACAATTTTTCTGTAAAAAATAATGCAAAGCTTAAATATGTCATTTTAAAGACAGATTTTTTGTAAAAAGCAAACATGAAAATGAAGAAACACCCTCCAAAATCTATTGCCCTTTTTCTCCTGTGTTCAAAAATACCCCCAATATGGCCCGAATGTGCTGCCTGGACACAAAACAGGGTCCAAAAGGAAGGGAGGACCCGGTGGCTTTCAGGACATATATTTTGCTTCAAAGTGTTTTAGGCCCCACTGCACATTTGGAGAGTCATTGAGCTACCAGAATAATAGAAACTCCCCATAAATGACCCCATTTAGAAAACTAGACCCCCTATCAAATTTTTCTAAGGGTGTAGTAAGTATTTAGACCCCATCATTTTTCTGCAAATTTAATGCAAAACAAGTGAGAAAAATAAACATTTACATTTTTTTCACAAATATGTCACAATTATTTTTTACAAAGCAATGGAGACTAAGGAAATGGACCCCACGTTTTATTTTGCTATTTCTTCTATGCTTAGAAATTTCCCAATTGTGGCTCTAATCTGCTCACTTGAAATATGTCTGGGCCTAGAATGGATGACGCACCCATTGGCTTTCAGGGTACAAATTAATGAATGCCAGGGCCCCATTTAATGCATGCAAAGGTCATTGAGCTGTAGGAATCACAGAAAGCTCCAAGAAGTGATCCCATTTTGAAAATTATACCCCTTAAGATATTTAACTTGGGTTGTAGTGCACAAGTTGATGGCAAAGTTTCTTTGGCAAGAAGTAATGGAAATTATTGTGTTTGTGACTAACTAACAAAGCAGTTATCCGGCTATTGTATCAGTCCGTAGCAAATATTAACGTTCTGATAGAAAAGTTTGGACAGATCAAGCATGTTTACAGGATGCAATAAGACTCACAGGGCTATATAGTTATTTTTTTTTTTTAAGGCATTGGCCGTACAACATCTCTTTAGCCCCATCAATCCCTATATGAGAGATGAATGTTGCCAAGTGTTCGTGGCGCAACGTAACAGGTTTCTGCCTGGGAAGGTAGGAACCGAAATGTGCGCAAAACAACCAATCACCAGCAAAATAAAACCCATAGTATATTGATAAGTAACAGGTTGCTTATTAGAAATTCACAAAATAAAAGAAAAATATCATGCCACAATTCTAGCTTGTTCCAAGTGCCATTTTATGCTTGCTAACGCTTTGAGGTGTTATGCCAAAGAATAATAATTCTAAAAATTAAAAAAAAAAACTCAGATATTCATCAAGGGGCATAATGTGAATTTTAATTTTAGAGTGGCCAATATGATAATGGAAAATGGGGTGAAAGGGATCACAATATTGAATAATAGAAATGTCTGAAGGGACAAAACAGGAGTGTAAATAAAATGTGCAAAAAAAAATTAGGAATCTAATGAGAAATTATATATTCGGAAACAGTCATGCATGCACAGCCCTGGTTTGTCTGGGCAGGACTCACATTGGTAGCCTATGTCCCTCCTAATTCCATTTTTGAAGCACACTTTGCACCTCTTGGGGAGATATATTTTTAGCCTGTTGGGGGCACTCGGGAAATGCTGTCCAGGGTTTCCTAAAATAAAGTTTTTTATGACTTTTTCCTGGTAGGTCAGGTCCGTTTTTGCCTGCCTTCCGAAAAATGATAAAATAATTATAAAGTGCCATTTGCACCAGATGGATTGCCAATTGTTTGTACCAGGCCCTTGACTTCCTTACTGCGCTATAAAGCTGCACCATTTGGTCGGCAAGGTCCACCCCTCCCATGTTATTATTATATTGCTGTATGCATAGGGGTTTAGAACATCTCTCCCGCGCACAGGAACAGGGCTGCTTTCATCTGCATGGATTGATGCTAACATAAATACATCTTTTTGTCCCGGTATTTAACCACCATTATGTTTTCCTTACAAAGGGTTTTCTTTTCACCATCTTTTAAGTTTAAATTTACCAGGGTCTTTGGAAGGCCTTTTTGGGTCCGGCTAATTGTGCCATAGGCTGAAGTTTTTCTGGCCAACAGACATTGGAACAAGTATAAAAATGATCTATATACAAGAGATGACCCTTGTCCAACAGCGGGTGAATTAGGTCCCAAACAATTCGGCCACTTACATTAAGCATGGGTGGGTTGATCAAGGTGTCCTTTCCCTCGTATACCCTAAAATAATGGGTAAAACCAGTTCTGCTCTCACAAATTTTATATATCTTCATGCCATATATGGGTGGCCTCTTGGTGGGTATATATTGATGGAATTTTAGCCTCCCTTTGAATAAAACCAGGGATTAATTTAGTTTTTTTGCACTTCTAGTAAATAAAACCACTTTTTATGGTAAAAAAGTGGTTTTATTCACATTTTTACTGTAATCTTTTATTTAATTTCTAATAGACTTTATTTAACTGTTTTATTTATTTTTTTATTAGTCCCACTAGGGTACTTTACCATGCGATCTTCTGGTCACTTATATAATGCTTTGGTATACTTAGTAAACCAAAACATTATTGCCTGTCAGTGTAAAAATGCCTCTGGCACAACCTAATAGCCATACAGCCATTTGTTAGGCCCCCGGCTGCCATGGCAACTAATCGGCGGACGGCAATTGCATTCGCGGGCCACCGTTCGATAACAGAGGGATCTCCCTGTCAAACAACTTAAATGTGGCGGTCGCTATTGATCGCTGCATTTAAGGTGATAAACGTCAGAGATTGGAAGTTTCTCCAATCCTAGGCATTGCAGCGGGAGTACGGCTGTTCTGTGCCCGCACTATCTGCTTCACGTACATGCACAGTGGAATGCGCTAATGGCTGCGTTCTGTGCCGTGCATGTATGTGATTATGCTCCAACGGTGCACCAGTAAAAACATCCCCAGCCTATCTCTGCACACCCTGGTCCTTATAAGTGACCCTGCCCCTTTACCCAGTGCCTGAGCAAAGTTGGACAAACCCAGTGGTATTCTGCTAAGGTTCTGCATCCTGTATCCTGAGTCCGTTACTTGTTGGTATCCTGTATTCTGAGTCTGTTACCCGTTGGTATCCTGTATCCTGAGTTTGTTACCTATTGGTATCCTGTATCCTAAGACTGTTACCTGTTGGTATCCCTTGCCCTCTGGGTGCTTTCAGTAAGCCGGCACCAGCCTGCTTCCAGTATTTCAGCTCCTGTCTACTACCACAAAGGCGCAAAGGTACCATCTGCCTGTCTCTGCCTAGCTTCTGTTTAGCCAGCAGCTACTCCGCCGGGACCACCACAAGAGGTAGCGACCTGGAAGTCTCCCTGCAACGAAGACCAGATCCCTGTAGCGGGGTAAAAGGGTGAGGACCGGGGAGGCTGCTTAGACAACACCCTTGGAGGTAGCCCTACACCAATCCAGGGGAGTAGCCCAGTGGGTACACCAACCTGCTGGTCGTTACAATAAGTTGCATCTAGAAACTCTTTGACTTCAGCTGCACATGGACAAAAAGATCGGGCAACATAGTAGCTCAGTGGTTAGCTGAACCAGGGGAAATATTTGCATAGAGTTTGTATGTTCTCTGCAATATCTGCATTGAGTTTGTATGTTCCCCCTGTGTTTGCATGGATTTGCTTGTATGGGCAATCTAATACTGCTAGACTTCTGCTTCTTTATCAAAATTATCCTTTACTTTAAAAATGAAGGATAATACCAGGAGAATTTGTGGAATAGAATAGACAAGAGGGAAGAGCTGTAGTTATTGGTTTGACATCTCTACCAAGCGGCCTGGAAGGATTTTGGGAGAAAGAAAAGACTCTTCCATATAGAGAATTCTTAACATAGACGTGTTCTCCTGGGATCTGACTGTGAGCTTCAGATAAGTCTATAATAATTTCAATGAGAAAGAATTAAATGAAATATTCATTTTAATATTTTATGCTCTGCCCTATCATCTCATGATGTTAGTGATTCTACTTCTTATTTTCTTTGGAATCGTATGTAACCAGAGACATCAAGTACATGCACACAGGGGAAAAAGCATAATACTAATTGTAATGCTACTTCTACTAGTAATAATAATTATATAAAAATAATAATCTGTCTTAAAGATGTACACAGTTTGAAGTCCACAAATTTGTTTTAGAATTTAGTAATATGTGGAATGTTTACACTGATTTTCTGAAATCTAACTACCAGTGATCAATCTGCTCACATCAGCTGTCTGAGTTTATATTACCTTAAATAACCAGAATCATGAATCAGTGGTGCTTTAAAAGTGGCATTTGAAAGTTACCCATGAGGAGTTCTAAATGTAGCTACTCCCAGTAGCGGACACAGACAGCTTGTGGCCCCTTTGCATGAACAGTACATAGGCCCCTTGTTTTCCAATATCTTATCATAGATCACCACCTTATGTTGCTCTAACAATGCATCAGTAGTTGTTAGTCATAAAATGTATTACCTCAGGCATTTACATGCAATCTAATACACAGAAAGAAGATGATTTAAGGTGACAGTGGGCCCCTTACCTACTGGGCCCCTGTGCCGCTGCACATGTTGCACCAATGGTATCTCCGCCCCTGGCTACTCCTTCAGTGATTATTTGTTATTTCCAAGGATGCTGACACTTTGTCTATTTGCACGTAAATGGGCATCAATGTAATACATAGTCACACAAAGTCTGTTAGAGCAATATGCACTCTTTCCCTTTAAATGGGAAACCTTCCTTTGTCATCCAAATGCCCTAGTAGAGTCCTGTTTGTCAGAGCCCCTCCTCTCCGTGATGCGGCAGAAGTGTAATTTTCTATCTTTATGGGCAGTCTAGCTATATCATCTAAGGAAAGCCAGAAAGAATCTACAGTACCTCTTTTTCCCTTGAATTCAGTGAGAAAAAAATTCTACAAAAACACCCCAAATCTGCAAGGTGTGGGACAATCAGTGTTTCCCAAATGTTTGGTGATGAGCATGCTCGATGCCTTGAGACATATATCTTAATCTTACCACGGGGTAGCGCATATGTGGTTTTCAGTAGGAAATAGTTCTAGGAATCTGTTTTTTTAAATGTTTTTTTAAGTCCTTACAAGAAAACCTCCCCAGTAATTACAGCACAGAAATGCATTCTCTTAAAGTTATAAATAATGTTACATAAATCAACAGTGCAAGCCAATCTAAGAAACTTTGTAATATATCCGATTAGAGAAAAATGCCTTTCTTCATTTATCAAATCCCCTCATTTTCTTAACTGTTTACTCACTGAGAATTCACTCATATAAGGGGGGATTCACACGAGCGTGTATTCGGTCCGTGCGGGCCGCGTAGTTTTCACGCGGCACGCATGGACCAATACAAGTCTATGGGGCAGTACAGACAGTCCGTGCTTTTTGCGCAGCGTTTGTCTGCTGCGCAAAAAGCGCGACAGGTTCAATAACTCTGCGTATTTCGCGCATCACGCACCCATTGAAGCACTTCCCTGCGAACCGACTGAAACAGCGCACCATCTGTCAAAAGGATGAATGTAAACAGAAAAGCACCACGTGCTTTTCTGTTTCCGAACATCCAAACGGAGTGTCTTTGCGATGAGCGAAGCCGGACAAGCGAACCGAACTTCACCGGGTTTGGCCGAACTCGTTTTGGCCGAACCCGGCAAAAAAATTATCGGTACGCGACGTCAGGAGATAGTCACTGGTGCTGAAAGAGTTAAAGTGTTTCAGCACCATGGACAGTGACTACCGATCCCAATAAACATGAACCTGTAAAAAAAAACGAAGTTCTGACTTACCGATAACTCCCGGCGTCTTCCTCCAGTCTGACCTCCCGGGATGACAATACAGTCCAAGTGACAGCTCCAGCCAATCACAGGCCAAGCACAGGCTGCAGCGGTCACATGGACTGGCGCGTCATCCAGGGAGGTGGGGCCTGATGTCGAGAGGCGCGTCACCAAGGACGCGTCACCAAGGACGCGTCACCAAGGCAACGGCCGGGAAGTTCTCGGTAAGTACGAACTTTTTCTTTTTTTTTCAACAGGTTTTTCGATATTGTGTTCGGCATTCACTGTCGAGGGTGCTGAAAGAGTTAGCTCTTTCAGCACCTTGGACAGTGACGGGCGTCGACTAGCCTCATCTCTATGATGGCGGCTGCGCGAAAATCACGCAGCCGCACATCATACACGGATGACACACGCAGCTGTCAAATGGTTTTTGTGCGCGCAAAACGCTGCGTTGTTTGCGCGCGCAAAAACGCAACGTTCATCTGTATCTGCCCTAATACATATTCAGTGCGGCAGAGGGGATATGCTTTTAAAGCTCCACTGAGATATCAGGTTACAGCCGTCAATAGAAATCTATGGAGAGTGGAGGGGGAGCAAGAGCAGAGTGAGCAAGCGAGAGAGACACACAGGCACACACACACACACACACACACACACACACACACACACACACACACACACACACACGCACAGGCACACAGGGATGCTGCAGCTCCCTAGTCTCCTCTCTGCTCTAAAGATTCCATGAGTGAATTCTGAGTGAGTGAACAGTTAAGAAGACAGGGGAAGTGTCACGGTTTGTGGGTATGTAGCGGGGAGTCAGCTGGTCAAACAACAGAGCACCCCAGTAATACAAAGTCCCGCACTAGGCTACCTGGATATTACAGACAGTGGCCACAGCTCTGGCACGGATGGAGGTGGGTGCAGCAGGTTGCGCCAGACGTGGCGGATCAGACTGGACATGAAAGATGACACTGGACATGGCAGATGACACAGGACGTGGCGGATGACACTGGACGTGGCAAACGACAGCAGGTGCAGTAGACACGATTCCAACACTAGTAGGCACAAGAACAAGAACACAGCACGGGATACATGAACCTGTAACAGGGCACGGGTAACAGCTGGAATGGGAAAGCACTAAGGGACCATTTGCAAGACAGACTTGGGAAACACTAACAACACTCAGGCAAGGATCAGAAGGGCAGGGACCTTCTTATAGTCCAGGAAATCATGTGAGTTGATGATGATGATGATTGTTTTCATGTGTGCGCGCACACTCTACGGGACACAGCGAACGGGAGCAGAAGTGAGTGCTGGCATCTCCTAGGAAAGAGATGGGGGCCAGCACTCACAGATCCATGGCTGCGGCCGTCGGGAGGTGGGTAAACCCGACGGCCCGCGGCCATGGACGCTACAGGAAGGAGCCTAATAAGTAGAGACATTTTCAATATATCACATCTTATCTTCGCTAGTACTTATTATTTATGGAAAATTGTTTTATCATTGGTGGTACGCTTTGAACAATTTAGCACAAAGTACAGCTGTACCCACAAAACAGTGACCATAGCAGTGTCCACCCTGTCTTTCAAATCATACAGAAATATACACTAATACTCCTTCCAGTAGTCACAGCAGTGTTTCTCTCTCTCTTACCAACAATGGAAGTCCTAACCATTTTGCCTAAAAGCACCCTGAATAATTGCCCCTTATGGATAAACCATATCCATTTCAAGGTATAGTTAATCGGTTACTACAGCAAACAAAAACTGGACTGTTAGGACTACTCTTGCTTTCTGTAATCACAAAAGTGTGCCCCAAAATTTTATATCTCCTAAACAAAATCAAAACATTGTCCTCCATGTCCCAACAGTACAGCAGTCCATTCCTTTCTCTCCCCTGTATAAACAGCAGTCCATCCGCTTGCCCAAACAGGAATTCCCTTTTTTACACTGTGGTCATACAATGACTTCATCCTAATTTCCTGAATAGACACAGTAATTCTCCTCTCCCACTCCACAGTAGTCACAGCAGTGCCACCCGCACCCTTCCTTTAGTAGTCACAGAAGTACTACTGCTTACCCTAGAAAACACAACAGTGCCTTTTCCATTATCCCCCTGTAGTCATTGCAGGGCTCCTCTCTATTTCCGTAGTTGTCAGAACAGGGCTGTCCTCCTTGTAGTAGTAACAGTAGTGCTCCTCTTCCCCTCCCCATTAGTCACAGCTGTGGCTCCCCGACATGACCATCTAGTAGTATTAAATCAAGCTCTCCTCCCAGTAACCACAGCAGTATCTCTACCACAGTAGTCAAAAAATGTCTCTTCTCTTTTGCAGTCACAGCAAAATCTTGTTCCCCAGTAGTAACAGCAGGGTTCCCCTTTCTTTCCTCTAGTCACAATATTGCCTCCTTCCTCTTTCCCTATCAATTTACCACTCCCATGATATAACCTCTACTGACAGGAAGCTATATGTACACAGGCTATTATCTTCTGCTGTATCTCAGGTTCTGCTCCTTCATCAATATATGCTAACAGAGATCAATGTACAGAGCGCTGTCTTCATAAGATATTCGGTGTGTACTATGTGCCTGAGCAGGTGCCTTTCTACCAAAGCTACCTATAGACACATGCCTCCTTTGCCTATTGGGAAATCCAGCTTTGGGTAGATGTAAATGTATGGGTTTTTTTTTGTCAATTTTCTTTTAATTCAAATAAATTTTCAAATTATACATAGAAAATAATAATAATGCTACCTGGCCATCAAGTAAAATTCAAGTACTTTCTGAGAGAACGCGTGACCTCTGATTGATAGTGAGATAGCCATACGAAGGTACATCAGATTAGTCAAGTAGGGAGGGTAGAACATAAATAGATTAAATAATAAACTATAAACATAGTTTCATGCAGTGAATTTATTTATTAATGCTCTGACACACATTCTCCACTTATGTCCTTATTTCCCCCTAGATTGTTAGCTCATTAGTCCAAAATCTGTAATACCTCTTGTTTTTCTGTAAAGCCAGTAAATAATGAATTTTTATGCATTAAATAAATTACCACTATGACAACATTAAGAAAATATTTAAGAAACAAAGTGAAGATGATAAAATACTCCCTGTATGTAATGATATGTTGTACTATTCCCGGTGGGAAAAAGAGAGATTTTTCTCATCAAATATGAAAGCAGTCAGCTATATAATGTACTATCACACTACTGTATTTGATTTGTTACCCAATTTTAACCATATGCTGAAGTGAGTGTAAATTTTCTTTGTGCATACATTAGCTTCTAAATAAGGTAATTTGTAAAATGTAAGGTATTTTTCTTTCATGCATCTACCCTATCAAACCCGTGTGTATTGATTTTTTTCACAACATGTTTTAGTGATAAATTAATGGAAAATAAAGCCACTAAGTGTGCAAAAATAATTGAAAAAAAAATGTCTCCAGTTGCATAATTGTCCACACACTTTAATGAATGTATTGTAGAAAAACCTAATCCTTTTATTAAAGCACTGAATCTTTTCAAATGTTCTACAATTACTCTTCACAATGGGGTCTCCAATCTATGGCTTTCCAGCCTGTGTTTCTCAGGACTTGCTGGGAGATGTTGTTTCCCAAAAGCCGGGGTACCACATATTGGAGGCCACCGCTTTACAATTTCATATCACGACATTATATGAGGATCTTGTTATAATCCTGGGTTGAGCGTCCAGGATCAAGCAGGAAAGTCCTTGGAACATTTTTTACAGTCCCTGGAGATGCAATTAAATGGTCTTTCTAGCACCACCTGAAAGATCAAATTCAGAGTATGTGTAGGATTATGACAAGCGTAATCAGGACTAATGCAGAATACAGATGACTTTCCAGAAGTCCAATCAGGGGCAATAGTTAAACAGTCTAAGCCAGCAACCTGAAACAGAGATGTAGTTAGGCAGCAGGGACGAGATACAAGGACAGGTAAAACAAGACTGAGTCTATAACAAATTACCAGGACTAGACAAGGCACAGCAGAATAGGGGACAATTGAACTCAAAAAGTAAGTGCGCAGCAACAGGTTATCAGGAGTCAGACAACAGAACAGGAACAACGCAAAAACAAGAAACAGGACAAAAGAGCTGGACACAGGCCAAAGGTGCAAAGAAAAGAATCCAATAATCTCTAAAAACCTTTGCTGATTTATATAGGAAAAGGGATTAGGAAGCTCATGTGGGGTCAATAAGACACAGGCATATGAGCACCTCTTGCTTTCGACATCGGCAGCACGTTTATAAGGTGTGCAATACGCTGTCTGACCACATATCACTCGTTGTGGCCATGGGTAAAGGGGGCAATTTATCAGAGTTGCAAAAAGGGATGATTATTGACTTTCTCAAACAGCGCATTTTGTGAACTCTTGGCGTGCTACTGTGGTGAAAGTGCACATCGGCTGTGAAAGTGCATGAGGGCCGAACGACACCCTACAGTGGAAGCTCACCATGAAAACCAACCAGGGGGCTACCAGACGTGTGTCTAAAACAGGGGTCTCAAGAACGCGGCCCGCGGGCCACATGCGGCCCCTGAGGCTGTCATCTGCGGCCCACGGGACACAGAGCCCTTAGTATCGACTCTGCTCCGGGACACTGTGGAAATCCCCGATATTGCTGTCCATATATGGACAGTTTTGTCAGGGTCTTCCCCAGAGCTGAGTCCCGAGCAGAGAGCTAGAATAGGCTCTGCTCCGGGACTCTGTGGAAATCCCCGACATCGCTGTCCATATATGGACAGTTTTGTCAGGGTCTTCCCCAGAATGGAGTCCCGAGCAGAGTGCTAGCATAGGCTCTGCTCCGGGACTCTGTGTAAATTCCCGACATCGCTGTCCATATATGGACAGTTTTGTCAGGGTCTTCCCCAGAGCGGAGTCTCGGGCAGAGCGCTAGTGTAGGCTCTGCTCCGGGACTCTGTGGAATTCCCTGACATCACTGTCTATATATGGACACGCGATGTCAGTGTCTTCCCCAGAGCGGAGTCCCGGGCAGAGACGCTAGCATAGGCTCTGCTCCGGGACTCTGTGGAATACTCTGACATCGCTGTCCATGAATGGACACACGATGTCTGGGACTTCCCCATAGCCAGTCCCAGGCAGAACGCTAGTATAGGCTCTGCTCCGGGACTGTGGAATCCCCTGACATCGCTATCCACATATGGACAGCGATGTCTAGGGATTCCCCAGAACTGGACAGTGATGTCAGGAGAACAGCTGGAGTCCCAGTAGTAGCGCTAGTAGTGCTCTGCCTGGGAGTCCAGCTCTGGGGTTGCCCCTGATATCTCTGTCCATATATGAAGTGATGTCAGGAGCAGAGCTGGAATCCCACGCAGGGTGCTAGAAGCGGCTCTGCTCCGGGACTCCAGTTCTGGGCAAGCCCCTGACATCACTCTCCATATATGGACACTGATGTCAGTTGCTTCCCCAGATTTCTGGAGTAGAGCCTCTACTAGTGCTCCGCTCTGGGACACCGACTCTGGGGTTGCCCCTGACATCACATTCCGGTCCAGGAGGAACCCCTCACGTCACTGCGTATGAACAGTGACATCAGGGGCTCCTCCAGCAGAGGAATCCCTTGCCAAAGCGTCAGCAACGCTCTGGCTGGGGATTCCACTCCTAGAGGTAACCCCAATGGAGCATCTACAGAGGGCACTGTGGCAGCATCTACAGAGGGCACTGTGGCAGCATCTACAGAAGGCACTGTGGCAGCATCTACAGAGGGCACTGTGGCATTATCTACAGAGGGCACTGTGGCATTATCTACAGAGGGCACTGTGGCATTATCTACAGAGGGCACTGTGGCAGTATCTACAGAAGGCACTGTGGCAGTATCTATAGAGGGCTAAAAAGGGGCTGCCTAATTTTAACATTTGCGTGTCTGCCAAACACTGCCAACTGAGCTGCCACACTGCATTTAGCGACAATTAAACTGTAAAAGTGGATTGTTGAAATAATAACGTGGAGAAATCTTGCAAATTTCCATTAAGTTTAAACCTAGCGCTATTATTATAGTAATGTAGTATTGTTATAGTAAGGTAGTATTATAGTAATATAGTGTTATAGTAGTTCAAATAACTAACTAATTAACAATAATTTTGTAATGTATCAAATTTGAAAGTAACGCGGCCCGTCAGCTTCACATTTTTTCTATATGTGGCCCACTTACCGGGTAGAGTCTGAGACCCCTGGTCTAAAACAACAGTTAAACAAACCCTACTGCATGTGGGGCTCCGAAGCAGATGGATTGCCGAAGCTCCCATGCTAACAAAGGTGCATCAGAAAAAAGGCTTCACTTTGCACGGCAGTATCGGAATTAGACCACCAATGGTTGGCAAAGGGTTGCCTTCTCTGATGAGTCACGTTTTCTGATTCATCAAACGGATGGAAGTCGGCGTGTCAGGCGAGAAACATCAGAGAACAAACACCCTGCTACCATTGCTGGAAGAACACAAGCTGGTGGCGGCAGCGTTATGGTCTGGGGAATTTTTTCATAGCATTCTCTGGACCCACTCCTCCTAGTATTGGGCCAGTATTTCTCAAACAGCGCATTTTGTGAACTCTTCGCGTGCTACTGTGGTGAAAGTGTATCGTGAGTGAATAAATGGCACCATTGGGAATAACCAACATTGAAACTGCGGAGCACCACGTGCCATTGATGGGAGAGGTGAACATCGGCTATGAAAGTGCACAAGGGCCGAACGACACACTACAGTGGAGGCTCACCATGAAAACCAACCAGGGGGCTACCAGATGTGTGTCTAAAACAACAGTTAAGCGAACCTTACTGCGTGTGGGGCTCCGAAGCAGATGGATTTCCAAAGCTCCCATGCTAACAAAGATGCATCAGAAAAAAGGCTTCAATTTGCACGGCAGTATCGGAATTTGACCACCAATGGTTGGCAAAGGGTTGCCTTCTCTGTTGAGTCACGTTTTCTGATTCATCAAACGCATGGAAGTTGGCGTGTCAGGCAAGAAACATCAGAGTACAAACACCCTACAACCATTGCTGGAAGAACACAAGCTGGTGGCAGCAGCGTTATGGTCTGGGGAAATTTTTCATGGCATTCTCTGGGCCCACTCCTCCATGTGGAAGGCACTCTGAACTGATTTGGGTATGAATCCATCTTTGCAGATCACGTCCACCCATACATGCCGTTTGTCTTCTCTGGGGCAGATGAAATCTTCCAGCAAGTCGACATGTCACTCGGCTAGAAGTGTCCAACAGTGGTTGGAAGGGCATGACCAAGACTTCCAAGAACTTCCCTGCCACCTAATTTGCCAGACTTGAACCCAACTGAGCATCTGTGGAACCACCTCGATCGTCACGTTCGCTCAATGGATCCTCCCCCACGCACCCTCCAGCAAATGTTGGATGTACTGCAGTCAGCATGACTCCAGATACCTGAAAGACAACCGACCAGGACCTTATTGAGTCACTCACAGCACGTCTAGCTGCTGTCCATGCGGTTACTTTGGATATTAGCTGGTGGTCATAATAATGTGACTCCACTGTGTATATCATTAGATTGATATGGGGTCTGTGACTGGATGATGCCAAGACTGAATTTTCTTTAGTCATTCCAAAGCTGACATGGATGAGTTTGTCAAGGTGGCCGGTGACATTTTTTCCAACCATTCACTTTTTGATGTAAAATATCATAATATCTGATGCATTTCATCAGCCTGAGTTGTGATCCTGACATTACTAAAGAGTAGAAAGCACCCCTATTGCATGTTGTTATCGCTAGGTATGTTATTCTAAGGGTTCATGTGCAGAGTTGTATTTGATTCAACACATCTATCAAGGTCCACAATTTTCACAATATTTTTCAACCTGGTTTGGGTTTATTGATTGTTGCATGTTCAAAAAATGGAGCTAGGATATATCTTGTAAAGTGTTGTTTGGGTAATGACATGTAATATAAAAAATACAACATTTAAGTGCAATATCTAATGTTACATTTCCAGGAATAAAACATTAATGCAGCATTTTGCATAATTCATTGTGTATTCTCTGAAGGTCAACTAAGGCAGACCTCCCATAATGAAAACATTAAGTATTATGTCTTTATCTTGACTACAGTACACTAACAGTACAGAAGTAGCTGGACACTAATCAGAATCTGCAAACATTCTTTTCTTAATAAGATTAGTTACTTATTTTCTTCTGCCTTCATGCTTCTATAATCCCTATCCCAGAATCATATTTATCTTAGTGTGGATATTTTGTTTTACAACGATGCAATAAACAATTATCTATGGACAAGATATAAAATTACCCATTGATGTTTGATGTTAGGTAGATGTTCTCATATTTCATCATCAATCTTTTACCCATTAGTGACCAGCCTATTTTAAGCCCTAATGACTAAGCTTTTTTTTTTTTTTTTTTTCCGTTTTTCTATAGTCGCATTCAAAGAGCTATAACTTTTTTATTTTTCCACGACATAGCTGTATGAGGACTTTTTTTCTGGAGGATTAGTTGTACTTTTTTTGGCACCATTTTGGGGTACATATTTTTTTAATTCACTTTTATTAACTTTTTTTGGGGGGAATAGAAAAAAACCCAGAAATTCCGCCATTGTTCTATGACTTTTAAATTGACGCCGTAAATAACACGTTACCTTTATTCTATAGGTCGGTATGAATATGGCGATAAAACATATGTAGAGGTTTTTCATGTTTTACAACTTTTGAACATAAAAACAGTTTTGAACTAAAATTATTTGTTTTTGCATCGTTGCTTTCCAAGAGCCGTCATTTTTTTATTTTTCCATAAATGAAGTAATTTTTTTGGGCTTGTTATTTGCGGGACGAGACGTAGTTTTGATTGGTACTGTTTTGGGGTACATGGGACTTGTTGATGAACTTTTATTATGACTTTTTGGGGGGGCAATGGAAAAAAATTGCAATTTCGCCATTGTTTTTTAAGGTTTTTTTTACGGTGTTCACCTCGTGGTTTAAATGACATATGAACTTTATTGTTTGGGTCATTATGGTTGTGGCGATGTCATATATGTGTACTTTTAATTAATTTTACACTTTTACTTAGTAAAACCACTTTTTATGAAAAAAAATTATTTTATTCATTTTTTTACAGTAATTTTTATTTCACATTACTCACTTATTCTTTTTGTCCCACTAGGGGACTTTACTATGCGATATTTAGATCGCTGCTATAATGCTTTGGTATACAAAGTATATACTATATACTTAGTATACCAGAGCATTATTGCCTGTCAGTGCAAATCTGACAGGCAATATATTAGGACGTGCCTCTGGCACGTCCTAATAGGCATATGCCCAGGGCAGACCTGTGAGCTTTTATCAGGCCCCCGGCTGCCATGGCACCCCATCAGAGGCCCGCAATTGCATTTGCGGGCCGCCGATAGGTGAGAGAGGGAGCTCCCTCCCTCTGTAAACAAGTTAAAGGCTGCGGTCGCTATTAACCGCAGCATCAGACAGCCGAGCACCTACTCCAGCCTGCACAGGACACCCGTGCAGGGCTCAGACTGGGCCGCCGTGAAAAGGCGACGGCCTAGCCTAAGGCCTCTTAGTGATCGCCGTGAAAAGGCGTATTGGTGGTCACTAAGGGGTTAAATATACGGTCTCATCACTTGGATACACATGTTTATATACTTAAAAATACAGTATATAACACATAATGCATGAACTTGGTTAACCGCTTCCCGCTATTGGGCGTGACTGTACGTCCTAATTTACAGTGCATTCCCGCACAAGGGCGTACACTACAGGCACGCCATGTAGATGAAGCGGGCACAGGAGCTGTGTGCGCTTCATCTTCAGCGGCTGTCAGTTGTTATACACAGCTGACATCCCACTGCAACGGCGGTGATGGCAGTTACTGCCGATCGCCACCGTTCAACCCCTTCAATGCGGCTGTGAATGGCGTCTGCCGCATTGAAGTGGTTGATAGAGGGAGGGGGCTCCCTCTGTACCCCCCGCCCCCCCGCGATGGATCGCGGGTGGTGATGGTTGCTATGGCAACCAGGAAGCCGTTGCTAGGCTTCCTGGTTGCCCAGGTAAGGAAGCCTATTAGGTCCGGCATGACGTAATAGGCTAACTGTCAGATGAAGAATGACAGTTACAATACACTGCACTACATAAGTAGTGCAGTGTATTGTATCGGGGATCAGAAGACCAGATCTTCAAATCCCCAGGTAAGTGTAATAAAAAAAGTGAAATAGGTAAAAAAATAGGTAAAAAAAATGTTAAAGAAAAATAAATAAATAAAAGTTTTAACTAATAAAAACAATAATTACCCTGTTTCCCTGATCAACTCCTTTATAATTAGAAATAATGAAAACATGAAAAACAACTATACATAATAGATATTGCCGCGTTCGGAACGGCCTGATCTATTAAAATATCACATTATTTTTACCACACAGTGAACAGCGTAAAAAAAGTTAATAAAAAAAAATTACAGCATTTTATTTTTTGGTAAAAAAAAATGATCAAAAAGTTGCAAGTAACGCAGGATGGTACCAATAGAAACTACAGTTCGTTACGCATAAAACAAGCCCTCCCGCAGCGAGATCAACTAAAAAATATAAAAGTTATGACTGTCAGAAAATGGCGACACTAAAACATGATTTTTATTAGAAAAGAGTATTTTTATTGTGGGAACGTAGTGAAACGTAAAAAAAACAATATAAATTTGGTGTCGCTGTAGAATAAAGTTAACATGTTGTTTATACTGCACGGTGAACACTGTAAAAATAAAAAAACAAAACCGTGCCGGCATTGCTGTTTTTTGGTTTCCTCATGTGCTAAAAAATGTAATAAATAGTGATAAATAAAATTCGCATGTAACCCAAAATAGAACCAATAAAAATTACAGCTCGTTCCATAAAAAAAACGCGCCCTCACACAGCTCCGTCAACGGAAAAATAACACGTTATGACTCTCAAAATGCAATGATGCAAAATGATGCTAAATGACGGCACAGACTAATGTTTTAGGTCCAGTAGAATTTCACTAAATAGCCCATATCATCATTTGCTGGACCCCACAGGTGGACCCTGTAGATGCAGCGGAGATGAGGAAACTTTAGGGCCTTGCGCCGATTATAGGGCTAGTGAAGAAGTCAAAGATTAGGCAATACTGGAGCACAGATATTTTGTATAATACCCAGTAAACCCGGCCTGTGCATAAAGGATTGGTTCAAAGCGTACCACACCAATCCATGGATTATTCATTCACCCCATTATTACATCATCCTATTATGCCCTGTTGCACTCCGCCAAGTTTACATAAGCCCTGATGTACTCCGCCCAGCTTACATATACCCTGATGTACTCCGCTCAGCTGACATATGCCCTCACATTATAAACTGAAATACCAGTAAAACACCAAGCAAAATCTGCGCTTCAAAAGCCAAATGGTGGTCCAACTGAGCCCGATAGTGTGCCCAAACTGCAATTTATGACCACATATGGGGTATTACTGTATTCTGGAGAACCCGCTTAACAATTTATGGGGTGTGTGTCTACGGTGGTACAAGCTTGGCACAACACATTGGGCACTGAAATGGCATATCTGTGGAAAACAGCAATTTTCAATCTGCAACATCTATTGTGTACTCATTTTTGCAAAACACTTGTGGGTTCAAAATGCTCACTACATCCCTACCCTAGATAAATTCTTTGAGGGACTTAGTTTCCAAAATGGGGTAATTTTTTGGGGGTTCCACTGTACTCAATGCAACATGGTGTCAAAAAACGAATCTTGTAAAATCTCCACTCCAAATACTAAATGGCGCTCCTTACCTTTAGAGCCTTGCTGTGTGTCCAAATAGCAGTTTATGACCACGTGTGGGATATTGACTTACTCTGGAGAGAATGCTTTACAAATGTTGAGGTGCTTTTCTCCTATAGTCTTTGTGAAAATGCAAAATTTTGGGCTAGATCTACATTTTTTCGCAAAAAAAAGTAACATTTTTTTTCATTTTCACATCCCAATTCTAATAAATTCAGTAAAAACCTGTGTGGTCAAAATGCTCACTACACCCTAGATTAATTCCTCAAGGGGTGTAGTTTACCAAATGGAGTCACATTTCAGGGGTTCTTACTGTACTGCTACCTCAGGGGCTTTGTAAATGCAACATGGCACCCAGGAATCAATCCTGCAAAATCTGTGCTCCAACTGCCAAATGGTGTTCCTTCCCTTGTATCCTGCCGTGTATCCAAACAGCAGTTTATGACCACATATGGGGTATTTTCCTACTCTGAAGAAGTTGCTATACAAATGTTACGGTGCTTTTTCTCCTTTATTTGTTGAGAACATTTTTAATTAATGCTATGTCTTATTGAAAAAGAATGTAATTTTTCATTTTCACTGCCCAGTTCTAATAAAAATCTATGAGACACCTGTGGGGTAAAAATGCTCACTACACTGCTAGATAAATTCCTCAATGGGTGTAGTTTTACAAATGGAGTCACTTTTGGGTAGTTTCCACTGTACTGGTACCTAAGGGACTTTGAAAAAGCGACATGGTGCAGAAGAACCAATCCAGCAAAATCTGCTCTCCAAAAGCCAAATGGCGCTCCTTCCCTTCTGTGCCCTGATGTGTATTCATACAGTAGTTTATTACCACATATCGGGTATTTCCGTGCTCTGGAGAAGTTGCTTTACAAATGTTGGGCTGCTTTTTCTCCTTTATTTGATGAGAAGATTAAACATTTTGACCAAAACTACGTCTTAGTGGAAAAAAATTAAATTTTTCATTTTCACTGCCCAATTCTAATGAAATCTATGAAACACCTGGTGGGTCAAAATGCTCACTAGACCCCTATATGAATTCCTCTAGGGGTGTAGTTTCCCAAATTGAGTCACTTTTGGGGGGTTTCCACTGTATTGGTACCTTAGGAGCTTTACAAATTCGACATGGTGCAGAGAAATCAATCCAGCAAGATCTGTACTCCAAAAGCTAAATGGTGTGCCTTCCCTTCTGAGTCCTGCAGCCTGCCCAAACAGCAGTTTATGACCACATGTTGGGTATTTCCGTACTCTGGAGAAGTTGCTTTACAAATGTTGTGGTGCTTTTCCTTATTTATTTGTTGAAAAAATTAAAAATTCTGATGCAAAGCTACATCTTATTGGAAAATAATGTATTTTTTCATTTTCACTGCCCAATTCTAATGAAATCTATGAAATACCTGTGTGGTCAAAATGCTCACTACACCCCTAGATGAATTCCTCAAGGGGTGTAGTTTCCCAAATGGAGTCACTTCTGTGGGGTTTCCTTTGTTTTTGCATTACAAGACCTCTTCTAACCCGACATGGTGCCTGAAATATAATTTAAGAAAAGGAAGGCCCACAAATCCACTAGGTTCTCCTTTGCTTCTGAGGCTTTTGTTTCAGTCCATTAGCACACTAGGGCCACATGTGGGATATTTCTAAAAACTGCAGATTCAGGGCAATAAATATTCAGTGTTGTTTCTTTGGTAGAAGTCTTCAGTATTACAGGATAAATGGATTAAAATGGAATTTCTGCAACAAAAAAAAATTAAATTTGCAAATTTCCCTTCCACTTTAATTCCTGTGAAATGCATAAAGCGTTAAGAAACTTTCTAAATGCTGTTTTGAATACTTTAGGGGGTGATTTGTGGGGATTCCTAATATATAAGGCCCTCAAAGCCACTTCAGATCTGAACTGTTCCCTAAAAAATATAGGCTTTTGAAATTTTCTTGAAAATGTGAGAAATTGCTGCTAAACTTATAAGCCTTGTAACGTCCTAGAAAAATAAAAGGATGTTCAAAAAATGATGCCAATCTAAAGTAGACATATGGGAAATGTAAACTTGTAACTATTTTGTGTGGTATTACTATCTGTCTTACAAGCAGATACATTTGAATTTAGAAAAACGCACATTTTTGCAAATTTTCTCAAAATTTTGGGGTTTTTCACAAAAAATATTGAATTTATTGACCAATTTTTTTCACTAACATAAAATACAATATGTCATGAGAAAACAATCTCAGAATCGCTTGAATAGGTAAAAGCATTCCAAAGTTATTACCACATAGAGTAACACATGTCAGATTTAAAAAATGAGGCTCTGTCATTTGGTTCAAAAGTGGCTGCTGCGGGAAGGGGTTAAACCTTAAAATTCCACCAACTAAGTTATTACTGTATTGTCTCATTGTAGGGTTTGCAAATGTACAAAGATACAGGAGCAGGGATGGCCACATCACCAAACCATGGAGGGCAAGGAAATGTAGTTCTAAGTTCAAGACATTCAGAAGAAAGGTCCTAGCATCTCCATACTAGGATGTTGGGTGAACTGTAGGGTTCTAAAAAGCAAAGAGTTAAAAAAAACACTTCTAATGAGATCAACAAATTCAGTAACAGCTTTACCTGTCTGTGTGGTGTGGAATCTTAAACCATATAACTTCCAGATTGCTTAGTTTAGAGGGAACAGTGGTATGTGTCTCCACAGTTCAACAACATATTTCACCACTGGCACAAATCTGCCTGGCTCCACAACTACTCTTTGTATGAGCACATCATTTATTCAAATCCTCCGCTCAGCTCCACTACAGTTACAACTCTTAAATCATCCTTGCCGCTCAGCCAGCCCTTCACTTGCATTATTTTATGTGATACAAGTACAATTTTTACGGATACCCGGCCATACCAGTCAATAGTCCCATTTTTTGTGGGACCATTTTGCAAACCAGAACACAAAAGCGTGGGGCTTGAGTAAATCTAAATTTAAATTATGGAGGGTAAAGATGCCCTGGTGGCCAATTGAGTAATGGATTATCTGTTATGCAGCACTCTTTATATGCTGTTTAAACTTTAACCCCTTCAGGACTGAGCCTGTATTGGCCTTCAGGACGAAGCCGATTTTTCAAATCTGACATGTGTCACTTTATGTGGTAATAACTCCGGAATTCTTTTACCTTTCCAAGTGATTCTGAGATTGTTTTCTCGTGACATATTGTACTTTATGTTAGTGAAAAAATTTGGTTGATAAATTCAATATTTATTTGTAAAAAACACCAAGATTTGGAGAAAATGTGCAAAAATTAGCATTTTTCTAAATTTAAATGTATCTGCTTGTAAAACAGATAGTTATACCACACAAAATAGTTACTAGTTAACATTTCCCATATGTCTACTTTATGTTTGCATTGTTGTTTGAACATTCTTTTTTTTTTCTAGGACGTTAAAAGACTTAGAACTTTAGCAGCGATTTCTCATATTTTCAAGAAAATTTTAAAAGGCGATTTTTACAAGGACCAGTTCAGTTCTGAAGTGGCTTTGAGGGCCTTATATATTAGAAAGTCCCCATAAATCACCCCATTTTGAAAACGGCATCCCTCAAAGTATTCAAAAGAGCATTCAGAAAGTGTTTTAACCCTTTAGGCGTTTCACAGGAATTAAAGCAAAGTAGAGGTGAAATGTACAAATTTCATTTTTTTTTACAAAATTCATTTGCAATACATTTTTTTCTATACCACAGAAAGTTTTACCCGAGAAATGTAACTTATTATTTATTGCCCAGATTATGCAGTTTTTAGAAATATCCCACATGTGGCCCTAGTGCGCTAATTTACTGAAATACAGGCCTCAGAAGCAAAGGAGCACCTAGTGGATTTTGGGGCCTCCTTTTTTTTAGCATATATTTTAGGTACCATGTCAGGTTTGAAGAGGTCTTGTGGGGCCAAAACAATAAAGACCCCCAAAAGTGACCTTATTTTTTAAACTACACCCCTCAGGGAATTTATCTAGGCGTATAGTTAGCATTTTAAACCCACAGTTTTTTTGCTAAATTTATTTGAATTAGTATGTGAAGATGAAAATCTACTTTTTTTCTGAAAAAACGTAGACATTTTTAATTTTTTCAAGGAATAAAAGAGAAAAAAACACCCCAACATATGTAAAGCAATTTCTCCTGATTATAGCAATACCCCATATGCGGTAATAAACTGCTGTTTGGACCCACAGCAGGACGCAGAAGGGAAGGAGCACCTTTTGGATTTTGAAATTCTGATTTTGCTGGAATAGTTTTCAGTGCCATGTCGCGTTTGCAATGCACTGGAAGGAACAAAATAGTGGAAACCCCCGGAAAGTGACCCCATTTTGGAAACGACATTCATCAAGGAATTTTCTAGGGGTAAAGTTAGCATTTTGACCCCACAGTTGTTTTGTTGAATTCATTGGAATTATTCTGTAAAGGTAAAAATCTACTTTTTTTCTGAAAAAAGGTAGCCATTTTTAATTTTTACAAGGGATAAAGGAGAAAAAGCACAGCAACATTTGTAAAAAAAATTCTCCCGATTACGGAAATATGCCATATGTGGTAATAAACTGCTGTTTGGACCCACAGCAGGGCTTAGAAGGGAAGGAGCGCAAATTAAGCTGAAATGGTTTTTGGGTGCCATGTCGCATTTGCAAAGCCCCTGAGAGGCCAAAACAGTGGAAACCCCCAAAAGTGACCCCAATTTCGGAAATTACACCACTTAAAGAATCTATCTAGGGATATAGTGGGCATTTAGACCCCCACAAGTCTTTTGCAGGATTTATTAGAATTAGGCCGTGAAAATGAATATCAACATTTCATCCACTAAAATGTTGCATTTTTCAATTTTGCAAAGGATAAAGGAGGAAAAAGCTGCCCAACATTTGTAAAACAATTTCTCCCGAGTACAGCGATACCCCACATGTGGTTATAAATGGTTTTTCATTAGAAAGTAATTAACCCTTTCTGGACTGATCCATTTTTTTCTTTTCCTTTTTAGTTTTTTCCTCCCGGCTTTCCAAGAGCCATAACTTTTTTTATTTTTCAGTCAATAGGGCGGTGTGAGGGCTCATTTATTGAGAGACGAGTGGTCGTTTTTATTGGTACCATTTTTTGGTACATACAACTTTTTGAGCACTTTTTATTACATTTTTCGGTAGAGCCAAGGTGACCAAAAAACAGCGATTTTTGTCGTTTTAAATTCTTTATTTTTCACGTGAGACGCTCCATACATCACCCGCCACACTACGACATGCTATGTCGTGGTGCGCGAAGGGGTTAATGTGCAGCGGATGGTGCAGAGTGAAAATTACCATTTTCCACTCATATGCCTTTTTAGTGCACTATATGTTATGCCCAGTTTGTGCCACTGAAGACAAATACCTCATAAAATATTAACCGGGTTCTCACGGGTATGGTGATGCCATATCTGTGGACGTAAATTGGTGTTTAGGCAAGCTGCAGGGCTCAGAAGAGAGGGAGCGGCATTTGGCTTTTCAGGCGCAGATGTAGCTTGGTAGCTGTTCTGTTTGGGGTTTTACTGGTGTTTCAGTTTATAATGTGGGGGCATATGTAATCTGTGCGGCGTACATCAGTGTATAATAAGAGGGTATAATAATGCAGTAAATAAATGATAATCCGCAGATGTGTGGCCGGTGTCACACTGATAAATGGCTCCCAATCTTATCCGCTTTTGGACACTCTGCACATTTTGCATCGCCATATTCTGAGAGCCAGAACTTTTTTATTTTTTCTCCACCGGAGCTGTGTGAGGGTTTATTCTTTGCGGGACAATCTGTAGTTTTCATTGGTACCATTTTGAAATACCAGAAATTTTTTTGATCACGTTTTATTCAATTTTTTGACAAGCAAGGTGACCAAAAACCATCAATTCTGACAATGTTTTTTATTCTTTTATTTTATGGCGCTCAACCTGGGCTATAAATGACCATTTTACTTTATTCTGCGGGTCGATACAATTACGGCGATACCATATGTATGTATATAATTTTTTTATGTTTTGCAGCGTTTGTGCAATAAAATCCCTTATTTATAAAATAACTTATTTTTTGTGTCATCATATTCTGAGAGCGATAACTTTTTTATTTTTCAGTCAAAAAAGCGGTGTAAGGGCTTGTTTTTTGCGGGACAGGTTGTAGTTTGTATTGGTACCATTTTGGCGTACATGCGACTTTATGATCACTTTTTATTGTATATTTTGGGAGGGTTGGTAACCAAAAAATTGTGATTCGGGCACTGTTTTTCGTTTATTTTTTTCGCAGTGTTCACCGTGCGGGAAAAATAATATTACAGTTTTATATTTGGGGTCGTTACAAACGCGGTGATACCAAATATGTGTACTTTTTTTAACGTGTTAATTTTTTTCCTATAATAAAAGACTTATTATAGGAAAAAAAAAAATTTTTGTTTACGTCACTTCTAACTTTTATTGTTACACTTTTTAAAAACATTTTTATTATCTTTTTTTAACTTTTTTTACTTGTCCATACATGGCAGCCCGGAGGCCATTTTCTGGCCTCTGGTTGCCGTGATAAGGATCGCCAGCCCCCGCAAATACATGTGGGGGGCTGCCGATCCGCTCTAAGCCTCTTCAATGTGGTGATCGTAATCGACCACCGCATCGAATGGGTTAATTGACGATTTCAGCGGCGACAGGCCGCTGATCGGCAACGGGGAGAGCAGGGCAGACACCCTGCACAGTTAACCGTCGCTGCGGTGTAGCGCCGCGCGGCGGTTAACTGTTAAAGCGCGGACATAACTGCACGCCCAGGTGCACGAAGTTACTGTATTTACGCCAAGGTGCGGGAAGGGTTTAAGATGATCTCTTTGAGTACGTTTTTGAGAATGAACATTACATTTTCTGTTTGCTAAGGCTGCTCTTTGTAGACACTGAACCGCTTAGGGAAAGTGTCAGGGACTGCAAGGGTTAAATATAGGAGTGAGCATATACAAAAAATGCCCAGGATCAGGATTGGTGTACAAGGGGTAAGAGGGGCGTGGTAAAGGTGATATAAGTGTGGGACCTGCGGCAGAACGCCCTCTTACCTTTAGCTGCAGAGTGGGGAACACCCTTCAGTTGGAGCTGGGAGTTCTTGAGCCTCCATTTTTCTTTCGTGCATCGGTGGACGTCGTATTTCCTGATGGCTGATGATCTCTTGAGCCAAGTGGCACAGCGGGTGGCCTCAGAAAGGATTGCCCGGCTGGAATCCCTGTTGGCAAAAGTGAAGAAGGGGAGAGTTGGATCCGGTCGTGGAACAGCCTGCAGAGGCTACCTGAGGTAGGGTGCAGCGTGTAATCTGCCCCCCTGCCCGTTTGAGCCCTGTTTATACCCATGGTGGTGCATGGGTGCTGCGCCGCCGCGTGCTGGGATCAGCACAGGCCCTAAGCCTGTTTCATCCGGCGCTTTGTCCATGGATATAGTGCCACCCTCCCCTGCGTCGCACTGGCATCCCTCCCCACAGTGCTAAAAGGGCTGCTGTTAAACCGGCTTCTGCCCGGTACAACCCACCTCAACCAGCAGCTGCGGAACGGGATGTGGCACTCAGCTTACCTGACGGGGGGGTGAGTATGGTAGGTCCAGGGGATTGGTCCACCATGGTTGCCTATCACGGGGCTTGTGTGCGGGAGCTGGGCCTTGCTTCATGCTCGCGAGAGCAGCCGGCGATGACATCATCGCTCTCTGCTCTGTCCTCTGTTCAACCGGAAGTGGTTGGAGAGAGGGCAGAGGCGGGACATTCTGTTCAGCGTTAGAGCCAGGAAGCCAGGAAGCAAGATGGCGGTGCCCATAGAAAGAAAAGGGATCCTGAGACAAGGAAGCGAGCGGTGAGTGTTCAGCCCGGCCCTGTTGCTAGGGCTTCCGCTGCATCGGTAGCTACTCATACTTTGCAGGCAGGTCTTACTAGCTCCTTCCCACAGGGGTTGACGCTGAGTAGTTCTGGAGAGCATCGTCGCCATGGCCACCGGAGACGTCGCAGGTCCGGTAGAGAGAGGGGGCATAGTCGGCGGTCTTCCTCTTCTTCCAGATATGTACTCTCCTCCTCTTCATCATCCTCCTCATCCAATTCGCCGCGGTGTTCTTCACGACAATCGTCACGGACGTCAGGAGGTGCATCGCTTGTCTGCAGAGCGCGATCAACCGTCCCAGGTTGTTCCTCCTGCCGGATTGGTCGGTGAGGTTTAGGCCGTGATTCCGGTGCCTCTGCAAGTGGGCGAATTACCCTCTGGACTCGGCGAGACTTCTGAGAATGGTGAGTCGGCATGCGGTGATGCATAGCTTAAAAAATCGGTGTTATCCGGCAATGATTTGATTTCTGTTTTGAAAGCCTTGGTGGCTGGTTTAAGTGCAAATGAGGTAGCATCAGTTCCCTCTGTTCCACCGAGAGGGGGGTGAAGCCCCCATCTGAGAGAGAGGCTAATTTGTCGAGTTTGATGTTTAGGCATTCTTTATTCTGTGGGGTCGTTCCCCTCGGGACTCATTTGTCAGCTGAGACCAAAGAAAAAATTTGGAAAAATTAATTTGTGGATATTTGGTCTTTGGTTTCCGTTGAGCAGGTGACTGACGATAAGGAGCGTGTATTTGAGAGCGGTTCGGACAAGAAGGTTAGGGTTGCAAAGACTTTTGGCAACTGGGTGCAGGGTTATTCTACCCTGGCTCATGTTATTTGCCAGCGTTACTCTAAAAAGGGGGCGGAATTGTTCGTATATTTTGATATGATTTTCAGTGCCCACAGGCTGCATGTTGGCGCAGCCTGGTGGTGCTACAATGAGGAATTTTGTCATCGTTTGGCTTTGTTGCCTGATATTAGTTGGGCGTCAAAGGCAACTGATGTTTGGTTGCAGCTCATTTTAGCGCAAGGTAGTAGACAGCCTCACCCCTCTCCTAGTGTGGCCGCAGCTCCTGGATCCACTCCCGGAGCTGCGGCCGCTCAACCCACTGGAGCCTGTTGGCTCTACAACAAGGAACATTGTCGGTTCTTTGCCATGTGCAAATTCCGACATGAATGCTCCGTCTGTGTGGGGCGCTCATTGGGCGTTCAGGTGTTTCCGGAAAGGTAAGCAGCCTACCAAGGCACCTCCTTCCGGTGCAACAGAGAATGCCGGTGAGCGTTCTAGAGATGGAACCGTGGTTAGAGCGTTACCACAGGAGGCAGTAGTGCTCACTAGCAGTTTTTCATATGGTTTTGTTATTCCGTTTGAGTATTCCTCAACCTTGTTATTGGCCGACAATTTGAAGTCGATCAATAAGAACGTTGACGTAGCGCGTATCAAATTGGCAAAGGCAGTTGAGTTGGGGAGAATGGCTGGTCCATTCAGCGAGCCGCCTTATCCTAATCTGAGGGTCTCCCCCTTAGCCTGGTTCCTAAAAAAGAGCGGGGGAAGTTTAGGCTTATTCATCACCTATCTTTTCCACGTGGGGGATCGGTCAACGATGGGATCTCCAGGGAGGATGCGGCGGTTTCAGACACTTCTTTTGATGTTGTGGTTAGGTTAGTGCAGGCAGCAGGCTAGGGCGCGCTCTTAGCAAAGTCTGATATTGAAGCTGCATTGCGTTTGTTGCTGGTTCATCCGGAGTGCTTTCACTTGCTAGGTTGTTGTTTAGACGGTTCCTTTTATGTTGACATGTGCCTTCCCATGGGATTTTCTATATCATGCAGTTATTTCAAAATGTTTGGTTCATTTTTGGAATGGGTAGTTCGTTTTGAGTCTGACTTTTCTTCGGCCATTCATTATTTGGATCATTTCCTGTTTGTAGGCCCTAAGGGCTCTGGTTTGTGCAGTACGTTGCTGCAGGTTTTTCGCCAGATGATGGCTCGTTTTGGTGTACCCATTTCAGAAGAAAAGACAGAAGGTCCGGTGACTGTTTTGTCCTTTTTGGGTATTGAAATAGATACCGTACAGATAATTTTTTGTTTGCCCGATGATAAGTTGGCGAGTTTGGTGTCCGAAATCGACCAGGTAATGGGGTCCAAAAAAGTGACGTTGAAGCAGTTACAGTCGTTGTTGGGCTTATTGGTTTTTGCCTGTCGCATCATTCCCATGGGTCATGTTTTTTCTCGGTGTTTGTCATTAGCAACTAGGGGAATACAGGGACCGGATCATTTAATTCGGGTAACGCCCATCATGAAGGATTTGTTGGTGTGGCATTCTTTTTAGTATTCATTCAATGGGCGGGCAGTTTGTCAGGACCCTGAAGTGTCAAGTGTTGATTTGCAACTGTTCACTGATGCGGCTGGGAGCGGTGGGTTTGGAGCAATTTTGGGCCAGAGTTTATGTAGGTCCCCTTGGCCCTTTCATTGGAGTGATTTGGGGTTAGTACAAAATTTGACGTTGTTAGAGTTATTTCCAATCATAGTTGCTATACATTTGTGGGTACACAGGATGGAGAATAAGCAGATTATATTTTGGACGGATAATATGGCGGTTGTGCATGCCGTGAATGGTTTGTCGTCTAGTCCTTTACCTGTGCTAGCATTATTACGTTTCTTCGTTTTGAGATGTTTACAACTGAACGTATGGTTTCATGCGAAACATGTTCCGGGGGTTTGTAATGTGATGGCCGATGCTTTATCTCGTTCGCAGATGTCCTTTTTCCGGAAATTGCACCAGGCAGCTTTGGCAGAAGGGGAGTTCCCCCCTCTTCACTTATGGGCCCTGGTCAAGGAGAATTTGTGAGTCTCTTGAGGGGTTCGGTAATACCAGTGACTTGGAAGAGTCATTGCAGAGTGTGGGATCAGTGGTTGGAATCTGCAGGGGGTAATTTTCCATCACAAGATCATTGTCACCTTCATTTTACTCTTAATTTTTTGGTCAGATTTCGGGAGGTGTGTAGTGCGGCCACGGCTAGTAAACATTTAGCAGGGATTGCCTTTATGTTAAAATTGTGGGGAGTTAGGGATGTTACAAGAGTTTGTAGTTACGCAGACGCTGAAGGGCTGGAAGAAGGGGGTGGTTTCCCGCGATACGAGACGGACGGTATCTTTTGCATTGTTGGGCCGGATTTTATCTGATTTGTGTTACATTTGCCGGGATGCATATGAATGTTCTTTGTTTGGCACGGCGTTCTCGTTGGCTTTCTATGCAACGTTGCGAGTTAGTGAGTTAGCTCCCCCTAGTGTAAACAAACGAGGTGGGCTTTATGGGCCTGATGTCGTGGTTTTGGGTGATTCCCTTCGGGTTTGTGTCAGGCGATCTAAGACCGATCTAGTTGGGAGGGGTTCCTGGTTGTCTGTAGGGAGTGTTGGGGGCCCGTATTGTCCTGTGGCATTGGCTAAGAAATTTTTGTTGGTTCGGGAGGCCGGATCACAATTTTTGATACACCAAAACTGTTCTCCTTCTCCTTTGTCGCATCTTCAATTTGAAGCGGTTTTTAAAGCTAGTTTAAGACAACCGGGGCTGTCACCTAGCAAATTTGGTACTCATTCCTTCCGGATTGCCGCTGCCACTGAAGCAGATGCTTTGGGTTTAGATTCGGAGGCTATTATGCGCTTGGGTAGATGGAGCTCCAATAGCTGTATGGAGCTATATGTCTTATGTTAGGCCAAATTTGGTTTGCAGTTGATACATTATCTGTTATGGTTTTTATATTCCTTCTCTATCTTCCCCTTCCCTTCACTATCGTCCGCTTCAGCTTATTTCTGTCTCCGACTGTGTCATTCGCTTTCCATCATTTCATATATTGAGTTTGATTTTCTTTTGTATCAGGGTCTCGCCGCACCCAGATATGGATTATGGGGCACTCCTACGTGCATTGGGTGGCTGTCCGTGCTGTACGGAGGCCTCTTGGCCTGAATCTAGGCCTTTCCCAGGCCGATGTCCACTGGAAAGGTGTCTGGGGACTACGGTGGGTGCAGTTGCTGCCAGAAGTAGTGGTGGTTACCAGGCACACTGATGGACCTGTTGTACTTCTTATACATACGGGGAGAAATGACATTGGTCAGGTAAAATGGCTAATTTATTGTCATTAATTCAGACCGATTTAGCGCGTTTCCAGCAGCTATTTTCACGTTGTATAACTGTATGGTCCGAAATTGTGTCGCATACAGTTTGGCGTGGTGCCAGGAACATGGTGGCATTGGACAGAATGCCTTGGCCGCTGAATGTGCGGGTGTCGCTCTATGTTCGCTCCATAGGTGGAGTGGGACTGCGGCATCAGTCCTTGGAAGGGGATAAAGCGGATTTGCTGACGCCTGATGGGGTACATTTGAACAATATTGGGCTCGATATCTTCCTTTTGCATTTATTGAATGGTGCAGAGAGAGGATTGGCGTTGCTTTGTGGGGGTGGTCGGGGGACTGTGTAGGTTTCTCAGTTCCCCTTCTTGGCGGAAATTACAGCTATGAAGGCGGATTTAGAACCCTACATGCCTGTTGAATGACAGCGATCATCGGCAAGAATAAGAGGAGAAAGGAGATAAGGATGTCTTCATGCCGATTTGTGTATAATTAATAAAACTGTGGCCACTTCCACATTTCCACAAAGAAGGTGTCTGAGTTTTATTATAAGTTAAGTAATGGTGTAAGGTCCTGGGCAGGTAAGGTTGGTAATGTATCCTTGCAGTCTTGTAGACACTGAACTGCTTAGGGAAAGTGTCAGGGACTGCAAGGGTTAAATATAGGAGTGAACGTATACAAAACATGCCCAGGATCAGGATTGGTGTACAAGGGGTAAGAGGTGTGTGGTAAAGGTGATAGAAGTGTGGGTCTTGGGGCAGAACGCCCTCTTACCTTCAGCTGCAGCATGATGAACTATGGCCCTCCCTCCCCTTGTGGTTTTTTGGTTTTCAGGTTTTCTGCGGTTATGTTCTTGTTCTGGCGTTCTTTCTGGTTTCTTTGCAGATGTCACAGCTGGCGGAAATTACGGCTATGAAGGCGGATTTAGAACCCTACATGTCTGATGGATAACAGTGATCATCGGCATTACAGGAATAAGAGGAGAAAGGAGATAAGGATGTCTTCATGTCGATTTGTGTATAATTAATAAAGCTGTGGCGACTTCCACATTTCCACAAAGAAGGTGTCTGAGTTTTATTATAAGTTAAGTAATGGTGTAAGGTCCTGGGCTGGTAGGTTTGGTAATGTATCCTTGCAGTCCTCCTTGCGGTATTTTCATTGTAGAATATTGGTTCAAAATCAATTTATTTGCACCTTGAAATTGCAATCAGAAGCAATTATAAAATGCACGAACACAGTAAAGGTTTATCTCTCTCCAGACACGTTCCTGCAAGGTCACTTCATCATGGCAAAGCTCATTAAAGAGAAGAATAAGGAAGGTGATGTAGTGTCTTGACCTAAGATATTGCATGAGAGCAAAACTCTCTCCATTTATATCCCCAGCCTTTCTGAGAATATGACTGAGAAATTCAAGGATTTGTGGCTGACACTCAATAGAAACTGCTCTCAAATTTTGACAAATCCTATCTTGAGCTAAGAAGAGAAACAGATATTGATCCTAAGTGTACCTAATTCATCTTTGCTCTTGTAATCCCAGAAGAAAATGCCTTTAGTGTCCAGAGGGCGTTCAATATTTTTCCATCTTCTAAAATAAACAGCATTTTGTTGTCATGTGTCAGCAACTGCCAGGTAAACACTGGGCTGGATCCTCATGTGATGCAACTATAATGGATTGTTTGAGAAGTTGATTCCTTTAATAATTAAACAATAATAGTTAAGATTCGTGCAACATTGAAAAAATCCAAGTATAGAAATAAAATGATACAATAAAAATATGAAATAAATATAAAAATAAAAAATACAATATAAATATAAAATACAGAAAAATCAACATTTTAGTTAATTTCAGTTAATCTATTCAGTTAAATTAGCTTTATTTAAACTTACTTTTCTCTTTATAGACTATATAAAATAACTTTAAACAGACAATATGACCATCGTTATAGTTCCTCTAGTAGTTGTCACCCAGCTTTTTCAGAATCTATAAAAGAAAATGTAACTATGCATCAAGATGGAAGCAGAGGATGCATCATTAATTGTCTAGGTAGACTTATTGTCACATTTCCTGTTTTCACAGCTGGTCTGAGAGGTAGTCAAGGGTTAAAATATTGAGCGGTTTGCTTAGCTGTCACTCTTTTTAAAGTGTACCTGTAAAGATAAAAAAAATAAAAAATGTTATGTGTTCCTTTTAACACAATCAAAAACTTTTCAATATATTATATTTAACTTACTGCAAGCGTTAGCCTGCTATTCTGTAGTCTTCTTCCCTGTCTTGCTGCTCCTCGGTCTCTTCTACTTCGGCAGTCCCCGCTTGTTGTGAATTGGAATCTGTAGGCAGCAACATCAGACGCTGGGTACGCATTCTATGAAGAACAGAGGCTGAGTGGGAAGCACCACATTGATGTGCGCGCTCCTGAGCCTTCTCACTCTAGGCCCCATTCACAGTACTGCTCTCGACATCACTGTTCAAATATGGATAGTGATGTCCAGAGCAGAGCTGAAGTCCTGGGCAGAGTGCTAGTAGAGGCTCTGCTCCGGTACACTGGATCTGTGGAAGCCTCTGACATCACTGTCCATATATAGACAGTAATGTCAGGGGCAACCGCAGAGCCGGAGTCCCGGGCATCACTGCATCACTGTCCTTATATGGATAGTCATGTCAGGAGGAAAGAAGGAGTCACAGGCAGAGCGCTTGAAGCAGGTCTGTTTCATGATTCCGGCAGTGTTGAAGCCTCTAACATCACTGTCCATATATAGACAGTGATATCAAGGGCAACCCCAGAGCTGGAGTCCCGAAACAGAGCCGCTTCAAGCGCTCTGCCTGGGACTCGTTCTCTCCTCCTGACATAACTGTCCATATATGGAAAGTGATGTCAGGAGCAACCCCAAAACCGGAGACCCGGGCAGTGCGCTATTAGCTCAGGGACTCCAGTTCGGGGGAAGCCCCTGTTCTGATTGACAGCGTCCATTACTAAGACGGGGTTTAGTGTTAACCAGTGAAAATGCCAACACTAACCCCCCTTTATTACCCCGATATCCACCGCCACCAGGGGTACCGGGAAGTGTCGGGTACAATGCAGTACCCGACCGTCTGAAGTGATGGTCGGGCACTGGGGAGGCCACAAGCTGGTATTATTAGGCAGGGAAGCAGTTGCGGATTAAGTAGACCATAGGCCCTGGGCTGTTCCACAAACTTGGCCCCCCCCCTTCTCCACCGCTGCTCTGCTGTGTGTATAGTGAACACCACCTTTTTGTGCGAGCATTGACAAATGGGTGTTACAATTCCTCTTGTCAAAGGGCTGTGTCCCTACATACTGACAGTCTTCAACCATCGCTGACAGTATAACACTGTGTAGGGACACATCCTCCTGACAATGGGAATGGTAACACACGGTTGTCTATTAGTCCTGGGTACACAAAGACTTTATATGGAATACAAGGATTTTCTACAACAGACATGTCAGGGGAGCGGACAAATCCACTATAGATCCAGTTACTCACAAGTGACGTCTTCTCTGATGGGAGTCGTTCTCTTTTCTTCTCCATCTGGCACAGACCAGTATGGCGACTTCTACTGATGAGACATCTTTGCTCCTCGCTTCTACAGCCATTTCCAGCCTTTATAGAAACACAAAAATTCAGACACCAAGGCCCAGGACCATACATTAAAGGAGCTGTCTGGGCACAGACCGTTTTTTCATACTGATGACCTATCGATGTGCCCGGGCAACCCCTTTTACTCAGACTAATAAGTTAGAATGCATACAGACCCCAGACCTTCTAAACTATTGCCGTCCCCAGACCAGACCCCCCTAAGCAAATACAGACCCTAGAACAAGCACCCTAAATACAGACCTTGGACCAGACCCTTAAATACAGACCCCAGACCTGACCCAATAAACTAATTCTGACCCCAGACCACTAAATACAGACCCCATAAACTAATACAGACCCCAGACCTGACTTTCTAAACTAATACAGAAACCAGACCCCCTAAATACAGACTCACATAAACTAATACAGACGTCAGACCCTATAGATATACAGACCCCAGACCTCCTAAATATAGACCCATGACCAGACCCCTAAATACAAACCCCAGACCAGACCCCTAAATACAGAACCCAGACACCTTAAACTAATACAGATATCCAGACCCCCTAAATTACAGACCCCAGACCCCTTAAACTAAGGTAGACCCGTTAAACTTATACAGACCCCAGACCAGACCACCTAAATGCAGACCCCAGACCAACTAAATGCAGACCCCCTAAATACAGACCCCTTAAACAAATCCATAATCCCCTTATACTTAGCTAGCAGCTCACCTCACCTCACGATCTTCTCCCTTGCTGCTGTTGTAGGAGATGCAGTCATGGCAAAATCGTGGCAAAAACGCATTGTACTTGGGGCGGCCATGGGCCCCCCAAGAGCCTTAAGCCCCGGGCGTTTTTTTTTTCTGTAATTTAATATTATTTTAAAAAACATAGGGTCTCCCCCATTTTTCATAACTAGCCTGATACAACATAGCAGAAGCAGGCTAGCATTACCAGGGTGGGAAGGCCCACATTTTTTTGGCTTTCCCAGCCTAATAATACCAGCCTGTGGCCGCCCCAGTGCACGTCCATCACTACAGAGGGTCGGGTACTAGGTCAGACCTGGCTTTTCCCGGTACCCCTGGTCACGGTAGGTACCAGGGTGATAATGGAGGGGTTAGTGTTATGCTTTCCAATGGCTAATACTAAGCCCCCCTTTGTAATGGACACTGGCAATCAGAGAGCAGCCATTACTAAGGCAGTAATAATAGAGTTTTAAAAAACACAGACATACAGAAAAAATAAGCCCCCCCACAGAACCCTCATTAACCATTTTATTAAAATGTTTTAAAAATGCTTTCATCGAAGTAGTCCTCAAATCTGAAGTAGTCCAACAACCGAACCAGTAAAAAATAAATTATTTCTAACCTTGTCAATGTCTTGACTATATTTTCTAGTCAATTTGCAACTCATTTGATAAATATAAGTGTGAGTTTTCATGGAAAACACAAAATTGTCTGGGTGACCCCAAACTTTTGAACGGTAGTGTGTGTATATATATATATATATATATATATATATATATATATATATATATATATGTATATATATATATATATATATATATATATATGTATATATATATATATATACACATACATATACTTATATATATACATATATACACACAATCATATATATATATATATATATATATATATACATACATACATATACACATACACACACACACACAATCAACGTTTGTGTGGCTCTCTTCTTCAGGTATCCACTTTTCGTTTCATGCGAAGTCCCCAAATGCAGAGTCAGCAGCGGGTACCTGAGAAGTAGTAGACACCGGAAGAGGGATTCTAGGATGTTGACCGAATACAATGTAAAACGGAGTGGAAGTGGTGGACTCGCTTGTGTGGTTGTTGTACTAGAACTCGGCCCATGGAAGAAGCTGTACCCAGTTATCAAGGAGATGAAGTGACGGAGATAATTCTCCATGAACTTCAACGGCTTGGTCTTAAAAAAGATCAGATCAGGCAGAGGCAGTCCATTCACTGAGGCAACAGCCAAAGATGTCTCCAGGAGAACTGTGGGCAACTGAAGATGATCCACTATCTCCTTTTGGATGAAGTTTGCAGCAGACCCAGAGTCAAGATAGGCAGAAACCCGATGCGTCCTCTCGCCGGATACTAGAGTCACAGGAATAGTCAGCTTGGAACAGAATGCTTTATTAGGTACCGTTCCACCTAGGGTTGTCTCTCCAACCAATCCTAGGCACTGGGGTCTCTCTGGCCTCTGGGGACACAAACGCACAATATGGCCTCCGAGGCCGCAATACAGACAAAGTCCAGAAGTGCGTCTGCGTTGTTTGTCCTGGATAGACAATTTGACATGGTTAATCTGCATAGTATCCTCTGGTGGGACGGCTGAGGAGGATTGCTGGAAAGTAGAATCCAGCTTAGGAAGTTCTCTCTCCCAGAAAACGTCTTGGGAACGCTCCCGGATCCTCATGTCAACCCAGGTGGCAAGTAGGATAAGATCATCCAGGGTAGATGGCAGATCGCGAGCGGCCAGCTGTTCCTTAATCCCCGAAGACAGTCCCTGCCAGAATGTGGCCACCAAAGCCTAGGTGTTCCAGGTTAACTCAGCAGCCAGAATACGGAACTGGATGGCATAATCGCCCACTGAGAGGTCTCCCTGGTTTAGGGTAAGCAGGCATGCAGCAGCCGAATAAACTTTCCCAAGCTTCCTCAATGATCGAGCGGAAGTTCCGAAAGAAGCACTGCAAGTCACGGGTCTCTGGTCCCTGATGTTCCCACAGATGATTAGCCCAAGCCAGGGCTTTGCCAGTAAGGAGAGAGATGATGGCATATAGTCTGAAGTGGATCTGCCACTGATTCAAAAATCCCCTGCAGGTCCTCGGGTCTCCGTCATAGCGTGGAGGCAGCGGCAAGAAGCAGAGGAGATCGGCACTAGTACAGACAGGAAGTGTAGCAGGAGAAACAGCAGGAATGGGTGCGGTGACGACTTTGGTTGCAGCAAGCAGCCGATGGGCAATGGCGTTCACGGACAGGAGGAGTTGGTCTTGCTGTGACTGGAGGTCTTGCATCTCGGCCAGCATGGCTTGTGCCGTCAAGGTCTCAGGTTGACCAGCGGGGTCCATGGCCTGAGCGTACGGTCACAGTTTGTGGGTATGTGGACCCACTAGGTCGGACTGCCATAACAGGAAGGCAGCTGGCCAAACAACAGAGAACACCAGAAATACAAAGTCCCGCACAAGCGTACCTGGATAGTCCAGACGGTGGCCGCAGCTCTGGCATGGATGGAGGTGGGTGCAGCAGGTAACGCCAGACATGGTGGATGACAGCAGGTGCCGCAGGTTGTGCCAGACATGGCGAATCCCTCATGTGGTGGCAGATGACACAGGATGTGGCGGATGGCACAGATGCCGCAGGTTGCGCCAGACATGGCGAATCCCTCTGGACGTGGCAGATGACACAGGTGCAGTAGACACGACTCCAACTAGTAGACACAGGAACAAGAACATAGCATGGGATACAGGAACGGGTAACAGGGCACGGGTAACAACTGGAACGGGAAACACTAAGGGACCATTTGCAAGACAGACTTGGGAATTACTAACAACGCTCAGGCAAGGATCAGACGGGCTGGGGCCTGCTTCTAATCCAGGAAATCATGTGTGTTGATAATGATGATGATTTCCTACATGTGCGCGCGCTGTCCCTTTAAGAGCGGGAACGAGCGTGCGCGCGCACCCTATGGGGCACAGCGGACCAGAGCTGGAGTGAGCCCTGGCGTCTCCTGGGAAGTAAATGGGGACCAGCACTCACAGATCCATGACAGCGGGCGTCAGGAGGTGAGTGGACCCGACGGCCCGCGGCCATGGACGCTACACACACAAACACACATATATATACATATATATATATATATATTTGTGTATATATCTATATATATATATATATATATATATATACAGTCCAGATAAAGATGGACACAACACTCTAATATACCTATATGTCAGGCCATGTGCTCGTTATCAGGGGATGAATCGATTCCCCAGCTCTAAATAGAAAGCAACCATAGAACGAAGTAACGGCACCAGGACTTCAGGGTAGATGAAACAAGGTGGATTTATTCACCTCAAGTGAGCGACGTTTCGGTTCAACCGAGAACCTTTCTCAAGCTATATATATGTAATATACAATATGTTTATATTCAAGTTTTATATACAGTATATATATATATATATATATATATATATATATATATATATAATCCAAAAAAATGAAGAGGCAGCCTCAACCTAGGAAGCCTGCACCCACTGCTGTTGCTGTGCTGCTTTACTCTTTTTCTCATTATATATATATATATATATATATATATAATATATATTATAATTAAAATCGATATATTATAATATATATATACACGTACGTACGTACGTACGTACGTACGTACGTACGTACGTACGTACGTATATGTATGTATTCTTATATTATATATATATATATATATATATATATAGTGAAAAAAATGGTGGTTTATTAAGCCAGCACAAGCTGCAACGTTTCTGTCCTGCTATAAATGTCCTATAGAAGGACAGAAACGTTGCAGCTTGTGCTGGCTTAATAAACCACCATTTTTTTCACTAACACGCTGTGCTGTGGGACTTTCTTCAATATATATATATATATATATATATATATATATATATATGTATATATATATACAGATGTAGCCTTCCTTACCTTGACTTTTAACGTATTATATTAACAATGGCTAGATCGCTTATCATGACTTTTTCAATGACTTATCAATGGCTTTTTTTGTGTGATATCACGCTGCAGCAAGTTATCAGAGTCAAGTCAAAGATGGCTACGTCTGTATATTTCCTGATCGTGCTTCAGCAGCACACTTAAGGGTTAAGATACTTCATCTGCCTGGATAGAAGAGACATATTACTCAGCAGTAATTAATGAAACAATTAAATAGAGCCCAAATCCCTTCAGAAAACGTATTTTTTTCTTCTATGAACATGGATAGTGAAGACATCTATTTTGAAAGCTTTATACAAGGGGTGCCCTCTCTCCCTTAACTGCGACCCATGATATATGGTGGGCTGTATATTGCGGGTTTCCTTAGTCCCTCAGACTGGCTTCTAAGTCTTACCTAAGATAGAAGCCATGCTTTCATTCTGGAGCAGCTTACAGGTTCCTGTCCCTCGGCTCCTATAATTGGATCACATGCACTTCCGGGTCGGTGTAGTAAGATGGCCGCCGTCAGGTGAGGTATACCCTGCCTTCTGGCGCATGTGCTGTGCGTTCTCCCAGCTTGCTTCGTACTGTGCATGCGTGAGCATGAAAGTCTCACGGGATCCGGCGGTTCAAGAAAAGACCGCGAATCTAGGGCTACGGCGCTGGCTAAGCTGCTGGACCCTGGAGATCTAAGGTATCTAGCTAACATGGTGTCAGGATAATGACCGGTATTTCCTCCCTGTTCGCCACATATAGGTTGGATTGTAAATTACATGCCTTTTTCCCCAGATTGCAAGTCCTGCATCTCATGGGAAACGCAAGAGAAAATCCAAACACAATATGTGTAAGGGTTGTCAGCAACCATTGCCAGGGAATTGGGATCAGACTTTCTGCTCCTCTTGCAGACCTCCTGAACAATTCCTCCAGACTGTAGCCAAGGGGTTTTTGTCTTGGTTTAAGGAGCAACTTACGGGCACTTTTCAGGAGATGAAGTCGGCTGCTATGCCTAAAAAATATAAAAGTAGAAAGCGGACGCCCTCTCCACAATCCCCTTCCGAATATGAAAGAATATGGGAAGACGATCTAGATTGAGAGGACTCTGATGATGAATCCCTAGATAATATTTATTTGTTGGATAAAGACAAAGTCCCACACTTGCTGAAAGCAGTTAAATTGACCGTCGAGATCGAGAAAGATGTATCACATAAACCTAAAAAGGAAAAACTTTATTATTTCCCTATCAACAAAGACAGAGTCCTTCCCTCCCATCCTGTTATTACGGATTGGTTGCAGAAAGATTGCGATAAGCCGGAGAAACGAGTCGATCAAGGGGCGAAGTTTAAACACACCTACAAAACAGATCCCAAGTTCAGTACTAACTGGGATTTTCCGCCCAAAGTTTATCTGGCTGTTGCAAGATTATCGAAGAAATCTGTGTTTCCTTCAGAGGAATCCTCATTAAAGGGTCCAATGGATCGCAGAGCGGATTCGATATTAAAAAAAGCTTACTCATCATCGGTAGCAGCATGTAAAGTGGTGTCAGCCTCCATCCCGGTTGCCAGGTCCCTTCGTATCTGGCTTAGTCAGCTCTCACAAGATTTAGAAGACGGCGTACCGAGAGAGAAAACTTACATAATATTCCTCTCATGAAAATGGCTGCAGGTTTTTATGTGACAAGCCGCTGGATGTCTTGAAGTTTTCTTCTAGATCCCTAGATCTCTAGCTTGGCGCGTAGAACCCTTTGAATCAAGCAATGGACAGGGGATAGTCCATCCAAGAATAATTTCTGTTCCCTACCTTTTCATCCCTCATCTCTGTTCGGACCACGGTTGGAAGGCATCCTTAAGTTGATAAATGACGAAAGAGGAATTTCCTTTCCACGCCCTCCAAAGAGGCCACTATTCAAAACCGTTCCAAAAGGTCCCCTAAAGTTCAGAAATATTTTTGCGGTGGTGACTAGCAGCGTAGACTCAAAAGCCATCAAGAGGTTAACCCCCTCTTCAGGAAGAAATCCCCCTTTCAAAAACATTCTAACTTATGATGCCAAGAGAGAAGAGTGTCCAGTAGGAGGAAGGCTAGTAAAAGTTTGTTCACCTGTGGCTAAAAACGTCCACAGACGCCTGGGTCAGATCCACCATCCAGAATGGCTACTCGTTGGAACTAAACACCATTCCAAAAATACTTCATAAGAAAGGGAGCATTGGACGATGTCCCATATCATCAGCAAGGTCAAGGAGTGTACTCACCTATCTTTGCCATTCCAAAAAAGGAGGACAAGTGGCGTTTAATAGATTTGACGTACCTGAACAAATTCTTTGTAAAGAGAAAGTTCAAAATGGAATCCATACAATCGGTCATAAATATTATTCAAGAAGGAGATTTTCTAGCCATTATCGATCTACAAGGTGCATACCTTCGTATACCGGTCCTAAAGAAGCACAGGAAATTTCTACGGTTAGCGGTTCTTCTTCATCATCGAGTGTTACAACTTTAGTTCACCTGCCTACACTTTGGGATAACATCTGTCCCCCGAGTGTTTACGAAAGTAGCGGTAGTACTATCTGCAGTACTGCGAATGTAAGGGGTCTTCATATGTCCTTACCCGGACGATTGGCTGGTGAGAGCCCGATAAGAACACATTCTTACAAAGCACCTAAAAGTCACTCTAGACATGCTCATCTCACATGGCTTCATGGTAAGCCTCCAAAAGTCTCATCCAACACTATGCACAAGGTTAAAGTACCTAGACTTCATGGCAGATGCACAAGAAATGTCGCTGACACTGTCCAGTGACCGGATATATTCTATCCGTCAGGGAGTTCAATAACTAATATCATTAAGTCAGTGCTCCATCCGTCAGGCCATGAGGGTGTTAGGCTTTCTAACGTCGGCTATCGAAGCGGTAGCCTGGGCGAGGGCACACATCCGAATGTTGCAATCCACTATACTGAAAGATTGAGACAAGAAAATAGTGTGTCTCGACACTCTAACGTCAATGTTTTCAGACGTGAGACTAGACATCCAGTGGTGGCTGGTACCCTACCATCTCGATCGAGGCAGGTCTCTGAGACCAGTTCATCGGATACTCCTCACTACGGATGCCTCAGGCTCAGGCTGGGGTGCACATGTGGGAACATCATGGGTGCAGAAGAAATAGTCCAAACACGGCGACTGCCTTTCATCCAACATGAAAGAACTCAAGGCGATCAAATTAGCCCTATTGCAGGATGTACTCCATAGTCACGATGTCCAAATTCAGTGAGACAACCTCCCTGCAGTTTTCTATGTAAACAAACAGAGGGGCTCCAGAAACAATTCCCTCAAAAAGGAATGCAGTCAGATCATGCGGTGGGCAGAACACAGCCTGAGATCCGCAGTCCACATTCGAGGAGTGTTGAATCTGAAAGCGGTCTGGCTGAGCAGGAATTGGATTCACCCAGGAGAGTGGAGCTAGAATCCGGAAGTCTTCCTTTAAATCACCAGGAAGATGGGCAAACCAACTGTAGATGTCATGGGGGCGACCGCGAAGTATACCAAATTAAGGAAGTTCTGCAATCTCAAATGGTCGGATCACCCACATGCCATAGACAGGCTATCATTTAGTTTATGTTTTTCCCCCCATTTCTCTCATTCCTCGGGTATTGAGGAAAATAAGGGACGAGAAAGTGAAGGCCGTAGCGATTATTCCTCATTGGCCCAGAAGGGCATTGTTTCCGCTCGTATTGAATCTCTCGAATGGCAACTTCTGGAAACTTGCATTACGCCCAGATCTCCTCCTACAGGAGGGGTGGTTTCATCCCACGATAGACAGGTTCCATCTAACGGTCTCTGAAAAATAAGGGCTTCTCCGATGAGGTAAGCAATACCTTATTAGCCTCCAGAAAACCCAGTACAATGAAAATATATTCTCGAATATGGCTTATTTTTTCTAAATGGTGTCAGGACAATGAGAGGTTACCAGATACAGTCTCCAAAGTATTGCAGTTTCTACAAGATGGATACCAGAAAGGTCTCAAGCCCAATACATTAAAAGTGCATTTGACAGCCATTAATGCCAATTCAGAGGGGAGGGTCTCCAACCATCCACTGATAACCAGATTCTTGAAAGAGATTAAAAATTAAGGCCATACTATCACAATCCTCTGCCCTCTTGGGAGTTGCCCATTATTTTGAAACATGTCGGTCGTGCCCCATTTGAACCACTTCACAGTATAAGCCTTAAGCTTCTTTCATATAAAACCCTATTCTTAATAGCTATTACCTCGGCAAGACGGATTGGCGAATTGCAAGCACTGTTCTATAAAGAACCTTATCTTAGGATCTTACCCGAGTGTGCTTTCCTTAGAAAAATGCCAGGGTTCTTACCAAAACTACCATCCAGCATCAACTTGAATCAAGAGATAGTTTTACCAGTCTTACCATTAGACTCAGCCTCTAATGCCCCTACTAATCACAATATTTATACGTAAGGAAGTCCCTACTTGTGTATCTGGAAACCATGGCCCCTTTTAGACAATCGGAAGGTTTGGTTCTCCAATTCCTGGGGCCAAATAAGGGGAAAATAGCCAGCAAAGCTTCACTTGCTAGATGGCTCAAATAAATTATCAGGGACTACTACTCCTTGGAAGGCCTAGAGCCCCCTTAGATATTCAGGCCCACTCAACCAGATCCACATCTACATCGTGGGCAGAAAGATGCCATGTCCCCTTAGACCAAGTCTGCAAAGCAGCCACTTGGTGCTCTTCCTCAACCTTCATTAAACATTATAGGCTTGACTTATTTTCTTCTGAGGGTTCAGCCTTTGGCAAAAAAGTCCAAAGCTTAAATCCCCCCATAATCTCATTGCTTTCTAAGTCCCTTAAGTGTATTTCCGTAGGACGATCAAGAAGTGGAAAATTTGTTACTTGAAATTTTCATCTCCTGGAGTCCGTAGGCAGCACAAGTTTCCCAGCCTATATATATATATATATATATATATATATATATACTGCTGCATACGTTACGTTTTCTGAAGGGATTTGGGCTCTATTTAAGGCTACCTGGGACCTCCTAATTAAATAATTTATTACTGCTGAGCAATATGTCTCTTCTATCCGTTCAGATAAAGTATCTTAACCTATGGGGAGGAACGTGGGATGGGGTAACATGGAGCGGGCTCACAGGCTAAGCCCTCTCTATAGAACAAGCGTATCATCTGGGTGTTACAGCCGTGACTTCAGCTCGATCCGCTTGTTTGACCTGTTAAATAGTGACCACGGCGTTTAAATGACTAGAAACAGAAAGGCAGCCTAATGTAACTTTCCAACAGCCCCTGCGACATGATTTTGGGATGCCAATTGGTTGGCATGGCAGCCTGGGGGCCTGATGAAGGAGGCAGGGCTTAATAGAACACTATTAGTATCACGATATACTGCAATACATTAGTATTGCAGTATATCGTGCAAGCGATTTAACGATCGCTGGTTCAAATAAAAAAAAAAAAAAACAGTAAAAAACAGTAATATAACTTTTTTAATATATAAAAACATAAAAAAAAAAAGTTAAAAAAACAATAGTTTTTCCATTTTCCCCTCTAGCACAATGTAAAAAAAATTAAAATGAACATAACTGGTATTGATCTGTCCGTAAACGTCTAAATTATTACAATATATCATTATTTAGTCTGCGCGGTGAACGTCGTAAAAAAATTAAACCGCCAAAATCGCTGTTATTGGTCACTTCATCTCCCATAAAAATATAAATAAAAAGTGATCAAAAAGTCTCATGTACCCCAAAATAATACCAGTAGAAACTACACCTTGCCCTGCAAAAAAATAAGCCTGCACACCACTCAATCGACAGAAAAATAAAAAAGTTATGCCTTTTAGTAGAATGTGGCGACAAAACTTACATTTTATTTTTAACAATCATTTTTGTCCAGGTAAAAGTAGTAAAGCATGAAATAAACGTAAAAAAATTGGTATCGATGTAATCATCTTGACCTGCAGAATGAAGTTAATGCACCGTTTTTACCACACAGAAAACACCTTAAAAACAAAACTACCCAAAATATTGAGGAATCACTGTTTTTTCCTATTTTACCACACCAATATTTTTATTTCAGTTTCCCACTATATTATATGGTACAATAAATGGTGGCGTGAAAATCTAAAGTTTGTCCCGCAAAAAACAAGTCCTCATACGGCTTTTGAAATGTGGGGAGGAAAAAAATCTAAAGTGAAAATCCTAAAAATGGTTGCGGAGGGAAAGTGTGTGTGTGTGTGTGTGTGTGTCCACACACACATGATGCTAAAATATACCATCGTGCAAGATATTAGCATGATGCAGGGATTCAGTGATTGCAGCACTGTCTTAACGCTTGTCTGTCTTAATTGCAGAAGATGTCTGTATAGATACTACGTATGTAGTGCAGTGTATTAGAGTAGTGATCGGGGCATCAGGCCCTCAAGTGCCCTAGTGGGACAAGTCAAAAAGGTAAAAAAAAGTTAATAAAAATGTCGTAAAACAATAAAAACACACAAGTTTCAAGTAAAAAAAAAAAAGCTAAACTGACCTTTTTTCCATAGTAAGTTTTTTATTATGGGACAAACCGTAATTTTTTTTAAAAACTATACATAATTGGTATCGCTGCGCCCGTAACGACCAAAACTACAAAACTATTATGTAATTTATCCCAAACGGTGAATGCCGTAAAACAAAAACATGAAAAACAACGCCAGAATCTTTGTTTTTAGGTCACATCTCCTTCCAAAAAATGCTATAAAAAGTGATCAAAAAGTCACATTTACTCCAAAATAATACCAATAAAAATGACAATCCGTCCCGCAAAAATAAAACCTGACACAGCTTTGTCCACACAAAAATAAAAAAGTTATGGGTCTTAGAATATGGCGACAAAGAAAAAAAATGATTTTATAAAAAAAGTGATTTTGTTGTGCAAAAGCTGCAATACATAAAAAAAACTATATAAATTTGGTATCGCCGTAATCGTATCGACCCGCAGAATAAGGTTAACATGTAATTTATGGCGCACTGTGGATGCCAATAAAAAACTATTACAGAATTGCTTGTTTTTGTTAATTTCCTTTACCAAAAAATTAAATAAAAAGTGATCAAAAAGTCGTATGTGTTCCAAAATGGCCCAATAAAATCTACAGCCCGTCTCGCAAAAAACAAGCCCGCACACCGCTCAATCAACTGAAAAATAAAAAAGTTATGGCACTAGTAATGCGGTGATGAAAAAACATCTTAATTCGCAGGCCAGAGGGGAACATTTCTTCAGTTTCAGGGCCCTAGTATTTCGGAACTAGGAAAGAGAAGGGACATAGCACATCCGCTGGAAGCGAGGGTGCCCGTATTATACCAGCGCAAAACTTTACAAGCAAAATTTCCCAAACTACAAAGGAGAAAAAGTCCCCAAAAGCTGCAGAGTGTTACAAAAGGGGTATAAGAAAGAAAACTGTTTATCAGTGCGACATTGGCCTGCGCATAAAAGATTGCTTCACAGCGTAACACACATCTATGGATAATTGTATTATTTACCCCATTATTATACCCTCTTATTGTACCCTGATGGACTCCGCACATATTACATATGCCCCCACATTATAAACTGAAATACCAGCAAAATCCATGCTCAAAATGGCAGTCTTTCCCTTCTTAGCCCTACAGTGTGCCCAAACAGGAATTTATGTCCACAAGTATGGCATTACCATTCCCAGGAGAAACCGCTTAACAATTTATGGGGTAAGATTCTCCAGGGGCACAACATATTGAGCGGTCAAATGGCAGATCAGTGGAAAAATTTTCACTTTGCACCATCCACTGCGTATTCATTTCTGAAAAACACCTTTGGAGTCTAAATTCTCACTACACCCCTTGATAAATGTCTTTAACCCCTTCCCGCTCCTTGACGTACTATTACGTCATGGCAGCTGTATCGTTCGCGCTCCATGCCGTAATAGTACGTCACGGGAGTAACGGCCGTTTCGGCCGTCCTCCCGACACATACAGGAGCTGTGACGCTGCTGTCTTGTTCAGCAGCTGTCACAGCTCCTACAGCGGGGACCGATCGCTGTGTCCCTGCTGATTAACCCCTTAAAAGCCGCGTTCTATAGAGATCGCAGCTTTTTAGGGGTTAAGCTGCCATCGCCGGCCTGCTACGCGATAGCGGCCGGCGATGGTGACTATGGCAACCGGACACCAAACAATGGCGTCCGGCTATGCCATAGACGGAAGCCTAGTGGGTCCTGACAACGTCAGGACCCACTATGCTTGCTGTCAGTGAGTAGCTGACAGTTCTAATACACTGCACTACGCATGTAGTGCAGTGTATTAGAATAGCAATCAGGGCCTCCTGCCCTCATGTCCCCTAGTGGGACAAAGTAATAAAGTAAAAAAAAGTAAAAAAAAGATGTGTAAAAATAATAAAATAAAAGATTTAAAAGTAATAAAAGTAAAAATCCCCCTTTTTCCCTTATCAGTCCTTTATTATTAATAAAAATATATAAACAAACAAATAAACTATACATAATTGGTATCGCCGCGTCCGTAACGGCCTGAACTACAAAATTATTTCAGTATTTTGTTCCCTGTGAAAATAAGAAATTTTGATCACAAATGACATTTTATTGGAAAAAATGAATTTTTTTTCATTTCACAGCCCAATTCAAATACGTGCTGTGAAAAAACTGTGCTGTCAAAATGGTAACAACAACCATAAATGAATTCCTTGAGGGATGTAGTTTCCAAAATGGGGTCACTATTGGGGGATTCCTACTGTTTTGGCACCTCAACACCTCTTCAAACCCGGCATGCTGCCTAAAATATATTCTAATAAAAAAGAGGACTCAAAATGCACTAGGTGCTTCTTTGCTTCTAGGGCTTGTGTTTTAGTCCACGAGCGCAGTAGGGCCACATGTGGGACATTTCTAAAAACTGCATAATCTGGACAATACATATTTAGTAGTGTTTCTCTGGTAAAACCTTCTTTGTTACAGAAAAAAAAATGAATACAATTGAAATTCCGCAAGAAAAATGAAATTTGCAAAGTTCACCTCCACTTTGCTTTAATTCCTGTGAAATGCCTGAAGGGTTAAAAAACTTTCTAAATGCTGTTTTGAATACTTTGAGGGGTCTAGTTTTTAAAATGGGGTGTTTTATCAGGGTTTCTAATACATAGGCCCCTCAAAGCCACTTCAGAACTGAACAGGTACCTTAAATAAAAGGCATTTGACATTTTCTTAAAAATATGAGAAATTGCTGTTTATGTTCTAAGCCTTGTAACGTCCAAGAAAAATAAAAGAATGTTCAAAAAACGATGCCAATCTAAAGTAGACATATGGGAAATGTGAACTAGTGACTATTGTGGGTGGTATAACCGTCTGTTTTACAAGCAGATGCATTTAAATTCTGAAAAATTCAATTTTTTCAAAATTTTCTCTAAATTTTGCAATTTTTCACCAATAAACACTGAATATATCGACCAAATTTTACCACGAACATGAAGCCCAATGTGTCACGAGAAAACAATCTCAGAATCGCTTGGCTAGGTTTAAGCATTCCCACGTTATTACCACATAAAGTGAAATATGTCAGATTTGATAAATGGGCTCTGAGCCTTAAGGCCAAAACTAGGCTGCGTCCTTAAGGGGTTAAGGGTGTAGTTTCTAAAACGGGGTCACTTTTGTTTGGTACATCAGGGGTTTTGCAAATGCAACATGCTGTCCGCAAACCATTCCAGCAAAATCTACGCTCCAAAAGATAAATACTGCTTCTTTTCTTCGGAATGCTCCCATATATGTAAACAGCTGATTATAACCACATATGGGGTGTTACTGTACTCGTGAGAAATTGCTTTACAAATGTTGGGGTGCTTTTTCTTCTCTATTCTTTGTAAAAATGAAAAATGTTGATCTAAAACTACATCTTATTGGAAAAAAATAACATTTTTCATTTTCATGGCTTAATTCTAATGAATTCAGCATAAAACCTTTGGGATCAAAATTGTCCCTATACCCCTAGATGATTCCTCAGGGGGTGCAGTTTCCCAAATGGAGTCACTTTTGGGGTGTTTCCACTGTACTAGTACTACAGGGGCTCAGCAAATGTGACATGGCGCCCAGAAACCATTCCAAAATCCAAATGGTGCTCCTTCCGTTCTGAGCCCTACCGTGTATCCAAACAGCTGTTTATGACCACATGTGGGGTATTGTTTTACTCGGGAGAAATTGCTTTACAAATGTTGTGGTGCTTTTTCTCCTTTAGTCCTTGTGGAAATGAAAAAAAATTAGCTAAACCTACATTTCTTTGAAAAAAATGTAGATTTTCATTTTTACAGCCTTCTTCCAATAAGTTCTGTAAAACACCTGTGGGGTCAAAATGCTCACTGTACCCCTAGATAATTTCCTCAAGGGTTGTAGTTTCCAAAATGGGGTCAATTCTTGGGGGTTTACACTGTTTTGTTCCCTCAGGGTCTTTGCAAATGCGACATGGCCACCGCAAGCCATTCCTGCTAAATTTGAGTTCCAAAAGCCAAATGGCGCTCTTTCCGTACTCAGTCTCGCCGTGTGTCAAAACAGCCATTTATTAGCACATGTGGGGTACTGTTTTACTCGTGAGAAATTTCTCTACAAATTTTATGGTGCTTTTTCTCCTTTAGTCCTTGTGGAAATGAAAAAAAAATTGCTAAACCTACATTTTATTTGAAAAAATTTAGATTTTCATTTTCACAGCCTACTTTCCAAAATTTCTGCAAAAAACCTGTGGGGTCAAAATGCTCACTATACCCCTAGATAATTTCCTCAAGGGGTATAGTTTCCAAAATGGGGTCACTTGTTGGGGGTTTCCACTGTCTGGTCCCTTCAGTGGCTTTGCAAATGCGACATGGCCTCCGCAAACCATTCCTGCTAAGTTTGAACTCCAAGAGCCAAATGGCGCTCTTTCCCTTCTCAGCCCCGCCGTGTGTCCAAACAGCCGTTTATGACCACATGTGGGGTATTCTGGTACTCGGGAGGAATTGCTATACAAATGTTGAGGTGCTTTTTCTACTTTAGTCCTTTTGGAAATGAAAAAAAATTAGCTAAACCTACATTTTATTTGAAAAAATGTAGATTTTCATTTTCATGGCCTAGTTCCAAAAAATGTTGCAAAAAAACTAGCAGGTCGAAATGCTTCCTACACCCCTAAATAAATTCCTTGAGGGGTGTAGTTTTCCAATAGGGGTCACTTTTTGGGGATTTCTGCTTTTTTAGTACCACAAGACCTCTTCATGGCATGACATGGTGCCTAAAATATATTCTAATAAAAAGGAGGCCCAAAATCTACTAGGTGCTACTTTGCTTCGGAGGCCTGTGCTTCAGTCCAGTAGCACGCTAGGGCCACATGTGGGATATTTCCTAAAACTGCAGAACCTGTGCAATAAATATTGAGTTGCATTTCTCTGGTAAAACTTTATGTGGTCCAAAAAATTCAAAATGAAATTCTGGAAAAAAAAAAATTAACTTTGTAAATTTCAACTCTACTTTGGTTTAATTGATGCAAAATATCTAAATGCTGTTTTGAATACTTTGAGGGTGCCGTTTTTAAAATGGGGTGACTTATTGGGGGATTCTAATATCTAAGGACCGCAAAGCCACGTTGGAACTGAACTGGCCCCTGTAAAAATAGCCTTTTGAAATTTTCTTGAATATGTGAGAAATTGCTGTTTAAGTTCTAAGCCTTGTAACGTCCTAGAAAAATAAAAGAATGTTCAAAAAACAATGCCAAACTAAAGTAGACACATGGGGGGGTGTTAATTAGCAACAATTTTGTGTGGTATAACTGCCTGTCTTACAAACAGATACATTTAAAATTTAAAAAAATGCTAATTTTTGCAATTTTTCGCAAAACTTTGGTGTTTTTCGCAATTAAACACTTAACGTATCGAGCAAATTTTGCCAGTAACATAAAAACAAGAAAACAATCTCAGAATTGCTTGGATAGGTACAAGCTATCCGGAGTTATTACCACATAAAGTGAAACATGTCAGATTTGAAAAGTGAGGCTCTGTCAGGAAGGTCAAAAGTGGCCAAAGTGGGAAGGTGTTAAAGATGAGCTTGAAGCATGATATATTGTATTGTCAGACAATAGAGCAGGGGTCTAAAACTCGGCCGGGTAAGTTGGCCACAAATAAAAAAAATGTGAAGTTGACGGGCCGCATTACTTTCAAATTTGATACATTACAAAATTATTGTTAAGCAATTAGTTATTTGAACTACTATAATAATACTACATTATTATAATAATACAACATTACTATAACAATACTACATTACTATAATAATACTACATTACTATACCAATACTACATTACTATAACATTACTACATTGCTATAACAATACTACATTACTATAATAATAATACTACAACAATATAATACTACATTACTATAATACTACAAAACCATAATACTACATTACTATAATAATGCTACATTACTATAGCAATACATTACTATAACAATACTATATTACTATAACACTACTACATTATTATTATAATAATACTACATTACTATAACAATACTACATTATTATAATACTACATTACTATAATAATACTACATTACCATAACACTACATTACTATATGTCACGATGCGGGGTGTGGACCCACTGTGCCGTACCGTGTAGCGAGATGGCAGCTGGCCAAACAGGTAAGAGTTCAATAGTTCAGTGAGGATACCTGAGGCAACGATGACAGTAGCAAGGCAGGCACGTCTGGGACCAGGCGGCGGGAAGACATCAGGTGAGGCATAGCAAAACAGGCATAGACTGCAGCACAACACGGCAACAGCACAGCACGGCACTAGAACTGGGTAACACGGAAACAGGATACGGGATACAGGAACAAGGTTCACTGGGAAACTGGAAGACACTGGGAGACCATTAGCACGACAAACATCGGGTAACAAACAACGCTCTGGCAAAGAGCAAGAGGGCAGAGCCCTTTTTATAGGCCAGGGCATCCTGGGCTAGATTGCAGACTTCTTGTAATATGGCCGCACTGGCCCTTTAAGACCGTGCACGCGCGGGCTAGCGCGCCCTCCAGAGAAAGTCTCGATGTCCGGAAATGAGTGCCGGCGCCTCACAGGAGGACGATGCTGCACACAGGTAGGATGTCCATGGTCACTGCCGTTGAGGTTTAAGTCAGAACGACGAGCCGTGGCCATAGACGTTACACTATAATAATACTACATTACCATAACAATACTACACTAATATAACAATAATACATTACTGTAATAATACTACATTACTATAACAATACCACATTACGACAACAATACTACATTACTTTAATAACACTACTACATTACTATAATAATACTACATTGGTATAACAATACAAAATTACTATAATACTACATTACTCTAATAATATTACATTACTACAAGAATACTACATTACTATAATAATAATCCTAGGTTTAAAATTAATGGAAATTTGCGAGATTTCTCCACGTGCTTATTTCAACAATCCAGTTTTACAGTTTAAGTGTCGCTAAATGCAGTCCGGCGGCTCAGTTGGCAGCGTTTGGCAGACAAACAAATGTCAAGATTAGGCAGCCCCTTTTTAGTTCGTGCCACAGTGCCCTCTATGTATAATGCCAAAGTGCCCTCTGTAGATACTGCTACAGTGCTCTCTGTAGATACTGCCACAGTGCCTTCATAGAAGACGCCAGGGCTCACTTCCGCTCCGGTCTGCTGTGTCCCGTAGGATGCGCGTGCAAGCTCGTGCCTGCTCTTAAAAGGCCAGTGCGCACACCTGTAAAACAATCATCATCATCAACCACATGATTTCCTGGTCTATAAGAAGGCCCCAGCCCTTCTGATCCTTGCCTGAGCGTTGTTAGTTATCCCAAGTCTGTCTTGCAAATAGTCCCTTATTGTTTTCCGTTCCAGTCGTTACCCGTGCACTGTTACCTGTTCCTGTATCCCGTGCTGTTCTTGTTCCTGTGCCTACTAGTGTCGGAATTGTGTCTACTGCACCTGTTGTCGTTGCTACGCCCAGTGTCTTCTGCCATGTCCAGTGTCTTCTGCCATGTCCAGTGTCTTCTGCCACGTCCAGTGTCTTCTGCCACGTCCAGTGTCTTCTGCCACATCGGATACTGCCCGCCACATCTGGCCCTACCTGCTGCACCGACCTCCATCCGTGCTGAAGCCACAGCCACTGTCTGGACTAATTCAGGTACCCAAGTGTTACTAACTACTATAGACTTTCGTATAGACTGTGACCTGGTCAGCTGCCTCTCCGCAACGGCGGAGTGGCCTAGTGGGTCCACATACCCTGTGACCGTGACAGTACACTCAGGCCATGGAACCCACTGGCCAGCCCAAAACCGCAGTCCAGAATATACTGATGTGGATGCATGACCTACGCACACGTCAGAATCAACTCCTTGAGGCTGTGAATTCTATCTTGGTCTGTCTGGATCTACTCACTCTTCCACCTCCGGTTCTTCCTCCTGAGGCTGTTGCTGTGCCACTGCCCGTTGCTCCTCCTGTTTGTTCCGGATCCACAGTTCCTCTGCCTCTTCCTCCTCGCTATGACGGTGATCCCAGAGCATGTAGAGGATTTATTAATCAATGCATGGTTCATTTTAGGCTATGGGCTCATCTCTTCCCCTCCGAGGAGGTAAAGGTAGCATTTATCATCTCCCTTCTTGCTGGCAAGGCCCTCGCATGGGCGAACCTAATCTTGGAGCAACAAGGACCTGTATCCTCGGACCTAGCCTTGTTCCTGCAGTTATTTTGTGCCGTGTTCAAAGAACCGGGTCAAATATCCTCTGCCGCTACACAGTAGGGGAGTATGCTATCTCCCTCCGTACCCTGGAAGCCGAGCTGGCACTGAACAATGAGGCACTGGTGGCGACCTTCTGGCAGGGACCTTCCTTCTACCTTCTACCTTGGATGCCCTCATCCTGTTAGACACTTTGGTTGATATGAGAATCCGGGAGCGCACTCAAGAGGTTCGACAGGAGAGCCGGGTCCACAGACCAGCACCCTCGGTCCAGAGACCACTATTGCCTTCCCCTAGTGCGCTACCTGAAGAACCCATGCAGGTAGACAGAGTCCGGTTGTCTGAACAGGAGAAGCAGCACAGACGCTCCTCTGGACTATGTATGTATTGTGGCCTTAAGGATAATTTTGTGCACCAATGCCCACAGAAACCGGGAAACTCCAGTACCTAGGGTTGGTTGGAGAGGCAACTCTAGGTGGAACGTCTCCAAATGTTAAAACCTCTCCCAAATTGTCGATTCCTGTGGCCATCATCTCCGGAGAGACGTCACATCCCTCCTCCACCTATCTGGACTCTGGAGCAGCTGCTAATTTCATCCAGCAGGATCTAGTGGATCGTCTACATCTACCCACAGTTCTTCTGGAAAGACCCCTGGCTGTTGCCTCTATGAATGGTCTGCCATTGCCAGATCCGATTGTGTTCAGCATGGGGCCGTTGACACTACGGGTCGGAGCTCTTCACTCGGAGCTGATCGCCTTCCTTGTACTACCTAAGGCTATCAATCCTTTCCTGCTGGGTCTGCCATGGCTTTGCGTGCACGCCCCGGGTCTTGACTTTAGTTCCAGAGAGGTTCTTCAATGGGGTTCCAGATTCCATAGCCATTGCCTGTCACAAGTCCGTCCTGTTATGCCCCCTCTGCCTCAGTCACTTTCCGGTCTACCATCTCAGTATGCCAGTTTTGCGGATGTCTTCTGCAAGCGAGAGGCTGAGACGTTGCCTCCACATCGGAATTCTGACTGTCCCATTGAACTGGTTCCAAATGCTTCTCTTCCCCATGGACGGGTATATTCTCTCTCCTTGCCAGAGACTTTATCGATGTCAGCCTATATCAAGGAGAATTTGGAGAGGGGTTTTTATACGAAAATCTTCCTCCCCGGCTGGGGCCGGCTTCTCCTTCATTAAGAAGAGAGATGGATCTCTTCGTCCCTGCATTGACTACCGTAGTCTCAACCAGATCACGGTCAAGAACAAATACCCGGTACCACTTATATCCGAGCTGTTTGATCGCATACGAGGAGCCAACATTTTTTCTAAGCTAGTCCAGCGGGGGCTTATAACCTGATCCGGATTCGCCGAGGTGACGAATGGAAGACGGCATTTAACACCCGTGATGGACACTACGAATACCTAGTGATGCCCTTCGGACTGTGATGCCCTTCGGACTGTGTAACGCTCAAGAATTCGTCAATGATAATTTCCGAGATCTCCTCTATATCTGTGTTGTAGTTTATCTCAATGATATTTTGATTTTTTTCCCCAGATCTGATGACCCATCGGAGGCATGTCCGTCAGCTTCTTCTGCGACTAAGAGAGAATCGCTTATATGCCAAGTTGGAGAAGTGCGTCTTTGAAAAGAGGTCTCTGCCCGTCCTGGGCTACATCATCTCGGATCAAGGTCTTAAGATGGATCCTGAGAAACTAAAGTCTGTTCTGGAATGGACACGTCCTCAAGGCCTAAGGGCCATAGAGCTGTTCCTGGGATTCGCCAATTTCTACCGGCAGTTTATTCCAAACTTCTCATCTCTGAAGGCCCCCATCTCTACCCTTACCAAGAAGGGTGTGAATGCCAAGGTATGGACTCCAGAGGCAGAGTCCGCATTCATTAGCCTCAAGAAAGCATTCACTTCAGCTTCGATCCTCCATCATCCTGACGTATCTCGACAGTTCTCATTGGAGATGGACACTTCCTCTGTTGGTGCAGGTGCACTTCTGTTCCAAAGGAGCTCTAAAGGAAATGCAGTAATATGTGGCTACTACTCAAGACATTTTTCTTCTGCGGAGCGCAATTACTCTATTGGAGATCGGGAGCTACTGGCCATCAAATTGGCTCTGGAGGAGTGGAGACATCTTCTAGAGGGCGCAGCTCACCCAAACTTCGTCTACACCAACCACAAGAACCTTACCTACCTCCAGTCCGCTCAACGACTAAATCCCAGTCAAGCCAGGTGTTCGCTGTTCTTCACCCGTTTCCAGTTTGTGCTCCTCTACTGTCCCGCTGACAAGAATGTGAGGGCCGATGCCCTGTCCAGATCGTTTGAAATGGAAGACACGGTGGAGTCCCTTCAGACTATCATAGACCCGTCCTGCATTGTCACTGCTAATCGTATGCAGGTTAGAGACATCCCTCCGGGGAGGACTTTTGTTTGGTTGACTAATAGGAGAAGAATTATCCGCTGGGGACACAGTTCTAAACTGGCTGGGCACGCTGGTGTCCGTAAAACCCGAGACCTGATTGCTCATCACTTCTGGTGGCCCACGCTACCTAAAGATGTTCTGGACTTTGTCTCTTCTTGCACGGTGTGTGCTTCTAACAAAGTTACTCACTCCAAGCCTGCCACCTGCTTCAACCTCTGCCTGTACACAATGCCCCGTGGCAGCACATTGCGATGGACTTTGTCACAGACCTTCCCCCCTCAGTAGGATGCAACACTGTCTGGGTGGTGGTGGACCAATTCTCTAAGTTGGCACATTTTATCCCGCTGACCGGCCTACCTTCTGCTCCCCGACTAGCGAGTCTCTTCATTCACCACATCTTTCGCTTGCATGGCTTGCCTCTTCACATTGTGTCCAACCGGGGGTTTCAGTTTACCTCAAAGTTCTGGAGAGCCCTCTGTAAACTCCTGGATGTGAGATTGGACTTTTCCTCAGCCTATCACCGCCAGTCCAATGGGCAAGTTGAGAGGATCAACCAGATCATGGAGAATTATCTCCGCCACTTCATCTCTTTACAGCACGATAACTGGGTACAACTTCTTCCATTGGCCGAGTTCTCGTACAACCACACAAGTGAATCCACCACTTCCACTCCATTTCACATTGTGTATAGTCAACATCCCAGAGTGCCTCTTCCAGTGTCGACTACATCTCAGGTACCCGCTGCTGACTCTGCATATGGAGACTTTCTTCAAATCTGGCAACAGACCCAGTCCTCTATTTTGCTGGCAGTCGATCGCATGAAGCAAAACTAGGATACAAAGAGAAAAGAGCCGCCTCAGTATCTTCCAGGTACTGGCTATCCTCTCTGAACATTCATTTGAAGGTGCCTTCATACAAGTTTGCTTCCAGGTTCCTTGGTCCTTTCAAAATTCTGCAACAAATAAATCCTGTCTCCTATAAGCTGCGGCTGCCTCCTACCCTCAGAATCCCCAACTCCTTTCATGTGTCCCTCCTGAAACCAGTGGTCCTGAACCGCTACAGCAAGACTTCCAGTTCCACAGTTGCCCCCCAGCGGTTCTTCTGATGTGTTCGAGGTGAGGTAGATCCTAAACTGCAAAAGGGTAGGATGAAGGACTTTCTATTTGGTGGACTGGAGAGGGTTTGGTCCTGAGGAGAGGTCTTGGGAGCAGGAAGAGAACCTCAGTGCCCCTGCTCTCATTAAAAATTCCTCTCTCACTCTAGCCCCAAGAAGAGGGGGCGTAAGAGGGGGGATACTGTAGCGTCCATGGCCATGGGCCGTCGGGTTTACTCACATCCCGATGCCCGCAGCCATGGATCCGTGAGCGCTGGTCCCCATCTCCTTCCTAGGAGACACCAGCATTTACTTCCGCTCCGGTCTGCTGTGTCCCATAGGGTGCGAGTGCATGCTCGTGCCCGCTCTTAAAGGTCCAGCGCGCGCACCTGTAAAACAATCATCATCATCAACCACATGATTTCCTGGCCTATAAGAAGGCCCCAGCCTTTCTGATCCTTGCCTGAGCATTGTTAGTTATCCCAAGTCTGTCTTGCAAATGGTCCCTTAGGGTTTCCCGTTACAGTCGTTACCCGTGCCCTGTTACCTGTTCCTGTATCCCGTGCTGTTCTTGTTCCTGTGCCTACTAGTGTCGGAGTTGTGTCTACTGCACCTGCTGTCGTTGCCACGTCCAGTTTCTTCTGCCACGTAAAGTGTATTCTGCCACGTCCAGTGTCTTCTGCCACATCGGATACTGCCTGCCACGTCTGGTGCTACCTGCTGCACCGATCTCCATCTGTGCTGAAGCCACAGCCACTGTCTAGACTAGTTCAGGTACCCAAGTGTTGCTAACTACTATAGACTTTCGTATAGACTGACCTGGTCAGCTGCCTCTCCGCTACGGCGGAGAGGCCTAGTGGGTCCACATACCCTGTGACCGTGACAGTAGATAATGTCACAGTGCCCTCTGTAGATTATGCCACAGTACCCTCTGTAGATAATGCCACACACCCCTAGATAATGCCACAGTGTCCTCTGTAGATACTGCCACACACCCACCCGTAGATAATGCCACAGTGCACTCTGTATATAATGCCTCAGTGCCCTCTGTAGATGATGCCACAGTGTCCTCTGTAGATGCTGCCACAGAACCCTCTGTAGATGCTGCCACAGCGCCCTCTGTAGATGCTGCCACAGCGCCCTCTGTAGATAATGCCACAGTGCCCTCTGTAGATAATGCCACAGTGCCCTATGTAGATAATGCCACAGTGCCCTCTGTAGAGAATTCCACAGTGCCCTCTGTAGAGAATTCCAGTGCCCTCTGTAGAGAATTCCACAGTGGCATCTGTAGATGCTGCCACAGTGCCCTCTGTAGATGCTGCCACAGTGCCCTCGGTAGATGCAGCCACAGTGCCCTCTGTAGATGCTGCCACAGTGCCCTCTGTAGATGCTGCCACAGTGCCCTCTGCAGATAATGCCACACAGACCCCTTGTAAATAGTGCCACATACACCCCCAGTAGATAGCTCCATTGGGGCTCCCTCTAGGAGTGGAATCCCCAGCCAGAGCGTAGCCGACACTTTGGCCAGGGATTCCTCTGCTGGAAGAGCCCCTGATGTCACTATCCATACACAGTGACGTCAGGGGATCCCCCTGGACCGGAATGTGATGTCAGGGGCAATCCCATATCCGGTGTCCCAGAGCGTAGCGCTAGTATAGGCTCTGCTCCGGAACTCTGGGGAAGCAACTGACATCAGTGTCCATATATGGACAGTGATGTCAGGGGTTTGCTCAGAGCTGGAGTCCCAGAGCAGAGCTGCTTCTAGCACTCTGCCTGGGATTCCAGCTCTGCTCCTGACATCACTTCATATATGGACAGAGATGTCAGGGGAAGTCCCAGAGCTGGAGTCCCGGGCAGAGCGCTCCTACTGGGACTACAGCTGTGCTCCTGACATTACTGTCCAGCTCTGAGGAAGCCTCAGACATTGCGTGTCCATTCATAGACAGTGATGTCAGGGGATTCCACATAGTCCCGGAGCAGAGCCTATGCTAGCGCTCTGCCCGGGACTCCGATCTGGGGAAGACCCTGACAACACTGTCCATATATGGACAGCAATGTCAGGGAATTCCACAGAGTCCCGGAGCAGAGCCTATACTAGCGGCTCTGTGTCCCACGGGCCGCAGATGACAGCCTCAGGGGCTGCATGCGGCCCGCGTGCTTGAGACCCCTGCAATAGAGTGAAGACATAATAGATTGTACATGTTAATACATTTTGGAGTAAGCTCCACGTATAGAAAAAAATAGGGTTATCCCCCAAATAACTTCTTGCATGAAGGATAAATATGGGGTCAATTCCCCTCTACCCGTTCTGATGTCAGGTACGCTTAACACCTTTAGGAACAAGGGGATCAGGGAACCTCCTCTTTTGTACAATGTTTAAACCCTATAAAAATTTTATATGGAAAATAGTAAAAGTAACATTTTATAAAAACACTGGTTCTATCTCTATATATGTTTTCTGTAATTACTAGGGAGGACTGTATAAAGTCCAGGTGGAGGACTGCAAACTTAACCATCATTGCCTATTGGATAATTTTATATTTCGAGTCATTACGGATGACTACAGGAAGAACTTTTGGGCCATTTTAAGCTCCTGGTACCCGAGGGCGATTACAACCTCTGCTTCACCTATAGTTTTCCCCTGTACTGATGTTTCTATCATTAATATGATTTTTATTTCTGTGATTGCTGTAGTTAGGTCCATATACTGTATGTAATCTGGGTTACCGGTAATACAACATTTATTACTATAAGTTTATATTGTCCAAATAATTTTATAAAACTTTTGCCCAACTAAGCATGCTTTTTCCCAGATGTCTGTATGGAACGTTTAGATGTATTACAATATATGGCAAAGCCTTAGTAATCAAAAGTACTGCACTTGCGAATGTCTCCTAATTTTAATAACTTCTAGTTGTAATTACAAAGTCTTTGAGTGAAATGATTTAATTAGAAAGTAATCAAGATGTGTCTACTGTTAATTGAAAGAATTATAAAAGATCCACTATTATAATAAATTCATGTAGTAACTAGATTACATTTTTCCATAATTATTTTTACAAAACGATACTGATGAAAAATATTGCAAAAAAAAAAGTTTTATGCTTATTGAAACGTTCCACCAGTTTACTGTTTGTTTATGCAAAACATATTTTTTCATTTTATTTTTTTGCAGAAACATACCCAAGTAATAAATACAAACGAAAAAGGATATATAAAGGTTATGCAAATTATGCATACAAATTATGCAACATTAAGCCCCTTGAGGCCCCGTGACGTCATGGATTTCCTTACCTAGAGGCTTTATGAAGTACATTTACTTCAGGATGATCAAAAGCGGAAGCCCAGCTGTGCAGGGCCCCTGCTGTATCGGCATGGATCAGAGAACTAAGGGCATGTTCCCTCAGGCTGGATACGCTGCCGGTTTTCTGCATTGGAATACTGTTCGGAAAATCTGCAGCAATTACAGTACCAACAAAATGGATGAGATTTCAGTAGATCTCAGCCACACACTGCAGAAAAACTATGCAGAAAAGTTGTACAAAAAGTGCAGTGCAGCCTTTAACCCTTTAAGGACCAGCCTGTTTTAAACCTTAATGACAAGCTAGTTTTTACATTTTTCCATCGTCACATTCTAAGAGCAATGGCTTTTTTATTTTTGCATCAACATAGCTGTATAAGGACTTGTTTTTTGAGTGACAAGTTGTGGTTTTTAATAGCACCATTTTAGGGTACATATCATTTATTGATTAACTTTTATTACCTTTTTTTGGGGGGGGTGATAGAAAAAAATCGCAATTTCGCCACAATTTTTTGCGTCTTCAATTTACACCATTTACCGTGTGGTACAAATAACACAATATATTTATTTTATTTAGCGGGTTGTTATGATTGCAACGATACCAACTTTATATACATTTTGTATGTTTTACTACTTTTACACAGTAAAATTTCTTTTTTTTCAAAATTATTTGTTTTTGTGTCTCCATATTTGAAGAGCCATAACTTCTTTATTTTTCCGCCGATGCAGCTGTATGAGGGCTTTTGTTTTGCAGGACGACTTATAGTTTTTATTAGTACCATTTTGGAGTACATCCGACTTTTTGATCACTTTTTATGAAAAATTATTAAGGTAGGATTAACAGAAAACAGCAATTTTTGCATTGTTTTTTATTTTATTTCTTATGGCTTTCGCCTAACAGGTTAAATAATGTATTAACTTTATAGTTGGGGTCGTTACAGACGCGGCAATACCAAATATGTGTAACTTTTTAACTTTTTCTTTTTTAATAATATAGCAGTTTGTAAGGGGAAAATGTGTTTTTTTTTATTTTTTTTTACTCTTTTATTTATAAACTTTATTAAACTTTTTTCTTTTCACCAGTCCCACTAGGGGACTACACTATTTGAACGACCGATCACTATTATAATACACTACAATACTTCTGTACTGCAGTGTATTACTGCCTCTCCGTGTAAAATGGACAAGTATCTGGCAGGCCATGCCTCTGGGGCAGACCTGGGGGCCTTTGCTAGGCCCCCCCGGCTGCCATAGAAGACACCAACACCCTGCGATCACACGCAGGGTGCCGGTGGGGTGGAAGAGGAAGCTCCCTCTCCCCAGAACCACTCAGATGCGACACTCACTATTGAGCGCCGCATCTGATGGGTTAAACTAGCAAGATCGATACTGATATCGATGTCGCCCATTTGAGCAGGGCTGCTCCCTGCTCTCCGCTACCTCTGGTAGCAGAGAACAGGGAGATTTAACGGCTCCCTCCTCTATTTATTTATTTTGATGCAGCACCGTAAAAAGGCTGCTGCATTAGAATAAAGCCCATTAGTGGCCGCTGTAAAAACACTATGGGGCGGTCACTAACGGGTTAAATCCACAGCACGCTAATTTATGCTGCATACTCTGAGCGGGGATGCTGAGTATTTTGGCCATCAACTAGAAAAGGGAGTAAAAATTCTGCACTAAAATATGTAAGTTGAGTTTTGTTGCGGTTTTTAGTGATTCCAGTGATTGCAGCTGCAGTGAATCCGCACCTTCAATACATATACATTTTTCAAGAAGCAATGCTTCACACTACATTCGCAGGTTAAACCGCTGTGGAAAATCCGCAATGATTGCTTTTCTACAGAAATTTGTGCAGCAAAAAATGCACCATTTGCTGCAGATGTCTGTGACTGATTTACTTGCGGATTTATGAAATACCAGTGCACATTTTCCATTGCGGAAAATCTGCAGAGTATCTGGCCTGTGGGAACATACCCTAAGTATTCCAAACTATTAGGTAAGCGATCAAATAATCGCAGCTTTGTCCTCTGTCAAAAAAAGTTTTCCCAAACAATGTAATAAAATAAACCTCTTTTTTTTTCATTAATAATATTTTACTGTTTAAAAATATTTCACTATAAAAAATACATATTTGATATTGCCGCAATCGTGAGAACCCATAGGATACAGTGAACATAATATTTATACCACAAAACAAAAAATTTAGTCAGATTTGCCATTCCATCAACGTAAAGTAATCAAAAGTTAATGAATAAATTATATGTAAATGGCAGTAAAGGGGTTCAAATTTACTTAAAATCACAGAAAAAGGCCTCACTGATAGAAGGGCAGGTTAAAACACCAGTTCCCAGCAGGATGCAGACAAGTCACATTGCTATATGGTGGAGGTAGCACAAGTACAAAATACAGATGAACAGCCACTCTCACACCTATCATTTATGAGGGGGATGGCTGCTTAGTATAGCAGGCACCATACTACTTAAGGAAGGTGCCTTGGACTATAGGTCAGTGTAGGGTTAACAAAAGGGGCAAATGCAGGTCAGGGCGGGAATACTTGTTCTGCTCTCTCCCTGGCCCCAACCTTTTTTATGTTTAGTGGTACAGGTCACTGAGGAGGAGGGATATATGAATCTATATAAGTCAAGCACACTTTACCGCATGTCTCTCTCCAGGCTGTTCCAGCAGAAAATTGGCACCATGACTGCTAGATCTTCTGATGAGCTGACCGTCGTAGTGATAGAGAAGGTGAGGTTGGAAGGTTCCGCCTGGTTGGAGAGGGCTCTGCAGCTACGTCCTGCTGAGGCTTCCCCTCTTGCAAATATGGCCAGTGGGGAGGCACCTGCTATGAGTAGACCTCGCAGGCATTCTCGCCCCCCATCCCGCCTCAGTCTTGACCCCCCTCCCTCCCATAAACAAAGTGGCCATGCTCCTGCTGCGGCTGGAGCGGCTGAATCGCTGCTGCTGTTAGAGGATAGTGGTAGAGAGTGATCCAACATCATCCCTCCCATGCCACCTCCTACTGCTGCGCCTCAGTCCGGCCGACAGGTGCGGGTCGAGGCCACTAGGCCACGAGCTGTCCGGCCTCATTCCCAGAAGCCGCATGCGCAGTCTGCACGAGATATCCACCCGGTAGTGGCGACGTCTAAGCCCTGTTCTGCCGTGCCCAGCAAAGGGTGATGCGCGTGGGTGGAGCAGTGCATCAAATAGTCCCCCAGCACGCAATTAGTGCACCATAGGCATCGTCACATTCCGAAATGGTATGATAACTGTGGTGTCATCTTTTTTCTTCGGAAATGGATCACCGGGATGTTCCTTCTGCAGCAGTTCCTATAGAGCAGCTGGCCGCACGGGACATCCTCATCAACGCCATGGGACTACAGAACGGAGCATGACAGTACCTCAAGTTTCGAGTGACCAGTCGGTGCAGCCAACTGATGGAATCGCCATTGCCGCTTTTTCCTTACCCCTGGAGCTACTCCTGGGTCCACTGGGGACTGCAGTGTCTGGTTAGTCCGCCGTTGTGAGCCCATGGCCTGTACATGATGGTGTTAGGAATATGGATGTTGTTTCTGTGTTTAAATACTGTTTGGCTATTTTAGAGAATCCTTCTAAGCCTGAAGTGCTGTTGCCTTTGCTGGGGGGTGTGGTACCCTTGCCTGAACGGCCGGCCAATTTGTCTGACCTAACTTTTCGTGACTCTGTTTTTTGTGGTGTGGCTCCTTTCGATGCTCACCTGTCTGTGGAAACCAGGGCAAAAATCTTTAAAGGGAGAGACTATGTTGACATTTGCTCTTTGGTTTCAGCGGATCAGGTGACGATTGACAAGGAGCGAGTTTTTGAGAGGTTGTCTGAAAAGGAGGTCAAGGTTGCTAAAACATTTGGTATTTGGCTTCAATGTTTTTCTGTCTTATGCTCATATTTTTTGTCAGCAGTTCCTGGAGCGGTGTGCCGAATTCTTCGTTTATTTGGATACAATCCCTAGCGCCTTTAAGCTGCACGGAGGTGCGGCTTGGTGGCACTATGACGAAGAGTTCAGGCGCTGGTTGGCTTTGAGCACCTCTGTAGGTTGGAATACAAAGGCCACTGACATCTGAACTCAGTTAATGATGTCTCATCGTCCGGCGTGCTCCTTTCATGATAGGTCACTAGGGCCTGAGGCCAACAACAACAACAACAACGGTGCATACTGGCAATATAACGAAGGTCATTGACGGTTTTATGCCACATGCAATTTCCGGCATGAATGTTCAGTTTGTGGAGGTGCCCACTCAGCGATACGCTGCTTCCAAAAGGCTAAGCATCCTGCCCGAGTAGGTTCTTCCAGTGGAGCGAAGAACGCCGGTGAGCGTTGCCACGATGCAGCGGTGGTGGGAGGCAGAACTGCTTCTTCATGGCTTTTCATTTGGTTTCTTTATTCCCTATGTACCCGTCGGTTGTTTGTTGAGGTCAGAGAATTTACGTTCTATTGATAGTAACCTTGATGTAGCTAGATCAAAACTGTTAAAGGAGGTCAGTTTGGCCCTTTTCCGCACCTCTCTATGGAAATTTGTGGGTTTCCCCCTTGTGTTTCAAGGAACTGATGTGCCAGAGGCACAATGAAACCCAATTTCCCAACTACTAACTGAAGTTAGTAGTAGTTGGGAAATTGGGTTTCATTGTGCCTCTGGCACATCAGTTCCTTGATTCATTCATATACCTGCCAACTACTAGGGTCTCCTTAGCATCTTATTGTTTCAATTGGGTTATTCACCCTGTATGTCTGACCCCCTCTTGCTCTTTATTATAGAGCTATCTAGCTTATTCCAGGCACATTCTTGCATCTTCTGGGTAATGGCAAGCTTTTTATCCAGGAAATTAAATCCAGATGATTTGGCTTCTGAGGCAGCATTTGTTTTCTCTATAGAAAACATACCACTGCATCAATTTGACGTACAAACGGCATTCAGGGATCTCCAAAAAACATGCAAACAGTATGTCAGATCCTGCTGGGAAATAACTAGTCTGGAGACATACATCCAGCAGAAAATCATATATAGAGGCTTACGCATAAACTTAATTCCCAATTCTTATCGTAGTGACACCACCTTTATCAAGGGCTGGGAACAAATACTCACTGACAGCTCTTTATATTTGCTGCATTGCTAGTTGGAGCAGCAACTTAAACTTTAAAACTTTATTAATAAATTTTAAACTTTAAATTAATAAACCGACTTTATTAAAATCGGTTCGCAATTAGAAAAAGAAATTAGCGATATTCAAACATTAAATTCAGCACCTGAATATAACGATTGCAAAATAAAACTGGGAAAAAATATAGAACATCTGCAAAGAGAGATTAAGGAGAGGAAACATAGAAAATATATTAGAGATCGAAGAGACTTAGACACAGGACAAATATATACCTACCGTAGCCGTGTTTCCTCTACTCAATTTCCTAATCGTGATAATAGGTCTGTAGATATCTCGGAGTCTGACATATCGGGCACTGATGAATGCAGACTGCCTTTCGAAGAAAGCAGACTGGGAGCTAAACGAAAAATTAAAAAAAGGAAATACAATCTGTCTAAAAGGACACCAACTGTCCTTAAAAAAAACACCTCCATCATGTTCAGCCTACAATGGACAATCTATTACTATTTCTATACCTGGTACTTTAGTAGCCTCTCAGTTCCCCCCATATCAATACCCGGGATATCAAATATAACACCGATCCCATCCACTATGGGGACAAACATAGATGGCTCTGGGAGAAACATCATGACTACAGGAAATATGAGTTCCGCAACTATGGCACCTTCAAACACCTTTTCCTCCCTTCCTTTTTTAGGACTACACAATGTACCGTGGAATCAAATCAAATAAAGCAATCACTCTTCAGATGAAATGCAGATTCGCAATCTGTCACATGTCCAGCTGAACTCACAGCAAGAGATGCTCTTGCGAAAAGGTTTATCCTACACCCTTACCCCTGCCTTTGATGTGTTCACCTGGACAAAATACATTAATCTCTTTGCAAGGAAACTCGCTTTGCACAAATATTTTAAGACCAAGACCAGCGATACTGTTCCCTTAAGTCACACTGAACTCAGCACACTCCGTGCTTTGGAAGATTTATCCAATTAGAATGAATATGCAGTTGACATGGCCACAGGTCCTTTTTCCTCTCTACGCCCTAGGTCACGACTGACACCACAATTTTCGCAATATGCACACATTGACATCTTTGTAAAATAGGTCAGTGCTGAGCTAAGCAAATTAAAAATGCAAAAATTCTAATTCTCGAGTAATCTTAGTAAACTAGAAAGAACTCTATAAAAATGATGAAGTTATATTCAAGCCATTTGACAAGGGGGGCAATATTGTCATTTTAGATCGAATAGACTACGTCTCTATGGTCCACAGGTTGTTGGATGACACATCCACCTATACCATCTTAGATAGAAATCCCACTGATTGCTATGTATTGGATCTACGCTCCCTACTTAATGATGCTAAATCTAATGGCCTGATTTTTCTAGATGAGTTTAAATTAATGTTTAATCCCAACCCTACGTTATAAACATTTTATGCTCTGCCTAAAATCCACAAAGATGTTTTGTTTATACCCGGTAGACCCATCGTCTCGGGGAACGATAACTTAAGACAGGGGATTAGTATGTATGTAGATGAGATCTTGTCACCTTTTGTCACAGCCCTGCCTTCTTTCTTACGGGACACTAAGGACACCCTTACCAGGATCCAGGAGATTAATGTTTCTCCGACCACTTTCATAGCCAGCATTGACGTAGAGTCATTGTATACCAACATCAATCATGACTTGGGCCTCAATGCTGTGCAACACTTTTTGAACACTAAAGTGACCCAGTTTCAGGCACACAATAGATTCACTTTATCACTTCTTAAATTCCTACTCACTCACAATTACTTTCTTTTTGACAACAAATTTTATCACCAACTCCAAGGCACTGCCATGGGCACAGTTTGTGCACCCACTTATGCACATTTATTTTTAGGGTGGTGAGAAGACACTTTGATTTTCAATGACAATTTACTTTTTTTCACATGTCACATTTTATTTTGGGGAAGGTATATCGACGATATACTTATTTTCTGGGACGGTGACATTCCTCTTTTTCTTGATTTCATGGACATCCTTAACAATAACAGTATTGGGATTACATTTTCTCACACTATACATACCAATGAAATTAATTTCCTTTATTTTAAAATTGCCCTGGATCCTGGTGGCGCTGTTCAAACCAACATCTTTAAGAAGGAAACTGCTACAAACAGTTTCCTACACTGGGGAAGCTTTCATCCACCGGCACTTAAGAAAGGTATCCCTATAGGGCAGTACCTAAGAGCCAAAAGAAATTGCTCTGAGGAACATACTTTTAAATCGGAATGTGACACGTTATACCACAAATTTTTGGCACGTGGTTATCCAAAGAAGACTCTGCATAGAGATTTTGCCAGAGCCAGGGCAACCCCAAGAGATTATTTACTCTATGGCAGAAAGAAGATTAACAACCCAAACAATGACAAACAATCCTCACTCATCAGATGTATAGGGAACTTTGACATCTGTTCCACTCAAATTAAGAACATTTTACAAAAACATTGGTTTATCCTACAGGCAGATTCAGATCTCTGTGATTGGTTGATTCGTATGCCAATCTATTGGTCCCTACACAGGTGGACCCCTTGCAGTGTACGCCCGAGGCTTTAAAGGAAGAGGAATTTGAACGTGCGCTCACTAGCCCCATTTTGATCCCCTGAGGACACTGTGTTTACAGCGAATCATGTCGAGGGGGCTATTATAATTTTAAACAGCTATGTCAGGCTAGCCCCTACACGTTAATCCATTGTGACACTAGCAAATCGTTCAGCTGCTGACCTAAGCAGTTACACTCGCGTATCTACAATACCCATTCCTGCTACAGTGAAGGCACAGTTCACATAGATCTTTTGCTAGCTGACTTTGGCTATACATTTTAATTATTGCGCATGTCGTCTGTCTTTCCCTTGGACTTTTTACAAGCATATCATTATGTTATATTTTATACTTTTTTCAGTTAGTAGTTGAGACATCTTGTTCCTTGATTCATTCATATACCTGCCAACTACTAGGGTTTCCTTAGCATCTTATTATTCCCCCTTGGGTTTGGTGCCCAAGAAGGAGGAAGGAAAATTCCGTTTGATCCACCGTTTGGCTTTTCCTAAGGGTGAATCGGTGAATGACGGAATTTCAAAGGACGAGTCTACTGTGTCCTACATATCGTTTGACAAAGCTTTGTCTTTGGTAAATCGGGCAGGTAAGGATGCCTTTTTGGTGCTTTTTGAGTCTGGATTTGTTTCTGTGTTGCATAATCTGGATGACTTTCTCTTTCTTGGTCCTGCTGGTTCCCCAGTGTGTGGGGCTTTGTTGGAATCTTTCCGCTTGCTGATGTCGTCTATTGGGGTTCCTTTGACTGCCGAGAAGACCGAAAGTCCCACTAATTGTTTGTCTTTTCTAGGGAATGAGCAGTTTATAGCTGCTAAGAAATGCACACTTCGTCAGCTGCAGTCTCTGCTGGGGCTGTTGGTTTTTGCCTGTCGAGTAATGCCCATGTGGCGGGTAGAAGATTGTCTCTGGCGATGGCAGATGTGTCCTTGCCTCATCATTTAATTCAACTCACTTGGTCTTTTACAGCTGACCTGCTTGTGTGGCACAGTTTTATAAGAATCTACAATAGTAGAACTATGTATCAGCAAGCAGAGAGGTAGAGTGCTGATCTAGAACTACTTACAGACGCGGCTGGCACTTTTGGTTTTGGTGAAGTTATTGGCACACGGTGGTGCAGTAGGGCTTGGCCAAGACACTTGGCCTTGGTGTGACTCAGAACTTGATGCTGTTAGAACTGTTGAATTGTCGGGTGCAGATATGGCTAATCGCAGGATTCTGTGTTGGACCAACAATTTGTTGGTAGTTCATGTCTTGAATAGTTTGTCGTCCAGTTCTTTGCCGTTATTGGCGTTAGTTAGGCGTTTGGTGTTGCTTTGTGTACAGTTGAATGGTGGTTTTGAGCTAAACATGTTCCAGGCGTGAATAATGACGTCGCTGATGCTGTGTCTCATTTTCAGGTTGGTCGTTTCAGGGAGCTGCATCCATCTGCCCTGGAGGAGGGGGATCCGTGCCCAGTCAACTTGATGGGTCTGGTAGAGGCCAACTTCTGAGCTTAGTTGAACGGTCTGTTGCTCTGTCTACCTGGAGCGGTCATGGTAAGGCGGGGTCTGAATGGTTATCGGTGGCTGGTGGTCGTTACCTTTCTTCCGATGCTATTCATGCCACGGTGGTGTTAGATTATTTGGTTTTCCTTATGAATCTAGGTGTGTCTGCTGCTTTGGCTTCTAGACGTTTATCTGGGGTGGCTTTCAAGCTTAAGTTGTATGGTTTCTTGGATGTGACAAAGCAGTTTGTGGTTGGTCAGGTCTTAAAGGACTGGCTATTTTTTTTTAGCAGGGTGGATCACAGGTGTCTCGTGTCTTTGGAATTGTTGAGTGATCTTTTTTGGGCCTCCGCGGTAGTTTTTTGCTTATGATTATGAAGCTTTACTGTTGCGCTCATCCTTTGCATTAGCCTTTTTTGGTGCATTGCGAATTGGCAAATTAGTGCCTCCCAGCGCTCGTAAATCTGGTGGTCTGCTAAGCGATGATGTGGTTTTGGCAAAGGATGGAGTTAAGTTCTGTGTGCGGAGATCTAAAACTGATACTCTTGGCAGGGGCACCTGGCTGTCGCTCAAGTATTTGGGCACCTTGGTATGCCCTGCAGCTATAGTGGGTGATTACTTGCTGCACAGACCTGCTAGCTCTGTGTCTTTGTCCTTTTTCATTCATTCATTCTGACGGCATGCCATTGTCAAAATTTCAGTTTCAAAAAGTATTCAAAAATTGTATTTGTTTCTTGGGTTTGAACCAAAGTGAGTTTGGAATGCATTCCTTCCGTATTGGGGTGGCTACAATGGCGGACACCTTGGGTTTGCCAGAATCGGATATTATGCGTTTGGGTAGATGGCGGTCTCAGAGTTTTCGTAGTTATATTCGCCCAGATCTTGTGCTGTGATGGATACTCTAGGTATGTATTACTTTATGTATGACGCTTTGCCTCTATGTTGTTTCTGTCCTTGTTGTTTATTCTTCAGGTACTGGATGCGACCCAGGTGTGACTCATCAGTCATCTCTTACATCCACTGGGCTGCACAGAGGGCTGCTATTCTTTCCGGAGGATCTTATCTAGGATTTGCTCATGCAGATGTGTCTTGGAGAGGTGCCAGGGGCATGAGATTGTCCCATCTTGTGCCTGAGGCATTTCAGCAAAGAGGTGGTTGGACCGGTTGTATTGAGGGTGCATGCCAGAGTAAACGACCTATGTGTAGTTAAGTTGGCAGAGTTGGTTTCCCATATCAAGACCGATTTGGGCAGGTTGCCAGTATTTTCCAAAAGATAGTACTGGTGTGGTCAGCGGTGGTGCCGCGCTTGGCATGGCGCGGTGTACGCAGTCCTTAATGTGAGAGTTTCCCGTTATGTGCAAAAGCTTGGTGGGGTGGTGGATCCCCGCCAGATGATCGATGGAGACAAGAAGGATGTGCTACTGCTGGATGGAGTTCACCTAAATCCTATTGTCAAGACATATTTTTGCTGGGATTACAGGATGGTATTGAGAAGGCTCTCTTCCTTTTGGGTGGGGGCCGGGACACCTTGTAGGTTTACGCGGCGCTTGTTGTGGCGGTGTTTGGCTTGCCTAGCAAGCCGTTTATAGCAGTTGCATGTCACATGTTCACGGCAAATTATTGCTTGTACATATCTGGACAGTTGCTGCCGATCGTAGCTGGGCAGGTGGATTTTGTCTATCGTATAATAAAGCTGTGGCCTTCCACTTCAAACCAAAAGAAGAGTGCCTTTTGTCCATTTCTTATATCTAATGTTATAACTGTGATTATATATTTGAAGTTTATGGGAGTATGACGCCTTATTCATTTTAATTAATTGCCAGTTAATATGTATGTGTAGTCTTCCAATTGCAGACAGATAAGTTTTCTGTAAGGTATCAGTCACACGGTTACATGTAGTGCACCATTAGTTACACCCATAGTATGCGATCAGACGGGCTACCCAGTCACTTCTAATTTTATGGTACAAAGTACTGATGCCCCATTCTCCGCAAAAAAAAACAATGCCTGACTTCATCCTGCAAAAATAATAAATGAGGTATTAGATAATATTTTGACCAACATATACAAGTTTGCAACCCATGTCAGGGGTTCTCATCGTCTTGTGAGTCCCTACACTTGTATTACAAACACATCACAGTAAATTGGATCTATTTTACTCAGAAAAAAGATCATACTGACTGATTCCCGCTACAGCCACTTTTGACCTTCCTGACAGAGCTTTATTTTTCAAATCTGACATGTGTCACTTTAGGTGGTAATAACTTTGGAATGCTTTTACCTATCCAAGCGATTCTGAGAATGTTTTCTCATGACACATTCGACAAGTTAGTGGTAAAATTCGGTCAATACATTCAGTATTTAATTGTAAAAAACACCAACATTTTGTGAAAAATTGCAAAAATTTGCAGATTTCAAAATTTAAATATATATGCTGGTAAGACAGGCAGTTATACCACACAAAATATTTGCTAATTAACATTTCCCATATGTCTACTTTAGATTGGCATCGGTTTTTGAACATCCTTTTATATTTCTAGGACGTTACAAGTCTTAGAACTTTAGCAGCAATTTCTCACATTTTCAAGAAAATTTCAAAAGGCTATTTTTTCAGGGACCGGTTCAGTTCTGAAGTGGCTTTGAGGGGCCTACACAAAATAAACCCCCAAAAGTCACCCCATTTTAAAACTGCACCCCTCAAAGTATTCAAAACAGCATTTAGAAAGTCTCTTAACCCTTTAGGAGTTTCACAAGAATTAAAGCAAAGTAGCAAATGAGAAACGCAACTCAATATGTATTGCCCAGATACTGCAGTTTTTAGAAATATCCAACATGTGGCTTTACTGTGCTAATGGACTGAAACACAGGCCTCAGAAGCAGAGGAGAACCTAGTGGATTTTAGGGCATTCCTTTTATTAGAATATATTTTAGGCCCCATGTCAATTTTGAAGAGGTCTTGTGGTACCAAAACAAAGAAAAAACCTAAAAGAGACCCCATTTTGGAAACTACACCCACAATGAATTCATCTAGGGTGTAGTGAGCATTTTGACCCCACAGGTGTTTCAAAGATTTTATTAGAATTTGGACGTAAAAATGAAAAATGAAATTTTTTTACAATAATGTGTCCTTTTAGCTAAAAAAAACAAATAATGTCCACAAGGAATAATTCCCCCTCAACATTTGTAAAGCAACTTCTCCGTAGTACGGAAAATACCACGTATGTGGGCATAAATTGCTGTTTGGGCACACGGCACGGCTCAGAAGAAAAGGATCGCCATTTGGCTTTTGGAGTACAGCTTTTGCTGGATTGGTTTCTTGGCACCGTGTCACTCTAGCAAAGCCCCTACGGTACCAGTACAGTGGAAACTACCCAAAAGGGACTCCACTTACAAAACGACACCCCTTGAGAAATTCATCTAGGGGTGTAGTGAGCATTTTGACCCCACAGGTGTTTCATAGATTTTATTAGAATTGGGGAGTGAAAATAAAAAAACATTTTCTTCAATAAGATATAGGTTTAGCTGAAAATTAATAAACTGCTGTTTGGGCACACAGTAGGGCTCCAAAGGGAAGGAGCGCCATTTGGCTTTTGGAGTGCATATTTTTCTGAATTGGTTTCTGGGCGCTATGTCGCATTTGCAAAGCCCCTGTGAAACCAAAACTGTGGAAACCCCCCAGAAGTGACCATATTTTGAAAACTACACCCCTCAAGGTATTCATGTAGGGGTGTAGTAAGCATGTTAACCCCACAGGTGTTACATAGTTACATAGTTACATAGTTAGTACGGCTGAAAAAAGACACATGTCCATCAAGTTCAACCAAGGGACGGGAAAAGGGAAGGAAAAATTTCTACACATAGGAGCTAATATTTTTTTTGTTCTAGGAAATTATCTAACCCTTTTTTAAAGCCATCTACTGTCCCTGCTGTGACCAGCTCCTGCGGTAGGCTATTCCATAGATTCACAGTTCTCACGGTAAAGAAGCCTTGTCGCCTCTGCAGCTTGAACCTTTTTTTCTCCAGACGGAGGGAGTGCCCCCTTGTTTTTTGAGGGGGTTTTACAAGGAACAGGATTTCACCATATTTTTTGTATGTGCCATTAATATATTTATATAAGTTAATCATGTCCCCCCTTAGTCGTCTTTTTTCAAGGCTAAATAGGTTTAATTCTTTCAATCTTTCCTCATAACTTAAATTCTCCAAGCCCCTAATTAGTTTCGTTGCTCTTCTTTGTATTTTTTCCAACTCCAGGGCATCCTTTCTATGAACTGGAGCCCAGAACTGGACTGCATATTCTATATGAGGCCTCACTAATGCTTTGTAAAGTGGCAATATTACATCCCTGTCCCGTGAGTCCATGCCTCTTTTAATACACGACAATATCCTGCTGGCCTTTGAAGCAGCTGATTGACACTGCATGCTGTTATTGAGTTTATGATTTACAAGAACACCCAGATCCAACAAGTGAATCCGCCAGTGTAGCTCCCCCTAGGACATATGATGCATGCAGGTTGTTGGTACCCAGATGCATAACTTTACATTTATCTACATTAAACTTCATCTGCCAAGTGGATGCCCAAACACTTAGTTTGTTTAAATCTGCCTGCAATTCATGAACATCTTCCATAGACTGAACTATATTACATAGCTTGGTGTCATCTGCAAAAATAGAAATAGTGCTATTAATCCCATCTTCTATATCATTAATAAATAAGTTGAATAATAGTGGTCCCAGCACTGAACCCTGGGGTACACCACTTATTACCGGGGACCATTCAGAGTAGGAATCATTGACCACAACTCTCTGGATACGGTCCTTGAGCCAATTCTCAATCCAATTACAAACTATATTTTCTAAACCTATAGTCCTTAATTTACCCATTAGACGTCTATGAGGGACAGTGTCAAATGCCTTTGCAAAGTCCAAAAACACTAAATCCACAGCGGCCCCTCTGTCTAGGCTTCTGCTCACCTCTTCATAAAAACAGATTAGGTTAGTTTGACAACTTCTGTCCTTAGTAAAACCGTGCTGGCTGTCACTTATAATGCTATTTATTGTCACATAATCCTGTATATAGTCCCTCAATAGCCCCTCAAACATTTTCCCCACGATGGATGTTAAGCTTACTGGTCTATAATTACCCGGGGAAGACCTAGAGCCCTTTTTGAAAATAGGCACCATATTTGCCCTGCGCCAGTCTCTTGGCACTATGCCAGTCACTAGAGATTCTCTGAATATTATGAAAAGGGGGACAGAAATAACTGAACTAAGCTCTTTAAGAATTCTAGGGTGTAACCCATCTGGTCCCGGGGCCTTGTGCACATTTATTTTACTTAATTTAGCTTGGACCATATCTACATTCATCCAATTCAGTATATCAACTGATATATTAACAGCACTGGCACCGGCTACATCAGCTGCTCTTTCTTCTGTTGTATATACAGAGCTAAAGAACCCATTTAGTAACTCTGCCTTCTCTTGATCCTCTGTGATCAACTCCCCATTACCATTATCTAGGGGTCCTACATGTTCAGACCTTGGCTTTTTAGCATTTATATACTTGAAGAATTTTTTGGGATTTGTTTTACTATCCTTGGCCACCTGCCTTTCATTTTGTATTTTTGCTAATTTTATTAAATTTTTACAGATTTTATTAAGCTCTTTATATTTTACAAAGGCTACAGCTGTACCCTCAGATTTGTATTTTTTAAATGCCCTTTTTTTGTCGTGTATTGCCCCTTTCACAGAAGGTGTAAGCCATGTGGGGTTTAATTTGAGTCGTTTATACTTGTTACCTATAGGAATAAATTTTGCACTATAATAACTCAAAGTAGATTTGAAAATCTCCCATTTATCATTTGTTCCATTATTTGACATTAGTTCTTCCCAGTCCATATCCTGAATTGCAGCCCTCATCCTGGGGAAATTGGCTTTCTTAAAATTAAATGTTTTTGCCCTCCCGGCCTGCGTTTGTTTTTTACAGTATAGGTAAAATGTAACTATATTATGATCACTGTTACCGAGGTTTTCACGAACATTGATATTCCCAACAAGATCTGCATTATTAGAAATGACCAGATCCAACAGAGCTTCACCTCTAGTCGGGTCTTGCACAAACTGGCCCATAAAATTTTCCTGCAACAGGTTGAGGAAATGTCTCCCCTTTGCAGTTGAAGCTGAACCATGACACCAATTAATATCCCGGAAATTAAAATCTCCCATTATCACTACAGTACCCGCCTGTGCAGCCCGCTCCATCTGTTTATATAGCTGAACTTCCATCTCCTCAGTTATATTGGGGAGTCTATAGATTACACCAAAAGTAATTTTTTCAGTGTTTACCTCCCTTTCTAGTTCCACCCACAAGGTTTCAACCTCCTCACAGTATTCACCCACTATTGTCTCTTTCAAACTCGCCTTCATATCATTTCTCACATACAGACATACACTACCACCTTTCCTATTTGTCCTGTCTTTCCGAAAAAGTGTAAAACCCTGTAGATTTACAGCCCAGTCATGTGAAGAGTCCAGCCATGTTTCAGCAACACCAACTATATCTATATTTTCTTCCAGTATCAAGGCCTCCAGCTCCCCCATTTTGCTTGCTAGACTTCTGGCATTTGTGAACATACACTTTAACTTGCCTGTCAGTTTTTCACTTTTATTATCAGAAATGTGATTTGACATTAATTGGGCCTTTTTATTTACACTGATGTTTTGTAACGAAAGGATCTCCTTATCTTGTTGTCTAGTCCTCTCCCCACATTCTGTTTCTCCCCCCACCAATATAGTCTGACCCCTCTCTAACCTGGCTACCCCTTTTTTTTCTACATTGACCTCCCTCCTCAGCCCTAGTTTAAATACTCCACCACCCCAGCTAGAATTCTCTCCCCCAGCACAGCGGACCCCCTTCCATTTAGGTGCAAATCATCTGCAGAATACAGTTTGTACCCCAATGAAAAGTCAGCCCAGTGCTCTAGGAACCCAAATCCTTCTCCTCCAAACCAAGACTTCAGCCATGCATTTAACTGAGCTCTCGCTGTCTTTCCTGTGATGCGCATGGCACAGGCAGTATTCCTGAGAATACTACTTTGGAGGTCCTTTCCTTCAACTTGTAGCCTAGTTCTTTAAAATTATTCTTAAGGCTCCTCCACCTACCATTTATTCTGTCGTTGGTACCGACATGGACCACGACAGCTGGATCATCACCAGCCCCTCCCAGCAATTTGTCCACCCGTTCCACCACATGCCGAACCCTGGCACCAGGGAGACAGCAAACCATTCGGTTGAGGTGGTCTTGCCGACAAATTATTCTATCTGTCTTCCTGATTATAGAATCCCCTACGACTATCAATTGTCTTGGCTTACCTGCATTACCATCCCGCCGACTACTAGCTGGGCTGTTCTCCCGGCTGTTAGGGAGATCAGTATCCATTAGGGCTGCCATTTCTGAGACTGACACCCTCGCATCATCACCCAACTTGGCAATTTTGCCTGGAATGTCAGAAACCGGATCGGCCTTCCTTTTCTTTGACCCCTTTCTACTGCCCCTAACTACATTAACCCAGCTACTTACCTGATCCTGCTCACCCATGTCTTCACCCTCCAGTTCTAACCCACTAACTGCATGCTCCGTGAGCAGCAAGCTCAGCTCAAGATTGTCTATTGCCCTCAGTGTTGCATTCTGCTCCTCCAGATCTCTAATACGAGCTTCCAGGTGACCAACATGCTCACATCTGCCACAGAGATATTCACCCTGGAACTCCGGCTCCAGTCGTGCATACATATGGCAAACTGTGCACTGAAGAAAACCTCCAATCTTGCTATCCATTATCCAAGTTACAAAAAAAAAAACAGCAAACAGTTGTTAATCAAAAAGATAAAGAAGTAGAAGAGCACTTACTGGGGCTTTAACTCCTCTTTTCAACTCCGGTTTTTGGAACTCCACTTGATCTACAACCCACTTGTTTTTTTCAAGCCACAGAGCAGGCTCTACAGAGTACTGAGGCCTGATTTATAGCACCTGGGACCAGCTAACCCCTCCCCCTTAGTCAGCTATTCAGCAGGAAGGAAGCTGCAAAGGAAAAATGGTTTCAAATTATGTCACTTTTGCAAACTTTGTAGCAAGCAAGCAATCAATACATATATCACATACAATGGCCCCCCACTTTGTCACACACACTCCACTTGATCTACAACCCACTTGTTTTTTCAAGCCACAGAGCAGGCTCTACAGAGTACTGAGGCCTGATTTATAGCACCTGGGACCAGCTAACCCCTCCCCCTTAGTCAGCTATTCAGCAGGAAGGAAGCTGCAAAGGAAAAATGGTTTCAAATTATGTCACTTTTGCAAATTTTGTAGCAAGCAAGCAATCAATACATATATCACATACAATGGCCCCCCACTTTGTCACACACAACACAGTAAATCAATCCGGTTTTTGGAACTCCACTTGATCTACAACCCACTTGTTTTTTCAAGCCACAGAGCAGGCTCTACAGAGTACTGAGGCCTGATTTATAGCACCTGGTACCAGCTAACCCCTCCCCCTTAGTCAGCTATTCAGCAGGAAGGAAGCTGCAAAGGAAAAATGGTTTCAAATTATGTCACTTTTGCAAACTTTGTAGCAAGCAAGCAATTAATACATATATCACATACAATGGCCCCCCACTTTGTCACACACAACACAGTAAATCAATCCGGTTTTTGAAACTCCACTTGATCTACTTGATTTTGCAGAAATTAGTGTGCACTCGATGTTGCAGTGAAAGTGGAAAGTTTTCCATAGATATGCCAATATGTGGTGCCCAGCTTGTGCCACCATAACAAGACTGCTCTCTTATTATTTAAAAACACCCTACATGTGGCCCTAATATTTTTGACTGGACAGTGGACCAGGCTCAGGAGGGATAGAGTACCATGAGAAATTGAGGCCTAATTTGGCGATTTACAAAGTATTGGTTCACAATTGCGGAGGTTCTGATGTGAAATAATAACATAAACCTCTGAGAAGTGACCCTATTTTGGAAACTTCACCCCTCAAGGCATTTATTAAGAGGTGTAGTGAGCATTTTCATCCCACAGGTATTATCCATAAATGAATGCTCTGCAGGTGGTGCAGAGTAAAACATTCAATTTTTCCCCAGATATGTATTTTCAGTGGCAAATATGTCGTGCCCAGCTTGTGCCTCTGGAGACACACACCCCAATTTTTTTTAAAGCATTCTCCCTGGTATGAAGATGCTATATATGTGGAAGTAAACAGCTGTCTGGGCACACTGTAGGGCTCAGTAGGGAGGGAGCACCATTTGGCTTTTGGGGCATAGATTTTGCTTGCTAGTAGTTTTGTTTGGAGTTTTACTGGTATTTCAGTTTATAATGGGGAGGGACATGTAAGCTGGGCACAGTACATCAGGGGTGTAGTCAGGTGGTATAATAATGGGGTATAAAAAAAAAAAAAATCCATAGATGTGTGTTACCCTGTGAAGCAATCCTTTCTGCACAGGCCAGTCTCGCACTGATAAACTGTGTCCTTTCTTATCCCCCTTATGGAACACAATCTGCACCTTTGCAGTATGTGGAATTTTGCTGGGAAAGTGTTGTCCTGGTATAATACGGGCACCCTCGCTTCCAGTAGATATGTTTGCGCTCCCCCATTGCTGGTTCCCTTTTTTTAGGACCTTGATAAATTGCCTCTTGAAATATTAGAAATGTTCCCCTCAGGCATGCACTACTGCATATTTTCATTTCCTGACTTATTGGAGCATTAACAAATTAAATTTCTTCATAGACGTAGTGGTATAAGGGCTGTTTTTTGCAGGACAAGCTGTAGTTTTTATTGGTATTATTTTGGGGTACATGCGACTTTTTGATCACTTTTTATCCTATTTTTTGGGAGGCAAGGTGACCAAAAAACAGCAATTCTGGCATAGTTTTTTTTAGTTGTTTTTTATACAGCGTTCCCCATGCGTTATAAATTACATGTTAACTTTGTTAACTTTATTCTGCGGGTCAGTACGATTCCGGCGATACCAAATTTATGGCACTTTTTGATGTTTTACACGTTTTTGCACAATAAAATTACTTTTGTAAAAATAATGTATTTTTTTCTGTCGCCATGTTGTAAGAACCATAACTTTTACATTTTTTAGTCTATGGAGCTGTATGAGGGCTTTTTTTTTTTTTTTGCAAGATGAGCTGTTGTTTTTATTGGTACCATTTTGGATACATGGAACTTTTAAATCACTTTTTATTCCAATTTTTGTATGGCAAAGTGACCAAAAACCAGAAATTCTGGCATTGTTTTTTTACGCCATTCACCGCATGGAATAAATAACAAAATATTTTTTATAGCTCAGGCCGTTACGGTTGCGGGGATACCAAATATGTATGGTCTATTTTAATCTTTCAATAATAAAGGACTTGATAAGGCAAAAAGGGCGATTGTGTATTTTATTACTTGAAGCTTTTATTATATGTTTTAGAACTTTTTTTTTATCTCTACCCACTAGGGGACTTGAAGGTCCAACTGTCTGATTTTTTTTTTCTAACAAATTGCAATACCTATGTAGTGCAATGTATTGGATCTGTCAGTCGTTCACTGACAGCAAGCAGATTAGGCTTCTCCTCCTGGCGGGACCTAATCAGCTTCCGTAATGGAAGAGCAGGAGGCCATTGTTAGGTCTCCTGCTGCCATAGCAGCAGTCAGCAGCCCTGCGATTGCATGCAGGGCTGCTGATCTGCTACCAATCTCTAAGATGCAGCGATCACTTTGGATCGCTGCATCTAAGGGATTAATGGCAGGGATCGGAGCTAGCTCCGGTTCTTGCCGTTACAGGTGGATGTCAGCTGTAACATACAGCTGACATAAACCGCTGATGACACCGCTGATTTCATTGCTGGGGTGGCAATAAGCGCAAACCCCTTAAATGAAGCGATCGCTTTTGACCTCTGCATTTAAGGGATCGGAACAAATTTTGGTCCCCGCCATTACAGCAGGGTGTCAGCTGTAACGTACAGCTGACACCGGGGGATGCTGGCACCTGCTGAGCTTCTGAGGCGGTGTCCACTATTTGTCGTATGGATACAACAAAATGTGGGAAGCATTGGCTTTCCATGATGTATCCATGCAACAAATGTCGGGAAGGGGTTAAAACACCAGTTCCCAGCAGGATGCAGACAGGCCACAATTATAATGAGAACACCAAAAAAACTTCCCTTGAATGCTACAATAAGACCACATCAATCATTTGATAGAAAAATACAAAAATCTTTTATTAGAGACAAACAATACAGTTGATCAAGACTATTTAAAAATTACACCCATAAAAACAAAATGTAAAAACAGTACATGAAATTACAGTGTTTAGTCATAAGGCAGGGCAACAATGGTGGTACTATGCATACAGATATCAATAAATAAAGATTGTGACAAGAGAACATATATAGTCAACACACAGCTGAAAGTGTATTCCCATTACCTGTCCATAGGATGTTTGCTGGCGCACACACGAGGGGAGGCGGCACCTCGACCACGCAGTTTGCGGCGTCCAGAAGTGAGTAGTGCGCAACTGCACACAACTCAAGTCCATGTTGCGCAGCGAACTATGTCATGAACGGCCCCCCACCTCGCGTATGCATACAGATATCAATAAATAAAGATAAATAGATATAGATCAAATTTATATATGCATCACTACATCAATAGATCACTACATCAATACATCACTGCATCAATCGATATAGATCAAATTTATATACAGTATGCATCACTACATGTGTGCCAAAATTACATATCCTAAGACCATGGTCAAACCGCAATAGCAACAATAGTATTATATATCATCACACCAAAAAAGACCTTATGATACCACATACTTCAACCACCATGAGCCATATTTTACTGCCACAACACTGTCAGAACAACCCAATGCACGTTTCGCACCTGGTTTCGTGAGGGGGTGCTGAGTGAGTGTGACAAGAGAACCTATATAGTCAGCACACAGCTGAAAGTGTACCCCCATTACCGATCCATAGGATGTTTGCTGGCGCAAACACAAGGGGAGGCAGTACCTCGATCACGCAGTTCGCGGCGTCCGTAAGTGAGTAGTGCGCAACTGCTCACAACTCAAGTCCATGTTGCAAACTACGTCATGAACGACCCCCCACCTCACGCATGCTCACTACACCCAAGGACTTACCTCAACCATCTTAAGCAATGGCACAGCACTACGCTTTGCCCTTATCCTCAGATGAAAGTCGATGTATACACAGGATCACCAGATTTAAATAGACAGATACGATAAGAGCTATAGCAACATGAAGAGAATTATCAAGCATGAAGAACAAATAAGTCATACAATATGGAAAATGACTATTACCATTTTTATAGTATAAATAAATTTGCACCAAATGTGTACAGAAGGGGACCCAATGCATGCCTAGGGGCCCGTTGTGTACACACACAGCAAAAACACTAAAGATAGTACAAGTTTATGCAAGTTTGGAGATGCACAGAAAGTGTGGTGATTATGCTGAAACAAATTTATTAAGATAAAGTGAAAAATAACTGATTAAAAAAATATAAAAATAATTAAAAAAATAAGAAATAATAAAAATAAAAAATAAGATAATAAAATGCTAATAATAAAAATGTGGCTAATCAATGAAGATAAAGTGTATATAATAATAGGACCAAACAAGTCCAATAAAGACTCAAATGAGTCAAGTGCTAAATAAATAAAGTATATTGGTATATACACATATAAAGACACACCAAAATATAGTAATTTAATGGTATGCACATTTACATGTGTCTATACATATATATTACTAAACCGTGAATAATTAGTCATATGGGTAGAAAAAAGAATATGATCGTGAGAAAAATATATAATGCAATCAAACGTGAAAACAGACCAGTTCCATCACTATAAAAATGCATCACATAATGCCGACAAATATGAATATTCAGCTCAAAACATAGCTGCACATCATTCAAAAAGTTCTTGCATTGTACAAATCGATGCAATAGTCAATTCCTATCCATACAGAATTCAAGAAGTCAAATCCCTGCATCCTCATACAGCCACAATTATATATGGAGGAGTTTGCACAGATGCAAAATACTGATGAACAGCCACTCACACACCTACCACTCAAGAAAGAAGCGGCTGCTTAGTAATATAATTGCACACAGTTAAAGCTTTTATAAGGTACCAGTCCCACTGTTATGTGTAGTGCGCCATTTTGGCTTACAGACTATTAGTTTCACCCATACTATTCTGTCAGGCAGACTGCCCAGCACCTTCTAAGTGCTTTTGGCCAAATTTGGTGTTGGGTGGAAATTTCAATCTAGGACTTGAACCTAATGTGCACTTTTTACAAGAACCTCCAACTTGGGACACAAAGCTCTGAGGAAGCTCAGGCATTTTCTGTAGTAATCATCCTTGTTAGATATTGTGCATCCACAAGACAAATAGTCTTCGTTCTACCTACTTGTACATCATACCTATAAACCAAGGGCGGACATAAGTAGCGGAGGGCCTCCATGCAAGAACTGTTTATGGGCCCCTTGTTCTCATATCATTGAGCATTACCCTTTTTGTAGAGAAACCTCCTTATGTCTCTCCAACAATCCACTATTAATTGTGAGCTATGATATTTGTAATCTCAGTCCTTAGCATACAATCTTGCAGACAGTAGGATATTGAGGCAGCATAGGGCCCCCCTACATGCTGGGCCACTATGCAGCTGCACAGGTTGCAGACTTAGTATATCCACCACTGCTACCAACTTAGACTACTTCTTTCTTTTGAAAACTTACATCCAAAACATAAGTACAGCTGATATAGGACAGATCACTCTGGCTGATCATGATCCAGTCTACTTTCAGTTCCAACTCTCTGGACTGCCTAACAAGGAATGGTCGCAGAGGCTGAATGAGACCTTACTTGACAACATTAAACACTGTCAAGACTTTCAAACTCCTTGACCCAAATTTTGAAGTAATTGATACCTCTGAAATGTTTGACCTCATATTCTGGGAATCTCAGTAAGCCTTTATGCAAAAATAATTGATATACTAGGGAGCGAACATTAGAATTTTTTTTTCTATTTCTATATAACTTAGGTCAAGGCAAATCATCTCACCCCTTAAAGACCAAGGAAAAGTACTAACTGAACAATTTCTCTTTCTCTAAAATTCTGATTCACCCATGAATATTAGACATCTCAGTAGAGGCGAGATCCACTTCACTGCGGCATTCTCTTATGACCTCTTAATCTTCATCACTATTTTCATAGAATCAAGCCACAACTCTTTAAAGGCCAACTCATACACCTTTAACCCCTTAAGGACGCAGCCTAGTTTGGGCCTTAAGGCTCAGAGCCCATTTTTCAAATCTGACATATTTCACTTTATGTGGTAATAACGTCGGAATGCTTAAACCTATCCAAGCGATTCTGAGATTGTTTTCTCGTGACACTTTGGGCTTCATGTTCGTGGTAAAATTTGGTCGATATATTCAGTCTTTATTTGTGAAAAATTGCAAAATTTAGAGAAAATTTACAAAAAATAGCATTTTTCAGAATTTAAATGCATCTGCTTGAAAAACAGACGGTTATACCACCCAAAATAGTTACTAGTTCACATTTCCCATATGTCTACTTTAGATTGGCATCGTTTTTTGAACATTATTTTATTTTTCTTGGACGTTACAAGGTTTAGAACATAAACAGCAATTTCTCATATTCTTAAGAAAATTTCAAAAGCCTTTTTTTGAAGGTGCCAGTTCAGTTCTGAAGTGGATTTGAGGGGCCTATGTATTAGAAACCCCCATAAAACACCCCATTTTAAAAACTAGACCCCTCAAAGTATTCAAAACAGCATTTAGAAAGTTTTTTAACCCTTCAGGCATTTCACAGGAATTAAAGCAAAGTGGAGGTGAAATTTGCAAATTTCGTTTTTATTTCTGAATTTCAATTTTATTCTATTTTTTTTTAGTAACAGAGAAGGTTTTACCAGAGAAACACTACTAAATATGTATTGTCCAGATTCTGCAGTTTTTAGAAATGTCCCACATGTGGCCCTACTGCGCTCGTGGACTAAAACACAAGCCCTAGAAGCAAAGAAGCACCTAGTGCATTTTGAGGCCTCTTTTTTATTAGAATATATTTTAGGCAGCATGCCAGGTTTGAAGAGGCGTTGAGGTATCAAAACAATGGAAACCCACCAGAAGTGACCCCATTTTGGAAATTACACCCCTCAAGGAATTCATTTATGGTTTTTGTTATCATTTTGACCGCACAGTTTTTTCACAGCACCTATTTGAATTGGGCTGTGAAATGAAAAAAATGATATTTTTTCCAATAAAATGTCATTTTTGATCAAATTTTCTTATTTTCACAGGGAACAACATACCCAATTTTGTTGCCCAATTTGTCCTTAGTGCGGCAATACCCCATTTGTGGTGATAAACTGCCGTTTGGGCCCATGGGAGGGCTCAGAAGGAAAGGAGCGCTATGTGTTTGTTGGAGTCCAGATTTTGCTGGATTGGTTTTCGGGTGCCATGTTGCATTTGCAGAGCCCCAGAGGTATCAAAGCAATGGAAACCCACCAGAAGTGACCCCATTTTGGAAACTACACCCCTCAAGGAATTCATTTATGGTTTTTGTTATCATTTTAACCGCACAGTTTTTTCACAGCACCTATTTGAATTGGGCTGTGAAATGAAAAAAATGATATTTTTTCCAATAAGATGTCATTTTTGATCAAAATTTCTTATTTTCACAAGGAACAACATACCCCATTTTGTTGCCCAATTTGTCCTTAGTGCGGCAATACCCCACTTGTGGTGATAAACTGCCCTTTGGGCCCATGGGAGGGCTCAGAAGGAAAGGACCACCATTTGGCCTACTGGAGCTTTTCTGGTGCTAAGTCGTGTGTGCAGAAGCCCCTGAGGTACCAGTACAGTTGAAACCCCCGAGAAGTGACCCCATTTTAAAAACTACACCCCTTAAGACATTCATCTAGAGGTGTAGTGAGCATTTTGACCCCACAGGTACTGTGTAAAAGATAATGCGCAGCAGATGGTGCAGTGTGAGATTTGCAATTTTATATATGTATATGCCATTTCAGTGTCCAATATAGTGTGCCCAGCATGCGCCACCGGAGATATACACCCCTTAAATTGTAATGTGGGTTCTCCTGGGTACGACAATACCCTACATGTGGCTGTTATCAGCTGCCTGGGCATACGGCAGGGCTCAGAAGGGAAAGATGAGGGGGGTAAGCTGTGCGGAGTGCATCAGGGTAAATTAAAAATCAAGGGATGTATGATACATTTTAAAACAATCTTTTATACAGAGCCCTGGTTTTTCGGGACACGTGTCACATTGGTATATTGTGTTCTTCCTTATCCCCCTCTTATAGCAGACTCTGCACCTCTTTTGACTCTTTCCCTTTCCACCGGTTTGGGGACCTTCTCCTGGAAAGTGTTGCCCTGGTACGATGCGTGTGGCCTCGCTTCCAGAAGTACTGGGTGCCCCCCCTTCCTGGTCCCTAAAGATTAGATCTTGAAATTCCAGGAAAGTTCCCCTCTGGCCTGCACATCGACGTAGCACATACGCATTGTACAAAGCCATCTGTATGATGTGCCCGGCCAGCTTCTTATACCACACCGCATGGCGCTGTAGGGCTTCAGGACTTGATTTGACAAGTCCATCCCTCCCATGTACCTATTGTAGTCCAGGATGCAGTCTGGTTTGGGGGTGGCCTTTCCTTCATATATCCTAAACCTGTAGGTATACCCTGATGCACTCTCGCACAGCTTATACATCTTCACGCCATACCTTGCCCTCTTACCTGGCAGGTACAGGCGGAATTGAACCCTCCCTTTAAAATGTACCAGGGACTCATCAATAGAAATACAGTTCTCGGGGGTGTATGCTTGGGAAAACCGGGCACTGGAACGGTCTAATAGGGGTCTCCGTTTATACAAACGGTCAAAACTGGGGTCATCTCGGAGTGGGCACGGCTCATTATCAGTATAATGTAAGAAGCGAAGTATTGCCTCATTTATTTATTTTTTTAGGTTCCAGTTCATTTCTGAAGTTGCTTTGAGGGGCCCATATATTAGAAACCCCTATCAAACACCCCATTTTAGAATCTAGACCCCTCAAAGTATTCACAACAGCATTTAGAAAGTTTATGAACCCTTTAGGTGTTTCACAGAAATTTAGAGCAAAGTAGAGGTGAAATTTACTCTTTTTATACCATTTTTTTTATAACACAAAAGGATTTATCAGAGAAACACCAATTAATACTTATTGCCCAGATTCTGCAGTTTAGAGAAATATCCCACCTGTGGCGCTAGTGCGGTAATGGACTGAAGCACCGGCCTCCGAAGCAAAGGAGCACCTAGCGGATTTTGAGCCCTCTTTTTTATTAGGCACCATGTCCGGTTTGAAGAGGTCTTGTGGTGCCAAAACATTGGAAACCCCCCAAAAGTGACCCCAATTTGGAAACTAGACCCCTTGAGGAATCCATTGTAGTTTTCTTGGGGTGCATGCGGCTTTTTGATCAGTTTTTATTCCATTTTTAGGTGGCGTGGTGACTAATAAACAGCAATTCTACTATTGTTTTTGTATACTTTTTTTTTTACAGCGTTCACCGTGCGCTATAAATGATATATTAACTTTATTCTGCGGGGCGATACGATCACGGCGATACCAGATGTTTATAGGTTTTTTTATGTCTTATGGCGTTTGCACAATAAAATACGTTTTGTAAACAATCATTCACTTTTTGTGTTACCTTATTCTAAGAGCCAGAACGTTTTTATTTTTCAATCAATAAAGCCGTGCGAGGACTTATTTTTTGCGTAACGAACTGTATTTTCCATCAGTACCATTTTTAGGTACATGCGACTTTTTGATCTCTTTTTATTCCATTTTTTGGGAGGTGAAGTGACCAAACAATTGTGATTGTGGTACGGTTTATTAATATTTTTTTTTACGGCGTTCACCGTGCGGGATAAATAACAAAATAATTTTGTAGTTCAGGCCGTTACGGACGCGGCGATACCAATTATGTATAGTTTATTTGTTTGTTTATATATTTTTATTAATAATAAAGGACTGATAAGGGAAAAAGTGGGACTTTTACTTTTATTACTTTTAAAACTTTTATTTTCTTATTTTTACACATCTTTTTTTAACTTTTTTTTTACTTTATTACTTTGTCCCACTAGGGGACTTGAGGGCAGGAGGCCCTGATCGCTATTCTAATACACTGCACTACATGCGTAGTGCAGTGTATTAGAACTGTCAGCTACTCACTGACAGCAAGCATAGTGGGTCCTGACGTTGTCAGGACCCACTAGGCTTCCGTCTATGGCATAGCCGGACGCCATTGTTTGGTGTCCGGTTGCCATAGTCACCATCGCCGGCCGCTATCGCGTAGCAGGCCGGCGATGGCAGCTTAACCCCTAAAAAGCCGCGATCTCTATAGAACGCGGCTTTTAAGGGGTTAATCAGCGGGGACACAGCGATCGGTCCCCGCTGTAGGAGCTGTGACAGCTGCTGAACAAGACAGCAGCGTCACAGCTCCTGTATGTGTCGGGAGGACGGCCGAAACGGCCGTTACTCCCGTGACGTACTATTACGGCATGGAGCGCGAACGATACAGCTGCCATGACGTAATAGTACGTCAAGGAGCGGGAAGGGGTTAATGGTCTTTACCTATTTCTCATCACGATTTATACCTATTTCTCATCACGATCAATACCTATTTCTCATCACAATTCATACATAGTTCTCATCACAATTTATATCTATTTCTCATCACAATTTATACCTATATCTCATCACAATTTAATTTGCTTTCTAGAATTCATAATATCCTAATTGCTAAGAATCTACTACTTAGAATAGAAGCCACAAAGATTCACAAAATAATAATATCTGACCATGCTCCCATTAGTCTTATATTAAATATTTCTACAGCTACTTTGACAAGTCAACAGTGGTGTTTACCCTCGGGGCTCCTTAAAGATCAAGAATTTATCAAGGCGCTTAAAGGCACATGGGAAGAATACTCTATAAATAATGAGGAATGTTTAGGATACTCTATATTGTTCTGGGAAGCAGCTAAATATGTGATGAGGGGAAGTATATTTTATGTAGCTTTTAAAAGGAAACAGATAATGCAGGATTTGACAAAAGTCAGTGAAAATGATCACACTGCATATGAAACATATAAGGCTCACAACAACTTAACAAACAATTGTAATGCTGGATAAAAAACTTTATATGAATACTATTTGCATAGGATGGCCCAATTTACAAAAACAGAAAAAGATTATGAATTGTATAGATATGGTAATAAAGTGGGTAAATATCTCTCTAACTTAACTAAAGGGGTACGTAAAACAAATCATATTAAGTTATTGAGAAATAAAGATGGTTCAGTACATCACAATATACATAAAATCTCAGAGATATTGACTAGATACTACTCAGAATTATATAAAGGGGAAGATATCGATCTAAAACTTGCATCTAGAACTTTAGACTCACTTAAATTGCCTAAACTCAATGATGAACAACTCTCAAGTATAAACAAACCAAACAAAGCAAACCAAACCAAACAAAGAGTTATGAATATTCTTAATAAATATAGCCGCCTATCAGACTTTAAAATTAACTATGAAAAAACTGAGGTATTATTTCTTGATGAAGCACAAAATATTAGGGAACTTCAGAAACAGGGATTAAAAATGGCCAAACAAGAAATAAAATATTTAGGAGTTAGGATGGGACGAACTAAAGAATTTATCTACAAAAAACATTATACAGATTACCCAATGTTAAAATATCTTTACAAATATGGAGGGACTTGCCACTCTCTCTGTTTGGAAGAATGTCATTGGTGAAAATGGTACTACTTCCAAAAATCTTATATACATTCCAAATGATACCTTTCATAATAAAAAAGAAAGAAATAAAATAATTAGAAGCAGTTTTTCTTAGATTTATTTGGAGAGGGAAAATACACAAAAAGTCTCTATATAGACTTCCAGCTTCCAAGCAGGGAGGGGGCACATCCTCCCCAAACCTGAAAAAAATACAATTGGGCATGTATCATGAGATATCCTATTGAGTGGATTAGAAAGAGCTCAAATTCGGTTGATAGCGAGCTTGAGGAGGCTTTTTTTTCACCGTTTCCTCTAAACTAATTTGTTCTGGCACAAAATGCTGACATACCAGTGGCCCAGAGGAATACAGTGTTATTTAGTGAAACATGGAAGGTTTGGGGCAAGTGTACCTCTTTATTTGGAATAACATGCTGTGTTATTAACTATTATACCCAAAAGAGTCACAGTTAAAATCCATAATTCTAGTAATTTATTGAGAAAATTGAATGATTTGCACTTTCCGCAAAATGCTAGATGAATTTTCAATCCCAAATAAAGACTACATTATTACCAAGGAGACACTTAATGTGTCAGTTTTGTAGAGACCATCCTAATCTCTGAAATCCATCAGATTTCTATAAAATAATACCAAATGCAGGAGGCAAAACCTGAATATCTCGTATCTATAATATATTACATATCACCAGGATAAATTATGAAGAGTTAAATTCTAATTGTTTTGAAAAATGTGCAAAAGAAACTCTCCCAGAAATTCAAACCACCAGTTGAGATCCAGGAAAAAATATATAAGGGTTGGAAGAATACCAACATAGCGGTAAAATATGAGATATTAAGAGAACTTCAATGGAAGATAAGTTTTAGATTTATACTGCTTTTAATGTGGGGTTCGAACCCAAGAAAATTGAGCTGTCAAAATCCTGAGACCAACAAAGTCCAACTGATGCATGTCCAAAATGCTCCCTTCCCAAAGCTGGACCATGGCATTCTTTATGGAAGTGTCCACAGACTCAGATCTTTTGGAACCAAGTAGTCTCATTTATTAATACTGTAGTAGACGAGTCCTTAGTTGTGAATCCGTGGACTCTCGTCTTCAATGCTGACTTACAGTCAAACAAAACAGCAATAAAGAGAAGTATTATGCTATTAATATAAACAGCAAAAAATAATTTTTTTAATGCTTGGTTAAAACCCCACAAACCAGCCTATAATGAGTTCTTGAAGTTCTTTACTACATTAGAATGGCTACATATTTACCAGAGGGAAGGAGTTCAGAGGAAACCATGGGTAAAACAGATGAAGTTTATAAACAAGACATATATAATTTTTTTCGATTAAAACTACAATATGTTTTTTTTTTTTATATGCGCCCAAACAAAGGAGGGGAGGGTGGTTCAATGTATTCTAATTAGGGTCAGGGATCGGAGAATATGTATCCTTGTGACCTTATATTGCTACCATTGTTTTTCTTGTTAGGCTGGGTTCACACGACCTATTTTCAGACGTAAACGAGGCATATTATGCCTCGTTTTACGTCTGAAAATAGGGCTAAAATACGTCGGCAAGCATCTGGCCATTCATTTGAATGGGTTTGCCGACGTACTGTGCAGACGACCTGTCATTTACGCGTCGTCGTTTGACAGCTGTCAAAGACGCCTCGCATAATGCGAGGAGCTTTTACGTCTGAAAGGACGCAGCTGTTTTCTCCTGAAAACAGTCTGTCATTTCAGACGTAAAAGACAGTTCTCGTGTGCACATACCCTTATTCATCTTATTGAAATAAATGATTTAAAAAGAAAGGGTCTTTAAAGGGGTATTTCCAGTTACAACATTTATCACCTATTCACAGGAGAGGTAATAAGTGTCTGATTGTTAAGACCCCCCACCAATCACTAGAAAAAGGGTCCACAGCCCCCCGTTCCTCCTCATTGCAAGATTGCAGTGAGAAGAACTTTAAATGGAGTGGCAGACAAGAATAAGCAGAGTTGTTTCCGTCACTTCTATAGGTATTGAATGGAGCTGCAGGGCGTATGTTTGTCCTTTGTTAAATTCAAGTTCTTTCTCACTGCAGGGGGTAAAGTGAGGAGGAACAGGGGGCTAAGGACCCCTGTTCTATTGATTGGTAGGGGTCCCAGAGTATGGACCTCCAGCGATCTGACAAATGAAGCATTTTTTGCTGTGTTTTTTGCCAATGGCGCTCAAAGACCGCAGCCGAAAGACGCGGCAAAGAGACTGCAGGCAGGTGAAAATCTGCCTCAAAATTCCTTCAGGAATTTTGAGGCAGATTTATCTGCCTGCAAAAAACTCTGTGTGAACAGGGCCTTAGTTCCACCAGTTGTTGGGGGTCTCTGCTCACGGACAAGGGTGGACGTTCTTGGTGGACCTTCTCTTGAACATCAAACCTACAGATGTAGCCATCTTTATCTTTTAACACATTAAATCACAGTGTCAAGAATGTTTAATTAACTTGACTTTTTAATGGCTTTTCAATAGTTTTTGTTGTGTGATATCACGCAGCAGCAAGTTATCAAAGTCAAGATATACTTGGCTGCATCTTTTTATGAGAACGAAGTGAACATCACACAACATATAAATAAGAAATGTGTTTAAAATTACCTATTTTATTGTTCATTAAAACATACACAAATACATTAAATGTAGAAAAAGAATGAGTCACACAGTTACTGACTAGACCCAGCACAGCCAAACATATTGGTACAAGAAGGTATAGACATATATCAGGAACAGTGTCTTCTATACCCGGAAGCAGACAATGGTGGGAAGTGGGAACAATAAGAATGATTATGCAAGTCCCTATCAGGGTTAGGATTGTTAATATACAATGTTTGGCAAGTTAACCTAAAGTTAAATATAAACGACTGCTTACCCATGTGTGCTGTTGAATGACTACCTCACATCTTCAAAAGGTGTTTCAAGAAATGAGATTGGAAGTGTGGTACACAGGTACTTTGCCCATTAACCCCTTCCCCACATCTGCCGTATATATACAGGGAGGGAGCATCATTGTTTGGGACATCTCTTCTGGCTCAGGGCCTGGATGTCTTGCAATCATTGAGGGAACAATGAATTCAATAGGCCATTAAAACATGATTGGTGGGGTTCAACTCCCGGAAACCCCCAGCGATCAGCTGTTTTGAAGCGCCTGTACGAGTGTTGCTTCCCCTTCATACCTTACCTGCTCGTACTATGAATCATGGACTTGCTTGTAGCGGTGGTTCACACTATTCAAGTGAATAGGAAGGGTTGTAATACTGTGAATCACCACTACAAATGTGTTGGGGATTTACAGTACAAGCAGATAATGAGTGAGGTGGGAAGCAGCGCTCATGCAAGTACTGTGGCCCCTTTAAAACAGCTGATCAGCGGGGATGCCAAGAGTTGGACCCCCACTGTTCAGCTATTGATGGCCTATCTGGAGATGCTGTGGTTTTACCTGACGAGGATTGTGCACGCAAGGAATCCCAGAAATATTGATGAATTAAAAGACATTTGCCATTAGAAATGGTCCAAAGTTTCTCCTTAAAGTTATGTGAATCGTATTTACAGCTACAGGAAACCATTCGTGGAGGTGATTGCTGCTACAGGGGATCTACAGGTTATTAAGTTACAGGGTTCACTTACTTTTTACTTCTTTCACTGTGGATGTTTACTTAATGTACTCAATAAAATAAATTATCAGTACAACGGTTTGTGTGTTATCAGTTTAGTCCATTTGTCATTTTATTAGTAATCAAAGCAGAAATCCAGGTAATTCCAAAGAATTCAATTACTTTTTCTTGCAACTTTATATAAGTAACAGGAAAAAAATAAATATTTCCAGGTTAGGCTTCATTCACATGTGCGTCAGGGTTCTGTTCTGGTGTTCCATCAGAGCTTTCCCTCAGAACGGAACCCTGACTGAAACAAACAGAAACCATAAGTTTCCGTTTGCATCACCGTTGATTACGCTATAGATTCCGTCAAAACGACGGAACCCTTGCAGAACTGAGACAAACGGAAACCATTTGCACCGGATCCGTCACCATTGAAATCAATGGTGATGCAAACAGAAACCTATGGTTTCCGTTTGTTTCATTCAGGGTTCCGTTTTGACAGAAAGCTCAGATGGAACGCCAGAACGGAACCCTGACGCAGATGTGAATGAAGCTTAAAATGTATAAACATTCACATTTATGCTTAGGTTTTTTCCTTGAACACTTTTAAAAAATAAAAATAAATTGAGCCTTCTATGGAGTCTAGAACTACATTTTTGAATTGTTAACCAATCTCTGATGGTTTGAAGCCATCTGATAACCTTATGAATTAAGCCTTATGTCACAAAAATAGACATGCAGAATTCTGGAGTTGTTCTGTTTGAGTCATTTTGTTTATATACTTTTGTCTTTTTTTAATGCCAACTGCTAATTAAGGACCATCAAAGAAACATCATCTTCAAAACGTTTTTGTTTTTTTTCCACCAGGAACCAAAAAGTGGAAGCCTGCCACTTGTCACTTGTGCAACATAAGAAGAGAACAGTGTTTCAACATATGAATCAATAAAGCAAACACTGTCTTTTCTTGTAATGTTTCTATTCAAATTGATTCACAGACATTGATCATAAGAAAAACAATATGTTCGAATATGGAATAAAAACAGGCAGCAGAACTTGAATTAAGCATGTCCAAAAAATTGTGTGTATGTCAGATTGTAATTCCATTTAAAAAGATGTCTTGGCAGTTTAAGCATGCCTGGTAAAAAAAATAATAAAGGGATTTGTTTGTGACATGGAAAACATTATTTGTACATCTGTTAGTAGCTAACTTGAGTTTAAAGTGTGGCTTGAAGTTTCAGGCTACAATCACCATTCCTTCATTTATTTTCAGACCCCCCAGATATGCAGTTTGCATCCTCCTCCTATTTTCATGTGGACGTGTCCCTCCCAGTAATACATGCAAGCTGTGGGTTCTGTGATTCCAGGATGATTCTGCCTTTACACCTCTTGCACACGACCGAGGTTGGGCCGTAAAAAGCGGTCCAAGTGTCGGCTGTATTTCCAAGCCCAACCACGGTACAGGTGAACGGGACTCCTGGCATCATAGACATTTTATTATGCTAGGAGTCCATGCCTTCCCGCAGAACTGCTGTTTCGTTCTGTATTATTTTGTTCGGTCGTGTGCAAGAGGTGTTAATTGCTCTCATGTATCAGCACAGCTTCATCCCTGTACTGATTTCTCCTACAGCCCATGAGGGATCTTTTCTCCCTTGTATTTATAAGAATGTGGGGGAGAATTCCCAACACTGAAAGGGGGCTTAAGTACGTATATTGTATATTGTATATTTGCACATGTGCCAAAATATGGTTGTTGGTTTTTTGCAATGTCCCTTTAACCCCTACCCGCACCAGGACATAACTGTCCGTCGTTGCGGGAGGTTACTTCCCGCACGAGGACGTATAGTTACTGAGTTATTCCCGGTGCACACTGTCGGCGACAGTGTGCACCGGGAACCGGGAGGTCAGCTGTCGCCGACAGCTGACACTCCCCTCTTGCCTGTCAGCGGTCCTTTGCCGCTGATTTCGGCGAATTAACCCCTTAAATTCGGCGATCGGGTGCAATCGCCGAATTTTAGGGGTTTCTAGCATATCGGCAGACCCCCGTCCGAAATCGCGGGGTCTGCCGATAGTTAGTATGGCAAACGGAAGCCAAACAATGGCTTCCGGGTCTGCCATGGACAGAAGCCCATCAAGACCAACCTTCGGCTGGTCCTGATAGGCTTCCTGTCAGAGTGACAGAAAGTCACTGTGCCGTTCCCGATGCACACTGTCGGCAACAGTGTGCATCGGGAACTTCGAGATCAGCTGTCCCCGACAGCTGACACTCTCCAGTGTTGCAGATCAGCGGCTCATCGCCGCTGATTTCGGCAATTAATCCGTTACATGCGGGGCACGATTGTGATCTCCGCATGTAGCGGGTTTGTAGCGCATCAGCAGCCCCCATGCAATCGTGGGGGCTGCTGATGCTTGTGATGGCACCCGGGGGCTAGACAACGGCCCCCAGGTCTGCCAAGAATGTCAGCCTATGAGGATTAGCCTCTGCTGATCCTCGTAGACCAACTGTCAAGAGTGACTGTGACGTCACACTGACAGTTGGAATACGTTACACTACCTAGGTAGTGTAATGTATTCTAGCAGCGATCAAAGCTGCAGGTAAAAAAAAGAAAGTGTAAAAAGTAAAAAAAAAAGTCAATAAACAAAAATATAAAGTGTAAAAAGTAAAAAAAAGTTAATAAAAATGTTTTATAAAAGTGTAAAAATAAAAGGTTTTGTTTTCCTATAATAAGTCAATTATTATAGGGAAAAAATGAAAAGTTAAAAAAAAGTACACATATTTGGTATCGCCGCGTTCGTAACGGCCCAAACTATGAAACTATAATGTTAATTTTTCCGCACGGTGAACGCAGCAAACAAAATAAACGGGAAACTGTCAGCATCGCTATTTTTTGGTCACCACCCCTCCCAAGATATAGAATAAAAAGTGATCAAAAAGTCACATTTACCCCATAATGGTACCAATAAAAACTACAACCCGTCCCGCAAAAAACAAGACCTCCCACAGCTTTTTTGACGAAAAAATAAAAAAGTTACGGCTCAGAATAGCGTGTCCCAGAAAATAAATTATTTTATAGAAACTTAATTTTATTGTGCAAACGCTGCAAAACGTAAAAAAAACTATACACATATGGTAACGGCGTAATCGTACCGACCGGCAGAATAAATTAAAACGTGTTTTATTGCGCACGGTGAACGCTGTAATAAATAAAGAATTTAAAGCGCCAAAATTGCTGTTTTTTTGGTCACCTTAGCTCTAAAAAAGATCCTGAGGGGCCAAAATGCTCACTATACCCCTAGAAAAATTCCTTGAGGGGTGTAGATTACAAAATAGGGTGACTTTTGGGGGGTTTCCACTGTTTTGGTCCCTCCGGGGCGTTGCAAACCCGACATGGCACTGAAAACCAATCCAGCAAAATCTGCGCTCCAAAATCCAAAAGGCGCTCCCTCCCTCCTGAGCCTTGCTGTGGGTCCAAACATCAGTTTACGACCACATATTGGGTATTGCCGTAATCGGGAGAAATTGCTTTACAAATTTTGGGCAGCTTTTTCTCCTTTATTCCTTGTAAAAATGAAAAAATTCTATGTTTCCACAGAAAAATAGGTGATTTTCTTCTTCACAGACTAATTCCACTAAATTCTGCAAAAAAACTGTGGGGTCAATATGCTAACTATACCCCTAGAAAAATTCCTTGAGGGGTGTAGTTTCCAAAATGGGGTAATTTTTTTGGGGGTTTCGACTGTTTAGGTACCACAAGACCTCCTCAAACCAGACATGGTGCCTAAAATATATTCCTAAAAAAAGAGGCCCCAAAATCCACTAGGCGCTCCTTTGCTTCTGAGGCTGGTGTTTCAGTCCATTAGGATACTAGGGCCACATGTTGGATATTTCTAAAATCTGCAGAATCTGGGCAATAAATATTGAGTTGCGTTTCTCTGGTAAAACCTTCTGTGTTACAGTTTTTTTTTTATTACAAATGAATTTCGGCAAAAAAAATGAAATTTGTAAATTTCCCCTCTACTTTGCCTTAATTCCAGTGAAACGCCTAAAGGGTTAAAATACTTTCTGAATGTGGTTTTGAATACTTTGAGGGGTGCAGTTTTCAAAATGGGGTGATTTATGGGGACTTTCTAATATATAAGGCCCTCAAAGCCACTTCAGAACTGAACTGGTCCCTGAAAAAATAGCCTTTTGAAATTTTATTGAAAATATGAGAAATTGCTGCTAAAGTTCTAAGCCTCGTAACGTCCTAGAAAAATAAAAGTACGTGAAAAAAAATGATGCAAACATAAAGTAGACATATGGGGGATGTTAAATAGTAACTATTTTGTGTGGTATTACTATCTGTTTCACAAGCAAATACATTTAAATTTAGAAAAATGCTAATTTTTGCAAATTTTTGCTAAAATTTGAAGTTTTTCACAAATAAATATTGAATTTATCGACCAAATTTTTTCACTAACATAAAGTACAATATGTCACGAGAAAACAATCTCAGAATCGCTTGGATAGGTAAAAGCGTTCCGGAGTTATTACCACATAAAGTGACATGTGTCAGATTTGAAAAAATCATCTGTGTCCACAAGGCCAAAACAGGCTGTGTCCTAAAGGGGTTAAGTGATGTGTTTTTGTGCTGTTTTCCTCCCCACAGATTGCGTTCCCTGAGAAGAATGACCTGTCTGACCTGACCAGTGGTGGATGAAATAGACCATAGGACCTGGACTGCTCCCGTAACTTGAGCTTCCGCTTCTCCACCACAGTTCTACTATGCCATGTCTATAGTCAACACCACCTTTCTTTTCCAGCATTGACAGCTGGATGTTACCATTCACCTAGTCAAAGGGTTGTTTCTCCAATTATCGATGACAGTATCACACTATATAGGGACACATTCTCGTGACAAGGGGAATGGTAACACCCTGTTGTCTTTTAGTCCTCTGCTACATGGAAACTATTTGTGGAATACAAGTATTAACTATAACAGACATTCCAGGAAAGGTGATAGATCCTCTATACTTACTGGTGATGTTTTCTCTGCTTGTAGACATTCTCTTACTTTTCTTTCACATCAGACCCAGACCGACCATGATGACTTCTCCTGCCACCTGCTGCCCAGACAACTTTGTCCCTCTCTTCTGCAGCCACCCCTAGCCTATAGCAACACGAATTAATTCAGACAAATAAATTAATCAAGACCCCAGAGCAGACCCCGTAAATTATTACATATCCCAAACCCAACGCCCAAAAATACCATACCCCCGACCAGACCCCTAAATTATTCCATACCCCAGAACAGACCTCTAAATTATTTTATACCCCAAATCCCTAAATTATTTCCGACCGCAGACCAGACCCTTAAAAAATTCAGACGCCAGGCCCCTGCATCAACTCAGACCTGAGATCAGACCCCTAAATTCAGATGCCAAACCCAAAAAAATACAGACCCCAGACCCTTTAAACTATTACAGTCCCAAGACCAGACCCCAGTAAAGAAATATAGACCCCAGAACATACACCCCAAATAAATACAGACCCCAGACCTGGCCCTCTAAATACAAACCTCAGAGCAGACTCTTTAAACTAATAAAGACTCCAGTCCAGACCCCCTAAATACATACCCCTAACCAGACCCCCTAAACTAATAAAGACTTCAGACCAGAACCCCTAAATACAGACACCAGACTGGACCACCTAAGCCAATACAGTTTGCATACCAGACCCCTAAGCTACTATAGACCCCAGACCTCCTAAATACAGGCCCCAAACAAACTAAACTAGCACAGACCCCAGACCAGATCATCTTAACTAATGCAGACCCCATACCCTCTATAATAATATAGACTCCAGACTAGACCGCCTAAATACGGAACCAAGACCCCATAAACTAATACAAATACCAGAACCCGTATAACTTACATATCAAAAAACCAGAAATTCAGCGCAATTAACCGACGTAATTTGCGCAATGCATCCCGCCCCCAGGTTTCAACTGTATTTGCGCCCACAGGACACAGATACAGTTGAATACAATGGTGGAGAAGTCAGCTGTAAGGTCCTGGCTCTAGCATTCGCTATGTATCACTATGTATTCAGCGCTGTATCACTATGTATTTAGCGCAATTAACCAACGTCATCTTGCACATTTTATTTTTTTCCATTTTTTTTCCAGGTTTCAACTGTATTTGCGTCCTTAGAACACAGATAGGGTATGTTCACTGACGTAATTCAGGCGTTTTACGCCACGAATTACGCCTAAAAAAACGGCTCCAATACGTCTGCAAGCATCTGCCCATTGATTTCAATGGGTTTTACGATGTTCTGTGCAGATGAGGTGTATTTTTACGCGTAGCTGTCAAAAGACGGCGCGTAAAAATACAACCACGTCAAAGAAGTGCATGTCACTTCTTGGGACATAATTGGAGCCGTTTTTCATTGACTCCATTGAAAAACAGCTCCAATTACGTCCGTAATGGATGCCGCGAAAAACGCGTGCACTTGTAAAAACGTCTGAAATTCAGGAGCTATTTTCGCCTTAAAACAGCTCCGTAATTACAGACGTATTTGGCGTTGCCGTGTGAACATACCCATACAGTTGAATCTTATGGTAGAGCGGGGAGCTGTAAGGTCCCTGCTCTACCATTCACTATATATTTCCAAACACTCATAGCTCGACGCGATGGCATCTCGCCTCTCTGTGCCGAGCCACACAGACTGGAGGAGCAGAGGGATCTCATCCACTTCTCGTTGGAATGGGGTTAGGTGAGTTTGTATTTTATTAGGCACTATTGGGGCTGTGTGGGGGAAGCTATGGGGGCACTATACTGCGTGGGGCAGCTGTGGGGCATTATACAGCATGGGATAGCTATGGGGGACTTTATACTGTGTGGAGGACAGCTATGGTCGACAGTTATGTGGGTATTATGCTGTAAGGAATGCAGCTATGGGGAACATTATACTGTGTGGGCAGCTATAGGGGCATTATACTGTGTGAATGGCAGCTATTGGGTGCATTATACTGTGTGAAGGACATCTATAGGGGCATTATACTATGTGGAGGGCAGTGCGGAGGCAGTTATTGGGATATTATACTGTGTGGAGGACAATTACAGGGGCATTATACTGTGTATAGGCAGCTATGGGGACATTATACTGTGTGGAGGGCAATGTGGAGGACAGTTATAGGGGCATTATACTGTGTGGAAGGCAGTTACAGGGGCATTATTCTGTGTATAGGCAGCTATGGGGGCATTATACCATGTGGGGGCAGCTATGGGGTCATTATACTGTGGGGGACAGCTATGGGGGGAATTATACTTTGGAACGGACAGCTATAGGGGGCATTATACTGTGTGGAGTATAGATATAGGGGCATTATACTGTGTGGAGGGTAGCTATAGGGGCATTATACTGTGTGAAGGGCAATTATATTGCATTATACTGTGTGGAGGGCAGTTATAGAGGGCAATATACTGTGTGGACGGCATCTATGGGGCATTATTCTGTGTGGGGGCCGCTATGGGGGCAGCTTTTGTGCATTATACAGTGTGGGGAGCACTATGGGGCAATATACTGTGTGGGGACAGTATCAGGGGGTATATTATATACAGTAGTATACAGGAGGCTCAGGGGATGAATAGAAATTCAATGGCATAGCATGCAAATAGGGGACGGGGCATGCAAAAAGGGGAGGGTCTAAATAATTGTTCATTAATCGTAACCGAGGTTACATGTTCAATTAATAAGGGTTTTAGTTTATAATCGCCCAGCCCTACTTACATAGCAGCCCACACTCTTCTATGCAAAGCCTTGCTGCTATACTCTCTGACTGCAGGACCGTCTCTCATGGTCATGTGACCTTATGTATGCAGGTCTTTCAACAGTAACAAGTGCTGCACACATATGATCATCTGAACTTATGTTTTCAGGTCTTTTTGCTAAGTCATTCTCTAAGGCAACCATTGCGTCAAAGACATACATACTGCAAAGGGCTCATGGAAAAGGGGCTTATCTCATATGCTAAGGGAATCATTCAGGTTGGTTCATTTGTATTCTCAAATTAGTCATGAAAACATAAACAAGGCTCCTGACACATGAAATTCACAGGAGAAAAATAATCAGACAGAAAAATGCTTCTAGTGTATTATATTGTGACAACCCTATGGCACGGGACGGGACACACATTTTGACTTTTGCTTTGGAGCCCTGTGTACGGTATGTGTGCCTGTATTAATTTTCCTTTATTTGCATTGAATAAGCTACAGAAGAAATTAGTATATTTTTATAAATACTAAGTCAAAATAAAGTTTATGCAGGAGAAAAGAGGATCATTCCAAGGGCGCTGCTGTGTGGTGATAATGATATGATCAAAGTACGGAGATAATCGTAATAAAGGGTTTATTCGAATGAGTGGCTACGCGTTTCGACGATGAACAATCGTCTTCATCAGGCCTGATGAAGACGATTGTTCATCGTCGAAACGCGTAGCCACTCATTCGAATAAACCCTTTATTACGATTATCTCCGTACTTTGATCATATCATTATCACCACACAGCAGCGCCCTTGGAATGATCCTCTTTTCTCCTGCATAAACTCTCCTCCTAAGCGGTCCTTATTGGATGCCGAATCGGATCTGGCAGCAGCACTGTGGTTATTTTTACATGCCTGTTAACTCCTTACCTAGGTGAGCATAATACCTGTAATACGGCATCATTATCTCACCTTTACCGACTGATCTGCACAAGGTGGCGCCGTGTTTTTTCTCTTTTTATCCCAAGTCAAAATAAACATCAGTAAGAAAGCTAGATAAAGCAACATATAAGCATTAAATCGACACAAACTTTTTAAACAACTTATGCTAATAGTATACCTGATATAGATCAACTTTGTAATTTACTAACTGTTAAAATTATGTTGTTTTATTCATGCAAATTCTGTGCAAACACTGCCACTAGGTGTATACCTTTTTGTAAAATGCTGTCCACCCCATATTGTCAAGAAAAGTCCATCCATGGTTACAGAGCAGAATTGACAGGTTGCATAAGGTGGGGGTTGTATTTTTGCCTATACAAGTCTGTGGGGAAGGGAGAGGGGAGCAAGGTGCAGAGAGAGAGATTGAGTTTGTCACAGATACGCTGCATACAAATCTATGGAGAGTGGAGGGGTGAGCAGGGGGAGGGAGCAGGAGCAGAGTGTAAAAGGCACAGGCTGCTGGTAAGATTTCTACGTCACCCCAGTGCTGGATTCTCAGCTACAGTGATCATTATTGCTGTATAATGTCCTACATGCTGCAACAGCTTCTATATGTGTGATAGATAGAGATAGGAGAGCTGGATTCTCAGTGTGCAGTGTATAGAAGACATGATAGCTATTAGGTTCAGCCCATTAACTCGGATAAAACTGAGAATTAGAGTCTGCAGAGGGAAAAGCTTCTAAAAAAATGCAGAATACAAGTCATATAATGGCCAGAAATAATGTTATTCTTCATGAACACACATATGACAGGTTAATCTGAAAAGACAACTGAAAAGTTTGTTCGGTTCGTTTTAACAATAGTACGTTTTAACAATAGAACAAAGTCATCTCAAAGTAGACATACCCTTTAATGGTTCTTCTGTCATTCTACAGCAGTATTTATAATACCAGGAATTAAACTTCTGAAATGGATAATAAAAATCAATGCTTTTGCAAGGATGATCTCATGTTATCCATTTTATTTTTAGAATCAGTTTCTTGGCCAATTACTGTGTATTATTTTCTGGAACTGGTAAGAAGACACTATGGTGACACAAGAAAATGGAAAGAGGTATCAAACAGCAAATTGCTATCATAAAGATATATTTTTATTTTTCTTTAGTTTTCAACACATTGTAAGTGAGAAGTGCCAAATGCTAATTAGAGCCCATCAAATGCATAGTGCATTAAATATTCAGATTTTCAACCATGAGGAGCTAAGAAGTGGATGTGTGCCATGTTACTCCAGTAACACAACTCTCATTGTCAAAACAGCGCTGATATATTAGGCTTTATTTGAGTTCCACTAGCTATTTAGTTTAGTTATGATCTTAGAAATATTCAACAAACTTTCCACAAGTGTGTTTAGGCCTAAATTACACTGCAATTCATCATCTTAACATATTTTATTTATTATCCATTTCTCTTATATAGACCACATTTCTGTCCGACAAAAATAAGGCAAACTTAATGTAATGCTGAATAGTCAATTTACTAAAAGCAATGTATTATTTTATTGTGACATAATTTTTTTTTCACATCTAGTAAACTTTGATTATTTTTGAAATACAGTCAGCTATTACTGTGACTTTGTGGATGATGTCCCGATGATGATAGTCACCACTTGGCACGAGATTTGTCCCAGTACAGACGTTGAGGGCACATCTCTGCTAGAATACAGTACATTAATGCAGAGGCGTAGCTAGGTTCTCCTGCACCCGGGGCAAAGATTCAGATTGGCCCCCCCCCCAACTTATTTCCCGACATCTCCTTCCCCCTCGCCATGTTTTCTTTCCCTACCAATCAATGAGATGTAATTTTTTGTTCACAACTTATTTAATGTAACTTGAGTATAAAAGCATTTCTACATTTTCCAAGCGATATAGTTCTATAATGTAATTAACATAAAAATAAATTAAAAGAAAATAAATTAAAGAGGCCACACAGCCCCCTGTAGATAGAGCCACACAGCTCCTCTCTTGTAGATAGTGCCACACACAGACCCCTGTAGATAGTGCCACACACAGCCCCCAGTAGATAGTGCCACACACAGCCCCCCCAGTAGATAGTGCCACACACAGCCCCCCTTGTAAATAGTGCCACACACAGCCCCCCTTGTAGATAGTGCCACACACAGCCCGCTGCCCCTTTGTAAATAGCGCCACACTCCCACCCCTTTTAAATAGCGCCACACTGTGAACAGACCGGTGAGCAGTAGCCTACCGCTACCACTCTTCGCTCTGCCTGGTGTGACTTACCGGAGGAGCCGAGGAGGTCATGCGATGCAGGCAGCGGCGGAGTTTCTTCTGACTAGGGTTGGTGACAGCCAGGGCCGGCCTCAGCTTGGATGGCGCCCTGTGCGGGACTCTCTATTGCCGCCCCCTATACAAACCAAAAATTAACCACATATATAGACACGCTGGAACATATATACTGTACATACATAAAGACATGTATTTAGACATACAGGCAAATATACATACACACATTCTGGAATATATATCTACAGGCAAATATATAGACGTACAGACACATATACGCACACACACCGGCAGATAAATACACAGACAGGAACATATGCAAATACATAAAAGGCACAAATATACAAGCACAAAGACACATTCACAAACAGACCCATATATACCCACACAGGCACATATGTACACAGCACAGATAATGTAGTAGTGTTACCTGCAGTCCTATGTAACACCACAGATAACACACAGTGATAACTCTCTGAGTACAGAGAATGTAGTAGTGTTACCTGCAGTCCTATGTAACACCACAGATAACACAGTGACAACTCTCTGAGTACAGATAATGTAGTAGCTGTTGCCTGCAGTCCTATGTAACACCATAGATAACACATTGTAGCAGAGCTGAGATTGTAATTTAGCACAATGTGTTATCTGTGGTGTTACATAGGACTGCAGATATCTACTACATTATCTGTACTCAGAGCGTTATCTCTGTGTTATCTGTGGTGTTACATAGGACTGCAGGTAACATCTACTACATTATCTGTACTGTGTAGCAGAGCTGAGATTGTAATTTAGCACACAGTACAGATAATGTAGTAGATGTTCCCTGCAGTCCTATGTAACACCGCAGATAACACAGTCATATCTCTCTGAGTACAGATAATGTAGTAGTGTTATCTGCAGTCCTATGTAACACCACAGATAACACAGAGATAACTCTCTGAGTACAGATAATGTAGTAGATGTAAGAGACAAACACATACAGAGACACAGACACACACACACACACACACACACACACACACACACACATACACACACACACACACACACACACCGTAACATATACACATACAAACACAGAGACACACACATATACACACAGACACTCACCATGTCTCCTTGCTGACAGGTCAGGATGGGCTGTGGGCGGAGCTTCCTCTCTGCTTCTCGGCAGAGCACAGAGCAGAGGCAGATGCAGGGAGGCTGCAGCACGGGAGTGGACCTGTTCCCTGACCTGAGTCATCTGACCTCATGTCACTGACGTGAGGTCAGGTGACTAGACTGGTCCACTCCCTGGCCGTCACAGACCCCAATCAGAACGCCGTAATGTCCTGGCTCTTCCTAAGCTGCTTCAGGTGTCCCACATACGGGACACCTGTCAGCAGCGATCAGCTGCTCTTCGGCGCCCCCCTTCCCTATCCTCTGGGTTGCGCACAGGGCACATGCCCCGCCTGCCCCCCTAGCTACGCCCCTGCATTAATGTCTGATCAGTGAAGGATGACCAATGTGACCCACACCAATTTCTATAAAGTACCATTTCCCTTTGGCTTTCATTGACTCCACTTTCTCGAGGCCAAATATATGGCCCATTATAGTCAATGACCGACCATGAGAGTCGAGCAGTGCCGACAAGAGACAAGGAGGCACAGAACTTTCCTAGCATTGCTGCATTTTGTTCTTGATATCGGAAGGGGCCATACCAATTGGAACCCCACCTAATGGACATTGATGGCATATTCTAGCAAAATGTCATACATGTCTGTACTAAGATAACCCTTTAACCCTTTTAGGATGAAGGCCTTTAGGTGCTTGAATGCCATGAGCAACATTTAACCTCTTGAAATGACACATGTAAGGGCAAATGTAGGGCTTTATTAGGCTAAGAAAACAGGACCAGTAACTTTTAATTTTTGATTCCTATAGGGGGAAAATGGGCAAAAATAAGTCAAATATGCACATTTCCTTATTTTTTTACTTAAATATTTTAATATAATTACGTTAACCAAAAAACTTGGTAGCACATTATAATCTTCTCACTCTCCCATCTATAGCAATGCTAAATATGTGTACATTTCCCAATCAACATCATTGCAATAACACCCGAGAACAAAGGTCCCCATATTAATTCTAGTTTGTCCCCTGCCGTTAGCTAGTATATGGGATCTGTAAACGGGTGGTAAGTAATTCAGTGCAAAAGGTTTATCCAAGGTGGCTAAGAACAGATAGGGCAGGGCTAGAGAAATAGAAAATAGTGACCGCTAATTATTTGTATGGATTTGGGGTATCATATTTAGTATAACACTGACGCATAATTACATAGGTGCATCCATGTAACTGAGGGGGGCACCTGATGATGTGTAATAATGGGCCAAGGGATTTTAATTTAGATATGTGCATATATATATATATATATATATATATATATATATATAGAGAGAGAGAGAGAGAGAGAGAGAGAGAGAGAGAGAGAAAGAGATATCTATATTTATATATAGAAAGGTAGAAGAAAAAAGCAGCACTTCGTATTAGTATATGTTGGTGCTACGATCCCAACCGTATCCAACGGTCCTTTAGATTTATGCAGAAATGACCGCAGCACTCCAAAGGTTGATGTCAAACAAACATGTGGCTTATCCCGTTAGTGACCGCCAATACGCCTTTCAACGGCGGCCACTAACGGGCTTTATTCTTATGCATATGCCTTTTTACGGCACTGCATCAGGATAAAGTAAACAGAGCAGGGAGCGTCAAATCTCTCTGCTCTCAGCTGCCAGAGGCAGCTGAGGGCTGGGAGCGTCCCTGCTCTGCCATGTGAGATCGATATAAGTATCGATCTCACCCATTTAACCCCTTTGATGCGGTGCACAATAGCGTGCACCGCATCTGAGTGGTTTTGGAGAGAGGGAGGGAGCTCCCTCTCTCTCCCACCGACACCCGGCGATACGATCGCCGAGTGTCTGTGTCTCCAATGGCAGCCGGGGGCCTAATAAAGGCCCCCAGGTCTGCCTTGAGCGAATGCCTGCTAGATCATGCCGGAGGCATGACCTAGCAGATGCCTGTCCGTTTTAAACGGACAGGCAGTAATGCACTGCAATACAAAAGTATTGCAGTGTATTATAATAGTGATCGGAGAATCGCATATTAATGTCCCCTAGTGGGACTAGTAAAAAAGTTAAAAAAAAGTTGAATAAAGTTAATTTAAAAAAAATTTGAAAAAAAATTTGAAAAAAAATTAAAAACCCAGGTTTTCCCCTTACAAAATGCTTTACTATTAAAAAAACAAAATAAAGTAAAAAAGTTATACATATTTGGTATCGCCGCGTCCGTAACGACCCCGACTATAAATCTGTTACATTATTTAACCCGCACGGTAAAAAATTTAATAAAAAACTATGGAAAAATTGCTGTTTTCTGTGAATCCTGACTTTAAAAAAATGTGATAAAAAGTGATCAAAAAGTCGCATCTACTCCAAAATGGTACCAATAAAAACTACAAGTCTTCCCGCAAAACAAAAGCCCTCATACAACCACATCGGCGAAAAAATAAAAACGTTACGGCTCTTCAAATATGGAGACACAAAAACAAATAATTTTGAAAAAAAAGCGTTTTTACTGTGTAAAAGTAGTAAAACATACAAAAACTATACAAATTTGGTATCGTTGCAATCGTAACAACCCGCTGCATAAAGTTATTGTGTTATTTATATCACACGGTAAATGACGTAGATTTAAGACGTGAAAAAGTGTGGCGAAATTTCAGGTTTTTTTCTATTTCCCCCCAAAAAAAGTTAATAAAAGTTAATCAATAAATAATATGTCCCCCAAAATGGTGCTATTAAAAAATACAACTTGTCCCGCAAAAAACAAGACCTTATACAGCTATGTCGACCCAAAAATAAAAAGGTTATAGCTCTTGGAATGCGACGATGGAAAAACGTAAAAAATGGCTTGGTCATTAAGGTTTAAAATAGGCTGGTCATTAAGGGGTTAATATTCCATGCTTCAAAACGAGCTACGTTTCAGTCCTCTCACAGGACTGAGCTTGAAAAAGGTCTTGTGAGTGGACTGAAACGTAGCTTGTTTTTGAAGCATGGAATAATAAACCACATCTTTGTTTGACATCAACTTTTGGAGTGCTGCGGTCATTTCTACATACAGTATATATATATGTATATATATGTATATATATATATTTATATATATATATATATATATATATATGTACTTATGGATATATATGTATATACAAATATGATAGATAGATAGATGGATAGATAGATAGATAGATAGATAGATAGATAGATAGATAGATAGATAGATAGATAGATAGATAGATAGATAGATAGATAGATAGATAGATAGATAGATAGATAGATAGATAGATAGATAGATAGATAGATAGATAGATAGACAGACATAAAATTGTCAGCCACACAGTCACAAAGTATTGAATGGGAATAGAGCTGTCAAGTTTGTGTCACCTCATTGCACATGTCAACGCATGCGCAAATGTAGATAACTACAATGTGTTGCCATAATGGAACGGCACAAATAATAAATGCCCATCGAAGTCGCTAATAGGGAATGACGTAAGTGTAAACACAACGGAGTAGCAGGGAAAATACCTAGACCCAGATCATTAACCCATACCCCACAAAATGATTTTGCATTAAAATAACATATCACCGGGATAACATCTGCAATCTTTCCAAAAACTGGATACTCACTCCATTGGAAGGAAAAACAACCTTGTACGTACAGACTCACTTTCAAGGAAATATATGTATATACACACAGTACCCAACAGGAGTGCACCATATACCTTCCCTTTATTTACAAGGGAAAAAGTAGATTGTGCCAAGGTCAGGTGAATGCACACCAGCCACATCTATAATGTGTCTAGGTGACTAATCCCTCACCACTCATTCCTGTATATAGGGTATTTCTGTGAAAGGCTAATGTATGGCCCATGGAACTAACCACAAATCTAATAAGGTTGTGTATACGATCCAAGGATGCCATCCCAAATGTAAAAATATATACAATATTAAGGATTATGGTAAACTCCTATCGCCCTGATTGATCCTTACTGGTGTCACTCCCATAATGATGGATATTCCAAAAGATATTATTAATTAGTGATCACAAAATTGACAGATACAGAAAAATGGCTTCATAGAAAATGACTATATATGATATTTATTAAATGCAGGACAGTTATCATCGGCCGGTTTCATTTCTGGTGAGCCCATCCATGTTTCACAATAGTGTAATCTGTGGACAGAAAAATATAAAATGAGTTCAAAACAATTGATACAGAAAACTGATCAAAGAATTCAAAACCTAAACTGAGACTGACACGAACCGGAACAGAGAGGAAGGGTAGAGTGGCATCTAAAAAACATTCCCTAATGGGAAATCAACATTAAGACCATGCGGTATAAGTGCATTCAGCCTATGTATCCATTGAAACTCCCGGGACTTAAGCAGCCTAATCCTATCACCACCCCATCGTAGCGGGGGAACGCGATCTATGATCCAAAATTTAAGGTCACGTTCTCCATGCTTGAAATCAGCAAAGTGCTTTGAAACTGGAAGATCCAGCCTCTTTTTCTGAATTGTATAATGGTGTTGGTTTAAACCTGTCTTAACATCAAGTCATGTCACTCCAACATACAACAGATGACATGTTGGACTGTTTTTGGATGTTTAAATGAATTCACTTTTGTCATGCGTGTGCAATTGATGCAGCTCAGGCATGGGAAACAGCCTTTTTAAGGAGAATGCAAATCTGTTTTGCGACTACCTTTAGAGGGACCCATGGGACTTCACCAACTCATCCCTAAGATTTGGTGGTCTACGCTATGAAAACAGAGGCATTTGTTTAAATTCATCTACGTTGAGGAGATATCTATCAAGCATAGGCCAGTGTCTCCGAATTATGTCACTGATCTGATTACTCAGTTGTGAAAAAGTTGAAATAAAGGGAATACACTTTTCCCGATATTTAGGATCTCTACTGTTCAATAGATTAGCTCTAGGAACTAAATCCACCCTATCTCTATGCTGGTTTAATAAATGACTAGGATATCCTCTAGCCTTAAATTTTTCAATCATCCCATCCAGCCCATGATCGACCCTATCAGGTTTATTAATTTTTGTTTTAGTCCGCAGTAATTGGTTGATTAACAAAGATTTTACCATACTTTTCGGATGTGAGCTATCATGACACAATAGGTTATTCCTATTGGCAGGCTTAACACACAGGTCTGTGGAGAAAGTTGATCCATCCAGTTCAACTAACACATCTAAAACCTGCAATGTGGTTTTAGAACTAACCAATGTAAATTTAACCGTTTGGTCTATATAATTCTGAAAATCGTGACAATCAGCAAGTTCTGATGGTCCTCCCATCCAAACGAGGAAGACATCATCTATGTACCGTCACCACCTAAGCACATGCCGAAAGTGGTGGGATACATAGATGAGGTCCTCCTCGAATTTACGCATGTAAATATTTGCATATGTTGGTGCTATGTTTGTGCCAAATTGACGCTGTTCACTGTGCAGCATAAATAACACATTACCTTTATTCTATGGGTCGGTACGATTACGATGATACCATATATATATATATATATATATATATATATATATATATATAGGTTTTTATGTTTTAACGCGTTTGCACATTAAAAACACTTTTGAACTAAAATTATTTATTTTTGCATCGTCTCTTTCCAAGAGCTGTCATTTTTTTATCTTTCTGTCAATGTAGTGATATGTGGGCTTGTGTTTTTATGGGACGAGACGTAGTTTTGATTGGTACTGTTTTAGGGTATGTGGGACTTATTGATTAACTTTTATTATTACTTTTTTGGGGGGCAATGGAAAAAAATAGTAATTTCGTCTTTGTTTTTCTCTTTTCTATTACGGTGTTCACCATATGAACTTTATTGTTTGGGTCATTATGGTCGCGGCGATACCATATATGTGTAGTTTAATTTCTTCTTTACACTATTTTTTACACTATTTTTTTTTTACTGTCATTTTTATTAATAATTTTTATTTTACATTTATTACTTATTTTTTTTGTCCCACTAGGGGACTTTACTATGCGATCTGTAGATGGCTGCTATAATGCTTTGGTATACTTAGTATACCAGAGCATTATTGTCTGTAAGTGTAAATCTGACAGGCATCTATTAGGCACATGCTCCTGGAAGACCTGGGGGCTTTTATCAGGCCCCCGGCTGCCATGTCACCCCATTGGAGACCTGCAGTTGCATTTGTGGGCTGCCGATGGGTGACAGAGCTCCCTTCCTCCCTCTGCAAATGATTTAAATGTCACAGTTGGTATTGCCTGCGGCATTTATCGGGTTAAACTACCGCGATCGAAGTAAGCTTTGATCGTGGTAGGTGGAGCAGGAGCCCGCTTGTCATCAGACAGCCGAGCCCTGGCTCCAGCCTGCACGGGACACCCGTGCAGGGCTTAGACTGTGCCACTGTGAAAAGGTGGCGGCCTAGCCTAAGGCCCCTTAGTGACCGCCGTGAAAAGGCGTATAGGGATTAATTGCATATCAGATAGAGTTCTGTTCGAGATATTTACCACTATGTCCTCTTTTTCATGTTCGCGCCTCGAGTCACAGGGTGGCAAGACTTGTTATGTGACACTTGTTCTCCACCGATGATGTCTCCTGCCGCCCCTTCTGGTGCAACTCCTACTGGTGTGGACACCTCCGGGGTCTCCCCTAAAAAAGAAGATCATGTCCCCCCTTAGTTGTCTTTTTTCAAGGCTAAATAGGTTTAATTATTTTAATCTCTCCTCATAACTTAGATTCTCCATGCCCCTTATTAGCTTCATTGCTCTTCTTTGTATTTTTTCCAACTCCTGGGCATCCTTTCCATGAACTGGAGCCTAGAACTGAACTGTATGTTCTAGATAAGGCCTCACTAATGCTTTGTAAAGTGGTAATATTATATCCCTGTCCCGCGAGTCCATGCCTCTTTTAAAACACGACAATATCTTGCTGGCCTTTGAAGCAGCTAAATGACATTGTATTCTGTTAATTAGTTTATGAACTACAAGTACACACAGATCCTTCTCAACAAGTGAATCCGCCAGTGTAGCTCCCCCTAGGACATATGATGCATGCAGGTTGTTTGTACCCAGATGCATAACTTTACATTTATCTACATTAAACTTCATTTGCCAACTGGTTGCCCAAACACTTAGTTTGTTTAAAATCTGCTTGCAATTCACGAACATCTTCCATAGACTGAACTATATTACATAGCTTGGTGTCATCTGCAAAATAGAAATAGTGCTATTAATCCCATCCTCTATATCATTAATAAATAAGTTGAATAATAGTGGTCCCAGCACTGAACCCTGGGGTACACCACTTATTACCGGGGACAATTCAGAGTAGGAATCATTGACCACAACTCTCTGGATACGGTCCTTGAGCCAATTCTGAATCCAATTACAAACTATATTTTCTAAACCTATAGTCCTTCATTTACCCATTAGGCGTCTATGGGGGACAGTGTCAAATGCCTCTGCAAAGTCCAAAAACACTATATCCACAGCGGCCCCTCTGTCTAGGCTTCTGCTCACTTCTTCATAAATACAGATTAGGTTAGTTTGACAACGTCTGTCCTTAGTAAAACCGTGCTGGCTGTCACCTATAATGCTATTTTTTGTCACATAATCCTGTATACAGTCCCACAATAGCCCCTCAAACATTTTCCCCACGATGGATGTTAAGCTTACTGGTCTATAATTACCCGGTGAAGACCTAGAGCCCTTTTTGAAAATAGGCACCACAGTATAGCTCCCCCTAGGACATATGATGCATGCAGATTGTTGGTCTCCATATGCATAACTCTACATTTATCTACATTAAACTTCATTTGCCAAGTGGATGCCCAAATACTTTGTGTGTTCAAATCAGCTTGCAATTTATGAACATCTACTATTGACTAAACAATAATACTGTTACGAAGGGTCTGTGGACCTATTGGGCCGTACCGCGTTGGCGGTAAGGCAGCTGGCCAACAGGGCGCAGGTCAATGTCTATAGTTTGTATAGGTTACTGTGGTAGCTCGAACAGCAGTAAGGCAGGCTCGGCTGGGACTAGGCAGCAGGCAGACGTGTGATACAGCACGACACGACTATGGTTCAGATCAAGAATAACCTAGAAGCACTCCAATGATCCTTGAGAGTAATTTTTCAAGATAATTTTATTATGTATAATTCATATGCAATTTTCTCTTGCAATTTTTTCTGATATGCGATTTTTTCAGGACGTTTCGACCTAACCTAGGTCTTTATCACAATCGCTATAAATGAAGAAATAATAATAATAATGTAACGTATACAACATGTGTAATGACATAATAAAACATAATGAACAACTGAATAGAGTATCTACGTAGTACAAAATATGAGACATATGTCCAAACATAATATGCAAAGTCCAAAACGGACATAGTCAATAAAGCATACATATTGATCAATAATTCAACATATAAAGTTAAAGCAATATTGCAATGTATCAACCATGAGTATTGTGGAGATATTCATGTCATTCTAAGTAAAGATACACATGAAATACAGTATATTAATACTATCGCATAGAAATAAGAATTAGTGATGAAATAGGGCTATCACATAAGTAACGTTGATAATAAGATATTAAGGATATTCAAGAAGACACTATGGCAGGCAAGTTTATAATGGTAAATATTCCAAAAGAATGGTGATATCGATAAGGGGTGCAAATATGATGTCCCCTCCGACCATACCATAAAATACCGGTAGTAATATTCTGTGCTCAGAATGAAGTATATGAAGAAGGAAAAGAAATGTTATTAAATAGAGTCCAGAGAGTCAGCATACCTGATTCGGGTGTAGATATAATGTGGAACGGCGTCTACCAGACGCTCTTCAGATTATGGTCTGTAGGTGGTATCCCCGAAGAGGTGTTTAAATACAGCGCGACCCCACCGGATATCCGGTGTGTGGAACGCACACGGCATCCAGCGCAAGCGCACTACACACAGCAACGCTGTGTACTTGGAACGCAAGCGAAATCCAGGATGTCAATATGGACATGATCGCTGGTTTAAATGAAACGATATCAGTGACGCTGAGATGTCCTAGCTATTATGGTAAGTAACTTTCTCAATTCCAGGTGAAGAAATGGTCCTTACAAATACATCAAGTATGATCTGACTGTATTATAGTATTGGGAAAAGAAGTGATAATAAGCCATATGATGAAAATATGTGAATAGACTCCAATGTAATTATGAAATACTGATAATTACATTGGAGTCTATTCACATATTTTCATCATTCTTTTGGAATATTTACCATTATAAACTTGCCTGCCATAGTGTCTTCTTGAATATCCTTAATATCTTATTATCAACGTTACTTATGTGATAGCCCTATTTCATCACTAATTCTTATTTCTATGCGATAGTATTAATATACTGTATTTCATGTGTATCTTTACTTAGAATGACATGAATATCTCCACAATACTCATGGTTGATACATTGCAATATTGCTTTAACTTTATATGTTGAATTATGATCAATATGTATGCTTTATTGACTATGTCCGTTTTGGACTTTGCATATTATGTTTGGACATATGTCTCATATTTTGTACTACGTAGATACTCTATTCAGTTGTTCATTATGTTTTATTATGTCATTACACATGTTGTATACGTTACATTATTATTATTATTTCTTCATTTATAGCGATTGTGATAAAGACCTAGGTTAGGTCGAAACGTCCTGAAAAAATCGCATATCAGAAAAAATTGCAAGAGAAAATTGCATATGAATTATACATAATAAAATTATCTTGAAAAATTACTCTCAAGGATCATTGGAGTGCTTCTAGGTTATTCTTGATCTTTATTGTGGGTTTTCTAGCCCAAACCTCTATAGCACCAACACAGCGTTTATTTAGGTGTGCATCCTTACATATTTGAAAATATTACGACTATGGTTCAGCACAGTGCTCGACCAGGATAGTATGGAATGCAGGGAACAGGAACACACTAGGAGGCCATAACATAGACAAACTGGGAAACATCAACAACGCTCAGGCATAGAAGCAGGGGGCTGGACCCCTCTTATTATCCAGGGTACTCACGGGTTCAAAGTTCATTAAAAGTCTGGTGCACGCGCTGCCCCTTTAAGAGTGGGCATGAGCGTGCACGCACACCCTACGAGATCCGGCTGAGGTGAGTGGAAGCAAGCGCTGGCATTTCCTGAGGAGGAGGCTGGGACCAGCGCTTGCCTACTCATGGCTGCGGCTGTTAGGGGGGATTGGAGCCGACAGTCTGCAGCCACGGAAATTACAACTACATAGCTTGGTGTCATCTGCAAAAATAGAAATAGTGCTATTAATCCCATCCTCTATATCATTAATAAATAAGTTGAATAATAGTGGTCCCAGCACGGAACCTTGGGGTACACCACTTATAAACGGGGACCATTCAGAGTTGGAAACATTGACCATAATTCTCTGGATACGGTCCTTGAGCCAATTCTCAATACAATTACAAACAATAATTTCTAAACCTATAACCCTTAATTTACCCATTAGATGTCTATGAGGGACAGTGTCAAATGCCTTTGCAAAGCCCTAAAACACTATATCCACAGCAGCCCCTCTGTCTAGGCTTCTGCTCACCTCTTCATAAAAACAAATCAGATTGGTTTGACAACTTCTGTCCTAAAACCATGCTGGCTGTCACTTGTATTACATATATTTTCACATAATCCTGTATATAGTCCCTCAATAGCCCCTCAAACATTTTCCACACGATGCATGTTAAGCTTACTGGTCTATAATTACCTGGGGAAGACCTAGAGCCCTTTTCGAAAATAGGCACCACATTTGCCCTGCGCCAGTACCTTGGCACTATACCAGTCACTAGAGAATCTCTAAATATTATGAAGAGGGGGACAGAAATAACTGAACTAAGCTCTTTAAGAACTCTAGGGTGTAACCCATCTGGTGCCGGGGCCTTGTGTACATTTATTTTATTTAACTTGGCTTTGACCATATCTACATTCAGCCAATTCAGTATATCAACTGATATATTAACAGCACTGACACCAGCTACATCTGCTGCTCTTTCTTCTGTTGTATATACAGAGTTAATCAACCTATTTAGTAACTCTGCCTTCCCTGTAACTACTTACTTGATTCCCTGTGACCAACTCCCCATTAAAACTTTTTAGGGGTCCTACGTGTTCAGACCTTGGCTTTTTTGCATTTACATACTTGAAGAATGTTTTCGGATTTGTTTTACTTTCCTTGGTAACCTGCCTTTCATTTAGTATTTTTGCTGATTTTATTACCTTATTACAGATTTTACTAAGCTCTTTATAATTACCAAAGGCTACAGCTGTATCCTCAGATTTGTATTTTTCAAATGCCTTTTTTTTTTGTCATATTTTGCCCTTTTTACAGAAGGTGTAAGCCATGTGGGGTTTAATTTTAGTCGTTTATACTTGTTATAGGAATATATTTTGCTCTATAATTACCAAAAGTAGATTGTAAAATCTCCCATTTATCATTTGTACTATTATTTGACATTATTTCTTCCCAGTCTATATCCTGAATTGCAGCCCTCATGCTGGGAAAATTTGTCTTCTTAAAATTAAGTATTTTTGCCCTCCTAGCCTGTGTTTGTTCTTCATAATATAGATAAAATGCATCTATATTGTGATCACTGTTACCGAGGTTTTCACGTACATTGACATTCCCAACAAGCTCTGCATTATTAGAAATGACCAGATCCAACAGAGCTTCACGTCTAGTTGGGTCTCCCACAAACTGGCCCATAAAATGTTCCTGTAACAGGTTGAGGAAATTTCTCCCCATTGCAGTTGAAGTCGAACCATGGCACCAATTAATCTCCCGGTAATTAAAATCTCCCATTATCACTACAGTACCAGCCTGTGCAGCCCGCTCTATCTGTTTATATGACTTACCTTCCATGTCCTCAGTTATATTGGGGATTTATAGATTTTTTAGTGTTTACCTCCCTTTGTAATTCCACCCACAAGGTTTCAACCTCCTCACAATCTTCACCTATTATTGTCCCTTTCACACTCACCTTCATATCACTTCTCACATACAGACATACACCACCACCTTCATATCACTTCTCACATACAGACATTCACCGCCACCTTCATATCACTTCTCACATACACCACTGCCTTTCCTATTTGTCCTGTCTTTCCGAAACAGTGTAAAACCCTGTAAATTTACAGCCCAGTCATGTGAAGTGTCCGGCCATGCTTCAGCAACACCAACTATATCTATATGTTTCTCCAGTACCAAGGCCTGTAGCTCCCCCATTTTGCTTGCTAGACTTCTGGCATTTGTGAACATACACTTTAACTTGCCTTTCAATTTTTCACTTTCATTATCATAAATGTGATTATATGACATTATTTGGCCATTTTTTATTTCATTGCTGTTTTGTAAAAAAAGGACCTCCTTATCCTGTTGTCTAGTCCTCTCCCCACAGTCTGTTTCTCCCCCCACCAATATAGTCTGACCCCTCTCTAACGTAACAACCCCTTTATTTTCTACATTGACCTCCCTCCTCAGCCCTTGTTTAAATACTCCACCACCCCAGCTAGAATTCTCTTTCCCAGCACAGCAGACCCCCTTCCATTTAGGTGCAAATCATCTGCAGAATACAGTTTGAAAAGTCAGCCCAGTGCTCAAGGAATCCAAAACCTTCTCCTCTACAAGACTTAAGCCATGCATTTAAATCCCTGAACTCCCGCTGTCTTTCCTGTGATGCACATGGCACAGGCAGTATTCCAGAGAAAAGTACCTTGGAGGTCCTTCCCTTTAGTTTGTAGCCTAGTTCTTTAAAACTATTCTTAAGGCTCCTCCACCTACCATTTATTCTGTCGTTGGTTCCCACATGGACCACGACAGCTGGATCATCACCAGCCCCTCCCAGTAATTTATCCACCCGTTCCACCACATGCTGAACCCTGGCACCAGAGAGACAGCAAACCATTCGGTTGTGTCGGTCTTGGCGACAAATTATTCTATCCGTCTTCCTGATTATAAAATCCCCTACAACTACTAATTGTCTTGCCTTACCTGCATTACCTTCCTGCCGACTACTAGCTGGGCTGTTCTCCCGGCTGTTAGGGAGATCAGTATCCACTAGAGCTGCCATTTCTGAGACCGACACCCCTGCATCATCACCCAACTTGGCAATTTTGCTTGGTATATCAGAAACAGGACCAGCCTTCCTTTTCTTGGACCCCTTTCCTACTGCCCCTAACTACATTAACCCAGCTACTTGCCTGGTCCTGCTGACCCATGTCTTCACCCTCCAGTTCTACCCCACTAACTACTTGCTCAGTGAGCAGTATGTTCCGCTGAAGATAGTCTATCGCCCTCAGTGTTGCATTTTGCTCCTTCAGATCTCTAATGCAAGCTTCCAGGTAAACATCATGCTCACATCTGCCACAGAGGTATTCACCCTGGAACTGCGGTTCCAGTCATGCATACATATGGCAAACTGTGCACTGAAGAAAACCTCCAATCTTGCTGTCTATTATCCCAGTTACAAAAAAACTGTGAACAATTGTTAAAGTAAAAGAAAAGAAGAAGAATAGTACTTACAGGGGCTTTAACTCCTCTTTTTAACTATGGTTTAGTAACTCCACTTGATATACAAGCAACTTAATTTAGCAAGGCCAAAACAGAGCAAGCTCAACTGAGGCCTGCAGGATAATTTATACCACCTGAGAGCAGTTAACCCCTCCCCCTAGTCAGCTGCACAGCAGGACAGAAAATAAGAAGGAAAAAAGGGTTTTAAATTGTGTCAGTTTTGCTAACTTCTATTATCAAACACTCAATTCATATATCAAACACTTTTTCATACACAGGAACACAGCAAACCAATCCGGTTTAGTAACTCCACTTGATATACAAGCCACTTAATTTAGCAAGGCCAAAAATGAGCAAACTCAACTGAGGACTGCAGGCTAATTTATACCACCTGAGAGCATTTGACCCCTCCCCCTAGTCAGCTGCAACAGCAGGACAGAAAATAAGAAGGAAAAAAGCGTTTAACCCCTTAGTGACTAAGCCTGTTTTGGCCTTAAAGGAATAGTGTCGCCAAAAAAAAAAATTTTTATATCAGTTTGATGTTAGTGTTTTATAAAAAACTTTTGTATTTATTTGTGTGTTTGTGTGTTACTTTTTTTTATTTTTTAACTTTTTCTTCCCTATGGGGGCTGCCATTTTTTTTTTCCATTTCTGTATGTATCGATTAACGACACATACAGACATGGAATACGGCAGCTACAGTCCCATAGTGAATGCGAACGGGGCCCGTTCCATCCACTATGGTGTACGCTGTCTGTGTGGGAACGGCGCATGCGCCGCTCCCACACAGTCCAAGTTGAACTGAGCACCGTCCGGCGCCATTTTCCTGTAGACCGGAAGTCGCGGCCGGACAGTAAGATTACTACTTCCGGTCGCGGCTTCCGGACTTGTGCACTTGGAGCAGCGGCAGCAGACGGAGCGGACGGACCGGAGGGAGCGGCGGCGGCAGGAGCAGGTAAGTGATTTCTATGTATGTTCGTGTTTCAGTGTGTGTTTACTACTGTATGTAAACCTTCTACACTGTGTGTTAGCTCAAAAAATGGCGACACACAGTGTAGGAGGTTTGACCATTCAATCCCCTCGTTTCTTTACCACATGCAATGATGCAATTTTGGGAATTGCTCCATCTAGTGACCAGTGCTGGGAAATATTATAAATTAGAATCTAATTTATAATATTTCCTGACTCGTGAAAAAAATTAAAAAAATTAGAACAATGTTTAATCACCTACACACTAATTGTTTAACTAAAAAAAAATATACATTTTTTGCTAGCAACACATTCCCTTTAAGGACCAGACCATTTGTTTTCAAATCTGACATGTATCACTTGAAGTAGTAATAACTTTGAAATGCTTTTATTTTTTCAAGCGGTTCTGAGCTTGTTTTCTCGTGACACATTGGACTTTCAGTTAGTGGTAAAATTTGGTCGACACATTCAGTGTTTATTTATGAAAGACATCAAAATTTGGAGAAAAAATTGCAAAAATGTGCATTTTTAATTTTTTTTTAAATGTATCTGCTTGTAAGACACATAGTAATACCACACAAAATAGCTACTATTTCACATTTCCCATATGTCTACTTTATGTTTGCATTGTTTTTTGAACATCCTTTTATTTTTCTAGGACGCTACAAGGCTTAGAACTTTAGCAGCAATTTCTCACATTTCCAAGAAAATGTCAAAAGCCTTATTTTAGGGACCGGTTCAGTTCTGAACGGGTTTTCAGGGCCTTATGTACTGTAATCCCCCTATAAATCACCCCATTTTAAAAACTGAACCCCTCAAAGTATTCAAAACAGCATTTAGAAAGTTTCTTAACCCTTTAGGCGTTTCACAAGAATTAAAGCAAATTGAAGGTGAAATTTGTGTCATTTTTTTTCCAGAAAATCAGTATTGGTCCATTTTTTTTCTGTAACACAAAATGTTTTACCAGAGAATTGCAACTCAATATTTATTGGCCAGATTCTTCAGTTTTTAGAAATATCCCACAAGTGGCCCTAGCGTGCTACTGGACAGAAACACAGGCCTCATTAGCAAAGGAGCACCTAGAGGATTTTAGGGCCTTTTTTTATTAGAATATATTTTAGGCACCATGTCAGGTTTGAAGAGGTCTTGTGGTTTCTTCAATAATAGTACAAGGCACAGCCGCACGAACAAACACACTGCTGAGCCTGGATAAACACTGAAGAGCTTGCGGTACTGCAGAAAGTGCCGTGGCTTCTTTGTACTTCCAGTCACTTGGGGTCCCAGGGTGCTAATAGGTAAATAAGACCACAGCCAAAGCGGGACACCATTATTCACACAGCATATGAACCTAAAATGCATAATAAAAATATAAGATCAGTCAACAGCAATTTTTATGATGGTTTCCATAGGACAACAATTTATATACTGCACAGGGTAAGAATGAATGGGAAAAATAAAAAACAAGTAATGAATGACCAATATCAAACAGCACCCTGTATGGTACTATTTACTGCTGCTATTTTATTTATTTTTTATTCTAAATATTCAACCATAAACACAGATATGCAATATTTCTATCTATTTCAGTGAAGTCTATAACCGCAACTTTACTGCTGAATTCAAAATGGGGAAAGTTAATCATTTCCCATGAATAAACATTTGTAACATTTGTGACATAAATAATCCTTAATAATCTCATGAAATGTTGCAGCAGTCAAACTTGTATTTCAAATAATACACATGCTTTATTTCATTTGTGTTTTTATGATATTTTATGGTATGTAATGTCTTTATAATTTCTACCAATTCATATTAGAGCTGCCAACCACTGTGAATTTAAATAAGTACATTGCATGTGAAGAAAATGAATGCTTTGTGAAATGTCCCATTTAATCCATGGAGAATATTGGGACATGAGGGAAAGGGCATCTTTAAATTGAGACAATAAATGAATTGTTTTCACTCCACTGGAAGCAGAACTGGAAGTCTATTAAATAAACCATTTAACTACAATAGGCTGTGAAAGACATTTTTAATTAGTGTGTGTTAATTAAATTAAAAAATAATAATTTATTCTGTTTTGTATATATATATATATATATATACAGTATATATATATATATATATATATATATATATATATATACATATTTATATATATATATTTAGCGGATTAGGTGACATTAGTGTTCGCAGTGTGCTGTTGCCATTTTCTTGTGTGCTGTATAAATTTGCAGTCACAGGCGTTCTTGCACCCATATACACGTTTTGTATAATTTTGTTGGAATGTGCTGTTCAAACTTTTGTGTTGTTTATGTGATTCATATATGTGGGGTTAGTGACTGCCTGCATTTTTGATCTTGCACTCCTCCCATTCTGCCCTGGGTGATTTAAATTAGTTTAATGCTAGTTCCTACCATCCCCAAGTATATGTAGTCTTAGTCCCAGTACAGGGTGCATGTACAGCACTGGTTCCCACCTTATAGAGGTCGCCTTGTCGTGGCAGGTGGGCTCACACAATTTGATCAAAATGTGCGCTAAGAACCACCCTATGGTAAGTAGATTTATCAGTAATGCATATTTATTTATATTTAGTGGCTTAGGTGGCATTAGTGTTTGCAGAGTGCTGTCGCCATTTTCCTGTGTGCTATATATATATATATATATATATATATATATATATACACATAAATATATATATACACACATATATATACACATATAGGTGTATATATATATTTATATATATATATATATATATATATATATATATATAAATATGAAGAAATGATCGCAATGTGGTTTATTGTTCCATGTTTCAAAGAATAAGCTACGTTTCAGTCCACTCACAGGACCTTTTTCATATATATACCTACCGTTCAGCTATTTCATTAAAGCCACTTACCTAATATTGTGTACAGTTGTGTCCTTCCTTACCGCTCCTCTTATGTGCACACCTCTTAATAGATTTGGTGCATCTTTGGCTGTCCATGCACAGTTGTAGATTTTCAGCATAATTTATGCCAGCTTCTGACGTAAATAATCATAAATCTCTCGTTCCAATGGAGGCCTGCGCCTTCTGCTATACCCTTTTCTCGACACTTTAGGAAAATGAAAAGTCACAAATTTTAATCACAACTATGGCAAATGTCAAAATGTGCAACATTTTTAACCAGATTTTGCATAAACCTGTTGATATATTTCCACCAATGTTTAGGTAGATGGTATGTGTCAGCACACACATAATTGACAGGTACAGGCATCTCAACAGAACATGGCCAGGAGCATTATACTGTCTCCGTCGGCTTGCCTTCTTCCCATAGTGCATATATCTCCATGTCCATTTAATTTCATAAGGTAGAACCATGCTGGGTCCAGATATATCAACTGTGAAAAGGACCCTTAAATGTGATTGTACTATGTCTGTCTGAACTAGTACTTAGACAGTAAAAATTAATTCTATTCATTCTCATTGGTCATTTACCATTTTAGCCTTTAGCGTTTTCCAAGTTATTTTTTTTGTAATCTAGCCCTCAAGACAAATGAAACTACTTTCCCAATATATATTTTAAAAAACATTGCAAAGAGAGGGATGGAGGAGGGGTGGTGTCTGGACTTGAGCGCTACTGCAATGTTTACATTGAGCAGCGCTCAGGCCAGCAGGCACCATAGGGAGAGGGCATAGTTTTAAAAACTTGTATTGGGAAAGCCCTTTCTTATTCCTCGTAAATAAAAGGGTTTGAAAAAAATAACATGACAAACTGGATTCTGGATTATTTTGTCATTCACCTTTTTATGTTATCTCTAGGTTCTTTTGAATATATATAGCAGAAGGCAACTTTTTTCTTATTTTGTTCATTTAAAGCACATTTTAACATTTTGTCAACTTGTTTTTTCTCTCAAAATATCTTAGAATGATAAGATACAGGAGGAGGACAGCTGAATCCTGACACTGCCAATATACGAGCAAAACAAGATTTTGTTTTTCAGAGTAATTTAAGGGTATCACGACCTCCATATGTTCTCTCTATTACAAAATGAATATGTTAAGCAAGTAACATTACATACAATTATATTAGGGTGTTTTCTAGTAATTCAAGTAAAGTGACTAAATGTTTTTCTTATAAATGGTAGGAAATGAGGATATTTTTATAGAAGCTTAATGTATTTATTAAAATTTAGAAAGTCAATTTATTGTACATTGATGTTTTCTAGGCAACCACTCATGACAGCTGTATAAAGTACATTAATTCCTTCAAAGAAAATCCACCATAAAGAGTTACTGGCTCCATGTTATGCTATGTAGGTTAGATTTTCATAGACATTTTTCTCTTTTGAGAAGCAAGTTGGAGTTTATTTAAGCAGAATAATTTGCTGTATGTATGGGTTGATCGAGTCAACCATAATCTAATTCTAAGATTTAGACCGGATTCAGGTGGCCATATTGCAGCTACATGTTAGCATCCATATGACCATAGAAATGTCAACACCTCTCACAGGTCTACTGAACCGAACTTAGATTGCCATAGGGTTCTACAATAATCTAAGTTCTGTTCAGTATAACTGTGGACGATCTGGGTGTTTTGGCCAACCTTTTTTGGTGATCCACCAAGGGACCAGGCACATGTGACACATTGAGAAAGATGCTAGAAATAATTTTTGATGTCCCTTTTTCAGATGGCCCAGTGCTTTACATAATAGTCATAGCAGCAACAGTTAGTTATTTACGTCTCTTTTTCGACAGCCACTTCTTCTTCACACATCTCCATGCTACTCCTTTACTCTGACTTGCTCTGTACTAGAGTTTCTATAAGTCATACAAAAGTGTGTAATACCCACACCAGCTTATAGCCCTGATCGGGACTCCCAAGTAAATATATAATTCACCAATGAGCAGTTTATTAGAAAAGATAGCAATAGGCAGACTGATGCATAAACAAATGGGGATTTAGTTTTCCCACTTTTATGTTGAACCCACCAAAATGATAGCCTGGCAGCCTAACATCGAGCTCTACCCATCCTTGATCTGAGGTCTACTGATAGAATGACTTCTACTGATTGGTCACCAATTGCCTACACAATCTATAAACAAATGGAAACTTCTGTTGAGCAAATACACTAATAATGGTTAGAATTCCCCACATATGGGTACATTGATTGTAAATTATGCTTTAGAGCATTTTTTTTTATAGAGGAGCAGTATTTTCATTTAGCTTTCAGAAGATAATTCATAAAGTCTACCTATCTTATAGATACTCCCTAATGCATGCCTTCACAATCTGCTGCTACTGGGGCCTCAACAGCTAGAACAGGGTGATGCATGGGACTCACCATTGATTGTAGTTCATGCAAAATGTAAAAAAATATCTAAATGTATCTCCTAAACTCAGTAATTCTTTCAAATAATCACAAAGGGAGTCAATTAGGTTGCTAAACCAGAGATTTGTGCAGCTAGGGCAAGACCTGTGCAAAATATAATCTCTCTCGAAAACTACCTACCCTGCTATGTCTTATCAACAACTGAGGGGCACCTCACCAGTAAGGCCAACCTCACAGTTTGAGTAGCAATTCCCTAAGAAGAGTCAGCATTTCTGTATATAATGCTTAAGAGGCACTGTCACCACATTATAAGTGACCTATCTTCGACATAATGTGATTGGCGCTGTAATGTAGATCACAGCAGTGGTTTTTATTTAGAAAAACGATAAATTTTGACGGAGTTATGACCTATTTTAGATTTATGCAAATGATGTCCAATCAGTGTCATACACTTCTCTCCATTCATGTACTCAGACATCGTGATCTTACGAGATCATGATGTGCTGTCACTTACTCACACATTAACGTTACTGAAGTGCCTTGAGAGTGAATAGACATCGCTTCCAGCCAGGATGCAAAGTCTATTCACAATCCCGACACTTCAGTAACGTTACAACACAGCAAATCGAGATCACGCTGTGCTGTCATTTACAGCGTGATGTAGCGAGATCACGCTTGCTGTCATTATGTCCCACACAAACGTTACCGAAGTGTCCACAGGACAAAGTTTTGCAATAACTAACTGGTAAAAATAAGTTAAAATATTGTAGAGTGATAATATATACAAAATTACCAGGTTATGTCTTTCTGGTGTCAATAGCAAATTTACAAAAAGTAAATGTACAAAAAGTTTTTTTTACCCTTTGGGACTACCACTTTGCTCCACCAGGTGGCACTCACATGTTGGATTCAAAGCAAGCAAGAATATGCATATTTACACTCAAAAAGTTGCAATAAACAAAAATAAACTGAATATGGACTGAGCCAGATGATAAAATCAAAGCTGTCCAGCATGTATTTTGTTTAATTTTGCAAGTAAAGCAGAAATGTATTAGGAAACTTACGCTTCTATTCTTCTATTACATCTGCATTTTTAATAAAATAATTAAATGAAACCAAATGACCTGTAAATAGAGATGAGCGAACCGGGACAACCGAACGCGGTTTCGGTCCGAACATCGTGAAAAGTTCGATTCGCAGCGAATCCGAACTTCACCGGGTTCGGCCGAACCCGTTTTGACCGACCCCGGCTATATTTTGGTGCCTGCCATATGTTAGATCTAAAATTGAGGATTTCAAAATATCACCTGACATCAGGCTACCCCATAATGCCTTGCAAACGGCTCTCCCAGCCAATCGGGAGGCAGCATAGGGGCGGGCTCAAGCCTGCACTAAAAGTCTATACACGGAGCTCAGCGGCCATTTTAGAGACAGGAGCTGTAGGGATAGCATCTCTGTGCAGTTAGGGAAAGCTTTAGGAATCTAAAAGCCAGGAATCCAGTAATCGAAGGGGCTCATCCACTACAGCGGGAGTCTACTCTACTCTCAACATCCAAATTGCAATACAAATTCTCCATTTGCCAAGCCAGTGTGTGAATAAGCTTTTATAAGGGGCTCATCCCCGTTGCATGGGTTAACATCCAACTTGCAATCCAGGCAGGCAGCTGTAGTACTACAACGCCCAGCATTCCCTGAGTGCACAGTGGCTGATAGAAATTCTCATTAATTGCCATTTGTCAAGCCAGTGTGTGAATAAGCTTTTAGAAGGGGCTCATCCCTGTTGCATGGGTTAACATCCAACTTGCAATACAGGCAGGCAGCTGTAGTACTACAACTGCCAGCATTCCCTGAGTGCACAGTGGCTGATAGAAATACTCATTCATTGCCATTTGCCAAGCCAGTGTGTGAATAACTTTTAGAAGGGGCTCATCCCCGTTGCATGGGTTAACATCCAACTTGCAATCCAGGCAGGCAGCTGTAGTACTACAACGCCCAGCATTCCCTGAGTGCACAGTGGCTGATAGAAATTCTCATTCATTGCCATTTGCCAAGCCAGTGTGTGAATAAGCTTTTAGAAGGGGCTCATCCCCGTTGCATGGGTTAGCATCCAACTTGCAATCCAGGCAGGCAGCTGTAGTACTACAACGCCCAGCATTCCCTGAGTGCACAGTGGCTGATAGAAATTCTCATTCATTGCCATTTGCCAAGCCAGTGTGTGAATAAGCTTTTAGAAGGGGCTCATCCCCGTTGCATGGGTTAACATCCAACTTGCAATACAGGCAGCCTTTGTAGTACGATAACGTCCAGCATTCCCCAACTGACTGGCACCTTATGAGTCACTGATTTTCCGCCAGTCCGAATAACAATTTAAAAGGGTCTCATTTCTGTCTAAGGGTTTAATTCAACGTGCTAATTAAGTACAGCCGGTGCCTTTGGTGCTATTATACATGTCACAGCATACACTGACTGCCACCTATTCACAGTCACTCATTTTCAGCCAGTCCAAATAATATTTTATAAGGGCCTCATTCCTCTAGTAGGGGAAGGGGTTTTGATTCAATTTGCTGCACTCCAGCAGTGAAATGTCTGGTAAAAAAAAGGTTGTGAAAGGACGGGGTAGAGGAAAAAACACCCATGCCATGTCCTCTTCCAGTCCAAATTTTGGATCTGTTGGTGCCAGACCCAGTACCAGCATTTGTGGCACAAGACATGTGCCCAGTTCTACTAGTAGCAGCAGCCATGTGCCTGCTGGTAGTAGTAGCAGTATCAGCAAGCCAGAATTGTCCATATCCTCCGGTGGGCGGGTTACTTTAGACAATACGGCCATTGTGGACTGGTTGGCTGGCTCGCGGTCATCTCAGCAGGAAGACTCTGACGATCTGGCTTCAAGCCAGGTTTCGTTGGATTCCAGATCCTCTACAGTTCCTTGGCACAGTGACAGTAGTAATATGGGTATTTCTAGCGTTTTCATTCCGTTATCTATGTCTTCACTCCCCATTCCTAGCGGGAAGCCATCTTTCCTGAGAGTCATAAGAGACATCTCCTCGGGTGCAAAGGAAGATACTGAACAACATAGTGATGATGATTTGTTTTCCGCGAGTCAGCCAACGGAGTGTGTTGCGGCGGTGGTGGAGGTGGAAGCGGTGTCCGAGACGCATAGCTGTGGTAGGTGGGGTGTTGGTGGTAGCCGTGGTGGCAGACGCAGTAATGAGGGGGGGCATGGAGCCCGCCATGATGTCACATCACATTCACAAGTGGCGGGGATGATGAGGAGTGCTATGATGATGTTGTTTTAGACAGGACGTGGGAACCAGGTGACGAGGTGATGACGGTGTCAGACGAGGAGGGTAGCAGTGGCGGCACTGGCAGTGATAAACAGCCAAGCCGAGGTAGGGGCAGAAGTCAATCTGCAAAACGTTGCAGCGGTAGGGTCAGCTCAGGAGCCGGTGACGGCGACACTGCTGCTACTGCTGTAGGCTCCCGAAAAAAGCCTGACAGACAAGGGGCAAGCTCGGGTGGTTGTGGGGGTGGTGGTGTTGGACGTGGTACTACGTCTTTACGGTACTCTGCCGTGTGGCAATTTTTCTGTACCTTCCCGGAGGATGAAAACATGGCACAGTGCCGTATCTGCAAGCAGAAAGTAAGGCGTGGGCAGGGCAGCAATGTAGGAACTACCGCTCTACGTAAACACATGGAGCGGCATCACAAGGCCATGTGGGACACTCGACATGCCCCACCATCATGTACATCTAATGAAGACCCCTCTGCCGCTGCTGCTGCTGCTCCGAGTCCCTGTCATCTAAGTAGTAGCCAGGCCTTATCCACCATCTCGTTGTCATCATCATCACTGTCATCTAGTGCTCCTCCTACGTCCCGTCAGTTATCCATTACGGAATTGTTGTCCAATAAGCAACAATATATACCCAGTCATCCACTTGTCGTGCAGCTTAATTCACACCTGGCTAAGTTGTTGGTGGTGCAGTCGCTGCCGTTCCACCTGGTCGACTCCGCCGGCTTCAAGCAATTGATGGCGTGCGCTCAGCCTAGGTGATGAATACATAGCCACCATTATTTCTCCAAAACAGCTGTCCCTGCCTTGCACAAGCACGTGGAGGAAAAGGTGGGCCAGTCCTTGCAATTATCCGTGTGCAGCAGGGTACATACCACCGTCGACACGTGGAGCAGCAACTATGGTCAGGGACAGTACATGTCTTTCACGGCCCACTGGGTCAATATTTTGCAGTCCGATGCACCACCACAGCAATGCCAGGCATTATCACCTCCACGCTTGTATCTTTCTGGTTCAACTCCGGACACCAGGCGCCTACCATCCTCCTCCTCCTCCTCCTTGCCCTCCTCAATGGAGGTCTTCCCGTCCCCGACAGGACACAGCGTATCTTCCACTCCTCCTCTTTTCATAGGTGCAAGGTGAAGCACCACAACGCTGTCTTACACCTGCTGAGCCTGGGCGAGAAAAGCCACACAGGGCAGGAGCTGCTGCTATGCATAAGGGAGGAAATCGCACGCTGGCTGTCTCCTCTGAAACTCACACTGGGCAATGTTGTCTCAGATAACGGGAAGAACGTTGTGGCTACACTGCGTCTAGGTCACCTGACACATGCTCCTTGCATGGCACATGTGATCAATCTGGTCATAACACGCTTCTTAAAGTCATATGTTGGTTTGAAGGGTGTGCTGGCCATGTCCAGGAGGGTTTGCGTTCGCTTTAGACGTTCGTATGCATTTACGCATGCCCTCCTGGACTTGCAGCGTGAAAACAATCTCCCAGAACACAGCCTGATTTGCGACGTTCCAACATGCTGGAATTCCACCCTGCACATGTTGGACCGTCTGTACGAACAGCGGAAAGCCGTGAATGATTTCCTGATGCAGCAGACGGGCAGTGTTTGGAGCCAGTGTAATTTCGAGCTCAGGCACTGGCAGCTGGTTAGAGACGCATGTCGCGTTTTGAGGCCCTTTGAAGAGGCCACACGATTTGTGAGCCGTGACGCTAGCGGAATGAACGATGTTATGCCGCTGATATTCATTATGGAGCAAACGCTCACAGCAATGATTCAGCAAAGGATGGAGGAAGGATCACATCTGGCTATGGATGTTGAGGAGGAGGAGGAGGATAAGGATGAGGAAACAGGACCTGAAGAGGAGCGGGATTTGGAGATGGAATCACAGGAAGGGATAGGGGACAAGGCAGCTGCACAACATGACAGTGATGATTATGATGACGAGTCTGACGACAACCTTGATGATGGACAACCATGGCAGTATGGGGCGGAGATGGAACCAACCGGGCCCTCTGAAACGCTGGCCAGGATGGCGAGCTGTATGCTTCGTTACTTGCGCGCTGACTGTCGTATTGTTAGCATGAAGCAAAGAGATGAGTACTGGATAGCCACACTTTTAGACCCTCGGTATAAATTCAGAATGGGGGAGTTTTTTGCGCCTTCCGAGAGGGAGGCAAAATTGGCTTATTATCGAGAGAAGCTATGCAGCCAGCTTGTCACGGCTTTCAAACGGCAAACACCTGCTGCAAGCATGTCAGACCGGGGGGCCAGTCTCCGCTCCCCACTGTCTCATCGTTCCACCACCTCTGGCAGAGCTACCTCTGCAATAGGTGGCAGCAGTGGCAGCAGCAGCAGCAGCAGCCAATTCAGTTTGGAAAATATGATGACAACATTTTTACATACAATACCCCGACCTGACAACACATCGTAGTCACCAAAGGGATGTTCACCATCACCTAAACAACCAGGTTCACTCGTACCTGGACTGTGCCCTTTCTACGTCAGAAATTCTGATCCCAGACCCCATGGACTTCTGGGTCCGCAGATTGGATCATTGGCAAGAACTGGACCAGTTTGCCATGGGTGTACTGTCTTGTCCACCCTCCAGTGTAGCGTCAGAGAGGGTATTCAACGCGGCAGGGGGCTTCGTCACCCCTAAGCGAACAAGATTGTCCGCCAACAGCTTGGAAAATCTCACGTTTCTGAAAATGAATCAAGCGTGGATCGGTGAGGATTTTAAAACCCCTGTGCCTGATGCCACTGATTAGATCTGACATTGCTGCTGCGCCCGCTGCCGCCTGCTACTGCCGCCTGCTACTACGGGATTCTGTCCTGTCCACTCTTTTTTTAATGTGCCGCTGTTGGTGCTGCTACTACTTCTACCACCAATCCACCCCCAGTGCCGTCTGCTACAAGCAGGCCTGCCCCAGCACAGGGCTTTGTCCTGTGACTATCCAGTCTGTTTTAATGTGCTGCTACTACTACTACTACTACCACCACCACCCTTGCTGTCCGTTGGCTACCTCTACTACCACCAATACACCTCCACTGCCGTCTGCTACAAGCAGGCCTGCCCCACCACAGGGCTTTGTCCTGTGAGTGTCCAGTCTGTTAATGTGCTGCTGCTGCTACTACTACTACCACCACCCTTGCTGTCCGTTGGCTACCTCTACTACCACCAATACACCTCCACTGCCGTCTGCAACAAGCAGGCCTGCCCCACCACAGGGCTTTGTCCTGTGACTGTCCAGTCTGTTAATGTGCTGCTACTACTACTACCACCACTCTTGCTGTCCGTTGGCTACCTCTACTACCACCAATACACCTCCAGTGCCGTCTGCTACAAGCAGGCCTGCCCCACCACAGGGCTTTGTCCTGTGACTGTCCAGTGTCTTTTAATGGGCTGCTACTACTACTACTACCACCACCCTTGCTGTCCGTTGGCTACCTCTACTACCACCAATACACCTCCACTGCCATCTGCTACAAGCAGGCCTGCCCCACCACAGGGCTTTGACTGTGACTGTGCAGTCTTTTTTAATGTGCTGCTACTACTACTACTTACCACCACCCTTGCTGTCCGTTGGCTACCTCTACTACCACCAATACACCTCCACTGCCGTCTGCTACAAGCAGGCCTAGAGGGGTTGTGAAAAGCCATTGCTTGTTGCTTTTACATCAATGTATGGATGAACCCCAGCAGGCATCTGCCAATAAAAAGAGTACATTTTTGGAGGGCTTGTGAAAAGCCATTGCTTGTTGCTTTTACATCCATGTATCTGTATGGATGAACCCCGGCAGGCATCTGCCACCATAAAGGGTATATTTTTTGAGGGCTTGTCATGTTGGCGGAACTTTGACACTAACTTTGCCTTAAAGACAGCTCAGAAGTACTTGGATACACTCATAAGAGTGTTGTACAGGGCTTCTAGGGCTTTTAAACAGTGTTATACACGATTTTTAGGGGCTTTCTTGAATTACAGGTTCGGTCAGAACTAGTTCGGTCCGAATCGAACTTTTTCATGAAATTCGGCAAACCAGCCGAACCGAACTTTTCATAAGTTCGCTCATCTCTATCCTCCAGCTTCAAAAATTACCGCAAACAGGTCTATTTTTATTATGGACAATGACCAAACGTTACCTATTTTATGGACGCTTTAAAGGGAACCTGTCACCAGCATTTTAGCTATAAAGCCAGCAATTCCTGGTGAAAGTGGGTGAAAAATCATTGTGATCTAAGCTATAAATATGTTCTAAGTAAGCTCTGTACCTTTAGTATTCTGTTTTTCAGTGGTCCCACGCCGTATGCAAATGAGCGGAAAAGAGTCAAATCTTCATCTGAAAAGAGTCAGATTTTCATTCCTCCAGTGTCTCAGAGTGGACTCCACCTCCTTCTTTTTTATTGACAGCTCATTAGCCAATCAGGGCCGGACAGGTGGTGGCGGTGGGCGGGGTTAAGAAGCTGCGTCCCAGAGGGAAAAATAATTAACATAAAAGGCGGGAAGAGTTTAAACGAAGATATTTACTGACAGAGGAGGACTTCAGGAAAGAAGAGAACAGGAACGAACTCTGGACAGCTGCGGCCATTGAGGGGTCAGGCGAGTTTAACAGGTAAGATGTTGATGACAGGATCCCTTTAAGGCTGGTTTCACACACAGTGATTTGCTGTCATTTTTTTTTGTGCACTTTCATGTAGTTGTCAATGGCATTTTTTTGCTGCATTTTTAATGTGGCCAGATGTTACATTGAAATCTATAGAAAATACATACAACTGAATTTTTGTTCATGGCATTTTCAAGGAAATATTGTGGTCAGTGGCATTTTTAACCCCTTAATGACCAGCCTATTTTAGACCTTAATGACCAAGCCATTTTTTACGTTTTTCCATCGTCGCATTCCAAGAGCTATAACCTTTTTATTATTGCGTCGACATAGCCGTATAAGGTCTTGTTTTTTGCGGGACAAGTTGTACTTTTTAATAGCACCATTTTGGGGGACATATTATTTATTGATTAACTTTTATTAACTTTTTTTTTGGGGGGAATAGAAAAAAAACTGAAATTTCGCCACTTTTTTTCGCGTCTTAAATCAACGGAGTTTACCTTGTGATATAAATAACACAATAACTTTATTCAGCGGGTTGTTACGATTGCAACGATACCAAATTTGTATAGTTTTTGTATGTTTTACTACTTTTACACAGTAAAAACGCTTTTTTTTCAAAATGATTTGTTTTTGTGTCTCCATATTTGAAGAGCCGTAACGTTTTTATTTTTTCGCCGATGCGGTCGTATGAGGGCTTTTTTTTTTGCGGGAAGACTTGTAGTTTTTGTTGGTACCATTTTGGAGTAGATGCGACTTTTTGATCTCTTTTTATCACATTTTTTTTAAGTCAGGATTCACAGAAAACAGCAATTTTTCCATAGTTTTTTAATACATTTTTTACGGCGTTCACCGTGCGGGTTAAATAATGTAATAGATTTATAGTCGGGGTCGTTACGGATGCGGCGATACCAAATATGTGTAACTTTTTTACTTTATTTTGTATTTTTAATAGTAAAGCATTATGTATGGGGAAAAGCTGGGTTTTTGATTTTTTTTCACATTTTTTTTTTAAATTAACTTTATTAAACTTTTTTTTCACTTTTTTACTAGTCCCACTAGGGGACTATAATATGCTATGTTTACTTTATCCTGATGCAGTGCCGTAAAAAGGCATATGCATCAGAATAAAGCCCGTTAGTGGCCGCCGTTAAAAGGAGTATTGGCGGTCACTAACGGGTTAAACAAACACAGCATGCTCTGGGTATAGTTTTTTTTAAAGGCGTTCTTACCATAGGCTTCTCTATAGGACTTCAAAAATGGCAGAAAAAAAAGCATGTACAAAATGCTTTCAAAAAATGTGTTAGGCCTCATTTACACGAACGTGATATACGTCCCTGCGACGCGCGTGCTTTTCACGCGGGTCGCACGGACCTATACAAGTCTATGGGGGCATGCAGACAGTCCGTGAGTTTTGCTCAGCGTGAGTGCGCTGAAAAAAACTCACGACATGTTCTAAATTTCTGCGTTTTTCACGCATCACGCACCCATTGAAGTCAATGGGTGCGTGAAAACCACGAAGGTTGCACGGAAGCACTTCCGTGCAAACTGCGTGATTCGCGCAAGAGCTGTCAAACTCTGAATGTAAACAGAAAAGCACCACGTGCTTTTCTGTTTACAAACATCCAAACTGAGTGTCAGAATTTAGAGATGAGCGAACCGAACTTCACCGGGTTCAGCCGAACTCGTTTTGACCGAACCCTGCAAAAAATGTTCCGGTACGCGACGTCAGGAGACAGTCACTGTCCAGGGTGCTGAAAGAGTTAAAGTGGTTCAGCACCCTGGACAGTGACTTCCGATCACAATATACATGAACGTGTAAAAAAAAAAAGAAGTTCTGACTTACCGATAACTCCCGGCTTCTTCCTCCAGTCTGACCTCCCGGGATGACAATTCAGTCCAAGTGACAGCTGCAGCCAATCACAGGCCAAGCACAGGCTGCAGCCAATCACAGGCTGCAGCGGTCACATGGACTGCCGCGTCATCCAGGGAGGTGGGGCCGGATGCCAAGAGAGGGACGCGTCACCAAGGCAACGGCCGGGAGACCGGACTGGAGGAAGCAGGAAGTTCTTGGTAAGTATGAACGTCTTTTTTTTATTCACAGGTTGCTGTATATTGTGATCTGAATTCACTGTCGAGGCTGCTGAAAGAGTTACTGCCGATCAGTTAACTCTTTCAGCACCCTGGACAGTGACTGACGTAGACTAGCCTCATCTCTATGATGGCGGCTGAGCGAAAATCACGCAGCCGAGCATCATACACTGATGACACACGGAGCTGTCAAGTGCCTTTTGCGCACGCAAAACGCTGCGTTTTTTTTGCGTGCGCAAAATGCACACGCTCGTGTAAATGAGGCCTTACATTTTAATAATGCTAGTGTTTTTAGAAGCATTTTTTGATGTAGCTAAAATTGCCTGAAAATGTCTGTGTGGAGGCTTAAAAAGAGTCAAAGAGTGACTGCTTGTTTTATAAAACGATATACGGTTTGATATTTTGGATTTCTTTATTAAAAATATATGAATTCAATTATATTTCAAGAAGTCTCTACTTAGAATTTAATAATGTACATTAATAAACCAATAAGAGGACAGAATTGATGAATATACTGACCACAGTAAATACTGTTAGGTACAAATGGCAAAAAGGTATTTAAATTTTTTTTATTTACAATTTTTTTTTCTCTTTATTAACATTAATACATCTAACATGGATCTTTGTTGTTTATTGTTTTGTCAATAACATTTCTTTGAAGCTACTTACTATATAGATGTTGGTAACCTTGTTTTTTTAAATAAACATATTTTAAAAAGAAATCTTAAATAAAAAATAACACTCATAGTTTAGACATTTTCTGGGAAGGCTGGATGATGAGATTCTGGCAACTGAAGCCCACTGCATAGCTAGATGTGTGGAGCATATAGCTGCTGTAGTCCACACGGTGTGCAATTAATTCATGGAACAGAAAGCACTTGTGTTACTTTTTCATGCATCATAAGATCGAGCTACACAAATGAAAAGCAACATTTTGTAAAATTGCCTTAACCTAGGAAGCAATAGAAAGGTTAATCAAAGCACTGAATTCATAACACAACTCCAGAAAATGTTTCATTTGTTTCAGTCTCTTGGGAGGTGTAAACACTAATGGGCACCGTTTCTGTCACACTATTTTGAAGACCACCCGCTGAAGTCAAAAGCCCTCCTGCGTATCAATTGCCAATCTGGGCCCTTTGAAAATGATCAAGGAGGAAAGCTAAAAACATTAAGGTGAACAAGCACCATGTATGGGATTTTGTGTATATATAACCATGAACAATTGGGAACACATCATTTTGAGTAGTTACTTTGTCATTTTTAATGTTCTCAATAGCGATCTTTTTTTGTTATAGCTGCACATTATAATATGTGAGATTTGTTTTCTTTTTTGGCTATGAAAAGAACAATAATCTTAGGTAAATATAGTATGACATAATCAATTGACAGGGTTTTATGATTGCAGTGACTAAAGCCTTATTCTTCAACCCCTAAACTTTTTGATTTACCAAAAATGTTAACATTTTCCTTTGAGGCAGTGTTAAAACTTCTGCCCCCTTTTTTTTTTTTAAAGAAATAATTGTAGGTGATCCCAGACATTTTATTTATTTTTTTACTTCCAAGCTGTTCATGCTAGTAAATAGAAAATTACTAGGGTTACCATCTGAAATTTTTAGGCTGTGGTAACAGGAAGAAATTACAAGATGTAATCTCAGCATTCTCATGTTGCAAGTGCTGAATAAAACTGCAAACACTGCTACAATTCTACTATCAGACCAAATGTACAATCTAAAAGAAGACATGAGAGAATTTAAAAAAAAATCTTTACCACCAAGTTGACAAAAAATACCTCTCAGATAGTAGTGTGCATATAGCTCAGATGATCTCAACATGGGAATCTAAGGTTAGACAATGTAGTGCTATAGGCCTACGACATATAACAGAACATATTCAGGTCACCGTACAAGGGTTGGTCACTTGTCTTTAAACTTTATGGGGACTTTTGGCTCAGAGAGGGATAAAATATGCCATAATTATCTGATTGGTGTGAGTCAACCATTGGGACGCCAACTGATCTTGACGACAGGGGTGCTTGGTTCTCCTTCTTGATGGACATGTAGCCACGCAGGCACAATCACTCCCCATTAAAGTCTATGATTGCACTGTCTGCTTGGAATTGGGACCTGGCTCATCTATACTTAAGTTCAGTGGGGATTCTAAACTATCAATGTTTATCCAATATAATATACAATATAATATACATCTCATAAAAAAAATCTCCAATGAGGATCACTACACACACACACACACACACACACGCACGCACGCACGCACACACGCACGTACGCACGCGCGTGTAGCTAATGTCCTTGGTGTATTAAAGCCAAATTGAGAGCTTAATAAAAGCCAGGTAAACACAGAGAGAACATAAAAATATAATGCAGATGTTTGGACCCAGAACCCAGTGCAGCCACCATGCTAGCCACCATCTTGTTTACATTTTCTAAATGCAAGATTCACATTGGCTACATTATTTGAAGTTAAAATAACATAAAATAAAATATCCAGGTAAAAATCGAATTTATTAGGGTCAACTGGCTTAAAATCTAAAACACCTAAAGCAATTAAAAATGTTTTTGATATTTTAATCACATTGACAAAAACTATTATTACTGAGAATTAGATGAATTCCTCTCATAAATATTCATTCATGTTGAAGTATTAAATGTTGAGGAGGAAATATAAATAAATGACAGTAATGAAATTGAACACTGTAAATCCTACATAATAACACAAAATAGTCAGAAATGTTAAAGTGTAGCTAAACGTTTAACAAACTTCTGACATGTCATGTCAGAAGTTTGGATTGGTGGGGTCCGACCACTGAGACCCCCACCAATCGCTAAAATGAAGCAGCTGAAGCACTCGTGTAAGCGCTCAGCCGCTTCGTGTCTGTACGGCTTTTTCCAGAAGTGAATCTACCGGAGTACGTAATGAATAGAAAGTCTATGAGCACATATTATTAAAAGCTGGGGCAAGGGTCTTATAATAGTTGCAGATTCTTAGATTAGTGACACTTAATCACAACATTTTGTGGACAAAATTTTATATGTCACACACCCCAAGAATCCCTTAAACGTAACGTAACGTAACGTAACGTAACGTAACGTAACGTAACGTAGAAGCTCATTCATTAGCTCCTCATATCCCTTCATTAGACCTCAAACATTAATTTGGACCACAGAATTCTGAATTTAAAGGGTAACTAAACGTTCAACAAACTTCTGACATGTCAGAAGTTTTGATTGGTGGGGGTCCAAGGACTGAGACCCCCACCAATCGCTAAAACTAAGTGGCAGAAGCGCTCAGACACAGTTTGTGTTTGGCTTTTTTCCGGACAGCCGATGTATCGGAGTACAGGATCATAGATTTTCTATTGAGCCCGTACCCTGATACATTGATTTCCGGATAAAGCCGAACCCGAAACAAAGTGGTTGAACGCTCACACGAGCGCTTCAGCTGCTTCGTTTTAGCAATTGGTGGGGGTCTCATCGCTCAGACCTCCACCAATCAAAACTTCTGACATGTCACTATGATATGTCAGAAGTGTGTTAAATGTTTAGTTACACTTTAATTGTGTATATTTTCACGATGCCAGAAATCAATGTGCTTAGTTGTAACCTATTGTTTTGAAGGTGATGACCACAGTCTTTCATCTGTTTTCATTGTACCACAAAGTGCTCACTAAGGCCGGACTCACATGAGCGTGTTCGGTCCGTATGTCGGCCGCATTTCTCGGACCGAACACACTGCGTGGTGCCGAGCTCCAAGCATCATAGTTATCTATGATGCTAGGTGTCCTTGCCCCTCCGCGGAAATACTGTCCCGGACTGAAAACATGATGCACCAGACATCTAAAAAAGGGAGAATAAAATAATAAATAAAAATAAAGACCTTGCACGTAGACTAGATTTAGAGATTAATTTGTGAAATAAAAGCACAAACAATAATATGGTTATTAATACTATCACACCATGAGAACAGTGTGCCAGCCTCTGCCCCAGAGCAGTGTGCACCAGTTTCATCACGGGGTGTGTTCCCAATCCGGTGTACGCTTAAAAAAATGTGAAGGGCACTCAGCGTTACTCTGACATTTCCAGACATATACATATGTGTCGGAAAAAGGGACACAGGGACTTAATAAATGTGGCGGATAGCACAATGTCATATTTTCCAATGTATTAAGGCAAGTAAACTGGTGTAGTACATGGAAATATGACTTTGGATGAAGATAGTTTGGAAATTTACACATGAGCATAGAAAAAGCGCATGTATTGTAAAAAATCAGGAAAAAAATCTAGAAGACCACCCATAAGTATTACGGATCTGTAATACTAATGTTATACTGATGCAATACTGATGAAATAATGAATGACATATTAATGCATTATCTTCCATAATACATCCGTATTACGATCCATATTATGGACGTTTACCAATATCCATGTGTGAAAGAAGTCTAAAACCTTGACTTCCATTGTGCCCCTCTGGAGACTAAAGTTAGCCATACATTTCGGCCTACAGCTATTCCTAACGCCATACACATGCACTCTCGGCTCGACCAAGCATGCATGTGTTTTCAACAGGAAGAAGGGAGAAAGAGGAGTCTGGCAGTGGCTTATCTACAAACAAAGAAAAGGACCGGGAATGTTGAAATTTAACATGCCTTAACCTTCTCTCCATTGACATCTACAGTCGGAGCAGAGTCAGGACGCCGCCATACACATTACACGGTAGTCCGGTCATGACAAAATCGGCGGTTCGGACAGCATAGATCTAATGTGTATGGCCATTTTGACCATCTTGCAGCTGTTTACAGTTGACAGACGTTAATTTATTTCTCTTTGACTTCTGGGCTACTTTAAATGATGTCACCATAGAAGTATGTGATAACGTCATCAATCCTAACCTACCAATGCTGACATCTGGACCATCAATAAGCACCAAAAAAAGTAAGTAATAGAAGAAATGTAGCAGGCAGAGTTATGGTGGAAGGTGTTAATGTAGGAACATTATAACAGGAACTGTGATGACAGAAATGTAGCAGGTGCAGTTGTTACCTAGAACAGTGGCTGGTGCTGTTATAGGAGTATTATGGCAGGTACTGTGATGATAGAACTTTAGCAGTGGCTATTGTTATTGAGAACTGTGGTAGGTGATACTATGGGAGCATTATGAAAAGCACTATTATAGGGGTACTGCGGAAGGCTTAAAAGCTAAGCTTCGTCTACCTCTTCTTTTAAACTTCTTTATTTTGTTTCTTTTTTCTTTTTCCAACAGAGAAAAAGTGTGATAATTACTGTACCAAAATAGTAAGATATATGCAAATAGGGCAACACAATGCCCAATTATAATTGTTTTATAGCTTTGGGGGAAAAATCGGGAAGACAGAAAGCATAAAGGGGAGAAGGAGGAGGAAGAATGGGAAATAACTAAAATTAATGAATTAATTTGAATCAAGCAGAGAATAGGTCATGAGTGCATAATTGAAGATCGAGGAAAGCCGTTATCCAATGAATCTCCACGTCAGATGAGAACATCTCCTGTTAGGCCCCATGCACATGACCATGATTGTAATCCGCAATTACGGATCCGTAATTGCGGATCAAATTATGGATCCATTAATTTCTATGGCCAACAGACACCTTCCCGTATATTTACGGGTAAGTGTCCGGGCCATAGAAATGACCCGCAAAAAATAGGACATGTCCTATTTTTAGATTTTGTGGACCGTGCTCCTATATTTTATATGGGGGCACGGCCCGCAAATGCAGGTGACAGTCCGTGCCCGTCAGTGCCCGTAATCACAGATCGTGCACACGGCTACGGCCGTGTGCAGGGGGCCTTAAATTGTAAGCTCTTTTAAGCAGAGCTCTCTTCTCTTTGAGCTATACTGAATATGCCGCAGCCACTACAGAGGCCAGGGCTACATATTGACTTTTTTTAGCGCTACTGATTGATTTTAACTTTTGAGCTAGAGCTGCAGTCCCAATGAATACATTGGGTTCCATGAAATCTTGTGGACTGCAGCTGTCACTCAAGAGTTAAAATCAATCAGTAGCGCTACAAAAAGTTTAGGTGTAGCCCTGGTCTTAAAAGGTCTTCATTTTAGGTTCAGTATTACATAATGTTGTTTTAGTTTAAAAAAAAAAAAAGGAAAGAAAGTCTGCTGTCAAACTCTCTTCCTACTCCCTTTGTTTAATTTGGCGACATAACTGTACAGTGTTTTGGTTTCTTTTGATAACTTAGACATATTACTGTATACTTTTTGCTGCTTAACTAAACATTCTGCCGAGCAAAGCCATTTGCAATGATTTATATGATGTTCTGCATAGTAGATCTTAACAGGGTATTTTTCTTATTGAATAATTAGGCTTTAGCCATTTCTTTTCCTCAGTTCAGAAAATGGGAAGCATGTACTACAGATGCTGGGCTAATTAGCTCTGAATCTGTCTAATGGGCAATACTAAAATGCAAATTAGAAATGATCAAACAGTGAAAATGTTGGATCTGTCACAATATATGTATATTGCTGTTTCCGCCATGTGTTGCCATCAAACATACAATTTTCTTTTGAGCTGTCAAGTGACAACGCAGTTTGTTAACAACTTATTTTTTTCTTCTCCTCTTCAAAAATCTTCCTAAACTTAAAGAAAAATTTGTTAATAACATAAGATCATAAGATGTCTGACAAGGGATGATCAAATACAGGACATGATATTGTGGATATAATAGCAGAGCTGAATTGGGGCATCTCATAGGGAATTTGTGGTTTAGGACTGCAGGTAAACCTAGTTTATTATATTAAATCAATGATCACATTCTACAGACTATGCAGCTACAGAAAGTTACACTGGATCACTACCAAAATAATACAGTGTTCATGAATACAAAATAAAGAAGTGTGATTGTCTCACCACTATATGTTATAAAATGGTCCAGTGCATGGTAGGCACCAGCATGCCGCAAAGTCCATAAATTGGAAGAGAGTCCAGCACTCAGAATGGCTTCGGGTTAGGCCACACGGAGGTGCCCTGACATGGTCGCTACGCGTCCAGCAACTGCGCCGGCATTCTATTCGGCGTGGCTGTCAAACACCCTGATAATTGCAGGTAAAACATCCCTTTACCTGCAAAATCATGGGGCCATAAAGCGTGTATTAATTAATACCCGCACGATTTTGCAGATAAATGGACATTTTACCTGCATTAATGCGCAGCCATTAACAGGGTATTTGACAGCCGACACGGTTGTTGTTCGCATCGCTCCGTGTGGCCTTACCCTAATTTACCCTTTAGGGCATATTCAGACGTGGCAGAATTTTTCCGCTGCAAATGTTGCTGCAAATTTGAGGCAATTTTGCAACGAATCTGCAGCAAAATTTTCTATATTTGACAGGTAATTCAGACGTTACTGATATCACAGCAGACATGCCGCAGATTTCAGCGTTTGCATTGCAAAGGCTGAAATTTGCAGTGAAAATCCGCTGCTTATCTGCGGGTGTCCATGCATGCTGCTGAATGAAAATTCACCACAGCCCAAATTCTGCACTGTTAATTCCCGCAACGTCTGAACTAAGTTACCTAAAAAGGTATGGAAAACAATGAAAAAAACGGCTGCTGCAGATTTCCACTGCGGACTCTCCGCAGCGTAATTCAACAGCAATTCCGCCACGTCTGAACATGCCCTTAATGACCGATAATCCATATTATTGAGGCAGCCGTTAAGATGATTTATTCTGCAATGCCAAATTTTGCTGCCGCAGGTCGGAGACAGACTTGCGTCCAGTAGAGAAGCCTGAAATGTGTTCTTTTTATTTTAGCTTTATTTTACGGTTTCTGTTTTCTCTATTTAAAGTTGTGTTCACAAGTTGTGATCAATTTGTGCTTTTTTTCAACATATTTTTCATAAAATTGCAGCAAAATGGCAGTTTTGCCACGATTTTCCAGAAATCACAGTAAAAAATACAAATTGTGACATGCAAACACAGCCTTAGGTCCTGTTTGCATTGCATTTTTGCCATACGTTTAGCGTAAACGTGCCCAAAGGACTTCATTGTCAAAAGTGTTGTTATTGGTCTCCATCTGGACGGTATATGCTAATATACCACAAAAAAAAACAAGCTAAGGCCTTATTCACATGACCGTGTTCGGTCCGTGATATACGGACTGCATGTCGGCCTCATTTCCCAGACTAAACAGTGTTCAGGGAGCCTGGCTTCTAGCATCATAGTACTTTTGACGCTAGGAGTCCCTACTTCTCCGCGGGAATACTGTCCCATACTGAAATCATGTTTCAGTACGGACCGAACATGGCTGTGTGAATAAGGCCTTAGCCTTTTCCATCTCGCAAAATCATGTAAAAAACATATATGCTAAACCTATATGTATACGTTTTTAACATGGTATCCTATAGCTGATGCATCCCACTTATTGGCATTCATGACAGGCTATCGTTTATAGGATACTTCATAAGCATTTTTTTTAACTAGCTTTTCATGACATGTCATGTCATGCCATTATAGCCTATTGGTGACAGATGCATTTATCGGATGCCTAATGGTGGCATTCATCACCCGTAGGATATAATGGTATTCATATAATGGATACGTCATTAAAAGGGTCATTGTAGCGTCCATGGCCACGGGCCGTCGGGTTTACTCACCACCCGACACCCGCAGCCATGGATTCGTGAGCGCCGGTCCCCATCTCCTTCCTAGGAGACGCCAGCGCTCACTTCCGCTCCGTTCTGCTGTGTCCCGTAGGGTGCGCGCGCACGCTCGTGCCTGGCCTTAAAGGGCCAGCGCGCACACTTAGGAAATTGTCATCATCATCAACTGCCATGATTTCCTGGTCTATAAGAAGGCCCCAGGCCTTCTGATCCTTGCCTGAGCATTGTTAGTTTTCCCAGTCTGTCTTGCAAATGGTCCCTTAGTGTTTTCCGTTCCAGTTGTTACCCGTGCCATGTTCCTGTTCCTGTTACCTGTGTTGTGCCTTTAGTATTGGGTCTGCCACGTCCTGTGTCATCTGCCACGTCCGGAGGAATCTGCCACGTCCTGTGTCATCTGCCACGTCCAGAGGAATCCACCATGTCCTGTGTAATCTGCCACGTTTGGCGTTACCTGCTGCACCCATCTCCATCAGTGCCAGAGCTGCGGCCACTGTCCGGACTATCCAGGTACCCTTGTGCGGGACATTGTATTGCTGGGGTTTCTGGTTGTTTGGCCAGCTGCCTCCCCGCTACGGCGGTACGGCCTATTGGGTCCACTAACCCGCTTCATGACAGTATGCTCAGGCCATGGACCCTACTGGTCAACCTGAGACTTTGACGACACAAGCCATGCTGGCCGAGATGGAGGATCTCCAGTCACGACAAGACCAACTCCTCCTGTCGGTGAACGCCATTGCCCATCGGCTACTTGCTCCAACGACAGTCGTCGCCGCACCCATTCCTGCTGTTCCTGCTACACTTCCTGTCTGTTCCGGTACCAATCCCCTGTGTTTCTTACCAATACCACCACGCTATGACGGAGATCGGAGGACCTGCAGGGGATTGTTAAATCAGTGCCTGATCTACTTCAGACTACATGCCAGGTCCTTCTCTTCGGATTACGTCAGGATCACCTTCATCATTTCTCTCCTTACTGGCAAAGCCCTGGCATGGGCTAATCCTCTGTGGGAATATCAGGGACCAGAGACCCGTGACTTGCAGTGCTTCTTACAGATCTTCCGCTCGATCTTTGAGGAACCTGGGAAAGTTTATTCGGCTGTTGCATCCTTGCTGACCCTACATCAGGGAGACCTCTCCGTGGGCGAGTATGCCATCCAGTTCCGTATCCTGGCTGCTAAATTGACCTGGAACAACGAGGTTTTGGTGGCCACATTCTGGCAGGGACTGTCTTCAGGGATCAAGGACGAGCTGGCTGCTCGCGATCTGCCATCTACCCTGGACAATCTTATCCTACTCGCCACCCAGGTTGACATGAGGATACGGGAGCGTTCCCAAGAGGTTCTCCGGGAGAGAAAATTTCCTAGGCTGGATTCTACTTTCCAGCAATCCTCCTCAGTCATCCCACCAGAGGATCTGATGCAGAGTAACTCTGTCAAATTGTCTACCCAGGAGAAACAACGCAGACGCACTTCTGGACTTTGTTTGTATTGCGGCCACGGAGGCCATATTGTGCGTCTGTGTTCCCAGAGGCCAGAGAGACCCCATTGCCTAGGACTGATTGGAGAGACAACCCTAGATGGAACGGTACCTAATAAAGCATTCAGTTCCAAGCTGACTATTTCTGTGACCCTAGTATCTGGTTACAGGATGCATCGAGTTTCTGCCTATCTTGACTCTGGTTCTGCTGCAAACTTCATCCAGAAAGAGCTTGTGGATCATCTTCAGCTGCCCACAGTCCCCCTAGAGACGTCTTTGGCTGTTGCCTCAGTTAATGGACTGCCTCTGCCTGATCCCATCGTTTCTAAAACCAAGCCGTTGAAGCTCCAGGTTGGAGTCCTTCATTCTGAACTAATTTCTTTCCGTGTTTTGCCCAAGGCCATCAATCCTGTTCTACTGGGCCTGCCTTCGCTTCGACTACATGCCCCAGTCCTGGACTGGAATTCTGGAGAGGTTCTCCAATGGTGCTCCAAGTGCCATGGTCGTTGTCTGTTGCAGATCCATCCTGTCAAGCCTCCTCTGCCTCAGTCATTGGCGGGACTGCCTCCCCAGTTTGCTCTGTATGCAGATGTCTTCAGCAAGAGGGAGGCTGAGACGCTGCCTCCACATCGGACTTATGACTGCCCCATTGAAGTGGTTCCTAATGCCTCTCTCCCCCGTGGTCGAGTATATCCTCTCTCCTTGCCTGAGTCTCTATGCATGTCGGCCTATATCAAGGAGAATGTGGAGATGGGTTTCATACGAAAGTCTTCCTCCCCGGCCAGGGCTGGATTCTTCTTTGTTACAAAGAAGGACGGATCCCTTCGACCCTGCATTGACTACCGTGGTCTCAACCAGATCACGGTCAATAACAAATACCCGTTGCCACTTATATCTGAGCTATTTGATCGTAAACGAGGAGCCAACATTTTTTCTAAGATAGACCTGCGGTGGGCTTACAATCTAGTCCGGATTCGCTGGGGTGATGAATGGAAGATGGCATTTAACACCCGGGACGGGCACTACGAATACCTAGTGATGTCCTTCGGACTGTGTAATGCTCCCGCAGTATTTCAGGAATTCGTCAATGATATTTTCCGAGATCTCCTCTATGTCTGTGTTGTTGTTTATCTTGATGATATTTTGATTTTCTCCCCAGATCCAACAACTCATCAGAGTCATGTCCGTCAGGTTCTACTACGATTAAGGGAGAATCATTTATACGCTAAGCTGGAGAAGTGCGTCTTTGAGAAGAGTTCTCTGCCCTTCCTGGGCTACATCATCTTGGATCAAGGCCTCAAGATGGATCCTGAGAAATTGAAAGCTGTCCTGGAGTGGCCACGTCCTCAAGGCTTAAGGGCCATACAGCGGTTCCTGGGATTCGCCAATTTCTACCGCCAGTTTATTCCTAACTTCTCTTCTCTGACGGCTCCCATCTCTACCCTTACCAAGAAGGGTGTGAACACCAAGGTGTGGACTCCAGAGGCAGAGTCTGCATTTATAAGCCTCAAGAAAGCCTTCACTTCAGCTGTGATCCTCCATCATCCTGACGTATCTCGGCAGTTCTCACTGGAAGTTGACGCTTCCTCTGTTGGTGCAGGTGCACTTCTGTTCCAGAGGAGCTCCAAAGGAAAGGCAGTAGTATGTGGCTAGTACTCAAGACTTTCTTCTTCTGCTGAGCGCAATTACTCCACTGGAGATCGGGAGCTGCTGGCCATCAAATTGGCTCTGGAGGAGTGGAGACATCTTCTAGAGGGCGCTGCTCACCCCATCCTGATCTTCACTGACAACAAAAACCTTACCTACCTTCAGTCTGCACAACGACTGAATCCCCGTCAAGCCAGGTGGTCGCTGTTCTTCACCCGTTTCCAGTTTGTGCTCCACTACCGTCCCACGGACAAGAATGTGAGGGCCGATGCCCTGTCCAGATCGTTTGAGACGGAAGACACGGTGCAGTCCGTTCAGACTATCATAGGCCCATCCTACATTGTCACTGCTAATCCTATGCAGGTTAGGGACATCCCTCCTGGGAGGTCTTTTGTTCGGTTAGCAGACAGGAGAAGAATTCTCCGCTGGGGACACAGTTCTAAACTGTCTGGGCACGCTGGTGTCCGTAAAACCCGAGACCTGATTGCTCATCACTTCTAGTGGCCCACACAACCTAAAGATCTTCTGGACTTTGTCTCTTCTTGCACGGTGTGTGCCTCTAACAAAGTTACTCACTCCAACTTCAACCTCCACTTCAATCTCTGCCTGTACCCAATGCCCCCTGGCAGCACATTGCGATGGACTTTGTCACAGACATTCCCCCCTCAGCAGGATGCAACACTGTCTGGGTGGTGGTGGACCGGTTCTCTAAGATGGCACATTTCATCCCACTGACCGGCCTACCTTCTGCTCCTCGTCTGGCGAGTCTCTTCATTCTACACATCTTTCGCTTGCATGGCTTGCCTCTTCGCATTGTGTCAGATCAGGGTGTTCAATTTACATTATAGTTCTGGAGAGCCCTCTGTAAACTCCTGGATGTGAGATTGGAATTTTCCTCAGCTTATCACCCCCAGTCCAATGGGCAAGTTGAGAGGATCAACCAGATCTTGGAGAATTATCTCCGCCACTTCATCTCTTCACAGCATGATAACTGGGTACAGCTTCTTCCATTGCAACAGATAAACCCTGTCTCCTATAAGCTGTGGCTGCCTCCTACCCCAGAATCCCCAACTCCTTTCATGTGTCCCTCCTGAAGCCAGTGGTCCTGAACCGCTACAGCAAGAATTCTAGTTCCACAGTTGCTCCCAGCGGTTCTTCTGATATATTCGAGGTGAGGGAGATCCTGGACTGGAGGAGGGTAGGAGGAAGGACTTTATATTTGGTGTACTGGAGAGTGTTTGGTCCTGAGGAGAGGTCCTGGGAGCCAGAAGAGAACCTCAGTGCCCCTGCGCTTATTAAGAAATTCCTCTCTCGCTCTTGCCCCAAGAAGAGAGGGGGGATACTGTAGCGTCCAGGTTTACTCACCTCCCGACACCCACAGCCATGGATCTGTGAGCGCTGGTCCCCATCTCCTTCCTAGGAGACGCCAGTGCTCACTTCCACTCCGTTCTGCTGTGTCCCGTAGGGTGCGCGTGCACGCTCGTGCCCGGCCTTAAAGAGCCAGCGCTCGCACTTAGGAAATCGTCATCATCATCAACTGCCATGATTTCCTGGTCTATAAGAAGGCCCCAGGCCTTCTAATCCTTGCCTGAGTGTTGTTAGTTTTCCCAGTCTGTCTTGCAAATGGTCCCTTATGGTTTCCCGTTCCAGTTGTTACCTGTGCCTTGTTCCTGTTCCTGTTTCCTGTGTTGTGCCTTTAGTATTGGGTCTGCCACGTCCTGTGTCATCTGCCACGTCCGGAGGATTCCGCCACGTCCTGTGTCATCTGCCACGTCCAGAGGAATCCGCCACGTACTGTGTCATCTGCCACGTCCGGAGAAATCCACCACGTCCTGTGTCATCTGCCACATCCGGAGGAATCCGCCACATCTGGTGTACCTGCAGCACCTGTGTCATCCGCCACGTTTGGTGTTATCTGCTGCACCCATCTCCATCAGTGCCAGAGCTACGGCCACTGTCCGGACTATCCAGGTACCCTTTTGCGGGACATTGTATTGCTGGGGTTTCCTGTTGTTTGGCCAGCTGCCTCCCCGCTACGGCGGTACGGCCTAGTGCGTCCACTAACCCGCTTCGTGACAGTCATGAGAGTTCATGATGTATCCTTTAAACAGATACCATTGCCACTGTTAGGCTTTATTCAGACGACCGGGTGTCAAATCAGACGTGAAAAATGTATGTTTTTCACGGTCAATTTTCACCCGTGCGGGACCCGTTTTTACGGATCCCTAATAAACTTGATTCTATTGAGGGATCCAGGAAAACGGGCAAAAAATAGAACGTCCTATTTTTTCCCGAGCCTTTCAAACAGTCCCTTAACCCCTTCCCGCACCTTGGCGTAAATGCACGTCCAGGTGAGCAGTAACTTCGCGCACCTGGGCGTGCAGTTACGTCCGCGCTTTAACAGTTAACCGCCGCGCGGCGCTACACCGCAGGGGCGGTTAACTGTAGGATGTCAGCCCTGCTCTCGCCATTGCCAATCAGCGGCCTGTCGCCGCTGAAATCGGCAATTAACCCCTTCGATGCGGTGGTCGATTGCGATCACCACATCGAAGAGGTTTACAGCGGATCGGCACCCCCCCACATGTATTTGCGGGGGCTGGCGATCCTTATCATGGCAACCAGAGGCCAGACAATGACGGTTGCCATGTACGGAAGCCTCGGAGGATCAGCCTCCGGCCGGTCCTCCGATGCTTCCTGTCAGTGTGACAGTCACGTCACAATGACAGTTAGTGTGTAGTGTAATGTGTTCTAGCAGCGATCAGAGCTGCAAATCTAAGTGTCCCCTAGTGGAACAAGTAAAAAAAGTAAAAAAAAGATAATAAAAATGTTTTTAAAAAGTGTAAAAATAAAAGTTCTAAGTGACATAAACAAGAATGCTTTTTTTCCTATAATAAGTATTTTATTATAGGAAAAAAATTAACACGTTAAAAAAAGTACACATATTTGGTATCGCCGCGTTCGTAACGACCCCATCTATAAAACTGTAATATTATTTTTCCCGCACGGTGAACACCGCGAAAAAAATAAACGAAAAACAGTGCCCGAATCACAATTTTTTGGTTACCAACCCTCCGAAAATATACAATAAAAAGTGATCAAAAAGTCGCATGTACGCCAAAATGGTACCAATACAAACTACATCCCATCCCGCAAAAAACAAGCCCTTACACCACTTTTTTGACTGAAAAATAAAAACTTTATGGCTCTCAGAATATGGTGACACAAAAATTTATTTATTTTATTAATAAGTGATTTTATTGCACAAACGCTGCAAAACATAAAAAAATTATATACATATGGTATCGCCGTAATCGTATCGACCCACAGAATAAAGTATAATGGTCATTTATAGCCCAGGGTGAAGGCCATAAAAAAACGAATAAAAAACATTGTCAGAATTGATGGTTTTTGGTCACCTTGCTTGCCAAAAAATGGAATAAAACGTGATCAAAAAAATTTATCGTACCCCAAAATGGTACCAATGAAAACCTACAGATTGTCCTGCAACGAATAAACCCTCACACAGCTCCGGTGGTGAAAAAATAAAAAAGTTCTGGCTCCCAGAATATGGCGCTGCAAAATGTGCAGTGTTCCAAAAGCAGATAAGATCGGGCGCCATTTATAAGTGCGATACCGGCCACATATCTGCGGATTATTATTTATTTACTGCATTATTATACCCTCTTATTATACCCTGATGTACCCCGCACAGATAACATATGCCCCCACATTATAAACTGAAACACCAGTAAAACCACAAACAGAACAACTACCAAGCTACATCTGCGCCCCAAAAGCCAAATGGCGTCCTTCCCTTCTGAGCCCTGCAGCGTGCCTAAACACCAATTTACGTCCACAGATATGGCATTAATATGTTATGAGGTATTTGTCTTCAGTGGCACAAACTGGGCATAACATGTAGTGCACTAAAATGGCATATGAGTGGAAAATTTTAATTTTCACTCCGCACCATCCGCTGCACATTAACCCCTTCGTGCACCACAACATAGCATGTCTTAGTGTGGGGGGTGATGTATGGAGCGTCTCACGTGAAAAATAAAGAATTTAAAACGGCAAAATCGCTGTTTTTTTGGTCACCTTGGCTCTACCTAAAAATGTAATAAAAAGTGTTGAAAAAGTTGTATGTACCAAAAAATGGTACCAAAAAAAACGACCGCTCGTCCCTCAATAAATAAGCCCTCACACCGCTCTATTGACTGAAAAATAAAAAAGTTGTGGCTCTTGGAATACGGGGAGGAAAAAACTAAAAAGGAAAAGAAAAAAATGGATCAGTCCATAAAGGGTTAATTACTTTCTAATGAAAAAACATTTATGCCCACACGTGGGGTATTGCCGTACTCGGGAGAAATTGCTTTACAAATGTTGGGCAGCTTTTTCCCCCTTTATTCTTTGTGAAATTGAAAAAAATGCAACATTTTAGTGGAAGAAATGTTGATATTAATTTTCACGGCCTAATTCTAATAAATCCTGCAAAAGACTTGTGCGGTCTAAATGCCCACTATATCCCTAGATAGATTCTTTAAGTGGTGTAATTTCCACTTTTGGGGGGTTTCCACTGTTTTGGCCTCTCAGGGGCTTTGCAAATGCAACATGGCACCCAAAAACCATTTCAGTTAAATTTGAGCTCCAAAAGCCAAATAGCGCTCCTTCCCTTCTAAGCCTTGCTGTGGGTCCAAACAGCAGTTTATTACCACATATGGCATATTTCCGTAATCGGGAGAAATTGTTTTACAAATGTTGGGGTGCTTTTTCTCCTTTATTCCTTGTAAAAATAAAAAATGGCTACCTTTTTTCAGAAAAAAGTCGATTTTTACCTTTACAGAATAATTCCAATGAATTCAGCAAAACAACCGTGGTGTCAAAATGCTAACTTTACCCCTAGAAAAATTCCTTGATAAGTGTAGTTTACAAAATGGGGTCACTTTCCGGGGGTTTCCACTATTTTGTTCCCTCCAGTGCATTTCAAACGCGACATGGCACTGAAAACTATTCCAGCAAAATCAGAATTTCAAAATCCAAATGGTGCTCCTTCCCTTCTGAGTCCTGCTGTGGGTCCAAACAGCAGTTTATTACCACATATGGGGTATTGCTATAATCAGGAGAAATTGCTTTACATATGTTGGGGTGTTTTTCTCTTTTATTCCTTGAAAAAATTAAACATTTCTAAGTTTTTTCAGAAAAAAAGTAGATTTTCATCTTCACAAACTAATTCAAATAAATTTAGCAAAAAAACTGTGGGTTCAAAATGCTAACTATACATCTAGATAAATTCCCTGAGGGGTGTAGTTTCCAAAATGAGGTCACTTTTGGGGGTCTTTATTGTTTTGGCCCCACAAGACCTCTTCAAACCTGACATGGTACCTAAAATATATGCTAAAAAAAGGTCCCAAAATCCACTAGGTGCTCCTTTGCTTCTGAGGCCTGTGTTTCAGTCCATGACCGCACTAGGGCCACATGTGGGGTATTTATAAAAACTGCAGAATCTGGGCAATAAATAATAAGTTACATTTATCGGGTAAAACCTTCTGCGGTATAGAAAAAAATGTATTACAAATGAATTTTGTAAAAAAAAAATGAAATTTGTAACTTTCACCTCTACTTTGCTTTAATTCCTGTGAAACGCCTAAAGGGTTAATACACTTTCTGAATGCTGTTTTGAATACTTTGAGGGGTGCAGTTTTCAAAATGGGGTGATTTATGGGGACTTTCTAATATATAAGGCCCTCAAAGCCACTTCAGAACTGAACTGGTCCTTGTAAAAATCGCCTTTTCAAATTTTCTTGAAAATATGAGAAATCGCTGCTAAAGTTCTAAGTCTTGTAACGTCCTAGAAAAATAAAAGAATGTTCAAAAAACTATGCCAAACTAAAGTAGACATATGGGAAATGTTAACTAGTAACTATTTTGTGTGGTATTACTATCTGTTTTACAAGCAGATACATTTAAATTTAGAAAAATGCTAATTTTTGTAAATTTTTTCCAAATCTTGGTGTTTTTTACCAATTAATATTGAATTTATCAACCAAATTTTTTCACTAACATAAAGTACAATATGTCACGAGAAAACAGTCTCAGAATCGCTTGGATAGGTAAAAGCATTCCGGAGTTATTACCACATAAAGTGACACACGTCAGATTTGAAAAATCGACTTCGTCCTGAAGGCCAAAACAGGCTCAGTCCTGAAGAGGTTAAAAGAACGGCCGTGTGAATAGCCCCATACACATGCATTGGTTAAAAAAACGTCCGTCGCATGGCCGACAATCCCTGACATCTGAATAGGGCATTAGGCATCCATCACAGCTAGCATTTAACGTACATGTCGGGAGCTTTTCTCTGCGTATTTGTCATATGTAGGCCAAAAAACGTGATGGGAACATAGACGGGAGGGCTCTGAATTTTAGGTAGAGAGCGCCTTAAGGGGCAAGGCTTAGACCAAGGGGAAGATATTGAAGTAGGTGTTGTTTTTATTTTTGACTAGAGAATACAGTACACTGATTCAAGTTTAACGTGTTTTACAAAATTGATGGCAAAAAGCGGAAAATGCATTGGGTCTCTCACCCCGTGGGGACTTAATGTTATTGTTATTAAGATATATGAAGATGTTATGAGCACTCTTTGGCTTTATTATATAGGCATTAATCTGGAAAGATAGGTGCTAAGACTACATTCTAATGAAGTTAATGGCCCAATACCTACGATTTTTAGTGCAGAATTTGTGTTCGTAAATCGCAAACACCGCAGAACACTTTTTCGCACAACTTCTTTGTGATTTGTTTCACAGCACGTGTCTGAGATTTGTAAAATGTCAATCACTTTTCTTTTGCTGTATCTGCTTCAGAAATTCTGCATGGAAATTCAGTAGGTAATTCCGCAAATCTCAGCCACATGCTGTTTAAAAAAACTCAGAAAAGTCATGCGGAACGTGTTCTGTGGTGCAACCTTCAAATCTGCATTGTGTCAATTTATTATGCGTGTTCTGGTGCCTGTTTGACCCATAGACTTCATTGGGGAGCATAAATTCTGCACCCGATCAGTTTTTTTGAGTCAAACACATTCTCATCCACTTTGCTGCTACTATAAAAACTGTGGAATTATTTGTGGACTTCAATGGGGAGCTTGAATTCTGCACTAAAAAAGTTGAGTTGTGTTGCGGTTTTTTTACAGCGATTCCGCAATGGCACAATTTTTGGCTCAGTTTTCTTAACCAAACACAGGAGTGGATACAAAAGACGGGGGATTCATCAGTCTTTTCTTTAAACCTCTGCTTCCTTTTGGATCCACCCCTGGCCATGGCTCAAAAATCTACACCAAAAACTGCATCAAAACTGTGTGTATGATCCTGGCCTTAAAGTGTAGCTAAACATTTGACAAACTTCTGACATATCATAGTGACATGTCAGAAGTTTGGGTTGGTGGGGGTCCGAGCACTGAGATCCCCACCAATCGCTAGAATGAAGCAGCTGAAGTGCTCGTGTGAGCGCTCAGCCGCTTCGTGTCTGTTCGGCTTTTTCCGGAAATAAATTTATCAGTGTACGGATTCTATAGAAAGTCTATTAGCCCGTACTCCGATACTTCGGCTTCAGCTGCTTCGTTCTAGTGAATGGTGGGGTTCTCAGTGCTCGGACCCTCACCAATCCAAACTTCTGACATGTCACTATGACATGTCAGAAGTTTGTCAAACGTTTAGCTACACTTTAAGTTCCCCTGGTTTACCTTAATTGGTTCCCTATATATACAAGGCAGTCACCAAAAGACATCCACTCTCACATCTCGCAGTAGGGTTGCTGCCACGTTTGGGAATTGTGTGAATAGGGCCTTATTACAATGGTGCATTGCACCCATGCTTTACAGTCTATATTTTTGGATCTATGATGCATTCAGTACAACAGATCCGTCCGTGGTCCAGGTGTTACATCGGGAATGTGTAGTATTACACACAGGTACAATATGCCCCTCTAAATAAAGCCTAAAATGTAAATCTATAGGATTTGCTCTCTCTATCATCAAAATGTTTTTGTTTTGATTGAAGGGGGTGGTATCTTCATCTACATAGTTACATGGTTACATAGTTGATAAGGTCTAAAAAAAGACGAAGGTCTATCAAGTCCAACCTATAAGCCTACTGTGTTAATCCAGAGGAAGGCGAAAACCCCCATGAGGTTGATGCTATTTGCCTCATTACCATCACAGCATTCTGTGGCAGAGAGTTCCATAGTTTCACCGCTCTCACAGTAAAGAATCCCTGTCTGTGATGTGGTGAAACCTTTTCTCCTCTAGACATAGTGGATGCCCCCATGTACTTGTAACAGGCCTAGGTGTAAAGAGATCACTAGAAAGATCTCTGTGCTGTCCAGTTATATATTTGTACATTTTCTAAACTGAATAGCCCCAAGTGTGATAACCTTTCTTGGTACTGCAATCTGCCCATTCGCTCAATTACCTTGGTCATCGATCTTTGCACCCGTTCTAGTTCAACCATGTTATTCTTATGCAAAGGTGCCCAAAATTGTACACAATATTCCATATGTGGTCTGACTAGCGATTTGTATAGAGGCAAAACTATGTTCTTTTCACGAGCATCTATGACTCTTTTGATGCATCCCATGATTTTATTTGCCTTGGCAGCAGCTGCCTGGCACTGGGTGCTAAAGGTAAATGTACTGTCCACCAATATCCCCAAATCTTGTTTCAGTAGTAGTTTTACACAGTGCTTTACCATTTAATGCATAATTGTAAAGTGTATTTCCTCGACCCGAGTGCATAACCTTACATTTATCCACATTAAGCTTAATTTGCCATTTCTCTGCTCAAACTTCCAGCTTTCCCAAATCCCTCTTTAATATTATTTTATCCTCCTCTTTGTTGATTACTTGACAGATCTTAGTATCATCTGCAAATACTGAAATTATACTCTGTAAACCCTTCACAAGGTCATTAATAAACACATTAAAAAGAAGAGGGCCCAATACTGACCCCTGTGGAACCCCACTGGTAATTGCGAGCCACTCTGGGGATGTACCATTAATAACTACCCTCGGTTTTCTATCACTGAGCCAGTTGTTGACCCAATTACACATATTTTCCCCCAGTCCCAACGTTTTCATTTTATGTACCAACCTTTTATGTGGGACAGTATCAGACGCCTTTGAAAAGTCTAGATACACCACATCCACAGCCTTACCCAGGTCCAGTCTAGAACTCACGTCCTCATAGAAGCTAATCAGAGAGGTTTGACTGGACCGATCCCTCATAAACCCATGCCGATGCTGTGTTAACAGTTTAAGATACTCGATAATACCATCTCTTAGAAAGCCCTCAAATATTTTACATACAATGGAGATTAAATTTACAGGTCTATAGTTTCCGGGCTCACTGTTTGACCCCTTTTTAAATATTGGCACCACATTTTCTATGCGCCAGTCCTGTGAAATAGACACGATAGAATCCTTAAAGAGCAGAAATAAAGTTCTGTCTATCACGGTACTTAATTCCTGCAGAACGCGGGGGTGTATACCATCCGGACCCGGTTATTTGTCTATTTTAGTGTTTTAAGGTGGCGCTGCATTTCTTGCTGGGTTAAGCAGGAGACATTTAATGGAGAATTTACTTTATCCCTAATCATGTCGTCTGACATTGGATTTTCATGTGTAAATACAGTAGAGAACAGGGTGTTTAATAGATTTAACTTTTCCTCATCCTCCTCCAACATTACACCCAGATTATTTTTTAAAGGGCCAACACTTTCAGTTTTCAGTTTCTTATCATTTATTTGTTGAAAAAATATTTTTGGGTTATTTATATTTTCTTTGGCAACAAGTCTCTAATTTATCAGTCAATCACTTTTATATAGATATCCCCCTTCTCAAGAGAAATTATACTATTAAGTACCACTTAGTCTCATCAAAATATTTTAACAGAAATTTTTAAAAATTGAAAAAAAATTCCAGTAAATTAAAGTCAGTCATGCTTATCTGTCAAGTTCTATACAGCCATTTCTGGGGAACATTTATTCTTGGGAAAGATGGGTTTCATCATGCAGCTTTGCCAGGCTTCTGAATGGAAAATCTGGGTAATGAATGTTAAAAGCTTGGCAGGAGATGTATTGGTGCATAACTGGGTAGATTTGCCATTCGGTAGTTCAGGAAAGCAGGGTGACAACTGCATTGGGAGATGGAATGTCAGCCAGAATGGCTGTCACCCAGCTTTCCCGGAAACAAATACAATTATAAAACGTCTAATTAAAATTCCTAACAGAAGGAAGGACGATGCTCCTTAAGAATTTTAGTGCCTTAAAATAAGAATATACAAAGTAATGGCAAGATACCAGACTTCATTTCGTATTCAAGGCCTGCTCTGTGGATTTCCATTGTATAATAATACACTGCTTACAATGAGTCTGGTGTGGCTTGTGTAAGGCTCATCTAGGAATTCCAAACTGCTATAAAAATAAATTGATGCTGTTTTTTATGTTTCAAAATTTAAAGGAAAAAGAAAAACTAAAGTTTAATACTCAAGACATTTTCCTACAAGACAAAATAGTAATAAACAAATATTCAGCATAAATCTAAATACGGTTTGTGTAAAACAAGTAAAGACTTAATAAAACAGATGAACGAAAGAAGAATAAAACACTGAAACTGAGGTCATAGACAGATGAGAGAGAGGAGATAGATAGATAGATAGATAGATAGATAGATAGATAGATAGATAGATAGATAGATAGATAGATAGATAGATAGATAGATAGATAGATAGATAGATAGATAGATAGATAGATAGATAGATAGACATATAAAATTTTAATTCTCTAGACTTAGGCCTTAAGATGAAAATACGTTTATAATGCCACAACGTTGAGCAGCACTTTCCTCGCCTCTCACTTAGATAGTCCCCTGGTAGTTTGGACACTGTGCTGGTGCATATCTATTCATACACTATTGGTTGATTTCCATATCTCTTTGAGAATACAAACAATTGCTGAAAGTAAATTCAATATTATGCCGCAATGAAAGCCTAATGTATTCTTATCACTCCACGGCACTTGATTTTCAAGTTCAGCAATAAACAATTAAAGAGATTAGAGAGAGTGAGTAAATTTGAAAAGGTTCATTGCTTTGTGAAGACATTTTTCAGGTATAGCTCGGTTTCCTGGGAGTTCGGATCACATTGCATATTAAAATATAAAGAAACGCTTTCCATTGTCTGTCAAGATCAACTTGGAGAGCGCAGTAGACGAGAAGAGGCTTCTTATAATCAATAGCAAACCGCATTGCATCACTGTTTCCATCCTTCAAGTCACAAAGGAGTTTCTAATTGAGGATTATCCGTTCCTGTCTTATAAAGGAGATGCTGTAAGTTTCAGATTCTAAGGAATATCACAAGATAGCAGCAATATAAAATAACCGTTCATTATATAGTGTGAGAAGAAAGTCCAGCATAGATAATACCTATACAACAGTGAAGCTGAATTAGTCATTTAAAGGGGTTGTACTGTGTTTTGCATTATCAAAAGTTCAGTAAATTTCATTTTCAATGTTTTTTTAATACATCTTTTGATTACAATATTGTACATTTTATATACTTTTGTAAAATTTTTCTATGTTTCAAGATATTTACTTGCTGTCAGTTAATAGAAAGATTATTGTTCACACTCAAAGACTGAGAACTTGCTCTGACCTGGTCCTGCTTACACAACTGTTGAGCTTGTTACACTGTTTTTGCAGTGAACATTCGGCATATGTATTCCCTATGGGCCTGAAAAATTCCAAATGAGTGTCCGGGCGGTTTAGTTTACCTTTTGTTTCCTTGTATAAACAAGCGCAGCCTGCTCCATTTTCATATGCAGCTGATTGCCGGAAAAAAATATACTGCATAGGATACGTTTCTGTAAAATGGCGATATGTGAGCAACTATATGTTACGATCTAGTTTCTACAATACCCAAAGAACGGTTTCGCCTTTAGGGTCGAGGTACTCTGTTGGGCCCAGGACTTCGATTGCTTTAACTAGCCATGTGATTGATTCTTTTTATAACGTCAGCGGAAGGAGAACCAAACAAAAGATTGGTTAGAGATACGGTTGGTACCGGTAACAGCAGTTTAATCAATAGCACACAGCAGAACAATGACGTAGCAGAGTCAGGCAGTTCACTACTTGTAACGAGGTACAGAAGCAGTAGTCAGGGGGTAGTCAGGCAATCCAGGGTTCGGTGACGGTAATACAAGAGCTGGGTACTTGGTACAGTAGCAGTAGTCAGGAGGATAGTCAGGCAATCCAGGGTTCGGTAGCAGTTATGTAGCAGTGCCAATTTTGCATTACAGAAGTAGTTGTCAGGCTATCCAGGGTTTGGTAACCATGATGTAGCAGAGCCAAGTTTGCAGTACACGGGATTATCCAAGAGAGTAGTCATGGACAGAAACAGGTTGCAAAAATAAATTTCAATTTCTAGATCAGAATGTATCAAAACCAGATAAGCATTTAGGGGATTTAAATAGAGCGACCAGTATTCTGGTTGGGCAGGCATTAACTTTGTGCATGTGCTGCCTGACATCCCTGCTAGCCCAGCCAAGAGACTCTGGAGCTGGCAAGAAAAAATGGTGTTGAAGAGCACATTACAGTACCCCCTTCGATCTGGGGCTACTCGACCCTTGAAACCGGGTTTCTGAGGGTTCTTAGAATTAAATTTCCTTTTTAATACCCCAGCTTGGACTTACTTGGCTGAAGCCCAGAACTTCTCCTCAGGTCCCTGGTCCTTCCAATACATCAAATACTAAAGGGAGCCCTAACCACTCTAGAATCCTCAACTTACTGGATCTCAAAAGCTGATGTCTTTATACAAGTTTGACTGGGTGAGCTGGGGACCGGTAATGCTTCAGCAGGGGCTTATGAAACACATTCTCAGGGATGCAGGAAGTTGAAAGCGGAAAACTAAAGGATTTATAACCTCTAGACTCTCATACAAACCTATATACGTAGTGTAATGTCCCCCAAGACATTACTTGTGGGATAATGTGTTGTAAATGTATTTTATCACATTTTTGCACTATTAGGTACTGTCACTTTAAAATAACAAATGTAAAGTTACAATGCACGGTGTTACAGCCTATGCAGAAGAGGCTTAAAAGTTTCCAGAAGGTGGGAGGAGCTTAGGACATAGAGGGGGTCCAGTGGCAGTTAGTGTCAGTGAGTTAGAGTGGGTGTTACAGAGTGAGCAGTTGGAGTCGGTTGGAGAGGAAGAGAGTGGTACCTGGGTCTATCCATCTTGGATCCAGAGACGGGCTGCCTTCATCATCAGGCCATAGTAAGGCTCGCAGAAAATAAGCAAACAACCTTAAGGCCTCATTCACACGGCAGGGTTTCCCGGCCGGGTGCCGGCCGTTCATAAATCGGCCGGCACCCGGCTGCATTAGGAATAATAGACTCCTAATGGGGCTATTCACACGACCGATTTTTTGACGGCCGGGAAATCCGGCCGTCAAAAAATAGGACATGCTCTATCTTTGCCCAGGTACCCGGCCGCCCGGCTCCCATAGAAGTCTATGGGGCCGGGTATTACACGGCCATCACCGGAATGTGTTCCGAGTGATGGCCGGGTTTCCCGGCGCTTGCGCTCTATCTCCTCCTCCTCACAGCGCAGAGTGCATGTGAGGAGGAGGAGTTGATGCCATTCTGACGAATGGCATAGCTGTACACGGTGTGGCAGGGCAGGGGTGTACAGCAGGTGGAAGGGAGCGCTGCGCTGGCTCCCTTCCCCTGCTTGAAAAGCACCCTGGCCCGGCGACACCTTCGATGGCGCCGCTAGCAGCTGCAGCTGCTGCGGCTGCTACTACTGTAGCGACGCCACTATAGCACAGCAGGGAGGTATCTCCCCGCTCTGCTATGTGCTAGCCGCACTTTAGCTCCTTGAAGGAGCGGAATCCCCGTGTTTTCGGGGATTCCGCTCCTGGACAGAGCGCTTGATGTCTCTGTCCATATCTGGGCAGTGACATCAGGGGAAACTCCTGAAGCGGAATCCCCGAACACATGGGGATTCCCCTTCAGGAGTTGCCGCTGATGTCACTGTCCGGATCTGCCCGGCCCGGCACGGATGCAAAACTTTATGCAAACCTGCCGGGCAGAATGGCCGATTTTACCGGCCGGCACTCGGGCTCGGGAACGACCCGTTCGTGTGAATCCCGCCTAAGAGAAGGAAATTTTCTGAGATGTATTGAGAGTAACAGAAATCCATTCTGTGGACAGTGAGCAATGTCACCTTATCAAGTTGGTGATTCTCATCCTTCACCTCTACATGTGTACTACCCTTACTGACAGGCTGAGAGCCATTACACAGGAGCAGAAAGCTGCATTCATGGACAGATATCTTATCGTCCCACTGAATTGACAAGGGCAGGAAGGCCACAAGGAAAGCAGAGAGAGAGAGAGAGGGTCCCCCGCTCCTGCATCTGGCGCTTCATCGTATTAGAAGGATTGAGTCTATTATAAGAAATGTGCCTCCATATCATATGGAAGAATGTAACTGCCATGTTATTTGGAAAACGTAAGTAAAATTGTGCCGCGAGCGAGCCTGTTGTACTGCCACTCCAGCCTCCTGTCTTATTTTGCACCTTCAACATCAAGGACACCCCAAAACACCATCAGGACAGGAGCAGACACAGGGAGTGTCCCGGGGGATATTTAGAGACTACCATCCTCATTTGCCCGTGCAAACCCCCTCATCACTAGCTGTGAGCAGGCCCTGAGAGAAAGGGAAGGCCTGTTGGCCATCGTGATTCACACTGAGAGCCAAGCCGGCTGCCAAATTGTGGGCCTACGCCTTTCCCCTTTCCCATCGTTCCTCGGGTCACCCGCTTGCACGCTACAGTAGGACCTAATTTTACAGAAAGAACAATTACCTTAAAGGATAACTAAACGTTCAAAAAACTTCTGACATGTCATAGTGACATGCCAGAAGTTTTGATTGGTGGAGGTCCGAACACTGAGACCCCCACCAATTGCTAATACGAAGCGGCAGAAGCGCTCAGGGGAGTGTTGAGCTGCTTCGTTTCTGTTCAGCTTTTTCCAAAAATCGATGTAGCGGTGTACGGACTCAATAGAATGTCTATGAGCCCGTACACCGCTGCATCGGCTTTCCGGAAAAAGCTGAACAGAAACGAAGCAGCTCAGCAATCACACAAGCGCTTCTGCTGCTTCGTTTTAGTGATTAGTGGGGGACTCAGTGCTCGGACCCTCACCAATCAAAACTTTTAACATGTCACTATGACATCTCAGAAGTTTGTTGAACGTTTAGTTACCCTTTAAGATTGTTTGTGGCCAACCATACCTTATTGCCTATCTAATTAAATCCCATGGGGGATGTCTCCTATCAGCAACTTGCTTGTGTTTCTCTATGGACCTATCTAGATTTTGCTGGACTTCAAACCAGATTAAGCCCTCTTACACACGACCGTGTGTCCTGCCCAATTGCCGTTCGTAAACCATGGAAAGATAGGACATGTTCTATCTTTCCACGGATTGAAGGGTCGCATCCATTTTCACGGACCCGATTCACCCACCAAAGTGAATGGGTTAGTGAAAACTATCGGGTGGCACTCTGATGCCATGAAAAACAGCCCGAGTAGCACTCGGTCATGTGCAAGAGGGCTGATCTCAAATAATCAGATTCTACCTCAGCCTCAAGAGTATCAACCTCGATTGAAGCAAAAGAATAAAAATGGTGTTAAAGGCCATATATAACTAAAATTCACCAATAAAGTCCATCATTCACCAACTAGGTTTACTGCACAGGTTGTTACGGTGTTTTGAAATATGTCAACATATGTCTCATGGGACTATAAAATATATGGGCTAAGTCATCAGCGAGTGCGGGTTATTATGCTCCCCAGTAACAAATAGAAACTCCAATTAACATTGAATAAAGCACAAGAGAAAAAGGAGTCAGATACTATTAGAAATATAAATTGCCAAAGGCATAGAAAAATGCAAATTTGATTAGGACAATACAAAATACATGGTTAAAACAGACTACAAATCAAGAAAACTGTATATCTCCAAATGTATAGGAGGGGAACTAGGGTCGCAGTAGTTATGAGTGAATGTACAAAGAAGAGAGCATTTTCTCTAAGAAAGGGTATGTCAATCGCTCTAAGGTAGTTTTAAAATAATTATGCGGTAAGAGCCAAAATGTACATACATTCATATCCAATATTATTACATATTACCGAGACGGTGAGTCTTATAGCAGGCAGTGGGAAATAGCAACAGTAATAAATAGTAACAGTAATAAATAGAGATAATCTCTGTACATCCACACCTGTTATATTAAATAGACATCGGGTATTTAGCTCAGCCTGTCTTAATCACAAATACAGGTAAATACGTATGCAAGTTGTAAATGACATTAAAGGTATTTAAATTGCAATGGAGCCAGCACAGCTACTAACCCATATAGTTCCGCAGATATAGTAACTCCCAGGTATGGAGAGACCCCAACGCGCGTTTCGCGTGGATGGCTTTTTCAAGGGGTTACTATATCTGCGGAACTATATGGGTTAGTAGCTGTGCTGGCTCCATTGCAATTTAAATACCTTTAATGTCATTTACAACTTGCATACGTATTTACCTGTATTTGTGATTAAGACAGGCTGAGCTAAATACCCGATGTCTATTTAATATAACAGGTGTGGATGTACAGAGATGATCTCTATTTATTACTGTTACTATTTATTACTGTTGCTATTTCCCACTGCCTGCTATAAGACTCACCGTCTCGGTAATATGTAATAATATTGGATATGAATGTATGTACATTTTGGCTCTTACCGCATACTTATTTTAAAACTACCTTAGAGCGATTGACATACCCTTTCTTAGAGAAAATGCTCTCTTCTTTGTACATTCACTTATAACTACTGCGACCCTAGTTCCCCTCCTATACATTTGGAGATATACAGTTTTCTTGATTTGTAGTCTGTTTTAACCATGTATTTTGTATTGTCCTAATCAAATTTGCATTTTTCTATGCCTTTGGCAATGTATATTTCTAATAGTATCTGACTCCTTTTTCTCTTGTGCTTTATTCGGTGTTTTGAAATATGTTTATATTTTATAATTTTTTATGATATGTGACTTTAGATGTTGATTTTTTAGTTTTAACAGAAATGTATTGTAATATTTTATACAGATTTAGCCATCTTTATCTTGACTTTTAACGCATTGAATACACAGTGGCAAGAAACTTTAACTTTAATTTTTTAATGGTTTTCAAAGGATTAATTGATAAATTATCACACTGCAGCAAGTTATCAGAGTCAAGCTAAGGATAGCTATATTTGTATGAACATGTATATGTTAAATTAAGGTCCTATAACTATGCCCAAACAGGTATTATTACTGGACAGTCCTAGGGGCCTTATGTAGATTTAAAACACAAAAAAAACCTGTAACCCTAGCTATCGCAAAACTGATGGGATGAAACAAAGAAAGCCCCTCTTTTGTCTACACCACTTAGATGCTGCTATCATTATTGATCACAGCATCTAAGGTGTTAAACAGCCGGGATCGGCTTCTGATTGCAGTCCTTACAACCGGAGTGTGGCTTTCAACTACAACTGTCCTTTGCTCCTGAGGGTATGTGCACACACAAAATCAAAAACGTCTGAAAATACGGAGCTGTGTTCAAGGGCAAAGGGATTTTCAGCCATTTTTTAATCATACTCGCGTTTTTCGTGGAGATTTTTACGGCCGTTTTTGGTGCTGTTTTTCAATAGAGTCAATGAAAAACAGCTCCAAAAACGGCTCAAGAAGTGACATGCACTTTTTTTTCTCAACCGTTTATTTACATGGCCGTTTTCCAAAATGGCCGCGTAAGAAAATTGCCCGTTGGAACAGAACGGCGTTCAGCTTCCGATTTTCTGGCCATTTTTTAGGCATTTACGGCTTGAAAAAAGGCCGAAAATAAGCCCTGTGAACATACCCTTATAGTGATCGCAATCATACTGGCATAATTGTATGACATGAAGCCTTTAGGCAAGGTACAGTAAACCAAGATATGCAGCTACAACATGAGGCCCCAACGGGTTAAAATATAGTAAAGCTATGAATCATTTCCTATTTTAGATTCCTTATACTAAACTCCTTTGTTTTACATTTGTTTTTGCTTTTGCTTTTCTCATATATTTTAGACGGTAAAGTTATATCATCAGCTGTTTTAATTTTAATATAATATAAATAAATTTTTGCTTATCTTTTATTTTTATCTGAAGTTTCATTGTTGCTTGTTTTGTGGAAAAAACTGTGAATATGAAAAAGGCATAAAATATAAATATATGTTTATGTACAATCAGTTGTATTGTAATGATGAGGCTGATATTAATACTGCTGAATCGTGCTCAAAATATCTTTCTAGAGGTAATAAAATATTTTTTGCTGCCTTTTCATGAAAGCAAAACAATCCAAATATATATTAAAATTCATCTAAGTTAAGTTTGTGTTGTGTCATATTTATGAAACTACTCATTTGAGGGGTATAAAATGCTTTTTTAGGTCATGTTGGTGGCAGACATGAAATGGGTGCTCATCAGGGCCGCCATTTATTGGTAAGAACTGAGAACTATGTCAAGGGTGACTATCAGTTCCAGTGGATCAAGGGCAAACATACCATAGAGGCAGTGAATTCGGCAACTATGGGCCCTTGGAGGGAGGGAGCCCAGCCCTGATTGGTCTCATCCCTTTAACTACTGTGTAGCAATAACCTATACAAAACTGCTATCTGTAGAGGAACAGCATTTTATTTTTTTATAGCGAGGAGGGGATAGGGAATGGATCCAAAGATTATGAAAAGTTCATGATGGAGGGAGAAATAAACACAAGGCATGCATTCCTATGTGGCAAAATATGGCATCACAACGGGAGAACCTTTTTTGATCTTTGCTATGTGACCCCCTAATAAATATATGGTCCAGTGGATCAAGCTTCAGTGGTCCACCGATGTCCAACCGACATACAAAATCTGAGGGGCGCTTCAATTTAATCAGATTGACCGACAACTCAGGAAAGCCTAAACCGAGCCAATGCATCAGTTCCGCTGTACACTAGAGTCATGGGTGCCATTACTTTAAATTGTATCTGCTTTTTTGGGATGCAGATATCGTTGCATAATTGTGCATGTGGTTTCAGTGACCTTACTGTTTGCACAGTCGCAGTCTTCCTGAGGCATTAGGTAGTTACATCAGTGCAACTAATCACACATAGAATTCTACAGGATGGCACAAGAATAAAAAGGGGAGATCACAGAGTAAGGGCGGTCCACACTGTAGCGTTTGCCGATCAGAGTATTCCCTATGCATGTTTGCTAATAGTCCTACATTTTGCGGGAGTCCAGGGTTTTTATACTAATTTACATTAAAAGGAATTCTTCTGGGTATTTTTTTGACTTAACATTTCACACGATTTGGCATTCAAATATTGGTTATGCTGCCATGCCATGCCAGGGCTGCTTGGTTCTCTTGTTGCCATTGCCAGAACAGGCTCCATCTGCGAAGAGAACAGTAGTGAATATACAGGATGGTTGTATTCAGGTAAAGAAACTTTGGGAACTTTGCATCTATACTGTAGGTCTGTCTAAAGCCAGGATCAGACATTCAGTTTTGATGCAGTTTTTGGTGCATTTGTGGCTCAGTATTTTTAGCTAAACACAGTAGTGGACACAAAAGAATGGAGATGGATTAATCTTTTTTTATACCTTTTCTTTATTTTGGATCCACTTCCAGCTTGGGCTAAAAAAAACTAAGCAAACAACTACACCCAAAAAATTGCTAAAGCTGCATTTTCCGCTTTTATCCAGTGTTACAATTTTACACCTAAATCACTGTCTTTGATTTTCTTATGTACTCTAAGTTTTCTGAACCCAAAACCACCTTCAGCAAAAAATCAAAGCCTGAACAGAACCAAAATATGGCAATAAGAAAAGAACCAAAACACAGGAGTATGTACACATAAACCATTGTCACCAGCACTTCCTACTCTGGCCACTAGAGGAAGTAAGGTGGCAGCCCGGACGCAGAGCTGGATTTTTTATATATATTGTGACATCTTGGGGACCACTTAGCTCACAGGATCGCCATCTCCAGGGTGAGATGGTTGGCACACTTATAAAGTTCACTCCAACGCATTGCATAAAAGTTGAAACCAACAAAAACATACAAAATAAACCCTAGGCCGTCCAGCCTCTAACTAACACATTCAGTGGCCCTCACTACGAGACACTGAGCCTTGTGCCCAGTACCTCACAACATAAGCCGCTTTACCTTACACGTTGGTGACTAGCATGCCTGTCTTCCCCAGACTGAGAGCCCTGTGTGAACTGTACACACCTGAATTAAAGAGCCATCTCAGGTGAAGCCTAACTAAGCTCATCAGACAGCCCAAGACACGGACTGTCTATATGGAGTGGAAGCCTGCCCTTCTCCTTCACACTCCAGCAAACCAGGCCCTATTCCGGGCTTTACACCCAAGCAACAGCAGAGAAAACCCTCGCTGCTGTACATGCTCCCTGGTTGCTTAAAACCTGACAGTTTCTGCACTGGCCAGTAGCTGCACTGCTACATATCCCCCCCCCCTTTTTTATATAGGCCGTAGGACTGATCACATTTCAACCTCCCTCCAGGGTCAAAGCTCCTACATTGGGACATAATCACACTTAGGGTCACTTCTATAGTAACAGTTTGATAATCACCCAGCAACTTTTCTATGTTGGCAAGCATGGCATCCTCGTCCCTTGTAGGCACTAATAGCTTTTGCTCATCACAGCCGTATTTACATGTGTTGTGCCCTACATTCAGGGACCTTTCCGCATCCATGAAGTGGCTTTTTGTGTGTGTGTGTGTGTGTGTATATATATATATATATATATATATATATATATATATTGTGAGAGTGTATAGGACAGGTGGAATGATTTTCTAAAGTTTTTTTTCCAAATACTTTCAATAATATTTCTAATCAACAGTATCCAAAGCTCGGTATACAGTTCTTTCTCTTGAGTAAGAATAGTTTGGCATACTTCACCTACATGACAACAATTACAGCGTGGATCCTAAGCCAACTCAGAGGAAAAAAAAATAGCATTTCAATTTCAAGCTCAGTAGGTAGAATTCATTACAAAATACTGCTGGGTCGGTAATGGACATTACTGGCCAAATGCTCTTATACTCGGAGGTAATTTTTATAAAGCTGCTGATCACAACAAGTTGCATTTTAATAATCTAGTGTTTGTCTTGTAGATTTTGGATGGTTAAGAAAGTTTATGTTCTTTGAGTTAACTCATCAGGAACCAGGTATAAAATAGTTACCAAGCATACTCAAATTTTATTTAAATATGGTAAAAATAATGAAATCCTCCTAAAATTATAATAAAAAAAGATAGATGAGACTTCAAGTCTTCTATCCACCATCCAACTAGTTGGGCCATGATAATTCCACCATTGGCATTTCTGCATAATTAAAAAAATACTTTTAAGAGTGGTAGAAAAGCTGTAGAAGCGTAGGGGTTGCATATATAGGAGTCACACCAAGGACCCTGGTACCTGAGAAGGAACCTTTGCCACATTAACACGTGTCTTTATAAGTATTATAAATGGCACATTGTTATACATTTAACTAAATAATAAGGCAGTAGTAAGCTCCAAAGCTCCCTCTACTGGCTACTGCAGACAGCCAGCATGTTAACTTTTATCCCCTTCCGGACGTATGACATATACAAGCAAGCTCCATACAATGTATTATACAGCCGACACCTCACTATAGCATGACAATATTTAGTGTTGATAGTGTTGTCATGGGAGACACTAAAAGAGGAGGCAAAGCACAGAATACGGCACAGGAATAAGTTATTAAAACATTTCCAAACAAAAGAAAGGGATTTTAATGTTGACCTTCCAGCAGTTCTCCTTTTAAGAGCCTGAACATTTATACTCGTTTTCCTCACACTTTTACCAGCAATTTGACACTGTGCCGCAATTTCCACTTAATCTGACTAGTCATTTATAGAGGTCTTGCAACTAATCCAATGAATTTGAACTCTTTTTTTATGTACAGTCCTATGCATTAGTGTAAATAAGTCTCCATCGTCATGGAAGTTTATTTTTATAAAAAGAAATGGCGCTTCAATCCTACAAATAAAAGATTCATACAATGCCTGTTGTTTTCTTTACTGCATTTTAAAAGTCTAATTCATTTTATTTGAAACCCCCGTGGGGATAGTTGAGTCATTTACAATTTTTTTTTTCTCAGCAACCTCTAGTAAACATTCAAAGACCAAGCCAATATTGCACAGATAATTATGTGGCGGGTCTCTGACTTACCGCATATGGCTATGGCCTGTAGCCAAGGGCTTTAGCTGCTCATCAGAGGGAGACAATCATTTGTCAGTCTGTTCCTGGTGCTCTTGATATGCTCTCAAATTCATACTGTTCCACATCATAAAAATATGTCTGGAGAAATCTTGTAAACAGGAAAATGGAGTCAAAGAAAAGTTTTATAAGACTTCTGTCTGTATTCAGAATGAAGCAATAAATGCAACTTAGAACTTTGCCCACAGCAAGTCTTAAAAATGATAAGATTGTGTATTAAAGGTGAACTGAAGCATCTCCACATTTTATAAAACATACAAACCCCTAAATTAAAGGAGAAGTCAAGTTATATGTTATAGTGAAAACAAAATCTGATCTGTCAATAACCCCTTAATGACCAGCCTATTTTAGACCTTAATGATCAAGCCATTTTTTAACTTTTTCCATCGTCGCAATTCCAAGAGCTATAACCTTTTTATTTTTGCGTTGACATAGCTGTATAAGGTCTTGTTTTTTGCGGGACAAGTTGTACTTTTTAATAGCATCATTTTGGGGGACATATTATTTATTGATTAACTTTTATTAACTTTTATTTGGGGGGAAATAGAAAAAAACCTGAAATTTCGCCACACTTTTTCGCATATTAAATCTACGCCGTTTACCGTGTGATATAAATAACACAATAACTTTATTCAGCGGGTTGTTACGATTGTAACGATACAAAATTTGTATAGTTTTTGTATGTTTTACTACTTTTACACAGTAAAAACGCTTTTTTTTCAAAATTATTTGTTTTTGTGTCTCCATATTTGAAGAGCCGTAACGTTTTTATTTTTTCGCCGATGCGGTTGTATGAGGGCTTTTTTTTTGCGGGAAGACTTGTAGTTTTTATTGGTACCATTTTGGAGTAGATGCGACTTTTTGATCACTTTTTATCCCCTTTTGTTTAAAGTCAGTATTCACAGAAAACAGCAATTTTACCATAGTTTTTTATTATTTTTTTTACGGCGTTTACCGTGCGGGTTAAATAACGTAATAGATTTATAGTTGGGGTCGTTACGGACGCGGCGATACCAAATATGTGTAACTTTTTAACTTTATTTTGGTTTTTTAATAGTAAAGCAGTTTGTAAGGGGAAAAGCTGGGTTTTTCATTTTTTTCAAATTTTTTTTTAATTAACTTTATTAAACTTTTTTTTCACTTTTTTACTAGTCCCACTAGGGGACTATAATATGCGATTCTGCGATCACATTTATAATACACTGCAATACTTTTGTATTGCAGTGTATTACTGCCTGTCCGTTTAACACGGACAGGCATCTGCTAGGTCATGCCTGCGGCATGATCTAGCAGGCATTCGCTCCAGGCAGACCTGGGGGCCTTTATTAGACCCCCAGCTGCCATTAGAGACACAGACACTCGGCGATCGTATCGCCGGGTGTCGGTGGGGGAGAGAGGGAGCTCCCTCCCTCTCTCCAAAACAACTCAGATGACAGTGCCTTGGCCTAGTGATGGTAACGTCCGCGGCCGAAGGCCGCAGACTCCTCTTATCCTGCCAGCGCCCTCCTTCCCGGAGATGGCAGCACATGCGGCAGTCCTGGCCTGCAGTGAGGGTGCGCGCGAGCACAGTCCTGGCCTTAAAGGGCCAGCGCACTCACATGTTTAGAATTGTCTAATTACCCTGGACTATAAGAAGGGCCCTGCCCCTTCACTCATTTCCTGAGCATTGTTGTGTTTACCCGTGTTAGTTTTGAAAATGGTCCCTTAGTGTTTTCCAGTTCCCAGTGTTCCCGTTCCTGTTACCTGTATCCTGTATCCCGTGCTACCTTGTTCCTGTACCTTACAAAGTTGGAGTCGTGTTGTGCCACCAATCACGTCTGCTGTGTTACACCACGCCTGGTGTCTGCTGGCAAGGTCCCATCCGAGCCTAACCATCGCTACTGTCTGAACTACCACAGGTACCCTACTCAGACTATAGACTTTACTTAATACCCTGTGTGGCCAGCTGCCATCCCGCTATGGCGGTAGGGCCCAGTAGGTCCACATACCCACGGATTGTGACAGTGATGTTACAGATCTTAAAGAGGCTCTGTCACCACATTATAAGTGCCCTATCTTGTACATAATGTGATTGGCGCTGTAATGTAGATCATTTCTCTCCACAACACCCACTTGGTCAAAAGTAAAAACACGCCCAGTTGTCTATTAAGAAAGTCATTAGCATAAGGCTAAAAAGTCATAACTCCATCAAAATTGATCGTTTTTCTAAATAAAAAAACACTGCTGTTATCTACATTACAGCACCAATAACATCATGTACAATATAGGCCACTTATAATGTGGTGACAGTCTCTTTAATAAATCTTAGTATAAGGTCAGTATACATTACATGCAATACAATGATTGACCAGATGGTGTGCTGTTAAAAAACGTTTCCTGGCGAAGCATGAAGCATTTTCAAGTGGCTTATATACTTGAAAACAGAAGGATCGTGCATTTTGAAATTCAACAGCCCGATCCTTTGCTCCCTGGACATTTGCTGTCGGGGGAGAGTCGGGATGCCACCATGCAAATTAGATGGTCATCCGGTTTTGACTGACATACATCTAATTTATATGGCCACCTTAAGTCATAATGACTGCAGCAACATCCCCCTTCTATATTTACTGTTTTACACAGATTTTTTTACTGACTATAGATGTTTGTGAACATTCACAGAGATTCTGTAGGCAGGGAAAGGAAACTGCAGTTTGCTGGAAGGTAAGGGAAAATGAGTATTCCCATATCTCCAGAAACTGGTTTCCAGATTCTAACTCTTGAACTCTCTTCACTGCTTACGCTAATGGCAATCCTAAATAATATGGTTAAGATCAGCCTAAAAATAATTCCCCTATTTTGTAAACTGTCCTTCAGACACCTTGTTTTATTCCTGTAATTTCCTACACATTTAACCACCAATAAAGGTGTCTCAACAGTGGACAAAAAGCACCAGCAATTACATATGTATTTATTAATGCAATGGCCAGTAAGTGTAATAAGAATCCATTAAGTTCGTACGGAAGCCTCCATTGTCTTATATAGGAAAACACTTTAACTTACTATTGACAGGGTAGTAGACCATGTAATGCCCATAAAATTGCTATTTTAATGGTAACATTTTAGGGAACTGTAAGAAATTTGCATGGAAATGTTCTAACACCATATTATAGGACTAGCTGCCACTGAATCTCTGGCATATATGCTCAGAAACCAGGGCCGGCTAGGAGTGGTGCATGCACAGTACCAATTACCAATCCAGTCAAAGTGTAGAAGATATTTTTTATATGACATCCTGAAAATTTCTTAGTACCAGTTATAGTCTTAGGTCCCTATTTATCTTATTCTTCTTAGTTTGACCTTCAACCTTTTGACCCTTTGGACTCTAACATAAGTTTATCCTGACCCTGTTTTTGACTGCTGGAAACTTTGCCTCCATCTGCTACCACTGCTACTACCAACTCTGAGTATCCTTGACTATGATTCATTCCCCAGATTTGGTACGGTCTATGAAATCTACTATGACTCCATATTACACTATGCAACTAACTATTGCAGCAAATTATATGCGGTTTTAGTTTACTTCAAACTCAAGTAGTATCACTACCTGTATGAACGATTAAAAGTTGAATTTTATTAAGGTAAATCAAAACACTAAAAAGAAGGTTAAACAGCCAGATTACTAAACAGGCGTAAGAAAAGTGACCAGAAAGGGGGGTACATAGAAGGTATCACACTCCTATGTGCACCTTTAGTACCAACGTGTCACTCCCCCTTCCTATTGGTTATGATATAATGCCCTGGTCACAGATCCCAATAGAATTGCGTCCCTACGAGCCGGACGAATGCCAGACATAAGTAAGTAATGTCCCTCCCACCTACCTACCGACCAGCCAATCCCCGCTTGCGACCGTCAGAACTGATGTCACATGCAAGTGGCGAGCCTCCGGACCTGCTAACCAATCACCAGGAAGCAACGACAAGCGTACATAGTAACCTAGGGATCTATAAGCGGCCATACAAATATCCAATTTAAGAATAACAGTGGCAACAGGGTGAGCGACAAAACTAGATGGCAGATCATTGCCACTACTACTGTAATGACGGGGGTGGGGAGACAGACAAGTAAGCCCTAATCTACCCACCACTCAGTCCCTGCCTACTTGCAACGACCCGCCCTAGGCGACGGGGTACAACTGGGCGACGGTCCCTACGCTCAATAAGTGCACGACAGACAAACAGACAAGGGTACACAGAGCTAGGGGGAGAAAGAGGCAGTTGCCCACGGCAACACCGTGAGCAACAAGAGAAGTGAACAAGTCGAGTCAAACCAGGAGAGTACGAGGTGCCAAACACAGAGCAGAAGAGTAGTAAACAAGCCGAGTCAAACCAGGAGTGTACGAGGTACCAAACGCAGAGCAGGAGAGTAGTCAGCAAGCCGGGGTCAATATGAAGCAAGGACAATGGTACAAGAAGCTGCAGCAGGGCCAGGAAACCAAACGAGAAGAATCACAAGCAAAGGAGGAACAGGAAAGGCAGGTATAAACAGACAGAGGGCGGGAGCTAGCTCCGTCTGGCCAGGCTGTTATAGGTTCTCCCACTCCTAAGCCTGCCACCCTGAGTGGTGGAAGATGGAGTCAGTCTCACAGACATAGAAGCAGGTGTAGACTGATTATCTATGGGTGTTAACCCCGAAGCTGTGCCTGGCAGATCCTTTACAGTACCCCCCCTTTTATGAGGGGCCACCGGACCCTTTCTAAGTGGACCTGGTTTACTGGGGAAACGAAGGTGAAACCTTCTGACCAATATCCCAGCGTGAACATCCCGAGCGGGTACCCAAGTCCTCTCCTCAGGCCCGTATCCTCTCCAATGGACCAGGTACTGGAGGGAGCCTTGGACCATCCTGCTGTCCACAATCTTGGCCACCTCGAATTCTGCCCCCTCAGGGGTGAGAACAGGGACCGGAGGTTTCCTCGAGGGAGCCAAGGCCGGGGAGCAGCGTTTAAGGAGGGAGGCATGGAACACGTCGTGTACTCGAAAAGATGGGGGCAACTCCAGTCGAAAGGAGACAGGATTGAGGACTTCAATGACCTTGTAGGCCCTATAAACCGGGGAGCAAACTTCTTGGACGGGACCTTAAGGCGCACATTTTTAGACGATAGCCACACCAGATCCCCGACCATAAACAAGGGGTTAGCAGAACGTTTTCTATCTGCCTGAGTTTTTTGTATGCTCTGGGACGCCTCTAGGTTCTTCTGAACCTGAGCCCAGACTGTGCACAGTTTTCGATGAACGACCTCTACCTCGGGATTGTTGGAACTACCAGGTGAAACGGAAGAGAACCGTGGATCAAACACAAAATTACAGAAAAAGGGGGAGTCCCCTGACGAATTACTGACCCGGTTATTAAGGGAAAATTCGGCGAGGGGAATGAATGAGACCCAATCATATTGACAGTCAGAGATAAAACACCTTAAATATTGTTCTAGAGATTGATTAGTCCTCTCAGTTTGGCCATTAGTTTCAGGATGGAAGGCAGAGGAGAAGGACAGATCAATCTCCAACTTTTTACAGAAGGCTCTCCAAAACAATGAAACAAACTGTAACCCTCTATCAGAAACAATACTGACAGGGACCCCATGGAGACGCAGGATGTGTTTGACAAACAAGGTAGCTAACGTCTTAGCATTGGGTAGTTTTTTGAGGGGCACAAAGTGGCACATCTTACTGAAGCGGTCTACTACAACCCACACCACCGACTTGCCTTGAGATGGAGGCAAATCGGTGATAAAATCCATGGAGATATGGGTCCTAGGTCTCTGGGGAATGGGCAACGAACATAGTAAGCCCGCTGGTCGGGACCTGGGAGTCTTGGACCTAGCAAAAACTTCACAAGCGGCGACGTAGGCCTTAACGTCTTTAGGCAACCCAGGCCACCAATAGTTTCTGGCAATGAGGTGCTTGGTACCCAGGATGCCTGGATGGCCAGATAGTGCAGAGTCATGATTTTCCCTAAGTACCCTTAGCCGGAATTGCAGGGGAACAAACAGCTTGTTCTCAGGAATGCTCCCGGGAGCTGAACCTTGATCAGCCGCAAATTCAGAGACTAAATCAGAATCAATAGCGGAAATTATTATACCTGGAGGCAAAATACAAGCAGGATCTTCCTCCGAAGGAGGGCTGGCCATGAAGCTACGTGACAGTGCATCAGCCTTAACATTTTTAGACCCAGTCCTATAGGTAACCACAAAGTTGAATCTGGTAAAAAATAACGCCCAACGAGCTTGTCTAGGGTTTAGCCTCCGGGCAGATTCTAGGAAAACCAGATTCTTGTGGTCGGTAAGGACCGTTACCTGGTGCCTAGCCCCCTCCAGGAAGTGGCGCCACTCTTCAAATGCCCATTTAATGGCTAAGAGTTCGCGTTTGCCAATATCATAGTTACTCTCAGTGGGTGAAAACTTCCTGGAGAAGTAGGCACAGGGACGGAGATGGGTGAGGGACCTGGTACCCTGGGACAAGACAGCCCCCACTCCCACCTCGGACGCGTCAACCTCCACGATAAATGGCTCCATTTGGTTGGGGTGAACCAGCACTGGGGCCGAGATAAAGCACTTCTTAAGGACCTCAAAAGCCTGGACAGCCTCAGGAGGCCAGTGGAGGAGATCAGCACCTTTGCGAGTGAGATCCGTAAGAGGCTTAGCGATGACCGAGAAGTTAGCAATAAACCTCCTGTAATAATTAGCGAACCCCAAGAATCACTGTAACGCCTTCAGGGAGGCAGGTTGGACCCATTCCGCCACAGCCTGGACCTTGGCGGGGTCCATGCGGAATTCATGAGGAGTGAGGATTTGGCCCAAAAATGGTATCTCCTGCACCCCAAACACACATTTTTCGGTCTTAGCAAACAGTTTGTTTTCTCGAAGGACCTGGAGCACCTTCCTGACATGCTCAATGTGGGAGGACCAGTCCTTGGAAAACACAAGTATGTCATCAAGGTACACTACAAGAAATAACCCCAGGTAGTCTCTTCAAATCTCATGAAATTCTGGAAAACCGCGAGAGCATTACACAACCCAAAGGGCATGACGAGGTATTCAAAATGACCTTCGGGCGTGTTAAACGCAGTCTTCCACTCATCCCCCTCTTTGATGCGGATAAGGTTATACGCCCCCCGTAGATCAAACTTAGAGAACCATTGGGCCCCCTGAACCTGATTAAAGAGATCAGGAATCAGAGGAAGGGGATACTGGTTCCTTACAGTGACCTTATTCAAGCTTCGGTAGTCAATGCATGGCCTAAGACCACCATCCTTCTTCCCTACGAAGAAGAAGCCAGCACCTACCGGAGAAGTAGAGGGGCGAATGTAACCCTTGGCCAGGCATTCCTGGATATACTCTCTCATGACTACACGTTCGGGACAAGAGAGATTAAATATCCTACCCTTAGGGAGCTTAGCTCCTGGTACCAAATTGATTGCGCAATCATATTCTCTATGAGGAGGTAACAGTTCGGAGGCCTCCTTAGAGAAAACATCAGCGAAGTCCTGAACAAACTCAGGTAGCGTGTTCACCACCTCAGGGGGAGAAATAGAATTAACAGAAAAACATGACGTCAAGCATTCATTACCCAACTTGTTAAGGTCCCCAGAATTCCAGTCAAACGTGGGATTATGCAACTGCAACCAGGGAAGGCCTAAAAGCAAATCGGACGATAATCCCTGCATTAACAGTACAGAGCACTGCTCCAAATGCATGGAGCCAACAAGGAGTTCACAAACAGGGGTATGCTGTGTAAAATAACCATTAGCAAGAGGAGTGGAGTCGATACCCACTACCGGGACAGGTTTAGGCAAATCAATCAAAGGCATAGCTAGAGACATAGCAAATTCTACAGACATGATATTAGCAGAAGACCCTGAATCCACGAAGGCACTGCCGGTAGCAGACCTACCACCAAAACAGACCTGAAAGGGAAGCAAGATTTTATTACGTTTCATATTTACGGGAAATACCTGTGCGCCCAAGTGACCTTCCCGATGATCACTTAGGCGCGGAAGTTCTCCGGCTGCATTCTTACGCTTAGGACAGTTGTTCACTTGATGCTTGTCATCCCCACAGTAGAAGCAGAGACCATTCTTCCTGCGGAAATCTCTACGTTGTTGGGGGGACACGGAGGCCCCGAGTTGCATCGGTACCTCCGAGTCTTCCGGGGAGGAACGAAGCAACGGAACCTCGGGAGGCATCATGGGGGAGTCAGAGGAGAAAACATCAAGACGTTCAATTCGTCGTTCCCTGAGACGTTGGTCAAGTTGTACCGCTAAAGCCATAACCTGGTCTAGGGAGTCAGAAGAGGGATAACTAACTAGCAGATCTTTCAGGGCGTTCGACAGACCCAACCTAAACTGGCACCTTAAGGCAGGGTCATTCCACCGAGAAGCTACGCACCACTTCCTAAAGTCAGAGCAATACTCCTCAACAGGTCTCTTACCCTGACGTAAGGTCACCAGTTGACTCTCGGCAAAAGCAGTCTTGTCAGTCTCGTCATAGATGAGTCCGAGAGCAGAAAAGAAAAGATCAACGGAGGAAAGTTCAGGAGCCAAGGAGAAGGCCCATTCTTGGGGCCCTTCCTGGAGCCGGGACATAATTATACCCACCCGCTGGCTCTCAGAACCTGAGGACTGGGGCTTTAAACAAAAATAGAGCCTACAACTCTCCCGAAAGGAGAAAAAAGTCTTCCGGTCTCCTGAGAACCGGTCGGGCAACTTGAGGTGGGGTTCAAGAGGTAAGGTGAGGGGGACTACCAGGGGACTCTCCGTACTCGGGAAGATACTGAATTGCAGGAACCACATGGGTCAGTAACACTTTATGCTGTGCTTTACATCTTTTACTTGCTCCTTTCCTGTGGCGATAAAACTCTGTGAAGATCTGTCTGCTCTGTGGGGATTCTCTGTGAGCACCTTTTGCTCTGATTGAAATCCACTCACAATGTTTACCTTCAATAGCTCTATGACTCTGGCTGTATGTTCGATGCAATTTACTTAAATTTACACACCTTGTCTCTTATGCCTAGTGCTACTTTACTGTATTGTCTGCCCTAGTCCTAGCTGGTATTTCATTATCTGTCGGATAAGCTTTTTCTTCCTGTAGCTGCCAATATAAGGAGTGGTTCCTTTAGGTTCATCTTTGCCACTTGGGAGGTGTACAGTCTTCGGATTTGTAGTCTTTTTTAACTCTATGTATTTTGTATTGTCCTAATAAAATTTATTTTTCTATGCCATTGGCAAACTTTATTATAATAGTGCATGACTCCTTTTGTTCTTAGTGTTTTTCATAATTATTTTGGAGTTTCTATTCTGACAATAGGGAGGTCTAAATCCGCACTTGCTGGTGACCTAGCCCTTATAACCATTTTCCTGTTGAGACATATGTTTATAGGTAGCATCAGGCTCGTTGACCCTCTGAGCCAGGGCCTGGAACTGTAGGGAGAGACCCTGCATTTGCTGAGCCAGGGTCTCAAGGGGGTCCATAGTGGTGTCAGGGACCAGGGTAGACTAGTTATGGGCTTGTGATTATGTAATGACGGGGGTGGGGAGACAGACAAGTGAGCCCTAATCTACCCACCACTCAGTCCCTGCCTACTTGCAACGACCCGCCCTAGGCGACGGGGTACAACTGGGCGACGGTCCCTACGCTCAATAAGTGCACGACAGACAAACAGACAAGGGTACACAGAGCTAGGGGGAGAAAGGGGCAGTTGCCCACGGCAACACCGTGAGCAACAAGAGAAGTGAACAAGTCGAGTCAAACCAGGAGAGTACGAGGTGCAAAACACAGAGCAGAAGAGTAGTAAACAAGCCGAGTCAAACCAGGAGTGTACGAGGTACCAAACGCAGAGCAGGAGAGTAGTCAGCAAGCCGGGGTCAATATGAAGCAAGGACAATGGTACAAGAAGCTGCAGCAGGGCCAGGAAACCAAACGAGAAGAATCACAAGCAAAGGAGGAACAGGAAAGGCAGGTATAAATAGACAGAGGGCGGGAGCTAGCTCCGTCTGGCCAGGCTGTGATAAGTTCTCCCACTCCTAAGCCTGCCACCCTGAGTGGTGGAAGATGGAGTCAGTCTCACAGACATAGAAGCAGGTGCAGACTGATTATCTATGGGCGTTAACCCCGAAGCTGTGCCTGGCAGATCCTTTACAACTACAAATAGGACAATATGACCACATTGGGTCAGTAGATCTTCATACTCACCCAACAAAGGGAGGGCCAGAGACAATTAGTGCTGTTCGTAAGTGTGTGCTAACAGGACCCTACACAATATTGGCTTTGCATGTTGCTATATGTAGGCAGGGGGGGGGGGGGGGCCTAAACATACCCCACACCCCCATTTAATGACTACTGGTGGCATAATCAGACGTCTATGGCCGACGTTCTAACTTACCCCTGGATGACCACCACCATGGATATTCTGCTGCTGTGCTGCGTCATCCCCCTGTGAGGTGCCGACACTCACTTCCGGGTATCGAGACTGTCTCCCGGAGGACTATAAGAAGGCCACCGCCCTTCTGATCCTCACCTGAGAATTGTTGTTGTTTCCCAAAGTTTGTCTTGCAAACGGTCTCCTAAGTGTCTTCCAGTTCCCAGTGTTCCCCGTACCTGTATCCTGTATCCTGTATCCCGTGCTATCCAGTACTATCCTGGTCTACTGCCGTGCTGAGCTGTTGTCATGTTGTGCTGCATTCCACGCCTGTTCTTCTACTCCACATCTGACGTCTACCTGCCGCCTGGTCCCAGCCGAGCCTGCCTTGCTACTGCCTACATTGCCTCAGGTACCCTTTCTGGACTATAGACTCTGTACCATACCTGTTTGGCTAGTGGGTCCACACCCTGCATCGTGACAGTACACTCAGGCTATGGACCCCGCTGGTCAATTTAAGGGCATGTCACCATCCCAAGCCATGCAGGCAGATCTGCAGGATTTCCGAGCAAGACAGGATCAACTTCTTGTGGCAGTGGACTCCATGGCGCAGCAGCTAGAGGCGCTAGCTGCTTCCCTTCCTGCCTCTATGCAAGCTCCTCTGACCGACCCTCCTGCTACACCTCCTGGTGGTTCCGGTTCAGATTCTCGGTTCTCGCTGCCATTACCTTCTCGGTTCCATGGTGACGCAAGTACGTGCAGGGGATTTCTGAACTAATGCTATATCCATTTTACCCTGCACGCCCAAGCGTTTTCGTCGGATGGAAACAAGATAGCCTTCATCGTGTCTCTACTTGCTGGCAAGGCCCTGGCAAGGGCGGACCCAATCTGGGAACGTCAGGGATCCGAGACTCAAGACATCTAGGGGTTTGTGCGGTTGTTCCGTACTGTTTTTGAGGAGCCAGTCATCTCCGATCAGGTTCTCAAGATGGACCCTGATAAGGTAAAGGCTGTCCTGGAGTGGCCACGTCCCCAAGGCTTAAGGGCCATACAATGCTTCCTGGGATTCGCCATCTTCTACCGGTTGTTCATCCCCAACGTCTCGTCATTGACAGCCCCCATCTCTTCCCTCACAAAAAAGGGTATGAATGCCAAGGTGTGGACTCCAGAGGCAGAAGCCGCATTTGAGACCTTAAAAAAAGCCTTCACGTCAGCCTCTATTCTTCACCACCCTGATGTATCCCTACAGTTTTCATTAGAGGTGGACGTTTCCTCTGTTGGTGCGGGTGCACTGTTGTTCCAGAGAGGTTCTAAAGGCAAGACTGTGGTATGTGGCTACTATTCCAAACTGTTTTCTTCCGGGGATCGGGAGTTACTGGCCATCAGGCTGGATCTGCAAGAGTAGAGATATCTACTGGAGGGCGCAGTCCATCCTATTCTGGTCTTCATGGATCACAAGAATCTGACCTATCTACAGACGGCCCAGCGGTTGAATCCTCGTCAAGCCAGGTGGTCGTTGTTCTTTGCTCGGTTCTGGTTCGATCTCCACTACCGACCTGCCGACAAGAATGTGAGGGCCTATGCCTTGTCTAGGTCATTTGAGACAGAGGACACTGTGGAGTCTCCACAGAATATTATTGATCCTTCCTGCAACTTTTCTGTGAACCCTCTGCAGGTTAAAGACATTCCTCCAGGAAGAACTTTTGTACGTCTTGCAGACAGAGGAAGAATCCTTCGCTGGGGTCACAGTTCCAAGCTGGCAGGTCACGCGGGTACTCGTAAGAGACCTAATTACCTGTCAGTTCTGGTGGCCCACGCTGCCCAAAGACATCATGGACTTTGTCTCCTCATGTACTGTATGCGCTGCAAATAAAGTTTCCCACTCCAGACCAGCTGGTCTGCTCCAACCACTGCCTGTGCCTTTTGCTCCCTGGCAGCATTTTGCAATGGACTTTGTCACGGATCTCCCTCTCTCTGCGGGTTGCAGTGTGATCTGGGTGGTGGTGGATCGATTCTCTAAAATGGCTCGTTTTGTTCCTCTGGCAGGCCCTTCTGCTGCTCGACTGGTCGACCTCTTCATACAACACATCTTCCGTCTGCACGGCTTGCCTCTGCATATTGTCTCGGAACGAGGGGTCTAGTTCACCTCGAAGTTTTGGAGAGTACTCTGCGGCCTCCTCGGTGTAAAGTTGGACTTCTCTTCTGCCTATCATCCCCAGTCCAATGGGCAACTCAAGAGGATTGACCAAAATATGGAGAACTATCTACGTCACTTTGTTTCCAGACGACATGATGACTGTGTGCAGCTGCTCCCATGGGCAGAATTCTCCTATAATAACCATACTAGTGAGTCCACCACCTCCAGCCGGTTTTTCATAGTCTACGGCCAACATCCTCGAATACCTCTTCCTGTCTCTACTATGTCCCAGGTGCCTGCAGCTGACTCGACCTTCAGGGACTTTCTGCAAATATGGCAACCAACCCGATCTTCTATTCTGCTGGCAGTTGACCGCATGAAGAAAAAAGCAGATACTAGAAGATGGGATCCTCCTCTTCCAGGTACGAAGGTCTGGTTTCCTCAAAGAATATCTGGCTGAGGGTGCCATCCTGCAAATTTGCTCCCAGGTTCCTTGGACCCGTCGAGATCCTGTTACAAATTAACCCGGTGTCTTACAAACTGTGGCTGCCTCCTACCCTCCAGATCCCTTACTCCTTCCATGTCTCCTTGCTGAAGCCCGTGGTCCTGAACCGCTAGTTGCGCAGTGGCTCCTGGAGGCTCGTCAGGGACTTTCGAGGTATGGGAGATTCTAGCCACCAAGAAGGTGGGAGGAAGGACATTTTATTTGATGGATTGGAGGGGATTCGGTCCAGAAGAGAGGTTTTGGGAGCCAAAGGAGAACATCGATGCCCCTGTCCTCATGAAGAAGTTTCTCTCCCGCTCTGGCCCCAAGAAGAAGGGGCTTAAGTGGGGGGATACTGTAACGTCTATGGCCGCGGTCCGTCATTCTAACTTACCCCTCGACGACCGCGGCCATGGACATCCTGCTGCTGTCTCCCCCTGTGAGGCGCCGGCATTCACTTACAAGTATCGAGACTGTCTCCCGGAGGGTGCACGCGCTTGTGCCTGCTCTTAAAGGGCCAGCACGCGCACATGAAAATCATCATCATTAACTCACATGATTTTCTGGACTATAAAAAGGCCACCGCCCTTCTGATCCTCGCCTGAGCATTGTTGTTTTTTCCCAAAGTTTGTCTTGCAAATGGTCTCCTAAGTGTCTTCCAGTTCCCTGTGTTCCCCGTACCTGTATCCTGTATCCCGTGCTATCCAGTACTATCCTGGTCTACTGCTGTGCTGAGATGTTGTCGTGTTGTGCTGCATTCCACGCCTGTTCTGCTACTTCACACCTGACGTTGACCTGCCGCCTGGTCTCAGCCGTGCCTGCCTTGCTACTGTCTACATTGCCTCAGGTACCCTTTCTGGACTATAGACTCTGTACCATACCTGTTTGGCCAGCTGCCATCCCGCTACAAGGTACGGCCCAGTGGGTCCACACCCCGCATCGTGACAATTCCATGGTACCCAAAGTTTTACAGGTGCTCAGAATAGACTGACAAAGCAAGAGACACAATATAGTAGTCTAAAAAGTAGCTTAAATAACCGTTATCTACCATTACCACTGAAAGCCTCTATTGTAACCAACATCCACTACATTTTTTGTGATATTTACTGCAATTTTATCACTTTTAATAAATTACATTTCTTTAAGAATTTATGTTCAATTTTACCACATTAAGTTTTTTATATTCAGGTGACTTTTACAATTGATCAAAGTGAACTACAATTACTCATCCAAGAATGATAATTAATAGCATTTACTTTAATTTTAGGAACATTTGTATGCCCAGTGTACTCTTAAAAACACATAGTGCATGACCAGCATAAAACTAATAAAATGCAAAAATAATTAACCATTAGGCAAAGATCATTAGGATAATGACAGACGTTAGTTGAGGCAATCATACCTGATATTATGTAACATCTTGAGATGACACTTAAAAGTTTGTGTTGGTAATTAATTAATGATATTCCCTTAAACAGTTTGCAAAATATTTGATCTTCAGTAAACCTATTAATATTCAAGTATGTTTTGTAAAATCTTATAGCGTTCAGTTGAAAGAAATTTGTCCTCATATAAAAACAAAGTAATGACAACTTCTACTTTTAAATTTTAAGGTTTAATCAATATAACCAAAATTAATTTGAACAAACCAAAGGTAAGATATTACAGTATTGCGATACATGAAACTTGTATACATGAATGTCTGGGGTCCGTGTTCTAGAGTTTACACATAAGTCTTAACTCTCTCATCGTTTGTCTTAAATCGCCTTAAAAGTGGGCCTGGAACTATTGGCCTGTAGGTTTAACCTCTATTGTGGGTGAAATACTTGAGGGTTTATAATACTTGCTATCCTGGAGTATCTTACTGAAAATAACCTTATAACAAAATATCTGCATGGGTTTATGAGGAATCGGTCCTATCAAACTATTCTGATCAGTTGTAAATCATCAAATTTTAGACTGGACCTGGATAAGGCTGTGGATGTGGTGTATCTAGACTTTTCAAAGACATTTGATACTGTGCCGCATAAAAAGTGGGTGCATAAGATGAGAATGCTGGGACTGGGGGAAAATATATGTAATTGGGTAAACAACTGGCTCAGTGATAGAAAACCGAGGGAAGTTAATTATGGTACATCCTCGGATTGGGTCACAGTTACCAATGGGGTTCCACAGGGGTCAGTATTGGACCCTCCTCTTTTTAATATGTTTATTAATGACCTTGTAGAGTTCTTATAGAGTATAGTTTTAATATTTGCAAATAATACTAAGCTCTGTAAAGAAGTCAAGACAGAGGAGGATAGCATAATATTACAGAGAGATATGAGGAAGCTGGAGGAATGACAAATTAAATTCAATGTGGATAAATGTAAAGTTAACAATCAGATGGTAGAAGGATATGCACAACAACGACACCTTATTAGGCTTAGAAGTAATGAAAAAGATGTACTCACAACTGCAAGTCGCTTCAATAGACAAATTCCAGTCCGTTTTTATTTTTCCCTTTTCTTATTTCAATGTTCAGAGCTCTCCTTCTCATGCCTCCTCACCTTGCCACAATGTTTCAAGAAACATGCAGGTGAGGCAGGATTGAGTGGCTTAAATAAACGATTATAAATAAAGTGGCTTGAAAAAACATGACAAATATATAAATATACAAAATATAGGTGGTTGCCAGCGCATGGAGTAGGACGCGTGTGCTTACTACTCTTGGGCTAATTACCGACTCACATCGGCTTAAAACACAGCCAGTTTGACTCATCCTGACACATACCCTCTCCGGAAGGTCTGCTGATTCTCCTCAGACATGTGAAAAATTTGGAAGAAGCTGGCAGCCGCTAATTTACAGAGATTTTTCCATCGATGCGGCCTCAAAATGGCGCCATCAGGCTATCGATGGAATAACAGCGAGACTCCGGTGCCTTTCGAAGGATTTAAGATGTCTCTCTGACATTTTCTACAGTGGCTTCACCAACATACCTTCATCCAACATCGGGTGTTTCGATGCTGCAGCCTACCTCTCCTCCCTTCGGGACTTTTTTTTCCAGGCCTCCATCTTTTCCCTCTGTGAGTAACGTTAGCTCTCCCATAGAGCGTGCTTTACAAGTCACTCCTGTTCTGCTGCACACCGCTGGTTCTGAAAAGCCTGTGACTGAAGCTGCACTTGCATGAACTTCCTACATCTGTTCAGCAATCTATTCAACGTGCATTTCATGATCTGCAGAAAGATTTTAATGCTTTGTGTGATAGAACCTCACATATTGAAAATAAGATGGCAGAGTTTTCCGAGGCACATAATACCCTTGTGGATACTAATACGAGTTTGGAGGAGCAGGTGGAGGTGCTAAACCATAAGATTGCAGATATGGCAGATACGTCACGCCATATTAATATACGGTTTCGTGGTATACCAGAGGTAGTAAAGACTGATCAATTGGTGGAATTTTTGACATACCTTTTCATGGCTATCTTGCTGGATACGCCACAAATGGAATTGATGATCGACAGGGCTCATCGTATCCCTAAACCGAAATCCCTTCCTACTTCAGCACGAGGGATGTAATCGCACTTTTACATTTTTACCTATTTAAGGATAAACTGTTTGCAGCAAGAAATGTGACTACCCTCCCAGATCGATTCCAAAATGTAAAATTGTTTGCGGATCTTTCTGCTGGCACATTATTCGGCGGAGTGAATTTATCTCTGCAACACGAATTCTATGTAATCATCAAATTTCCTACAAATGGGTATTCCCAGTCAAGCTGATATTTTCCTACAAGGGTTCTAAACATGTGGTGGACGCTTCATCTAAGATTTTTGCCCTCCTTAAAGAATGGAATCTGGATGCTGTTACACCTTCACAGTCATCTACTTCTTTATCAAAGCAAGATGCCTCTCCACCTAAGAGATCCTTTGGACACGGAATGGCAGAGAACTCCGCAACGCCGATCTTCTGTATCCTGAATGCTTCTCAGACTTTAATTCTACACCAGTTGAGTGTCACTATGTTGTCTGTGATTTTTCATCCTTGGAATGAGTACTTTATGTCTACTTGTCCTAATCTCATGGTTCTTTTATGCTGTCTCATCATTATAGCCTAGGTTTGGATCATGTCTTTTGCTCGGTAGCACAGAGTTTTTCCCCCCATGGTAGCACTAATTTGTCATCTTGTGCAAACACAATTGTTCCACTTTTTTTAATTTTCTTGTTAGACTGTTTATTGTGTTTATTAACCTTTTCAAGACCAAGGGTCATCGATGCCTCAATGACCAACCCCATTTTTTCAAATCTGACGTGTCATTTTATGTGGTAATTACTCTGGAATGCTTTTGCCTATCCAAGCGATTCAGAGAATGTTTTCTCGTGACATATTGTACTTTATGTTAGTGAGAAAAATTGGTCAATAAATTCATAGCTTATTTGTGGAAAAACACCAAAATTGTAAGAAAATTTGCAAAAATTATAATTTTTCTAATTTTAAATGTAAAACAGATATTAATACCACACAAAATTGTTTCTAATTAACATCCCCATATGTGTACTTTATATTTGAATTGTTTTTGAGCATTATTTTATTTTCTAGGACGTTACAAGGCTTAGAACTTTAGCAGCAATTTCTCACATTTTCAAGAAAATTTCAAAAGGCTATTTTGTCAAGTACCAGTTCAGTTCTGAAGTGGCTTTGAGGGCCTTATGTACTAGATAGAACCCATAAAGCACCCCATTTTAAAAACGGCACCCCTCAAAGTATTCAAAACAGCATTCAGAAAGTTTATTAACCCCTTAGGTGTTTCACAGGAATTAAAGCAAAGTAGAGGTGAAATGTACAAATTGTATTTTTTTTGCCGAAATTCATGTGTAATAAAAAAAATTCTGTAACACAGAAGGTTTTACCAGAGAAATGCAACTCAATATTTATTGCCCAGATTCTGCAGTTTTTAGAAATATCCCACATGTGGCTCTAGTATGATAATGGACTGAAGCACTGGCCTCAGAAGCAAAGGAGCACCTAGCGGAGGTCTTGTGGTGCCAAAACAGTGGAATCTCCCCAAAAGTGGTTTTGGAAACTACACACCTCAAGGAATTTATCTAGGGGTGTAGTTAGTGTCTTGACCCCACAGTTCTTTTGCTATATTTATTGGAATATGTCTGTGAAAATGAAAATCTAACAAAATGTAATTTTTACCAGGAATAAAGAATAAAAAGCACCCCAAAACGTGTAAAGCTATTTCTCACGATTATGGCAATACCCCATATGTGGCAATAAACTGCTGTTTGGACCCACGGCAGAGCTCAGAAGGGAAGGAGCGCCATTTGGCTTTTGGAGCACAGATTTTGCTTGGTAATAGTTCTTTTTGGGGTTTTGCTGGTATTTTAGTTTATAATGTGGGGGAATATGTAAGCTGAGCATCATAAGAGGGTATAATAATGGGGTAAATAAATAATTCATAGATGTGTGGCCGATGTCGCACTGATAAATGTTGCCCAATCGTATCCACTTTTGGACCCTCTGCACAATTTCTGTTGCTATATTTTGAGCGCCAGAACTTTTTTTTTTTTCTCCACCGGAGCGTGCGATGGCTTTTTTTTTTACGTTACAATCTGTAGTTTTCATTGGTACCATTTTAGGGTACATGTAATTTTTGATCACTTCTTATTCGATTTTTTTGGCAAACCAACTGACAAAAAAAACCATACATTTTGACAATGTTTTTTGTCCTTATTTTTACAGTAATCACTGTGTGCTATAAATGACTTTTTACTTTATTCTGCAGGTCGGTACGATTACGGCGATAACATACGTATATATTTTTTTTACGTTTTGTGGCGTTTGCGCAATAAAATCACTTTTCTATAAAATAATTTATTTTTTGTGTCACCATAATTTTTTATTTTTCAGTCAAAAAAGCTGTGTAAAGGCTTGTTTTTTGCGGGACGGGTTGTCGTTTTTATTGCTATTATTTTGGGGTACATGCAAATTTTTGATCACTTTTTATTCTATATTTTGGGAGGGGTGATGACCAAAAAAATAGTGATGCTAGTATTGTTTTTGAATTTTTTGTTTTGCAACTTATAACTTGTTTTTACACTTTTCTAAAACATTTTTATAACTTTTTTTTTACTTATTTTACTTGAAGACCTGCAGCACTGATGCCTGCTATAATACATTACACTACCTAGGTAGTGTAACGTGTTATAAACTGTCAGTGTGACGTTGACAGTCACACTGACAGGAAGCCTATGGCCTCCGGTTTTGCCATGCAACCGACGGCAGCACCCGCAATCGATCCTTGGGAAAGTTTGTTGTAGCAACAAACTTTTCAGTTTGTTGCTACAACAAACTTTCCCTGCGATCACATGATCGGGACCTGAACCAATCAGGTCCCGATCATGTATCCGGGACCAGAGGCAGGAGTTAACAGCGCGATCCGGGTGTCAGCGCCACTCTGAGACACCCGGATCGCGCTTTTAACACCCACTGTGAATACACGTCAGCGCTGCACAGAGCAAAGCAGCGCCAACGTGAATTTACTGTGGGCAGTCAGGAAGCAGTTAATAACGGTGATTATATTCTCTGTAGCCGAACCAATCGGTTCGGCTGTCATTGAGCAGGTTGCTGTGGAGACAGGGACACTGACACAGCCGGCGTCTGAGCGCTTTTCACAGCGCTATGCCGGCTGGAACAGAGATCTGTATATTCACACCCTGGCAGCACGGGGTATGTGCGAAAAGGACGTGTATCTACAGATTGTCGGCATGAAAGGGTTAAGCTCACTGGCTCTAGCTCATTATATGTCTATTGCATAATGCGAGGATCCGCCACACCAAGCTTCCTTATGGGAGTCCCTGTACTAAATACCTCCTTTATACTGTATCATGGTACTTCGATTTTCATCTTTGAATACTAAGGGTCTTAATAGCCCATTTAAGCCTTCAATGTTATGGGCTGAAGCCAAAAGATTGAAAGCTTCAATACTTTGTTTACAGGAAACACACCTAAATCACTCCGATACCTTTAGACTCAAACATAAAAACTTTCCTCACATATATACTGCTCCTTCTATCTCTAAATAACGGTGAGTAGCCATAGTAATAAACCATCAGTTGCCTTTGAACAAGACCTTGTTCATGTTGACACAGAGGGGCGTTATATTATTCTTGTATGTCATCTTAACAATGTCCAATACACTATTGTTAATGTTTATGCGCCAAACACCCATCAAATTAGATTTATCAACAAACTGCTTAACCCGTTAGTGACCGGCCCATAGTCTTTTTACGTCGGTCACTAACGGGCCTTATTCCGATGCCATAGACTTTTTACGTTGCGGCATCGGAATAAGTAAACAGAGCAGGGAGCTGTCAAATCTCCCTGCTCTCAGCTGCCAGAGGTAGCTGAGGGCTGGGAGCGTCCCTGCTCTGCCGGGTGAGATCAATATAAGTATCGATCTCACCCATTTAACCCCTCAGATGCGGTGCTCAATAGCGAGCACCGCATCTGAGTGGTTTTGACGAGAGGGAGGGAGCTCCCTCTCTCTCCCACCGACACCCGGCGATACGATCGCCGAGTGTCTGTGTCTCCCATGGCAGCCGGGGGCCTAATAAAGGCCCCCAGGTCTGCCTGGAGCGAATGCCTGCTAGATCATGCCGCAGTAATACACTGCAATACAAAAGTATTGCAGTGTATTATAATAGCGATCGGAGAATCGCATATTAAAGTCCCCTAGTGGGACTAGTAAAAAAGTTAAAAAAAATGTTTAATAAAGTTAATCAGAAAAAAATGTGAAAAAAAATGAAAAACCCACTTTTTCCCCTTACAAAATGCTTTACTATTAAAAAACCAAAATAAAGTTAAAAAGTTACACATATTTGGTATTGCCGCGTCCGTAATGACCCCGACTATAAAGATATTACATTACTTAACCCGCACGGTGAACGCCGTAAAAAACGTAAATAAAAAACGACTGAAAAATTGCTGTTTTCTGTGAATCCTGACTTTAAAAAAATGTGATTAAAAAGTGATCAAAAAGTCGCATCTACTCCAAAATGGTACCAATAAAAACTACAAGTCGTCCCGCAAAAAAAAAGCCCTCATACAACTGCATCGGCGAAAAAATAAAAACGTTACGGCTCTTCAAATATGGAGACACAAAAACAAATAATTTTGAAAAAAAAGCGTTTTTACTGTGTAAAAGTAGTAAAACATACAAAAACTATACAAATTTGGTATCGTTGCAATCGTAACAACCCGCTGAATAAAGTTATTGTGTTATTTATACCACACGGTAAACGGCGTCGATTTAGGACGCAAAAAAGGGTGGCGAAATTTCAGATTTTTTTCTCCCCCCCCCAAATAAAAAGTTAATAAAATTAATCAATAAATAATATGTACCTCAAAATGGTGCTATTAAAAAATACAACTTGTCCCGCAAAAAACAAGACCTTATACAGCTATGTCGACGCAAAAATAAAAAGGTTATAGCTCTTGGAATGCGACGATGGAAAAACGTTAAAAATAGCCTGGTCATTAAGGTCTAAAATAGGCTGGTCGTTAAGGGGTTAAGTTGGTTCAAAATATAAACAAGGACACATTTTGTTAGTGGGTGATCATAACAAAATAATGTGGCCTTCTCTTGATTCTACAGCTTTAGGGCGAAACACACTCTCCTTCGGAATTGTTTCATACTATGTCTAGAGAGGATTTGATGGATGACTGGCGCTTACAGCATTTAAATGAAAAATATTTTACTTTTTTTCACACCCTTATGGTACTGACTCGAGAATTGATATATTTTGTTGTTGACAAACCTCTGTTTGATTGTGTCACTTCTTCTCAATTAGGAATAACCACTTGGTCAGACCACGCTCCTATTACACTGTTAGTATCAGGAGCTTTTAATAGACCCCCACTTTCCCTTGGAGGATTAATCATTTTATTTTGCATTCTCCTAAATACCAGCAGTCTCATATTACAACTCTGGAAAAGTTTTTTTTAAATTTAACCGACTCCCGATGTAACTTCCAGAATGGTATGGTGTGCCCACAAGGCTTTTATGAGAGGTCATTTTATTAGTTTAGCGGTAAAGGATAAGAAAATTAAAGAAACCAAATGCCTTCAGTTATCACGTGAAATTCTTCGTCTCAACCAGTTCAGCACCAACTACACCAACTTGACTTATATAAGTATATAAGTATGACATGGCATTACGAAAATTGAAGGCTAAATATTAGAGACATAGGGTGCTCTTTTGGCTCAACAAGTAAAACATCAAACCTTTAAAGCTAGAATTCCCTTTCTCTATGACCAAAATAATGACATATTGTTTAACCCTCAAGAAATTGCAAATTCTATAGCACTATACTATTCTTCTCTTTACAATCTAAATTTGGACTCCTCCATCCCCCAACCATTATAGCTGATTTCTTGGCTTCTATATCTCTTCCAACAGTCACGCCACCTATATTGGATGATATATCTAAACCCTTTCAGCTAACGGAAATATTAGATGCTATAGCTGCTTTGAAATCTCAGAAATCCCCTGGCCCTGATGGCCTTATTAGTGGCTACTTCAAAAAGTTTAAGTCCACTCTCGCCCTGCAGCTTCTTCAAATCTTTAACCATATAAACTCTACTGGCCAAATTCCCCCAGAAATGCTTCAGGCTACAGTGGTCACATTACCCAAACCAGGAAAACCCTGCTGATAGGCCGCAAAAATTTAGGCCTATAAGTCTGCTTAATACGGACTTATAATTATACTCTAAAATATTACTGCTCCTATCTTTGGATGCGGAGAAGGTATTTGACTGTGTACATTGGGGTTATCTGAATGCTGTACTTGCTAAATTCGGTATTGTGGGGAAAGCACAAGACATTATTATGGCGTTGTATGCTACTCCATCAGCCACTATATTAGCTTTCGGGTACCAGTCCACTCCAATTACAATATCTAATGGCACCCGCCAAGGCTATCCCCCCTTCTCATTAATTTTTACTCTTGTAATGGAACCCTTGGCAGAGGCCATTAGATCTTAATCACTGATACGGGGAATTACTGTCGGCAAAGATGTACACAAAATAGGGCTATTTGCCGATGATGTGCTTATGGTGTTATCTGACCCAAGTACCTCCCTTCCTCATATTATGACTATTTTGAGGAGTTTTAGTGCTGTGTACTATTATAAATTGAACAAAAGTAAGTCTCAGTTATGAATATGGGTTTACCTTCTAATGTTGTACAGATATTGCTAAATAAATACTCCTTATGCTCTTAATTATTCCCCATTACTTACTCAATTGGAAGGGGAGCTTGACGACTACCTTTGGTTTGAAATCTCTTGGGTAGGACGTATTGCAGACATTCAAATTTTAATTTTGCCCAAGATTCTACATGCTTTTAGGAATCTTCCTATGCCAATTCCTGTCTCGTATTTAAATAAACTTCAGAATATATTAGTTAAAAATGTATGGAGAAAATAGAGAGCCAGAATTGCTACTCACATTTTATACCTTTCTATAGCAAAAGGCGGGTTGGAATTTCCCAATATTGTGGCTTACGTACTATCATGCTTCTATTTTAGATCAACTTAGACAATGGTTGGACCCCACACATCCAAAACATTGGGTTACTATAGAAAAAATTTGTGGTCACGTTGATTCACTCGACACCTATTTATGGGCTTCTGCCCTTCACCTGCAGATTACTTCCCTACCTCTCTTAGCAATAAAAGCTTCTTTATTTTCCTGTAAATTGATGGTGGTCAAAAAGGCTCTCTTCCCAATGAGAGTGTCCGACATGTCTAGTAAAACCCTTATGCACTCGATCCCTGATTTGGATCTATTCAATTGGGAAATAAATGGTATTAAAACTATTAATGACATTTGTAGTGGAAGTCTTTTGTCCGCCTTTTCAAAGATATCTGATAAATATTCTATACCTAATTTTTTGCTTAACATTAATACCGGACCCAACCCTTCTAAATCCCCTTATGAACTATTGTTCTTTTCACTAAAAACGGCAAAGGGTGTTTCTAAGGCATATTTGGCTATTTCAGATATTTTACAGCAAAAAACATTAAAGTGTCTTTCTCATTGGGAGTCTGATCTATCCCTGACACAAAATACTATCAATTAGGAGTCTACTTTTTTGCTGGCAACTAGGTTCAGAGCTAAGCTACGAGAAAGATTTTATATCGATGGTATTTGACAACTGATTTCCACTCCCATGATAGGACAATTCTCTTTCATATACTGACCTCTGCAAAAATTTTAATAGCTAAATATTGGGAAAAAACTTCCACTCCTACATCATCTGAAGTAATTCAAAATTTTAATAATAACTGCATTATGGAAAGAATGATCTACTCTGTGCAAGGACTTCGGTTATCACAATGGTTTTTTTTGGGATACATGGATTACTTCCTGCTACTATGTGGATTCCCTTTACACATAAACTTATGATTTAGTGAGCTTCTGTTCTGTTCTATTCAGTTTAGTATTGATTCTATAAATGTTTTCTTTTATTTTCTTAACAAGTGGTTTGTATATCAAGTGGAGTTACAAAACCGGATTGACTTGCTGTGTTCTTGTGTGACATACAGTGTGGGATATTGTGTGTAATATATGAATTGAGTGCTTGCTAAAAGAAGTTTGCAAAACTGACACAATTTAAAACCCTTTTTTCCTACTCAGCTTCTGTCCTGCTGTGCAGCTTACTAGGGGGAAGGGATAACTGCTCCCAGGTGGTATAAATTAGCCCTCAGGACTCTGTAGAGCCTGCTCTGTTTTGGCTTGCTAAACAAGTGGTTTATATATCAAGTGGAGTAACAAAACCGGAGTTAAAAAGAAGAGTTAAAGTCCCTGTACGTACTCTTCTTTTATTTTACTTTAACAATTGTTCACTATTTTTTTGTAACTGGGATAATGGACAGCAAGATTGGAGGTTTTCTTCAATGCACAGTTTGCCATATGTATGTATGAGTGAATACCTCTGTGGCAGATGTGAGCATATTGTTCGCCTGGAAGCTCGCATTAGAGATCTGGAGGAGTAAAATGCAACACTGACGGCGATAGACAATCTTGAGCAGAGCATGCTGCTGACTGAACAAGCAGTTAGTTGGGTAGAACTGGAGGGTGAAGACATGGGTCAGCAGGATCAGGCAAGTAGCTGGGTTAATGTAGTTAGGGGCAGTAGAAAGGGGTCAAAGAAAAGGAAGGCCAATCCTATGTCTGATATTCCAAGCAAAATTGCCAAATTGGGTGATGATGCGAGGGTGTCAGTCTCAGAAATGGCATAGTGGATACTGATCTCCCTAACAGTCGTAAGAACAGCCCAGCTAGTAGTCAGTGGGATGGAAATGCAGGTAAGGCAAGACAATTGGTAGTTGTAGGGGATTCTATAATCAGGAAGACGGATAGAATAATTTGTCACCAAGACAGCCTCAATTGAATGGTTTGCTGTCTCCCTGGTGCCACGGTTCGGCATGTGGTGGAACGGGTGGATAAAGTACTGGGAGGGGCTGGTGATGATCCAGCTGTCGTGGTCCATGTGGGTACCAACGACAGAATAAATGGTAGGTGGAGAAGCCTTAAGAATAATTTTAAGGAACTAGGCTACAAGCTGAAGGAAAGGACTTCCAAAGTTGTATTCTCAGGAATACTGCCTGTGCCATGCACATCACAGGAAAGACAGCGGGAGCTCAGGGAGTTAAAAGCATGGCTTAAGTCTTGGTGTAGAGGAGCAGGCTTTGGGTTCCTAAATCACTGGGCTGACTTTTCATTGGGGTACAAACTGTATTCTGCAGATGATTTGCACCTAAATGGAAGGAGGTGAGCTGTGCTGTGGGAGAGAATTCTAGCTGGGGTGGCAGAGTATTTAAACTAGGGCTGAGGAGGGAGATCAATGTAGAAAATAAAGGGGTAGTCAGGTCAGAGAGGGGTTAGACTATATTGGAGGGGGGAGAAACAGACTGTGGGGAGAGGACTAGACAACAGGATAGGGAGTTCCTTTTGTTACAAAACAGCAATGAAAATGAAAATAAAAATGCAGAAATAATGTCAAATAATCACATTTCTGATAATGAATGTGAAAAACTGAAAGGCAAGTTAAAATATATGTTCACAAATGCCAGAAGTCTAGCAAGCAAAATGGGGGAGCTAGAGGCCTTGGTACTGGAAGAAAATATAGATATAGTTGGCGTTGCTGAAACATGGCTAGACTCTTCTCATGACTGGGCTGTAAATCTACAGGGTTTTACACTTTTTCGGAAAGACACAACAAATAGGAGAGGCGGTGGTGTATGTCTGTATGTGAGAAGTGATATGAAGGTGAGTGTGAAAGAGACATTGGAGGGTGAATATTGTGAGGAGGTTGAAACCTTGTGGGTGGAAATAGAAAGAGAGGTAAACACTGAAAAAAAATACTTTTGGTGTAATCTATAGACCCCAATATAACTGAGGAGATGGAAGGTCAGCTATATATGGAGCAGGCTGCACAGGCTGGTACTGTAATTATAATGGGATATTTTAATTACCGGGATATTAATTGGTGTCATGGTTCGGCTTCAACTGCAAAATTTTATCAGCCAGTTTGTGGAAGACCCGACTAGACGTGAAGCTCTGTTGGATCTGGTCATTTCTAATAATGCAGAGCTTCTTGGGAATGTCAATGTTCGTGAAAACCTCGGTAATAGTGATCACAATGCAGTTACATTTTATCTATACTGTAAAAAACAAACACAGGCTGGGAGGGAAAAAAAACTTAATTTTAAGAAAGCCAATTTCCCCAGGATGAGGGCTGCAATTCAGGATATTGACTGGGAAGAACTAATGTCAAATAATGGTACAAATGATAAATGGGAGATTTTCAAATCTACTTTGGGTAATCATAGTGCAAAATTTATTCCTATAGGTAACAAGTATAAACAACTAAAATTAAACCCAACATGGTTTACACCTTCTGTAAAAAGGGCAATACATTACAAAAAAAGGGAATTTGAAAAATACAAATCTGAGGGTACATCTGTAGCCTTTTTAAATTATAAAGAGCTTAATAAAATCTGTAAAAATGTAATAAAATTAGCAAAAATACAAAATGTAAGGCAGGTGGCCAAGGATAGTAAAACAAACCCAAAAAATTCTTCAAGTATATAAATGAAAAAAAGCCAAGGTCTGAACATGTAGGAACCTTAGATAGTGGTAATGGGGAGTTGGTCACAGGGGATCAAGAGAAGGCAGAGTTACTAAATGGGTTCTTTAGCTCTGTATAAACAACAGAAGAAAGAGCAGCTGATATAGCCAGTGCCAGTGCTGTGCATGAATGTAGATATGGTCCAAGCTAAATAAAATAAAATAAATGTGCACAAGGCCCCAGGACCAGATAGGTTACACCCTATAGTTCTCAAAGAGCTTAGTTCAGTTATTTCAGTCCACCTCTTCATAATATTCAGAGATTCTCTAGTGACTGGTATAGTGCCAAGGGACTGGCGCAGGGCAAATGTGGTGCCTATTTTCAAAAAGGGCTCTAGGTCTTCCCCGGGTAATTATAGACCAGTAAGCTTAACATCCATCGTGGGGAAAATGTTTGAGGGGCTGTTTAGGGACTATATACGGATTATGTGACAAAAAATAGTATTATAAGTGACAGCCAGCACAGTTTTATTAAGGACAGAAGTTGTCAAACTAACCTGATTTGTTTTTATGAAGAGGTGAGCAGAAGCCTAGATAGAGGGGCCGCTGTGGATATGGTGTTTTTGGACTTCGCAAAGGCATTTGACACTGTCCCTCATAGATGTCTAATGGGTAAATTAAGGATTATAGGTTTATAAAGTATAGTTTGTAATTGGATTGAGAATTATCTCAAGGACCGTATCCAGAGAGTTGTGGTCAATGATTCCTACTCTGAATGGTCCCCGGTTATAAGTGGTGCACCTCAGAGTTCAGTGCTGGGACCACTATTATTCAACTTATTTATTAACCCCTTCCCAACATTTCACGTATCCATACGCCAATGTCGGGTAGGGAAAGTATGGAGCGGGCTCACGGAGTGAACCCGCTCCATACGATGCGGGTATCGGCTGTTTGTTACAGCCGACACTTCAGTGTAACAAGCGGCATCGCGCTCGAGCGCGATCCCGCTTGTTTAACTCGTTAAATGCTGCTGTTAATGCGTTAGAAATCATTAGAAAGAGGGGACAACCCCCTCTAACAGCTCATCGCGCCCCACGCAACGCAATGGTGGGGGAGTGATGGTTGCTATGGCTGCCTGGGGGCCTAATGTAGGCCCCCAGGTCCGCCATCTTTGTGCACCTATTAACCCCTTCCCGACATCCGCCGTATATATACGGCGCACGCCGGGTGGGGGAATATGGAGCGGGCTCACGAGCTGAGTCCACTCCATAAAGCGAGTGTGTCGGCTGTGTGTTACAGCCGATACTTCCGGGTTACGAGCGGGATCCCGTTTTAGCATTTCAGGCGACCCCCTGTAATGTCCCAACACCCCCCCCCGCAGCGAGATCGGGGGGAGCCGTTGGTTGGCACAGCTGCCTGGGGGCCTGACGAAGTCCCCCAGGTCCGCCATCTTTGTACTCCTATGAAGATCCGCCTGATCGGTTTCCGTAGCCGCCGGCAAGATGGAGCTGATCTGACGTCATCAGCGGTGGAAGTCAGCTGACTGTTACAGCTGACATCCACCTGTAATGGCAGGAACCGGAGCTAGCTACGATCCCTGCCAGTAACCCCTTTGATTCAGCAATCGAAAGTGATCGCTGCATCTTAGCGGTTGCTAGCAGATTGCCAGCCCTGACAGGCAATCAGGACTGGCGACTGCAGCTATGGCAACAGGAGACACAATGGCCTACTGCTCTGCCATTATGGAAGCCGATTAGGCCCTGCCAGGAGGGGAAGCTTAATCAGCTTGCTGTCAGTGAATAACTGACAGATCTAATACATTGCACTACGTAGGTAGTGCAATGTATTAGAAAAAAATTAATCTGACAGCTGGACCTTCAATTCCCCTAGTGGGACTTGAGAAAAAGTGTGAAAAAGTATTAAAAAAAGTGTAAAAAAGTGTAAAAAAAAAGTGAAAAAAATAAAAGTTTGAAAACAATAAAAGTTTAAAAAATTGTAGAAAAGTGTAGAAAAGTGTAAAAAAAAGTGAAAAAAATAAAAGTTTGAAAACAATAAAAGTTTCAAGTAATAAAATTAAACACAATGGACCTTTATCATTTATCAAGTCCTTTATTATTGAAAAAAATAAATAAACCATACGTATTTGGTATCGCCGCGACCGTAATGACCTGAGGTATCAAAATTTTATATTATTTATTGCACGCGGTGAACTGCGTAAAAAAAACAACTTAAAAAACTATACCAGTATACCAGAGTTTCTGTTTTTTGGTCACGTTGACCTACAAATATTGGAATAAAATGTGATCAAAAAGTCGCACGTATCCAAAAATTGGTACCTATAAAAACTATAGCTCGTCTCTCAAAAAACAAGCCCTCATACTGCTCCGTCGACAAAAAAGTTAAGAAGTTATGGTTCTCACAACTTGGTGACAGAAAAAATATATTCTTTTTACAAAAGTAATTTTAATGTGCAAAAAGTTGTAAAACATAAAAAACTGCTATAAATTTGGTATCGCTGGAATCGTACTGACCCGAAGAATAAAGTTAACATGTAATTTATAATGCGTGGTGAACGCAGTATAGAAAAAACCCTAAAATAAACTATGACAGAATTGCGTTTTTTCGGTTACCTGGCCTACCAAAAAATAGGATAAAAGGTGATCAAAAAGTCGCATGTACCCCAAAATGGTACCAATAATAACTACAGCTCGTCCCGCAAAAAAAAGCCCTCATACCACTACGTCTATGAAAAAATAAAATTAGTTATGGCTCCAATAAGTCAGGAAATAAAAAATATGCAGTTGTGCCTGCCCGAGGAGAACATTTCTTCTGTTTCAAGAGGCGATTTATCAAGGACCTAAAATTAGGGAACCAGGTAGGGGAGAGCCCAAATATATCTGCTGGAAGCGACGGTGCCCGTATTATACCACGTCAACACTTTCCCAGCAAAATTCCCCAAACTGCAAAGGTGCGGAGTTTGGACCAAAAGGGGCATAAGAAAGCACATTTATCAATGCAACACCGGCCTGTGCAGAAAGGATTGCTTGACAGGGTAACACTGATCTATGGATCATTTAATTGTTTTTTTACCCCATTATTATACCACCTGACTATGTCCCTGATTTACTCTGCCCAGCTTACATGTACCCCCACATTAAAAATGGAAACACCAGCAATACTCAAAAAAATCTACTACCAAGCAAAATCCGCTCTCCAAAAGCGAAAGGGCGCTCCCTCCGGTCTGAACCCTACAGTGTTCCCAAATAGCAGTTTCCTTCCACATATATGGCATTGTCATATCCGGGAGAACCCTTTTAATAATTTTTGGAGTGTGTGTCTCCAGTGGCATAAGCTGGGCATGAGATATTTGCCACTGAAATGGCATATCTGGGGAAAAATATACATTTTTAATTTGCACCATCCGCAGTGCAATCATTTATGAAAAAGACCTGTGGTGTGAAAATGTTCACTACACCCCTTAATAAATGCCTTGAGGGGTGTAGTTTCCAAATGGGGTCACTTCTCAGGGGTTTATTTTTATTATTTCACATCTGAGCCTCTGCAATTGTGAACGAATACTTTGTAAATTGCCAAATTAGGCCTCAATTGTACATGGTACGCTTTCACTCCTGAGCCTGGTCGAATGTCCAGGCAAAAGATTAGTGCCCCATGTAGGGTGTTTCTAAAACTGGGAATCACCGCATAATAATTAGAGAGCTGTTTTGTTATGGTGGCACAAGCTGGCCACCACATATTGGCATATCTATGGAAAAAAATCCCATTTTCACTCTGCATCATCGAGTGCACACTAATTTCTATAAAACACCTGCAGGGTTAACATGCTTACTACACCCCTAGGTAAATGCATTGAGGGGTGTACATTCCAAAATGAGGTCACTTCTGGGGGGTTGCCACTGTTTTGGTCCCACAGGCGCCCAGAAACCAATCCAGCAACATCTGTAATCCAAATGGCGCTCCTTCGCTTCTGAGCCCTGCCGTGTGCCCAAACAGCAGTTTATGACCACATATGGGGTATTGCCGTACTGGGGAGAAATTGCTTTACAAATGTTGGTTTCTTTTTTTCTTTTATTTGTTGAGAAAATGAAAAATTTTGCGCTAAAGCTACGTCTTATTGAAGAAAATTGATTGTTTTTATTTTCACTGCCCAATTCTAATAAATTCTATGAAACACCTGTGTGGTCAAAATGCTTACTACACCCCTTGATGAATTCCTCAAGGGGTGTAGTTTCCTAAATGGAGTCACTTTTTGGGCGTTTTCATTGTTTTGTCCCCTCAGGGGCTTTGCAAATGCGACATGGCCTCCGCAAACTATTCCTGCTAAATGTAATCTCCAAAAGCCAAATAGCGTTCTTTCCCTTCTAAGCCCTGCCGTGTGTCCAAACAGCCATTTATAACCACATGTGGGGTATTGTTTTACTCGGGAGAAATTACTTTACAAATTTTGTGGTGCTTTTTCTCCTTCGGTTCTTGTGGAAATGAGAAAAAAATTAGCTAAACCCACATCTTCTTTGAAAAAAATGTAGATTTTTATTTTCAGGGCCTACTTCCAATAATTTCTGCAAAAAACCTGTGGGGTCAAAACGCTCACTATACCCCTAGATAATTTCCTCAATGTGTGTAGTCTCGATAATGGGGTCACTTGTGGGGGGTTTCCACTGTTTTGTCCCCTCAGGGGCTTTGCAAATGTGACATGGCCTCCGCAAAGCATTCCTTTTAAATGTGAACTCCAAAAGCCAAATGGCGCTCCATCCCTTCTAAGCCCTGCCGTGTGTCCAAACAGCCGTTTATTACCACATGTGGGGTATTGTTTTACTCGGGAGAAATTGCTTTACAAATTTTTCTCGCTTTAATCCTTGTGGAAATGAGAAAAAAAAGACCTAAATCTACATTTTCTTTGAAAAAATTTAAATTTAAATTTTCACAGCCTACTTCCAATCATTTCTGTTAAAAAGCTGTGCAGTCAAAATGCTCACTATACCCCTAGATAATTTCCTTGGGGTGTGTAGTTTCCCAAATGGGGTCACTTTGGGGGGATTTTCACTGTTTTGGCACCACAAGAGCCCTTCAAACCTGACATGGTGCCTAAAATATATTGTAATAAAAATAAGGCCCCAAAATCCACTAGGTGCTCCTTTGCCTCTGAGGCCGGTGCTTCTGTCCAGTAGCGCGCTATGGCCACATGTGGGATATTTCCTAAAACTGCAGAACCTGGGCAATAAATATTGAGTTGCATTTCTCTGGTAAAACTTTCTGTGTTATAAAAAAAATTGGATTAAATATGAATTTCTGCAAAAAAATAGGAAATTTATAAATTTCACCTCTACATTGCTTTAATTCCTTTGAAAGGTCTAAAGGGTTAAGATATTTTCTAAATGCTGTTTTGAATACTTTGAGGGGTGAAGTTTTTAAAATGGGGTGATTTTTTGGGGGGTTTCTAATATATAAGGCTCTCAAAGCCACTTCACAACTGAACTGGCCCCTGCAAAACTAGACTTTTGACATTTTCTTGAAAATCTGAGAAATTGCTGCTAAAGTTCAAAGCCTTGTAACGTCATAGAAAAATAAAAGGATGTTCAAAAAACTAAATCTAAAGTAGACATATGGGGATGTTAATTAGCAACAATTTTGTGTGTTATAACTGCCTGTCTTACAAGCAGATACATTTACATTTTTGCTACATTTGGGTGTTTTTAACAATTAAATACTGAATATATCGAGCAAACTTTGCCAGTAACATAAAGTCCAATGTGTCACGAGGAAACAATCTCAGAATCGCTTGGATAGGTAAAAGCATTCCGAAGTTATTACCACATAAAATTAAACATATCAGATTTGAAAAATGAGGCTCTGTCGGGAAGGTCAAAAGTGGCCAAAGAGGGAAGGGGTTAAAAAAAATATACAAAATATACACATGATAAGGCCTTATTCATACGAACGTATAATACGTCCATGCTACGCACGTGGGAATCACGCGCGTCGCATGTACCTATGTTACTGAATGGGGCCGTTCAGACAGTCAGTGAATTTCACGCAGCATATGTCCGCTGCGTGAAACGCACGACATGTCCTATATTTTCCCGTATTTCGCGCTGCACGCACCCATTGAAGTCAATGGGTGCGTGCAAATCGCGCTCGGCACATAGAAGCACTTCTGGGTGTCGCGCGTGATTCGCGCAACAGCAGTAAAAACAATGAATGAAAACAGAAAAAAATTATTTTTGTAAACATAAAACCAGAGTGTCATCATGATGCCGGCTGTGCGAAAATCACGCAGCCGCGCACCATATGCTGATGACACACTGACCTTTTGCGCGCAAAACAGACACGTCCGTGTGAATAAGGCCTAACACTCACAGCTACATGGAGTCACAAGGAACACTGTTTCTATACAGCAAATACAAAAAGACGCAAAGTCAAAACTTAGCATAGATCGGGACAGACGGCAGGCGGTCATGCACGGTTAGCAGAGTAGTAGTCAGGGCAGTTGGCAGACAGTTTTCACGGTAATCAGGCATTATGTCAGGACAGACGGCAGGCAAGTCAAGGTCAAGTTAAAGCAGGGTTCAGCAGCAGATAATCCAATAGTATGCACAGCAGAGGAGAACTAGCAAGCTAGACTATAGAACCCCATTGCTAAGTCCCCGAGGAAAGGAAGAGGGTCTTGAGGAAAGCAGTGGCGGAGATTCTTTAATATGAGAGCAGTGAGAATATGGAACTCTCTGCCACACGATGTTGTGTTGATATAATCATTGAACAAGTTCAAGAGGGGCCTGGTTGCCTTTCTTGAAAGATATAATATTACTGATTATTGGTACTAGATTTAGTGTAATAGCTAATATTAAGTGTAATATTTACTATAGGTTGGATTTAATAGACTTCTGTCCTTTTCAACTTATTTAAATAAGTAACTATTCATGGATCCATGTCAAAAAGATTAAAGGTGTTATTTATTTGGACATGTTCCATAATAAATATACAGAAGGAGTTTCTACTTCTTGAATCCTTAGTAACTGGCTTTTGACTGATCATTTCCCCTGTGGTGAAGCTTCAAAGCTTGAAATATGGAAATGGTAATTATTCCAACAAACGGGACTAAGCTGCAATATTATACATAGCCCATGATCAAGAGTGGCATTGATTTGCTTTACATAAAATATCTCATTGACTTTTATTGAAAAGCAGGATCTGTGTTTTTTGCAGAACTCACTGTGCAAGAAGGGGTGAAGGTAGAAGGATCAAAGTTGTCTCCATCATTTCTTGTCAATGGTGTGATCCTCTGCTATCTGCCTCCAGCTTTATAATAAAGGTGTTAACTTTCATTATAATCCTGTCCCCTGATTACAATAAATATATTTAACATTAAAGGGGTTGTCTAATTTAGAACCCCATTTTCAAAAACCCAGTTAGAGATTTCAGATTTAATAGAATGGTGTTCCCCATTCAGGCCCTCATTCAATCCCTCCATCAATTAGAAATGTTTCTACAAAGAGCATCCCTCTCTATCTGGAGGAGCCAACACATCTGTCAATTACATGCACAGTCCATTGATTTCAATGGATGCTTTGTAATGCTTAATTTTTTTTTGTGGTGTCACAGGTTCCAATGCGACTTACAGCTGATCGTTGAGTGTCCCAGCAGTGGGATAATCTGTGATCAGTTTGTTTTTGCCGGACCGTACAAACAAAAAAAGATTGTTAAAAGCTAATAACCTCTTTAATAAAAGATGGTTGCCATTAAGGTGTCTGCTTAAGCTGAATGACAATGACCCATGGGTGACTATGGTGACTATGGTGTGGCGAGCGTTAAGCATATGCCCCAGGAAATTGTTTATGCCAAATATGTCCACAGCCCAACATTTGACAAAGAGTGTTATTATGACATATTTATGGGTGGCATGCATCGGCTTTGTATACTTTTTTTTACAATGGGATTCAAGGGAGCCCGTATGTTTTTGTATGGCATATAATTACAGGGCTATACATTTGGTAGATACATTGGAAGATTTCCCCAGTGTATATGCCGAACAAAACAAGAATCGAAAATATGAACCAAGCCTTCAATGAAAACACAATTCACATATTACTTCTTAAATAATGTTTTCTTAAACGCATATTAAAATGAACATTTTCTGCTACAAACCTGCATTATTGGAAATTAATATTTGTTTAAATGCTTGTTTTCCAGTTGAAATAGGATACAAATAAATACAGATAAGCAAATTTCTTGAAATTCTTTTCTGGGTTGATTCTATCTGATCTGACGTCTGATTCGATTCGGTTCCAATAAATTTGGTGTGAATCGAAAGTGCACCCATTGTTCTGAAAACACCTATTACTAACCCGTGTGCTGCTTTATAAGGCTCCATGCTTCTCCTAGATCGTCTCTGTCTGTAAACAGTGGATGGTGGCAGTGATCCCGTCTATAGATTTCAAGATCGCTGCAGTCATGTGATTCAAGATGGTGGCGGTCAAGTAATTTTCCACATGACCACCATAGCTCTTAATATTGTGGTGGCCATGTGATTCAAGATGGTGACGTTCATGTGATTTACTCCCATGACTGCCATAGCTCTCTAGATTGCGGTGGTCAAGTGATTAAAAATAGCTGCAATCATGTGAATTAAGATGGTGATAGTTATGTAAGTAAATCCTGGGAAACCTGTTCATGCAGCAGAATCTCCTGTATAAGTGCATGCGTTGAACGCGTTCAGCACAGGCGCAGAAGAACAGGCATTCAGGTAGGCATTAATGTGACTAAATAACATGAAGCCGTCATCTGGAATCCCATGACCACCACCAGCATACAAACTATTTCTGTCATGTGAGTAAATCACATGATCACTGCCATCTTGAATCACATGACTGCCACAATCTCAAGAGCTATGGATGGGATCATCACCGCCATCAACTGTTTATAGACAGAGCCAATTCAGGGGGAGCAGGGGACCTTGAACAGCAGCAAAGGTAAAAGTGATAAAGGTGATAATTTTCTATTCAGTAAATCAACATATTGCCGCGATTCGTGCGCCACAAACCCTAAAAGTTTCAGATTTAGCCGAATCAGAAACTTTTAAGTAAATTCAGGCCGAATTGGATTAGATATAAGTGAACCCTGCAGAATGCTGAGCAGCTAACAACCAGAAAATAAGACAATAGCCATCTTCCATCTTGTTACATTATAGTGTATGTATTTTAATGTATCAGCAAAAATGGAGCTTTCACCTAATTAACATCCTTACAGGGGGAATGTGTAGTAAATCGATTCACAATGCTCGGGATGTTTGTGTTCTGAGCTAAATGGGCTATATGGGAGGCAAGAAATAGGTAATTATTCATCACTTCCACATTCAGCATCATAATTCTAAATTAAGGTAAATGGCGGAAGGTTATAAAATATTCAGGTCTCTCTTTATCTCCCCTCCTCTCTCTTATTAGAAGCTGCGAAGGAATTTGCATAGAATAAACTCAACACATAAATCAAAGCTGGAAATGTCGGAACACTCAGTGTAAGTTATAATTTAAGGTTAACTGTAGCACAATTTTTGACTTAATGCATTATTAATAACTTTGGTTAACTCCTGACAAAGCTACATATTAAAAAATAATAATAATAGTAATAATAATTGTCAGGAGAGAAAACTTGGTTCATAATCCATTTAGAATGTGAGAGCGGGGATGTACTTGATGGGTACGTAAAGAAGAAATATTATAATAGACAGGTTGAAGGAGATCTCACTCAGAATGCAAACAGCATTTATATGCATTATTGAGATATTACTTTGAAAAGTTCAGGGGTAAAGAACTTTTAAAGAGAGTTTGCAGGGAAATATTTTCCACTGTGTTTGCAATAAGTGCTGTGCAGAGCAGGACAAATGGATTCTTTTGAAATAAAAGTATATTTTAACCAGAAAAATATCTGCTTTACCTGAAAGTCAAAAACACGGCTTAAACAGAAAGTTAAAGGAGCAACAATTATTATCATTGTTTCTTCTATTGTACATACGGTATTGCCGCAATCATATTGACTCGCCGAATAAAATAAAAATGTCATTTATAAAACACAGTAAACACTGTAAAAAATAAGAATAAAACATGCCAGAATAACTATTTTTCGATCACCACCCCTCCCAAAATATAGAATAAAAATTATCAAAAAGTCGCATGTTCCCCAAAATAGTACCAATAAAAATGACACTCCATCCCACAAAAAACAAGCCCTTACACAGCTTTTTTGACTGAAAAATAAAAAAGTTATAGCGCTCAAAATATGGTGACACAAAAAAAGTTACTTTTAAAAAAAAAAAAAGTGATTTAATTTTGCAAATGCTGCAAAACATAAAAGAAAACGATAAACCTATGGTATGGCCGTAATCGTATCGACCCGCAGAATAATGTAAAATGTCTTTATAGCCCACGGGGAACACTGTAAAAAAAAAAAAGAATGAAATCATTGTCAGAATTGCTTGTTTTTGGTCAGCTTGCTCGTCAAAAAAATTAATAAAAAGTGATCAAAAAAATCGCAATACCCCAACATGGTACCAATGAAAACTACAGATTGTCCCGCAACAAATAAGCCTGCACAAAGCACTGGTGGAGAAAAATTAAAAAGGTTCTGGTTCTCAGAATATAGCGACGCAAAATGTGCAGCGGGTTCCTAAAGTGGATAAGATTGGGCATCATTTATAAGTGCGACACTGGCCACACATCTGCAGACTATTATTTATTTCCCACATTTTTATACCCTCATATTATGCCCTGATGTACTCCACACAGTTTACATATGGCCCCACATTATATACTGAAATACCAATAATACCCCAAACAGAACTATTACCAAGCAAAATCTGCGCTCCAAAAGCCAAATGGCGCTCCCTCCCACCTTAGCCCTGCAGCGTGCCCAAACAGCAGTTTACGTCCACCTATATGGCATCGCCATACCTGGGAGAACCCGCTTAATATTTTATGAGGTATTTGTCTTCAGTGGCACAAACTGGGCACAACATATGCAACAAAATTGCAATTTTCACTTTTGCACCATCCTCTGCGCATTAATCCTTTTGCGCACCATGACGTAATAGCATGTCGTGATGCGAGGGGGGGATGTATGGAGCAGGCTCACGTGCTGCAGGTGTCAGCTGTGTATTACAGCTGCCACCCAGGACTAACGGACAGGAACAGCGATCGCGCTGTTACAGAAGCCTGTAAAAATTACAATATACTGCAATACATTAGTATTGCAGTGCAATGTGCCAGCAATCTAATGATCCCTGGTTCAAGTTCCCTAGGGGTACGAATAAAATGTGTAAAAAAAGTTAATGTTATTAGTAGTGAAAAAAAAATATTAAAAGTAAAAAAAACCCTCTTCCCATTTTCCTCTAAAGTAATGTCAAATATCAAAAAAATTACAAATTTGGTATCGCTGCATCTGCAAAAGTCAGAGCTATTACAATATACCATTATTTAACTTCCATGGTGAATGCAGTAAAAAAAATAAAGAATTAAAAATGCCAAAATCACAGTTTTTTTTGGTCACCTTAGCTCTAAAAAAACAAATGTACTAAAAAGTGATCGAAAAGTGGTATGTACCAAAAAATGGTACCAATAAAAACTACAGCTCGTCCCGAAAAAAAAAAAAAGACCTCACACCGCTCAATCGACCAAAAAAGTGTAAAAACTTTTGGCTCTCGGAATGTGATGAAACAAAACAATGTTTTTTTTTTAACAAAGTGTTTTCTGTGTAAAAATAGTAAAATTTAAAACAACCTACATAAATTTGGTATCCCCGCGTTCGTATTAAACCTCGGAAGAAAGTTAAGTCATTGTTTTTACCACACGTTGAAAGGCGTAAAAACGAAACCCAGAAAACTATTGAGAAATCACAGTTTTTTTCCAATTTCAGCCAGTAAAGAATTTTTTTTCAGTTTACCAGTACAATATATGGTGCTTTATATGCTATCAATAGAAATGACAACTCCTCCCACAAAAAATAAGCCCTCACACCACTCTATTGACAAAAAAAGAAAAAAGTTATGGCTCTTGGAAGGCGGGGAGTGAAAAATTTAACTGAAAAAGCAGTCCTGAAAGGATTAATACATTTTTAATGAAAAAATATTTATTACCACTTGTGGGGTATTTCCATACTCGGAAGAAATTGCTTTACAAATGTTGGTGTGCTTTTTCTACTTAATCCCTTGTGAAAATGAAAAAATGCAACATTTTAGTGGAAAAAAAATTTTGATATTCATGTTCACGGGCTAACTCCACTAATTTCAGCAAAAAAACCTGTGTGGTTAAAATGCTATCTATACCCCTAGAAAAATTCCTTGAAGGGTGTAGTTTCAAAATGGGGTCACTTTTGGGGGGTTTCCACTGTTTTAGTCCCTCCAGGGCGTTGCAAACGTGACATGGCACCGAAAACCTGCGCTCCAAAATCCAAATGGCGCTCCTTCCCTTCTGAACCCTACCCTGGGTCCAAACAGCAGTTTATTACCACATATGGGGTATTTCCATAATCGGGAGAAATTGCTTTAGAAATGTTGGGGTGCTTTATTTCCTTTATTCCTTGTAATAATATAAAATTTTTACTTTTTTTCAGAAAAAAAGGAAATTTTCATTTTCACAGATTAATACCAATAAATGTAGCAAAAAAAACCTGTGAAGTCAAAATGCTAACTATACCCCTAGATAAATTCCTTGAGGGGTGTAGTTTCCAAAATGGGGTCACTTTTGTGGGGTTTCCACTGTATTGGCACCACAAGACCTCTTCAAACCAGACATGGTGCCTAAAATATATTCTTATAAAAGGAGGCCCCAAAATTCACTAGGTGCTCCTTTGCTTCTGAGGCCTGTGTTTCAGTCCATTACCACACTAGGGCCACATGTGGGTTATTTCTAAAAACTGCAGAATCTGCACAATAAATATTGAGTTGCATTTCTGTGGTACAAAAAAAAGATGTATTACATATGAATTTTGGCAAAAAAAAAAAAATGAAATTTGTAAATTTCACCTCTACTTTGCTTTAATTCCTGTGAAACACCTAAGGGTTGAGAAACTTTCTGAATGCTGTATTGAATACTTTGAGAGGTGCAGTAATGTAGATATATGGTGAATGTTAACTAGTAACTATTTTGTGTTGTATTACTATCTGTTTTCCAAGCAGATACATTTAAATTCAGAAAAATACAAATTTTTGCAAATTTTCATTATATTTTGATTTTATGCAAATAAATACTGAATTTATCTGCCACATTTTTCCTTAACATAAAGTACAATATGTCACGAGAAAACAATCTCAGAATTGCTTGGATAGGTAAAAGCATCCCAAAGTTATTACCACATAAAGTAACGCATGTCAAATTGAAAAAATCGGCTGTGTCCTCAAGGACAAAACAGTCTCAGTCCTGAAGAGGTTAAAATACAATACGATTACTTCACATTAAGGCCTCATGCACACGACCATATTGGTATTTTTCGGTCCGCAAAACCATGGCTCCGTTGTGATCCATCGGATCAGAAAAAACCTTTGTTGATCCACAACAATTCACCAGTATTTGTGAATCCACAAATAATAATACTGTATTTTTATTATAAAAAAGACATAAAACCTGCACAAATATACAGTTAGGTCCACAATTATTTTGACAGTGACACAATCTTCATGATTTGGGCTCTGCATGCCACCACATTGGATTTGAAATGAAACAACTGAGATGAAATTGAAGTGTACACTTTCAGGTTTTATTCAAGGGTTTGAACAAAAATATCCTGTGAAACGTTTAGAATTGTAACCATTTTTCTACACGGCATGAAACAGGTTATATAGTCGGGAATTACGAAAACAGCGTAGCTTGCTGAGCTATGCTGCTTCCGTAACTGCCATTCACTACTATGGCAGTTATGGAAACAGCCGAACTCAGTGAGCTACGCTGTTTTCATAACTCCCGACCATATAACCTGGAAGTGGCTGGGAGGCAGTGAGAGCAGAAAAATGTAGACCCCGGTCTGGACCCCGGTCCAGAGATAGGTAAGGGTGCCCTAGGTAGGACATTCTGACATTTATGACATATCCTGCGGATATTTCATTAATCTTTCTCATGGGAAAACCTCTTTAAGTTATGTCTTAACCCCTTAAGGACGCAGCCTAGTTTGGGCCTTAAGGCTCAGAGCCCATTTTTCAAATCTGACATATTTCACTTTATGTGGTAATAACGTCGGAATGCTTAAACCTATCCAAGCGATTCTGAGAATGTTTTCTCGTGACACTTTGGGCTTCATGTTCGTGGTAAAATTTGGTCGATATATTCAGTCTTTATTTGTGAGAAATTGCAAAATTTAGAGAAAATTTACAAAAAATAGCATTTTTCAGAATTTAAATGCATCTGCTTGAAAAACAGACGGTTATACCACCCAAAATAGTTACTAGTTCACATTTCCCATATGTCTACTTTAGATTGGCATCGTTTTTTGAACATTCTTTTATTTTTCTTGGACGTTACAAGGCTTAGAACATAAACAGCAATTTCTCATATTCTTAAGAAAATTTCAAAAGCCTTTTTTTGAAGGTGCCAGTTCAGTTCTGAAGTGGATTTGAGGGGCCTATGTATTAGAAACCCCCATAAAACACCCCATTTTAAAAACTAGACCCCTCAAAGTATTCAAAACAGCATATAGAAAGTTTTTTAACCCTTCAGGCATTTCACAGGAATTAAAGCAAAGTGGAAATTAAATTTGCAAATTTAATTTTTTCTGCTGAATTTCAATTTTATTCAATTTTTTTTTAGTAACAGAGAAGGTTTTACCAGAGAAACACTACTAAATATGTATTGTCCAGATTCTGCAGTTTTTAGAAATGTCCCACATGTGGCCCTACTGCGCTCGTGGACTAAAACACAAGCCCTAGAAGCAAAGAAGCACCTAGTGCATTTTGAGGCCTCTTTTTTTATTAGAATATATTTTAGGCAGCATGCCAGGTTTGAAGAGGCGTTGAGGTATCAAAACAATGGAAACCCACCAGAAGTGACCCCATTTTGGAAATTACACCCCTCAAGGAATTCATTTATGGTTTTTGTTATCATTTTGACCGCACAGTTTTTTCACAGCACCTATTTGAATTGGGATGTGAAATGAAAAAAATGATATTTTTTCCAATAAAATGTCATTTTTGATCAAATTTTCTTATTTTCACAGGGAACAACATACCCCATTTTGTTGCCCAATTTGTCCTTAGTGCGGCAATACCCCATTTGTGGTGATAAACTGCCGTTTGGGCCCATGGGAGGGCTCAGAAGGAAAGGAGCGCTATGTGTTTGTTGGAGTCCAGATTTTGCTGGATTGGTTTTCGGGTGCCATGTCGCATTTGCAGAGCCCCAGAGGTATCAAAGCAATGGAAACCCACCAGAAGTGACCCCATTTTGGAAACTACACCCCTCAAGGAATTCATTTATGGTTTTTGTTATCATTTTGACCGCACAGGTTTTTCACAGCACCTATTTGAATTGGGCTGTGAAATGAAAAAAATTATATTTTTTCCAATAAGATGTCATTTTTGATCAAAATTTCTTATTTTCACAGGGAACAACATACCCCATTTTGTTGCCCAATTTGTCCTTAGTGCGGCAATACCCCATTTGTGGTGATAAACTGCCGTTTGGGCCCATGGGAGGGCTCAGACGGAAAGGAGCGCTATGTGTTTGTTGGAGTCCAGATTTTGCTGGATTGGTTTTCGGGTGCCATGTTGCATTTGCAGAGCCCCAGAGGTATCAAAGCAATGGAAACCCACCAGAAGTGACCCCATTTTGGAAACTACACCCCTCAAGGAATTCATTTATGGTTTTTGTTATCATTTTGACCGCACAGTTTTTTCACAGCACCTATTTGAATTGGGCTGTGAAATGAAAAAAATGATATTTTTTCCAATAAGATGTCATTTTTGATCAAAATTTCTTATTTTCACAAGGAACAACATACCCCATTTTGTTGCCCAATTTGTCCTTAGTGCGGCAATACCCCATTTGTGGTGATAAACTGCCCTTTGGGCCCATGGGAGGGCTCAGAAGGAAAGGACCACCATTTGGCCTACTGGAGCTTTTCTGGTGCTAAGTCATGTGTGCAGAAGCCCCTGAGGTACCAGTACAGTTGAAACCCCCGAGAAGTGACCCCATTTTAAAAACTACACCCCTTAAGACATTCATCTAGAGGTGTAGTGAGCATTTTGACCCCACAGGTACTGTGTAAAAGATAATGTGCAGCAGATGGTGCAGTGTGAGATTTGCAATTTTATATATGTATATGCCATTTCAGTGTCCAATATAGTGTGCCCAGCATGCGCCACCGGAGATATACACCCCTTAAATTGTAATGTGGGTTCTCCTGGGTACGACAATACCCTACATGTGGCTGTTATCAGCTGCCTGGGCATACGGCAGGGCTCAGAAGGGAAAGATGAGGGGGGTAAGCTGTGCGGAGTGCATCAGGGTAAATTGAAAATCAAGGGATGTATGATACATTTTAAAACAATCTTTTATACAGAGCCCTGGTTTTTCGGGACACGTGTCACATTGGTATATTGTGTTCTTCCTTATCCCCCTCTTATAGCAGACTCTGCACCTCTTTTGACTCTTTCCCTTTCCACCGGTTTGGGGACCTTCTCCTGGAAAGTGTTGCCCTGGTACGATGCGCCCCCCCTTCCTGGTCCCTAAAGATTAGATCTTGAAATTCCAGGAAAGTTCCCCTCTGGCCTGCACATCGACGTAGCACATACGCATTGTACAAAGCCATCTGTATGATGTGCCCGGCCAGCTTCTTATACTACACCGCATGGCGCTGTAGGGCTTCAGGACTTGATTTGACAAGTCCATCCCTCCCATGTACCTATTGTAGTCCAGGATGCAGTCTGGTTTGGGGGTGGCCTTTCCTTCATATATCCTAAACCTGTAGGTATACCCTGATGCACTCTCGCACAGCTTATACATCTTCACGCCATACCTTGCCCTCTTACCTGGCAGGTACTGGCGGAATTGAACCCTCCCTTTAAAATGTACCAGGGACTCATCAATAGAAAAACACTTCTCGGGGGTGTATGCTTGGGAAAACCGGGCACTGGAACGGTCTAATAGGGGTCTCCGTTTATACAAACGGTCAAAACTGGGGTCATCTCGGAGTGGGCACGGCTCATTATCAGTATAATGTAAGAAGCGAAGTATTGCCTCATTTATTTATTTTTTTAGGTTCCAGTTCATTTCTGAAGTTGCTTTGAGGGGCCCATATATTAGAAACCCCTATCAAACACCCCATTTTAGAAACTAGACCCCTCAAAGTATTCACAACAGCATTTAGAAAGTTTATGAACCCTTTAGGTGTTTCACAGAAATTTAGAGCAAAGTAGAGGTGAAATTTACTCTTTTTATACCATTTTTTTTATAACACAAAAGGATTTATCAGAGAAACGCAACTCAATACTTATTGCCCAGATTCTGCAGTTTAGAGAAATATCCCACATGTTGCCCTCGGGCGGTAATGGACTGAAGCACCGGCCTCCGAAGCAAAGGAGCACCTAGCGGATTTTGAGCCCTCTTTTTTATTAGGCACCATGTCCGGTTTGAAGAGGTCTTGTGGTGCCAAAACATTGGAAACCCCCCAAAAGTGACCCCAATTTGGAAACTAGACCCCTTGAGGAATCCATTGTAGTTTTCATGGGGTGCATGCGGCTTTTTGATCAGTTTTTATTCCATTTTTAGGTGGCGTGGTGACTAATAAACAGCAATTCTACTATTGTTTTTGTATACTTTTTTTTTTACAGCGTTCACCGTGCGCTATAAATGATATATTAACTTTATTCTGCGGGGCGATACGATCACGGCGATACCAGATGTTTATAGTTTTTTTTTATGTCTTATGGCGTTTGCACAATAAAATACGTTTTGTAAACAATCATTCACTTTTTGTGTTACCTTATTCTAAGAGCCATAACGTTTTTATTTTTCAATCAATAAAGCCGTGCGAGGACTTATTTTTTGCGTAACGAACTGTAGTTTCGATCAGTACCATTTTTAGGTACATGCGACTTTTTGATCTCTTTTTATTCCATTTTTTGGGAGGTGAAGTGACCAAAGAATTGTGATTGTGGTACGGTTTATTAATATTTTTTTTTACGGCGTTCACCGTGCGGGATAAATAACAAAATAATTTTGTAGTTCAGGCCGTTACGGACGCGGCGATACCAATTATGTATAGTTTATTTGTTTGTTTATATATTTTTATTAATAATAAAGGCCTGATAAGGGAAAAAGTGGGACTTTTACTTTTATTACTTTTAAAACTTTTATTTTCTTATTTTTACACATCTTTTTTTAACTTTTTTTTTACTTTATTACTTTGTCCCACTAGGGGACATGAGGGCAGGAGGCCCTGATCGCTATTCTAATACACTGCACTACATGCGTAGTGCAGTGTATTAGAACTGTCAGCTACTCACTGACAGCAAGCATAGTGGGTCCTGACGTTGTCAGGACCCACTAGGCTTCCGTCTATGGCATAGCCGGACGCCATTGTTTGGTGTCCGGTTGCCATAGTCACCATCGCCGGCCGCTATCGCGTAGCAGGCCGGCGATGGCAGCTTAACCCCTAAAAAGCCGCGATCTCTATAGAACGCGGCTTTTAAGGGGTTAATCAGCGGGGACACAGCGATCGGTCCCCACTGTAGGAGCTGTGACAGCTGCTGAACAAGACAGCAGCGTCACAGCTCCTGTATGTGTCGGGAGGATGGCCGAAACGGCCGTTACTCCCGAGACGTACTATTACGGCATGGAGCGCGAACGATACAGCTGCCATGACGTAATAGTACGTCAAGGAGCGGGAAGGGGTTAAGCAAGTTAAATGCATCCTCGATCGGGTTGAGATCTGGTGATTGACATGACCATTGCAGAATATTCCACTTCTTTGCCTTAAAAAACTGCTGGCTTGCTTTCGCAGTATGTTTTGGGTCATTGTCCATCTGTACTGTGAAGCGACGTCCAATAAACCCTGCTGCATTTGGTTGAATCTGAGCAGAAAGTATATCCCTGAACACTTCAGTATTCATCCGGCTGCTTCTGTCTTCAGTCACATCATCAATAAACACTAATGACCCAGTGCCTTTGGCAGCCATGCATGCCCATGCCATTCCACTGACTCCACCATGTTTTACAGAGGATGTGATATGCTTTGGATCATGAGCAGTTCCAAGCCTTCTCCCTGCTTTCTTCCTCCCATCATTCTGGTACAGGTTGATCTTAGTTTCATGCTGTTCCAGAGCTGGGCTGGCTTCTTTAGATGTTGTTTGGCAAAGTCTAATCTGGCCTTTCTATTTTTGTGGCTGATTAATGGTTTGCACCTTGTGGTGAACCCTCTGTATTTGCTCTCATGAACTCTTCCCTTTATAATAGACTTAGATACTGATGCACCTACTTCCAGGAGAGTGTCCTTCACTTGGGTAGATGTTGTGAAGAGGTTTTTCTTATCGATGGAAAGGATTCTGCGATCATCCGCCACTGTTGACTTTCGTGGACGTCCAGGCCTTTTGGAGTTCACGAGATCACCAGTGCGCTCCTTTTTTTTAAAGAATGTACCAAACTGTTGATTTGGCCACTCCTAACATTTGTACTATCTCTCTGATGGATTTCTTCATTTTTTTCAGCCTAGCGATGGTCTGTTTCACCTGCATTGAGAGCTCCTTTGACCTCACGTTGTGGGTTCACAGCAACAGCTGCCAAATGCAAATGCCACTCCTGGAATCAACTCCAGACCTTTTACCTGCTTAATTAATGATGGATTAACGAGGGAATAGCCCATGCTGCCCATTAAATAGCTTTTGAGATAATTGTGCAATTACCTTTGGTCTCTTGAAAAAGAGGCAGCTACATATTAAAGTGCTGTAATTCCTAAACCCTTCCTCAAATTAGGATTTGAATACCCTCAAATTAAAGCTGAGAGTCTGCACTTTAAGCCCATATTCATTATATAACTGTAAATTCTATATGTTTTGGTAAACAGCTAAAATGACAAAACATGTGTCGCTGTCCAAATAATTCTGGACATAACTGTATTCATAATAAGAATTATACCAAGAATAATAAAAGAAGCAAATGATATCTTAATTATTGGTATTATTCATTTACGATTAAATATTCATACAACAATTTACAATGTTTAACCCCTTCCCGACATTTGTCGTAAGTACACGACATGGAAAGTCAGTGCTTCCCGCAAAATGTTGTATACTTACGTCAAATGCATGGCACAAGCTCAGAAGCTGAGTCGGTGCCATCATCCCCGGATGTCAGCTGTATCTGACATCTGACATCCTGCTGTAACAGCGGGGACCGAATTTAGCTTTTATCCCCGCCATTAACCCCTTAAATGCAGCCGCCAAAAACTATCGCTGCATTTAATGTGTTTGCAGCTCATCGACACCCCAGAAATTAAATCGCCGGGGTGTCGGTGGCTGCAATGGCAACCGGAGGCCTAATACTGGCCTCCTGGTGTGCCTAGCACAGAAAACTTCCAGCCCCCACCCGGAGGCGGGGCCTGAAAGACTTCCGTAGCTACCGGCAAGATGGTGCCAGCTCAGGAGATGAGCCGGCATTTTCAGCAGTGGATATCAGCTGTATGTTATAGCTGACATCCTCCTGTAACGGCAGGAACCGGAGCAAGCTCAGATCCCTGCCATTAACCTCTCAGATGCAGCGATCGGATGCGATCGTTGCATCTTTGTGGTTGCTAGCCGATCGCCAGCTGTGCCCTGCAATCGCACGACCGCCGACTGCTATTATGACACCAGGAGACCTAATAATGGCCTCCTATCTGCCATTACGGAAGCCGATTAGGCCCCGCTCAGAGCCAAAGCCTAATCAGCTTGCTGTCAGTGAATGACTGACAGATCTAATACATTGCACTATGTAGGTAGTGCAATGTATTAGAAAAAAAAAATCTGACAGTTGGACCTTCAAGTCCCCTAGTGGGACTAAAGTAAAGTGAAAAAAAGTGAAAAAAAAATTTCAAAAATATAATACAAGTTTTAAGTAATAAAATAAAACACAATCACCCTTTTTCACTTATCAAGTCCTTTATTATTGAAAAAATAAATAAACCATACATATTAGTTATCTCCGTGACCATAACGGCCTAAACTATAAAAATATTATGTTATTTATTCCACGCGGTGAATGGCGTAAAAAAAAAACCTTAAAAAATAATGCCACAATTTCTGGTTTTTAGTCAGTTTGCCCTACAAAAATTGAAATAAAAAGTGATCAAAAAGTCGTATGTATCCAAAAATGGTTCCTATAAAAACTATAGCTTGTCTTGCAAAAAACAAGCCCTCATACAGCTCCGTCGACAAAACAATTAAAAGGTTATGGTTCTCACAACATGGCGACAGAAAAAATACATTCTTTTTACAAAAGTAATTTTATTGTGCAAAAAGTTGTAAAACATAAAAAAGTGTTATAAATTAGGTATCGACGGAATCGTACTGACCCGCAGAATAAAGTTAAAATGTTATTTATAACGCATGGTGAACGCTATATAAAAAAAAACCCTAAAAAAACTATGCCAGAATTGCTGTTTTTTTGGTCACCTTGCCTCTCAAAAAATAGGATAAAAAGCCCTCATACCACTACGTGTATGAAAAAATAAAATTAGTTAAGACTTCCATAAGTCAGGAAATAAAAAATATGCAATTGTGCAGATCAGAGGGGAATATTTCGTCTGTTTCAAGAGGCGATTTATCGGGGCCCTAAAATTAGGGAACCAGGAAGGGGAGGGCCCAAACATATCTGCTAGAAGCGAAAATTCCCCGAACTGCAAAGGTGCGGAGTGTGGACCAAAAGGGGGATAAGTAAAGACACCGTTAATCAGTGTGACACTGGCCTGTGCAGAAATGATTGCTTCACAGCGTAACACACATCCACTGGCGTAGCTATAGGGGTCGCAGTGGTCGCAATTGCGACCGGGCCCCGAAGCCAGGGGGGCCCACGGCCCCCCGAACCACATCAATAAAAAGTTACTATAGTAACTCGGGCCGCGGGCCCCTGTTACTATAGTAACATACTTTACTTACCTTCCTGGTTCCGGATCGCAGCGGAGGTCCTGACGTCAAGCGCTGTCCGCAGCGCATGACGTCACAGCGCTATGCGCCGCGCACAGCATCGAGACGACAGAACTCCCGCCGCGGCCGAAGAGGAAGGTAAGGTTAGCCCTGGACCCGCCAATCAGCTGTTTTGAAGGGGCCGCAGCACTCGTACGAGAGCTGCTCCCCTTCATTCCTGTCACTTCATTCCGTTCACACTGTGAATCTGTGTCGGCGATTCACAGTGTGAGCTAGTAGTGAAATGAAGGGGAAGCAGCTCTCGTACAAGTGCTGCGGCCCCTTCAAAACAGCTGATTTGCGGGTCCCGGGAGACACCTCAGCTATTGATGGCCTATCCTGAGGATAGGCCATCAATGTTTAGGGACTGCACAACCCCTAAGCCTACGATGTAGCAGGCTTAGGGGGCCCATGAGACAGGATCACAGATTGTGTGATCCTGTCTGCTGGGCCCTATATCTAAGCCAATCACATGGTAGGCTTAGATACATGGCCCGTGCGTGATCCTGTCTGCTGGGCCCTGTATCTAAGCCAATCACATGGTAGGCTTAGATACATGGCCCATGTGTGATCCTGTCTGATGGGCCCTGTATATAAGCCTACCACACTGTAGGTTTAGATACAGGGCCCCAGCACACAGTAATCTTATACTGTATAAGATTACTGTCTGCTGGACCCTGTATCTAAGCCTACGTTGTGGTAGGCTTAGATACAGGGTCCCACAGACAGTATCACACATGGGCCCTGTATCTAAGCCTAACACACGTGTTACTAATCATTTTTTGTGTGTTTTCTTACAGGTTCGGTAGTTGGACTACGGCGGATTCCAGGACTACTTCGATGACAGCTTTTTTTTTTATTATCAATAAAATGGTTAATGAGGGTTGTGTGTTTTTTTTTTTTTATTTCAATAAAATATTTTTTCTATGTCTTTGTGTTTTTTTTTAAACTATATTACTACCGCCTTAGTAATGGCCGCCGGCTGATTGACAGCATCCATTACTAAGGCGGGGCTTAGTGTTAGCCGATGCAGAGGCGAACACTAACCCCCTTTATTACCCCGGCACCCACCGCCACCAGGGGTGCTGGGAAGAGCCGGGTACGATCCAGTACCTGACCATCTGTAGTGATGGTCGGCCACTGGGGTGGCCGCAGGCTGGTATTATCAGGAGGGGAAAGGCCAAAAACAGTGGCCCTTCCTACCCTGGTGATGCTAGGCTGCTGCTGCTTTATTTTATCTGGCTGGTTATGAAAAATGGGGGGACCCCACGTCATTTAAAAAAATAAAATAAAATAAATAATTGGAAAGAACGATGTGGGGTCCCCCCCAATTTTCATAACCAGCCAGATACAACACAGCAGCAGCAGGCAGCATTACAAGGGTGGGAAGGGCCACTGTTTTTGGCCTTCCCAAGCCTAATACTACCAGCCTGCGGCCACTCCGGTGCCTGCCCGTCACTACAGATGGTCGGGTACTGGTTCGTACCCGGCTCTTCCCAGTACCCCTGGTGGCGGTGGGTACCGGGGTAATAATGGGGGTTAGTGTAGCCTCTGCACCGGCTAACATTAAGCCACGCCTTAGTAATGGAGGTTGTCAATCAGCCAGCGGACATTACTAAGGCGTTGATAATAAAGTTTAAAAAGATACAAGCACATAGAAAAAATATTTTATTGAAATAAAAAAACAACCCTCATTAACCATTTTATTGAGAATAAAAAAAATGCTGTCATTGAAGTCCTCGTATCCGAAGTCCAACAACCGAACCTGTAAAAAAAATACAAACACACAAAAATAATCAGTAACACATAAAGAAGCAAAATTATTATTCTTACCTATCCTGGGTCCAGCGCTGGAGCCGCAATGTCAGCGAGCTGGGCCCTGTATCTAATCCAATCATGTGTGATACTGTCTGCTGAGCTGTGTATCTAATGTAATCATGTGTGATACTGTCTGCTGGGCCCTGTATCTAATCGTATCTTGTGTGATACTGTCTGCTGGGCCCTATATCTAATCCGATCATGTGTGATACTGTCTGCTGAGCCACTGTATCTAATCCTATCATGTGTGATACTGCCTTCTGAGCCACTGTATCTAATCCTATCGTGTGGTACTGTCTGCTGAGCCACTGTATCTAATCCTATCATGTGTGATACTGTCTGCTGGGACACTGTATCTAATCCTATCATGTGTGATACTGTCTGCTGAGCCACTGTATCTAATCCTATCCATAGTTGATAGGGTCGTAGTGCTATAGATATGCTATGCTGTCTCCTATACACACTTTTTTTTTGGGTGGACACATATGTATTGGGGCTATTTCCCCTGACATTTTAAGCCCTGAGGTTATGTTCACACGGCAGCATCCGTTACGGCTGAAATTACGGTGCTGTTTTCAGGAGAAAACAGCACCGTAATGGCATGTGCAGGCGTCTTTCGCTGCGTCCATTACGGACGTAATTGGAGCTGTTTTTCTATGGAGTCCATGGAAAACGGCTCCATTTACGTCTGAAGAAGTGACAGGCACTTCTTTGACGTGGGTGTCTTTTTTACGCGCCGCCTTTTGACAGCGGCGCGTAAAAAAAAATGACCGTCGGCACAGAACATCGTAAGACCCATTCAAATGAATGGGCAGATGTTTGCCAACGCTTTTGAGTCGCATTTTCGGACGTAATTCAATGCTAAAACACCCGAATTACGTCCGTAAATAGGGTGTGTGAACCCAGACTTAGTGACGCCCCGGCTGCTAGTGCTGCATTGTTGGGTCACTTAGGAGACCCAGCGATGCAGCTGAAAGCTGCGGACCGTCGGCCATGAGAAGTTTGCGGGGGGGGGGGGGCAGTAAGAATTTTTGCATCGGGGCCCATGAGCCTTTAGCTACGCCCCTGCACACATCTATGGATTATTTTATTGTTTACCCCATTATTATACCACCTGACTATGCCCCTGATTTACTCTGCCCAGCTTGCATATGCCACCACATTATAAACGGAAAGACCAGCAAGACTCAAACAAAACTACTACCAAGCAAAGTCTACGCTTCAAAAGCCAAATGGCGTTCCCACCCATCTGAGCCCTAGTGTGCCCACACAGCAGTTTACTTCCACATATATGGCACCGGCATAGCCGTGAGAACCCTTTTAACAATTTTTGGGGCGTGTGTCTACAGTGGCATAAGCTGGGCACGACATACTTGCCACTGAAATGGCATATCTGGGGAAATTTTTTTTTTTTTACTTTGCACCATAAGCAGCACATTTATTTATGGAAAGACCTGTGGGGTGAAAATACTCACTACACCCCTTAATAAATGCCTTGAGGGGTGTAGTTTCTAAAATGGGGTCACTTCTGGGGGGTTTCATTTATTATTTCCCATCTGAGCCTCTGCAATTGTGAACCAATTCTGTGTAAATCGACAAATTAGGCCTCAATTTCGTATGGTATTCTCTCACTTCTGAGCCCTGTCAAATGTCCAGGAAAAAGATTAGGGCCCCATGTAGAGTGATTCTAAAACCGGGAAACACAGCATAATAATTAGAGAGCTGTCTTGTTATGGTGGCACAAGCTGGGCACCACATATTGGCATATCTATTGAAAAATCCCATTTTCACTCTGCAATATCTAATTTATGCAACTCAAGCGGGGTTAATATGCTCACTACACCTCTAGGTGAATACCTTGAGGGGTGTAGTTTCCAAAATGGGGGTCACTTTTGGAGGGTTTCCACTGTTTTGGTCCCACAGGGGTTTTGCAAATGCTACATAGCGACCAGAAACCAATCCAGCAAATCTGTACTCCGAAAGCCAAATGGCTCTCCTTCCCTTCTGAGCCCTGCCGTGTGCCCAAAAATGAGTTTATAACCACAAATGGGGTATTGCCATACTCGGGAGAAATTGCTTAACAAATGTTGGGGTTCTTTTTCTGCTTTATTTTTTGAGAAAATGAAAAAAATTTTCGATAAAGCTACGTCTTATTGGAAAAAAAATGTAATTTTGATATTACTACCCAATTCAAATTAATTAAAATCTATGAAACAGCTGTGGGGTCAAAATGCTCAAAACACCCCTAGATTAATTCTTCAAGGGGTGTAGTATCACAAATGGAGTTCCTTTTGGGTAGTTTCCACTGTACTGGTACCTTAGTGGCTTTGCAAATGCGACATGGTGGCAAGAAACCAATCCAGCAAAATCTGTGCTCCAAAAGCCAAATGCCACTCCTTCTCTTCTGTTCCTTGCCATGTGCCCAAACAAAAGTTTATGACCACATATCGGGTATTTCCGTACTCCAGAGAAGTTGCTTTACAAATGTTGGGGGTTCTTTTTTTCCTTTATTTGTTGAGAAAATGAAAAATTTTGAGCTAAAGCTACGTCTTATTGAAGAAAAAGGATTGTTTTTATTTTCACTGCCCAATTCTAATAAATTCTATGAAACACCTGTGGGGTCAAAATGCTCACTACATCCCTGGATGAATTCCTCAAGGGGTGTAGTTTCCTAAATGGAGTAACTTTTTGGGCGTTTTCAGTGTTTTGTCCCCTCAGGGGCTCTGCAAATGTGACATGGCCTCCGCAAACCATTCCTGCTATATTTGAGCTCCAAAAGTCAAATGGCGCTCATTCCCTTCTAAGCCCTGCCATGTGTCCAAACAGCCATTTATTACCACATATGTGCTATTGTTTTACACGGGAGACATTTCTTTACAAATTTTGTGGTGCTTTTTCTCCTTTAGTCCTTGTGGAAATAAAAAAAAAATTAGCTAAACCTACATTTTCTTTGAAAGAATGTAGATTTCCATTTTCACGGCCGACTCCCAATAATTTCTGCAATAAACCTGTAGGGTCAAAATGCTCACTACACCCCTAGATAATTTCCTTAAGGGGTGTAGTTTCCCAAATGGAATCACTTTTTGGAAATTTCCACTGTTTTGGCACCGCAAGAGCCCTTCAAACCCGACATGGTGCATAAAATATATTCTAATAAAAAGGAGGCCCAAAATCCCCTAGGTACTCCTTTGCTTCTGAGGACGTTGCTTCAGTCCATTAGCACACTAGGGCCACATGTGGTATATTTCCTAAAACTGCAGAACCTGGGCAATAAATATTGAGTTGTGTTTCTCTGGTAAAACTTTGTGTTACAAAAAAAAATGGATTAAAAATTAATTTCTGCAACAACAAAAAAATTACATTTGTAAATTTCAACTCTACTTTGCCTTAATTCCTGTGAAACGTCTAAAGGGTTCAGAAACGTTCTAAATGCTGTTTTGAATACTTTGAGGGGTGAAGTTTTTAAAATGGGGTGACTTTTTGGAGGTTTCTAATATATAAGGCCCTAAAAGCCACTTCACAACTGAACTAGCCCCTGTAAAAATAGCCTTTTGAAATTTTCTTGAAAATGTGAGAAATTGCTGCTAAAGTTCTAAGCCTTGTAACGTCTTAGAAAAATAAAAGGATGTTCAAAAAACTATGTCAATCTAAAGTAGACATATGGGGGATGTTAATTAGCGACTATTTTGTGTGGTATAACTGCCTGTCTTCCAAGCAGATACATTTAAATTTCTAAAAATGCTAATTTTTGCAATTTTTCCGCTAAATTTTGGTGGTTTTCACATTTAAATACTGAATGAATCGAGCAATTTTTGGCAGTAACATAAAGTCCAATGTGTCACGAGAAAACATTCGCAGAATCGCTAGGATAGGTTAAAGCATTCCGAAGTTATTACCACATAAATTGAAACATGTCAGATTTGAAAAATGAGGCTCTATCAGGAAGGTCAAAAGTGGCTAAAGAGGGAAGGGGTTAAAGAGGCTCTGTCACCATATTTTGCAACCCCTATCTGCTATTGCAGCAGATAGGCGCTGCAATGTAGATTACAGTAACGTTTTTATTTTTAAAAAACGAGCATTTTTGGCCAAGTTATGACCATTTTTGTATTTATGCAAATGAGGCTTGCAAAAGTACAACTGGGCGTGTTGAAAAGTAAAAGTACAACTGGGCGTGTATTATGTGCGTACATCGGGGCGTGTTTACTACTTTTACTAGCTGGGCTTTCTGACGAGAAGTATCATCCACTTCTCTTCAGAACGCCCAGCTTCTGGCAGTGCAGACACAGCCGTGTTCTCGAGAGATCCCGCTGTGACGTCACTCACAGGTCCTGCATCGTGTCAGACGAGCGAGGACACATCGGCACCAGAGGCTACAGATGATTCTGCAGCAGCATCGGCGTTTGCAGGTAAATCGATGTAGCTACTTACCTGCAAACACTGATGCTGCTGCAGAATCAACTGTAGCCTCTGGTGCCGATGTGGCCGACACAATGCAGGACCTGTGAGTGACGTCACAGATCTGCACTGCCTCTGACCTACCATTGAATCAAACAAAATAAAACATTTTGGAGCATTTTTTGCGGCGTTCTTTGCACATTGTCCTTACATTCGTTTAAATGGCCGCGGGCGAAAAACGCTGCAAAAAAAACGTGGAAAGTTCAAAATCTGCCTCAAAATTCCTGAAGGAAGTCTGAGGCAGATTTTTTTGCAAAACCCTCTGCATGAACAGGGCCTAAAAAGAAAAAGTATTTTCCTGCCATTTAAAAAAAAAAACTGCTGCAAAAACATATGTGAGTACAGCATAAAGGCTTATTCAGACGAGCATATTAAAAAAAAAACGGACAGCACACGGACCCATGCAATTCATTGGCGCTATTCACACGTCCGTGTTTTTTCATGCAGCGTGTTTCCATTGCGTGAAACTCACTGCATGTCCTTTTTTGGTCCATTTTTTTGCGAACCACGTCGCCCATTGAAGTCAATGGGTGCGTGAAAAACACAGATGTGCTATCGACATCTGTGTGCTGTCCGTGTTTTTCATTCACCAGTTGCTAAACAAATAAGAAAAAAAAGGAGCACTGATGCCACACGGAACAGAAATGCATCAAATACGCACCTTTTTTTTGCGGACGCAAAACGGACAGGCTTGTTTGAATAATAATAATAATTCCTTAGAGGTGACTTTGTTTTATTTATTTTTCACTCGTTTAAAGCGTCCCTATCCTTTCAGGTGACTTTTCAGAATAAGCTGTCAGGTGTGTGCATGAGGAATAACACTACTCCTAGCCATTATTTAAAGGGAATAGAGTGAAAAAAAATAGAGTGAAAAAAACATGGCGCCACATGTGATGGCGCCACATGTGTGTATCAATTGTGATGTGAATGAGCAAAAGAAAGACCATAAATGCTCACCTATGAGGATGTAAATAACCAGCATGTAGTTGCAAACTGAAGCTGCTGCCGATCCCAACGCAAAACTCCAAAAGAGATGCCAAAAGTAATGATAAACGATAAAAAACGGGATACTGAGGCGCTGCTTAGTGAATGAAAATAATACATTTATTTGAACATTGATAGAGCGATTGCTACGCGTTTCAACGCCGGACTGGCGTCTTCGTCAGGCAAGTAAAACAGACAAAAAATAAGCAGTTATATATACAGATATTGATAGTCTTAATTGGGCCAATTCAGACTATGCTGTGGACCAAAAAACCGCCAAAAACACAGGCAGGTCAAAGTTCAGAGCAGACAGGTAAACATTTCAAAAAACGAACACAGTGCGCTTAAAAAGATCAGGGTCAGTGCACAATTATGACAGGAGATGAATCATTAGACAATGGTAGACAAGAATATATGTTAAATACATAGAAAATTGCGGCGGACGGTAAACTTATTAAGACTTACTAAAACAAAGATAAACCTTGTAGGAAGTGTTTAAACAGATGTGACCATCCGTGTAGTGAATAAGTTTGGATACTTGGGGACTATGTGGCACCACCAGGGAGGGAGGCTATGTGACACTGCCTGGGAAGAGGGGGCTGTGTGGCACTACCTGGGAGGAGGGGGCTGTGTGGCACTACCTGGGAGGTGAGGTTCTATGACATTACTGGGGAGGGGGGCTGTGTGGCACTACCAGGAATTGGGCTGTGTGGCACTACCTGGGAGGAGGGGGCTGTGGGGCACTAACTGGGAGGGGGGATCTATGAAATTACTGGGGAGGGGGGCTGTGTGGCAATACCAGGAAGGGGGCTGTGTGGCACTACCTGGGGGGCTGTGTGGCACTACCTGGGAGGGGAGCTGTGTGGCATAATCTGGGTGGGGGCTCTATGGCACTACCAGGGAGCGGGGCTGTGTGGCACTATCAGGAATGGGGCTGTGTGGCACTACCAGGAAGGGGGCTGTGTGGCACTACCTGGGAGGAGGGGGCCGTGTGGCACTACTTGGGAGGATGGGGCCATGTGGCACTACTTGGGAGAAGGTTTGTGTGGCACTACCTAGGAGGAAAGGCTGTGCAGCACTACCTGGGAGGGGGGCTGTGTGGCACTATCTACAGAGGGCACAAAATGTATGGTGGTACAAACTGGCGGCCTAACTTCCATATGGGGGCATAAATATGGCCTAACATCTATATGGGGGCACAAAGTGAGGTTTTCTGCCATTTTACAACCGCAGTGAGTACCCTCGAAAAAGGGCCTACTAAGTTTGTTTTGCCCAAGGGCCCACATAAACCTGGAGCCGGCCCCGTATCTTACTATTGAAAAATGCCTCTTTCTCCACTTATCAGACTCCTGTCCTCCCCTTCCTGATTACTCACTCTCTCTGAATTTACTGCTAAATCTGTCTCCTCAAGATAAGACAGACTATCTGCTCACTGAAGGATTAGGTTACAGCTGGACATAGAAGTCTATGGAGCATATAGGGGAGGAGGCAAAGGAGTAGGGAGCAGGAGCAGAGTGAGAGAGGCAGAGACACACAGAGAGATGCTGGGGTAGCTTCTGGTAAGTGATGCTGTCTTACCCCTCTGCTTAATTCACAGCTACACTGCTCATTGCTGCTTAATAATCTCCTCCATGCTGCTGCTGCTTCTTTATATTTGAAAGAGATAGGAGAGCATGATGTTCTCTCCCTTATGTGCGCTGTGTATTGCACACATGACAATGGTTAGGTTACACCCATTAGCTCAGGGAAAGCTAAAAATTAAAGATAGAACCTGCAGAGGGGGAAATTGCTTAAAAAAAAAAGAGTTAAAGGGAACCTGTCACCAGCATTTCACCTATTGAACTTTACTTATCCCTCACTGGCCGCTGCTATAAAAAGTTAATTACCGTTATCCCCTCTCCTAAACTCCTCCTCCGGCTAAATAACGGTCTGCAAATATTTTGCGCCTTTTATCGTAATAATCCGGTGTCCCTTTGTGCGCACACACCAGAATAGGACATCAATGCACAAGCGCAGGATTTTGTGTGCTGGGGGAATGCGAGGAGCTGTCAATCAAAAGTAAGGAGGTGGGGTTAACTCGGAAAGACTTGAGAAATGAAGATATGACTTTTTTCAAATGAAGATTTGACTCTTTTATGCTCATTAGCATAAGGCACTGGAACACTAAAAAACTGAATACTAAAGCTACAGAGCCGACTAAGAAGATAATTATAGGTTATATAGAAAAGATTTTTCTCCCACTACTACCAGATATTGCTGGTTTAATAGGTGAAATGCTGATGACAGGTTCCCTTTAAATAATGATAAACAATAAAAAACTGGATACTGAGGCACTGCTTAGTGAATGAAAATAATAAATTTATTTGAACATTGATAGAGCGATTGCTATGCGTTTCAACGCCGGACTGGCGTCTTCGTCAGGCAAGTAAAACAGACAAAAAATAAGCAGTTATATATACAGATATTGATAGTCTTAATTGGGCCAATTCAGACTATGCTGTGGACCAAAAAACCGCCAAAAACACAGGCAGGTCAAAGTTCAGAGCAGACAGGTAAACATTTCAAAAAACGAACACCGTGCGCTTAAAAAGATCAGGGTCAGTGCACAATTATGACAGGAGATGAATCATTAGACAATGGTAGACAACAATATATATTAAATACATAGAAAATTGCGGCGGACAGTAAACTTATTAAGACTTATTAAAACAAAGATAAACCTTGTAGGAAGTGTTTAAACAGATGTGACCATCCGTGTAGTGAATAAGTTTGGATACTTATGAACAATACACGAACATAAATGTAAACGGACAAGGGCCGTAGCCAAGATGACCGCTAACAGTACGATGGCCGGTAAGTTCCAAAAAACAATGGAACGCATGGTGACACGCAAAAATGGACGTTCGCGCGGCGCTGGACAGGGATTGCAGAGGAACGAAAAACACAAGGATAAGTGAAAAATTACTAGAAGAGGGATGGATGGTATCATGAATGAAATAGTGTATACACACGGGATGGAACAATCAAATAGTACAAGGTTATGTAAACACTAAAAAGTAAAAATATATAATGACATATAAGAGACATATAAAAGTTTTTTATATATAGAAACATGTCTATCAAGGACAGATAAAATATATATAAAAAGGAGAGCTGGAGCAAAGAAATAGGGGATTTCAATTGTTCTAAAAGAATCCGCTACAAGAGCGATACAATTATACATATACGTATGCCAATGAACTACACCACATTGTCATGCGCTGTCATGGAGAACCCAAACAATATGGTAGGGGACGAGGTCAATACAAACAGTGGAACGCATGGTGAACCGCACTGAGAGAAATTACGCCGGGCGCTAGGAGAAAGAAAATAAGAGAAGTTTAAAACCATATTGTGATGAATTTAGACGGATCAATTGGTTATCTAGATGTTATCCAGGCATTAATTTATGCAATGTTATATTTTTTGTATTATATTTTATGATTTATATTCTATAAGTAAGGGAGAGAACAAAAGTATACGAGCAATGAAAGTTGTTGTATCTACGGAAGGATCGGCAGTTTGTTGTAGCAGCGACTGCAGCCATAGTGACCATTAGTTTTAATATTAATACCAGACATAGATTGCATTAAATTTTATAATATATATCATACACAAAAAAAGTATTGTTTATTACAAGAGTTGTTGTATATACCGGACGGATAAAGAGTTTGTTATAGCAGGGACCGTAGTCATAGTGACCGTTAGTGAGGAGCTACGGCGGCCGGGAAGGTCCAATTTAGCAATGGAGCGCATGATGACACGCAAATTCGCGCAGCGCTGAGCCGAAGATACACAGTGGGCACAAAGCAAGAAAAGACTACAAACAGTAAGTGGAGAAATAGGATAAAGATGTTACACAGATAATAATATATGACATGAATTGCAGAGATAATGCAGACAATACTTCATTATTATATCAAAGGACGTTAGTGAAATCAAATGATATATGAATATATATTAGTAATACCAGTGTACAGATATATACTCAATATTAGAGTATATATTTTTTTTCTAATATTTTTTCTAATATTGAGTATATATCTGTACACTGGTATTACTAATATATATTCATACATCATTTGATTTCACTAACGTCCTTTGATATGATAATGAAGTATTGTCTGCATTATCTCTGCAATTCATGTCATATATTATTATCTGTGATTATTATCTAATGATTCATCTCCTGTCATAATTGTGCACTGACCCTGATCTTTTTAAGCGCACTGTGTTCGTTTTTTGAAATGTTTACCTGTCTGCTCTGAACTATGACCTGCCTGTGTTTTTGGCGGTTTTTTGGTCCACAGCATAGTCTGAATTGGCCCAATTAAGACTATCAATATCTGTATATATAACTGCTTATTTTTTGTCTGTTTTACTTGCCTGACGAAGACGCCAGTCCGGCGTTGAAACGCATAGCAATCGCTCTATCAATGTTCAAATAAATTTATTATTTTCATTCACTAAGCAGTGCCTCAGTATCCCGTTTTTTTATTGTTTATCATTATTTAAAGGGAACCTGTCATCAGCATTTCACCTATTAAACCAGCAATATCTGGTAGTAGTGGGAGAAAAATATTTTCTATATAACCTATAATTATCTTCTTAGTCGGCTCTGTAGCTTTAGTATTCAGTTTTTTAGTGTTCCAGTGCCTTATGCTAATGAGCATAAAAGATTCAAATCTTCATTTGAAAAAAGTCATATCTTCATTTCTCAAGTCTTTCCGAGTTAACCCCACCTCCTTACTTTTGATTGACAGCTCCTCGCCTTCCCCCAGCACACAAAATCCTGCGCTTGTGCATTGATGTCCTATTCTGGTGTGTGCGCACAAAGGGACACCGGATTATTACGATAAAAGGCGCAAAATATTTGCCGACCGTTATTTAGTCGGAGGAGGAGTTTAGGAGAGGGGATAACGGTAATTAACTTTTTATAGCAGCGGCCAGTGAGGGATAAGTAAAGTTCAATAGGTGAAATGCTGGTGACAGGTTCCCTTTAACTCTTTTTTTTAAGCAATTTCCCCCTCTGCAGGTTCTATCTTTAATTTTTAGCTTTCCCTGAGCTAATGGGTGTAACCTAACCATTGTCATGTGTACAATACACAGCGCACATAAGGGAGAGAACATCATGCTCTCCTATCTCTTTCAAATATAAAGAAGCAGCAGCAGCATGGAGGAGATTATTAAGCAGCAATGAGCAGTGTTGCTGTGAATTAAGCAGAGGGGTAAGACAGCATCACTTACCAGAAGCTACCCCAGCATCTCTCTGTGTGTCTCTGCCTCTCTCACTCTGCTCCTTCTCCCTACTCCTTTGCCTCCTCCCCTATATGCTCCATAGACTTCTATGTCCAGCTGTAACCTAATCCTTCAGTGAGCAGATAGTCTGTCTTATCTTGAGGAGACAGATTTAGCAGTAAATTCAGAGAGAGTGAGTAATCAGGAAGGGGGGGACAGGAGTCTGATAAGTGGAGAAAGAGGCATTTTTCAATAGTAAGATACGGGGCCGGCTCCAGGTTTATGTGGGCCCTTGGGCAACACAGACTTAGTAGGTCCTTTTTCGAGGGTACTCACTGCGGTTGTAAAATGGCAGAAAACCTCACTTTGTGCCCCCATATAGATGTTAGGCCATATTTATGCCCCCATATGGAAGTTAGGCCGCCAGTTTGTACCACCATACATTTTGTGCCCTCTGTAGATAGTGCCACACAGCCCCCCTCCCAGGTAGTGCTGCACAGCCTGTCCTCCTAGGTAGTGCCACACAAACCTTCTCCCAAGTAGTGCCACACGGCCCCATCCTCCCAAGTAGTGCCACATGGCCCCCTCCTCCCAGGTAGTGCCACACAGCCCCCTTCCTGGTAGTGCCACACAGCCCCCTTCCTGATAGTGCCACACAGCCCCGCTCCCTGGTAGTGCCATAGAGCCCCCACCCAGATTATGCCACACAGCTCCCCTCCCAGGTAGTGCCACACAGCCCCCCAGGTAGTGCCACACAGCCCCCTTCCTGGTATTGCCACACAGCCCCCCTCCCCAGTAATGTCATAGAGCCCCCCTCCCAGTTAGTGCCCCACAGCCCCCTCCTCCCAGGTAGTGCCACACAGCCCAATTCCTGGTAGTGCCACACAGCCCCCCTCCCCAGTAATGTCATAGAGCCTCACCTCCCAGGTAGTGCCACACAGCCCCCTCCTCCCAGGTAGTGCCACACAGCCCCCTCTTCCCAGGTAGTGCCACATAGCCTCCCTCCCTGGTGGTGCCACATAGTCCCCTCCCTGGTAGTGCCACACAGCCCCCCTCCCTGGTCGTGGCACACAGCCCCCCATCCTTGTAGGCAGCACTTTTGGGGTTCCCTCTAGCAGTGGAATCCCCAGCCAGAGCATTGCCGACGCACTGGCTGTGGATTCCCGCTTCAGGAGAAGCCCCTGACATCACTGTCCATATATGGACAGTGTTGTCAGGGGCAACCGCAGAGCCATAGTCCCGAGCAGAGCACTACTAGCACTCTGCCTGAGACTCCTGCTCTGCTCCTGACATCACTGTCCATATATGGATAGTAATGTCCGGAGCAGAGCTGAAGTCCCGGGCAGGGTGCTAGTAAAGGCTCTGCTTCAGGACTTCAGCTCTGGGGAAGCCCCTGACATCACTGTCCATATATGGATATTGATGTCAGGGGCAACCCCAGAGCCAAAGTCCCAGGCAGAGCGCAAATAGCACTCTGCCTAGGACACTGCTCTGCTCCTGACAACACTGTCCATATATGGACAGTGATGTCTGGGGCTTCCCGAGAGATGGAGTCCCGGCTTTTCTCCTGACATCACTGTCCATATATGGACAGTAATGTCGTGACGATGGCAGCGTCGGCACCCTGCGGCCAAGTAGCCCCTCTCCAAGGGTAGTGGGCACCGGCACATGCCCGGGTTTGCCGGGTGCTGACGCCGGCCCTGGTAAGATATATTACAAATTTAGTTTATACTCTTGATTTATGCAAATTTTCTCGAAAAGTTGACCAGTTCAGCTGTTGATATTTTCCATACATGAACTGTGTACATTTTATCCCAGAAAGCATGTGAACATGTTTAATAATGTTATAAAATACACGTCCATCTTGTTCACTAAATTATCCTTCGAATTTGATCCATATGTAGGCAAAACAACCCCTATGAGGCAGTAAACATTTTTATTTTATTTAGGGGAAAATTCCTTCTTAACTCCAAAAATGTCAATCCAAAAAAATCCCTGGATCTACAACCAGTAAGATAGAACATATAACTTGTAATACTACATATTACTACTGTGTAGTGCCATAGTTCAGACAGAGTTTCTCCTAAAAACACTGAAAACCAATGGAAGGAGGAAACACAATTTGAGCTACAGGATTCCAGGATGCTGTGATGTTTTTGCGTGTTTTATTATTCAATATAATAAGTAAATCATTGTATATTGCCATATTTTTGTTATATGTGGAATGCATTATCATCATATTTGGGACAAGATTCCAAGATTCAATTTTATCATTCAATCTTCAAAACAGATGCTCTATGCAAAATATTATTGCCATGCCATATTATGCCTACAATGAATTTGGAAAGTCTTCAGACCCAATCTTTTCACATTTTGATATATTGAGGCCTTGTGCTATAATAAAACAAATTCATGTTTGCAATCAATACCCCATGACAAAGTGAAAGGGAAAAACTAAAATATTCCACTGACATCCGTATTCAGACTCTTTACTCAGTACTTAGTTTAAGCACTTTTGGCAGTCTTCTTGGATATGATGCCACAAGTTTTGTACACCTGGATTTGGGGATTTTCTGCCATTCTCTGCAGATTCTCTTAAGCTCTGTCAGGTTCGATGGGGACCATTGGTAGACAGTCATTTTCAGGTCTCTCCAGAGATGTTCAGTTGGGTTCAAGTCAGACCTCTGGCTGGGCCACTGAAGGACGTTCACAGAGTTGTCCTTAAGCCACTCTTGTGTTGTATTGGCTGTGTGTTTAGCATCATTGTCTTATTAGAAGGTAAACCTTTGGCCCAGTCTGAAGTCCAGAGCACTCTGGATCAGGTTTTCATTAAGTATATCTCTTACTCAATTCTTCTTTCCCTTGACCCTGACCAGTCTTCCTGTCCCAGCCTCTGAAAAACACAGCATAATGCTGCCACCACCCTGCTCCACTGTAGAGATGGTATTGGGCAGGTGATGGGCAGTGTCTGGTTTCCTCCAGACATGACGCTTAGAATTGAGGCCAAAAAGTGTAATTTTGGTTTCATCAGACCACAGAATCTTGTTTCTCACAGTCTGAGAGTCCTTTAGGTGCTTTTTTACAAATTCCAGCTGGGCTTTCATGTGTCTTTCACTGAGGAGAGGCTTATTTCTGACCACTCTGCCATAAAGCCCAGGTTAGTGAAGTTCTGCAGTGATGGTTGAGCTTCTGAAAGTTTCTCCCATCTAAAGGCAGCATCTTTAGAGCTCAGCCAGAGTGGCCATTGCATTATTGGTCACTTTTCTTACAAAGGCCCATCTCCCCCGATTACTTAGTTTGGTGAAGCGGCCAGCTCTAGGAAGAGTCCAGGCTGTTCCAAACTTCTTCCATTTTAAGAATTATGGAGGCCATTGTGCTCTTGGGAACTTTCAGTGCAGCAGAATTTTTTTTGTACCCTTCTCCAGATCTGTGCCTTCACACAATCCTGTCTCTGAGCTCTGCAGGCAGTTCTTTCCTCCTCATGGTTTTTGCTCTGATATGTATTGTCAGCTGTGAGACCTTATATGGACAGGGGTGTGTCTTTACAAATCTTTCAAAACAAATTAATTTACCACAGGTGTACTCCAATCCATTTCAAAGATAATTAAGAGAAATAGGAGGCCCCCAGGGGTAAATTTAAATTGTCATAGCACAGGATCTGAATACTTATGTCCATGCAAAATTATAGTTTTACATTTTTAATAAATTTGCACAAATTTCGAAACTTCTGTTTTCACTTTATCTTTATGGGCTATTGAGTGCAGAATGATGGAGAAAAACACGATTTTTTTTTAATATTAGCACAAGGCCTGAACATGACAAAATGTGAAAATAGTAAAAGGGTCTGAAGACTTTACGAATGCACTGTACATTATGTAGAATGGAGGTTCCCCAAACTCAATTCATAAAAAAAGTTGTGTCCTCTATTTTCGCACTTGCAGCCTTGACTCTGTATATTCTTACACATAACCAAAAACAGAATAAGCTGTCATATGTGTGTACATGAGGAATTACACAATTTCTGGACATTATATGACATGTAAAATTTTATTGAGGGACATGATGCAGAGAACTTTAATACCGACAGGTAGATTGCCTTTGGGTTCCAAATTGATAGTGGACAAAGAGCCAAGGGCAACGCATGTTGGTTATTCTCTATTTCTTTCTTTTGGCTTATATGTGTGGGCTCCCCCTACCTGCTGCATTCCTACGCTCTCCTGAGCATTGGTTTGCAGTCCCTTCTCTCCTACAGTTTAGGACATGGAGGAAGTTGAAAACTGTAGCGTAGTTTGGGAGCTTCAGCCTTCTAAATTCTGCCAACATGAGCACATCGTACTGTGCAGAACGTATTCCTGGCTGCCACCTTCTTCATCCTGCCCCCACCCGTAGTTCTGAGTTGGATGGCACTCTGAATAGTTGATTTGTCACTGGTCTGCTGGAGAAGGCTGGAGGTAATTGGGTGTGCTTAGGTAGGGATTTTGTGTGGTTAGAGATGTGACTCAATAAGAAAAATACATGCGGCAGCACGCTTCCTGGTGTCTCCACTCTTTCCATTTCCACCAAGTTAGGAGATCTGACTATGGGGGCACTCTGATAAAATTATTTTGTGGGCACTATTACTGATTAAGTTCAATATCTGCAGAGACAAATGTAGGATGGAAGAAGTTTACATGGCGATCTGGGCCAAATGGAAAAGTTGAGGAAGGAGAGCGACCACAATCAGAGAAGACGTTACCTGTGATTCACTGGTTGTAATTCTTATGTATCCTGCCTGACTTATCAGTGCTGTATTCTCCTGTGTGTTTTGTATTTTATTTAAAAATTAATATTCATCCAGTAGCATGTGTCTTTTAAGGCCCTAGCTACGCCTCTGATAAATTACACACCACTCTGTCCGTGATCAGATCCCAAACCGGTACCAAGTAGATCTCAAGATCCTCCAAATATACAGAAGTAGATTTCCACTTCTCTAAGGCTGCCTACCCCTGATAAAGACTATGAAATAGAATATTTACCTTTAGAATGCATTATTCCAAAACACCTTAATGACCTTTGGCCCTAAAAAGATTTATCTTTATTTATTGAAATTGGAAAACCCCTTTAAGGCTGCCTGAAATCTTAGAATATATTCGCTATGGTCTTTCTTTGTGTTACATAATAAGGTAAAAGTGGCTACAGTGTAAACATAATAACATTTTTATATTCATCCCGAGATTTGATTTTGCATTTTAACCTTCTCACACTATAAAGAAGAAACAGAAGATCTCGAACATAAGAAGCTGCACAGAGGGCAAGTGCGAATGGACACATATAAAAATACAAACTTAAGGCAATGTTTAATGGTAATTACAATGATAAAAATGCATGATAGACTGAATTTCAATAGTATAAAAATGACTGAAGCCAAGTATATTAAAATGCGTTTTTTTGTAACTCTCAGATGCTGTGTGTATATTTATTTAATGCATATGGAGGAAATTCGGCACAAGGCAATGCTGTTTTACTAATCTTTATCCCTATAAAATCCCTTGCTCAGCTTTTCCATTTCGCTCTATGCTTTGAAATGCAAAGCAAAAATGGACACTCTGGAATTTGGACAATGCTGAATGTGCAGACTCGTAACCAGACCTTATATCTTTGGGGTAAAATAATAACTACTTCCTTTTGTAATTTAAATTACCTTGCCTTCACTGTTTCAATGATGCAGTAAGTATTGTTACTATGGAATACATATCCATAGTAATATCCATGGTCTGGTCATAGAGTACAGCTGATATTATCTTAAAGGGTTATTACCATAGAAGACATTTATGGCTTATCCATGAGATATGCTATATAAATGTTTGATAGATGCAGGTCTCAGTTCTAGGACCCGCACCTATGTCGAGAACAGGGTTATTACCATTTAAGTCATTTATGGCTCATCCACAGGACATGCTATAAATGGTCTCTGTTCTAGGACCCGCATCTATGTCAAGAATCATGTCACCCATTCCGCCTTGTGAGGTAGCAAGTAGCTTCCATATCCAGACAGGGAATAAATGGAGAGGTGGCATGAGTGAGACTCTCTCTATCCATACTGTGGGTGTTACAGAAATAGCCAAGCATGCTGGAACCAACATCTATCAGACATTTATGGCATAAACTGTGAATATGCCATGGATGTCTTAGATGGGACTAACCCTTTAGAAAGAGGAGATTTTGAAGTTAAGCATCGTCTTTAACCCATAAGAACGCAGGCAATTTTGGCCTTCTTGACACGCTAATTTTCATCCACACCTTTCAAATTGTATAATGAGTTGTACGTTTTAATGGCACCATTTTGGGGCACATATTATTTGTTTACATTTTTAATTTTTATTTTGAGGTGGAAAAAAAGCAGCAATTCCGCCATGTTATTTGGGTTTTGTTTTTACAGAGTTCACCATGTAATATAAATTATACTGTGTGTTAACTAAATTCTATAGCTCAGTATGATTACAACAATACCAAATTTTTAAAGCTACTATTGCACAATAAAAAAAATTGTGTCGCCATATTCTGAGAGCAATAACTTTTTTTCTGTCAACAGAGTTGTGAGAGGACTCGCTTTTGTAGTATAACTTGAAGCTTTCATTGGTACCATTTTGGAGTACACAGAACTTTTTGCCCACTTTTTATCCCATTTTTTGGGAGGCGGGCTCAACAAAAAAAAACAGGAACAGGAAGTAGGAGCACAGCAAGAGAGAGACACTGCAGCAGCTTCTAGTAAGTGTTATGACTCATGCCAGTGCTGGATTCTCAGCTTCACTTCTAAGTCCTGCTGTATAATCCTCTCCATGCTGCTGATACATTTAAGGGAGTGCTACAGAGAGATTGTAGACCAGGGTGTTCTCTCTGTGTGTGCAGTGTATAGAAGACATGATAGCAGTTAGGCTCCACCCGCTAGCTCAGGGAAAACTGAAAATTAGAGATTGAGCCTGCAAATGGGAAAACTACTAGAACATGCAGGATACAAGTAATATAATGGACAGCAATAGTGTTATTCCTCATATACATTAATAAGCATAGGTTCAATGTCAGCAAAGGTTTCTTGAAACAGAGTGTATCACGGCATTGCACATTTAAGCATAATTGCAATTTTATGAACAATATGGTTACTCCTATTGAGCAAATACCATTTGATATACCTGATAGATTTACTAGGCTCAAGCAAAGAGAGAATTTTTGGATATACAAATTGGGAACTCTACATCCCAATGGTCTGAATGACCTTACGGAATCTTCTTTAGAATGAGTATCATTCTCACTATCATTATCATTCTCACTGACATTGCCATGATAGGGTTAATATCATTGTAACTGTATATTATATATGTTTTTATTGTAGTAATAATGCTTGTAGCTACTATCATTGTGTCCGAAAATTGTTTCATTTCACCTCCCAAATATCTACCAAATCTTTTTATGCTGTTTTACATATTTTTATAAATATTTTTATAAACCTTTTAATTTAGGTTTTGATAGATAATTTATTCCAATTCTAAATACCTTTTAGTATCGATTGGTACTCACTGTTTGTTGTACTTCTGCTCCTCACTGCCCGGCTGGTGTTGTCACTGTTCTCCGTACTGCTTTTGCGGTCCACCATGCGTTCCAACGCTTGGTGTTTTGTTCCTTCTCGGCCACCGTATTTTTTCTGTTGTCCTAACAACCAGGGATGCTGGCTTAGCGTCGCTGTGTTGCAATTGTTTTTTTCCTTATTATAGCTACATATTTTCGTGTCCTCTCCTCCAGAGACATGTTAGTCTCCCTTCCGGATTATCCATCTCAACAATGATTACTTATAATAAGAGAATTTTTATCCGCGCTGTATGCCGTTTCATAGCGGCACTATAGCCTTACTATTCATTCATTTTTTAATGTATCATTTTTGCCAGTTCCAACGTTTTAAGCGGTCTACAATACCACACATGTATATATGTTTACATTCGCTATAAATATGTTATATATTGCCTTTGTATCTTTTGATGACCTTTAACCTGTCCCTTTGGCATTTTTTTCTGCCCTTCTGTGTGTATAAATGTGCGTGAACCGCACAGTCTGTATTGGCCTAATGAAGACACCAGTCCGGTGTTGAAACGCGTAGCCTCTGACAATAAAGTCTTTACCTTGATGCCTGTCTAAGCTCCATATTACTCATCGTTCACCATAAGCAGCGCCGGTGGTCCTATCTTTTCTCTCCATCAAGTCCCAAACTTGACAACAAACTTTGTTTGCTGTGTTATGGACCTGGCAGCAGCTGCAATGCTTTTGTGACACTTACTAGTGTCCACTTTTCAAGGTGAGCATATTCTTATTATTAAGTTGCTCTCCTGTTCCATCTCGCTTTTACTTTGCACTATGGGGCGCCGTGTCTATTTTTCTATCCCACTTTAATTCCTCATATATGACATCTTATTCTGAAAAGTCACCTAAAAAGTTAGGTACTCTTTAAGGAACATTAGGATTGTAATATAGGACAGAACAAGCGGGATCATTTTACCTCTTAGATGCCGGCATCTAAGCCATTAGAAAAATGGAAGCAGACCCTTCCGTCAGCCCAACCCCCCCCCCCCCCCACTGTGGCGCGATTGCTGGTTGCAGATGGTTGTATTGGCAGACTGGGGGACTAATTAAAGCCCCCAGGACTGCAATCTTTATGCCTTTCCAGAGGCAGGGTTTAATTGAAGCTAGTAAATAACACAATATACTGCAATACGTTAGTAATGCAATATATTGTGCAAGCTATCTAACAATCGCTTTTTTAAGCTCCCTAGGACTAATGGGCCTAATAAAAAACTAAAAACAGTTGAATAAAGTTTTTTTCATATATACTAAAGTAAAAAAAAAACTTTTTCTCATTTTTCCCCAAAAGCAATGTAAAAACGTTTCAAAATAAACAGAGTCAATATTGCCGTAAAAGTCTGAACTAATGCAATATAACATTATTTAACCTGCACGGTGAACGTTGCAAAAAAAATAAAAAACAAAAACATTAAAACGCCTTGTTTACCACTATTTTTTTTATAAAAAGTGATATGTACCCAAAAATGGTACCAATAAAAATGACAACTTGCCCCTCAAAAAAAACAAGCCCCCATCAACAGAAAAATAATAAACTTATGGCTTTCAGAATATGGCGACACATAAACTCTTTTTTTTAACAATTCGTTTATTTCCTTGTAAAAGTAGTGAAACATAAAAAAAAAACCTATATAAATTGGTTATCACTGTAATCCTATTGACCCGCAGAATAACTTTAACATAAAGTTTTTACTGTACGGTTAACCCCTTAAGGACGCAGCCTAGTTTTGGCCTTAAGGCTCAGAGCCCATTTTTCAAATCTGACATATTTCACTTTATGTGGTAATAACGTCGGAATGCTTAAACCTACCCAAGCGATTCTGAGAATATTTTCTCGTTACACATTGGGCTTCATGTCCGTGGTAAAATTTGGTCGATATATTCAGTGTTTATTGGTGAAAAATTGCAAAATGTAGAGAAAATTTTGAAAAAATTGCATTTTTCAGAATTTAAATGCATCTGCTTGTAAAACAGACGGTTATACCACCCAAAATAGTTACTAGTTCACATTTCCCATATGTCTACTTTAGATTGGCATCGTTTTTTGAACATTCTTTTATTTTTCTTGGACGTTACAAGGCTTAAAACATAAACAGCAATTTCTCATATTTTTAAGAAAATTTCAAAAGCCTTTTTTTTAAGGTACCTCTTGAGTTCTGAAGTGGCTTTGTGGGGCCTATGTATTAGAAACCCTGATAAAACACCCCATTTTAAAAACTAGACCCCTCAAAGTATTCAAAACAGCAGTTAGAAAGTTTTTTAACCCTTCAGGCATTTCACAGGAATTAAAGCAAAGTGGAGGTGAAATTTGCAAATTTCATTTTTCTTGCTGAATTTCAATTTTATTCATTTTTTTTCTGTAACACAGAAGGTTTTACCAGAGAAACACTACTAAATATGTATTGTCCAGATTCTGCAGTTTTTAGAAATGTCCCACATGTGGCCCTACTGCGCTCGTGGACTAAAACACAAGCCCTTGAAGCAAAGGAGCACCTAGTGCATTTTGAGTCCTCTTTTTTTATTAGAATATATTTTAGGCAGCATGCCAGGTTTGAAGAGGTGTTGAGGTGTCAAAACAGTAGGAATCCCCCAATAGTGACCCCATTTTGGAAACTACACCCCTCAAGGAATTCATTTAGGGTTGTTGTTACCATTTTGACCGCACAGTTTGTTCACAGCACGTATTTGAATTGGGCTCTGAAATGAAAAAAATGACATTTTTTCCAATAAAATGTCATTTGTGATCAAAATTTCTTATTTTCACAGGGAACAAAATACCCCATTTTGTTGCCCAATTTGTCCTTAGTGTGGCAATACCCCATTTGTGGTGATAAACTGCCGTTTGGGCCCATGGGAGGGCTCAGAAGGAAAGGAGCGCTATATGTTTGTTGGAGTCCAGATTTTGTTGGATTGGTTTTCGGGTGCCATGTCGCATTTGCAGAGCCTCAGAGGTATCAAAGCAATGGAAACCCACCAAAAGTGACCCCATTTTGGAAACTACACCCCTCAAGGAATTCATTTATGGTTGTTGTTAGCATTTTGACCACACAGTTTTTTCACAGCACCTATTTCAATTGGGCTGTGACATTAAAAAAATGACATTTTTTCCAATAAGATGTAATTTTTTACCAAAATTTCTTATTTTCACAGGGAACAAAATACTCAGTTTTGTTGCCCAATTTCTCCTGAGTGCATCAATACCCCATTTGTGGCAATAAACTGCCGTTTGGGCCCATGGGAGGCCTCAGAAGGGAAGGAGCGCTGTGTGTTCTTTGGAGTACAGACTTTGCTGGTTTGGTTTTCGGGTGCCATGTCGCATTTGCAGAGCCCCAGAGGTATCAAAGCAATGGAAACCCACCAGAAGTGACCCCATTTTGGAAACTACACCCCTCAAGGAATTAATTTATGGGTAATGTGACCAGTTAGACCCCATAGTTTCTTCACAGAACTTATTTGAATTAGGCTGGGAATTAAAAAAATATATATTTTTTCCAATAATATGTCATTTTAGCTCAAAAATTCTTATTTTCACAAGAAATAAAATACTCCATTTTGTTGCCCAATTTGTCCTGAGTGCGGCAATACCCCATTTGTGGTGATAAACCGCCGTTTGGGCCCATGGGAGGGCTCAGAAGGAAAGGAGCGCTGTGTGTTCTTTGGAGTACAGATTTTGCTGGATTGGTTTTCGGGTGCCATGTCGCATTTGCAGAGCCCCAGAGGTATCAAAGCAATAGAAACCCACCACAAATGACCCCATTTTGGAAACTACACCCCTCAAGGAATTCATTTATGGGTGTTGTGACCATTTTGACCCCATAGTTTTTTCACAGAACTTATTTGAATTGGGCTGGGAATGAAAACAAAATTTTTTTTTTCAAATAATATGTAGTTTTGGCTGAAAATTTCTTATTTTCACAAGAAACAAAATACCCCATTCTGTTGCGCAATTTGTTCTGAGTGCCGCAATACCCCATTTGTTGTGATAAACTGCCGTTTGGGCCCATGGGAGGGCTCAGAAGGAAAGGACCACCATTTGGCCTACTGGGGATTTTCTAGTGCGAAGTCATGTATGCAGAAGCCCCTGAGGTACCAGTACAGTTGAAACCCGCAAGAAGTGACCCCGTTTTAAAAACTACACCCTTAAGGCATTCATCTAGAGGTGTAGTGAGCATTTTGACCGGAGACCTACACCCCATAAACTGTCATGTGGGTTCTCCCGGGTATGGCAATACCCTACATGTGGCTGTTATCAGCTGCCTGGACACACAGCAGGGCCCAGAGGGGAAAGACGAGGGGGGATAAGCTGTGTGGAGTGCATCAGGGTAAGTAAAATTGGGGTAAATTATAAACCAAGGGATGTATGATACATTTTAAAACACTTTCATACAGAGCTCTGGTTATTCGGGACACGTGTCACATTGATATATTGTGTCATCCATTATCGCCCTCTTATAGCAGACTTTGCACCTCTTTTGACTTTTTCCCTTCTTGCCAGTTTGGGGAACTTCTCCTGGAAAGTGTTGCCCTGGTACGATGCGTGTGGGCTCGCTTCCAGAAGTACTGGGTGCCCCCCCTTCTTGGTCCCTAAAGATTAGGTTCTTGATAATCACCTCTTGAAATTCCAGGAAAGTTCCCGTCTGGCCTGCACATCGACGTAGCATGTACGCATTGTACAATGCCATCTGTATGATGTGCCCGGCCAGCTTCTTATACCACACCGCATGGCGCTGTAGGGCTTCAGGACTTGATCTTACAAGTCCATCCCTCCCATGTACCTATTGTAGTCCAGGATGCAGTCTGGTTTGGGGGTGGCCTTTCCTTCATATATCCTAAACCTGTAGGTATACCCTGATGCACTCTCACAGCTTATACATCTTCACGCCATACCTTGCCCTCTTACCCGGCAGGTACTCGCGGAATTGAACCCTCCCTTTAAAATGTACCAGGGACTCATCAATAGAAATACACTTCTCGGGGGTGTATGCTTGGGAAAACCGGGCACTGGAACGGTCTAATAGGGGTCTCCGTTTATACAAACGGTCAAAACTGGGGTCATCTCGGGGTGAGCGCTGCTCATCATCAGTATAATGTAAGAAGCGAAGTATTGCCTCATTTATTTATTTTTTTAGGTTCCAGTTCAGTTCTAAAGTTGTTTTGAGGGGCCCATATATTAGAAACCCCTATCAAATACCCCATTTTAGAAACTAGACCCCTCAAAGTATTCACAACAGCATTTAGAAAGTTTATGAACCCTTTAGGTGTTTCACAGGAATTTAGAGCAAAGTAGAGGTGAAATTTAAATTATTTTTTTTGTCAGAAAATCCTCTTTATACAATTTTTTTTATAACACAAAAGGATTTATCAGTGAAACGCAACTCAATACTTATTGCCCAGATTCTGCAGTTTTGAGAAATATCCCACATGTGGCCCTAGTGCAGTAATGGACAGAAGCACCGGCCTCAGAAGCAAAGGAGCACTTAGTGGATTTTGAAGCCTCTTTTTTATTAGGCACCATGTCCGGTTTGAAGAGGTCTTGTGGTGCCAAAACATTGGGAACCCCCCAAAAGTGACCCCAATTTGGAAACTAGACCCCTTGAGGAATCCATTGTAGTTTTCTTGGGGTGCATGCGGCTTTTTGATCAGTTTTTATTCTATTTTTAGGTGGCGTTGTGACTAAAAAACAGCAATTGTACGATTGTTTTTTTTTTCGTTTTTTTTTACAGCGTTCACCGTGCGCTATAAATGACATATTCACTTTATTCTGCGGGGCGATACGATTACGGCGATACCAGATGTTTATAGTTTTTTTTTATGTCTTATGGCGTTTGCACAATAAAATACATTTTGTAAACAATCATTCACTTTTTGTGTTACGTTATTCTAAGAGCCAGAACTTTTTTATTTTTCAATCAATAAAGCCGTGCGAGGACTTATTTTTTGCGTAACGAACTGTAGTTTCAATCAGGACCATTTTTAGGTACATGCGACTTTTTGATCTCTTTTTATTCCATTTTTTGGGAGGTGAAGTGACCAAAGAATTGTGATTGTGGTTCGGTTTATTATTATTTTATTTTACGGCGTTCACCGTGCGGGATAAATAATGAAATAATTTTGTAGTTCAGGCCGTTACGGACGCGGCAATACCAATTATGTATTGTTTATTTATTTGTTTATATATTTTTATTAATAATAAAGGACTGATAAGGGAAAAAGGGGGATTTTTACTTTTAATACTTTTAAATCTTTTATTTTCTTATTTTTACACATCTTTTTTTAACTTTTTTTTTACTTTATTACTTTGTCCCACTAGGGGACATGAGGGCAGGAGGCCCTGATCGCTATTCTAATACACTGCATAACATGCGTAGTGCAGTGTATTAGAACTGTCAGCTACTCACTGACAGCAAGCATAGTGGGTCCTGACGTTGTCAGGACCCACTAGGCTTCCGTCTATGGCATAGCCGGACGCCATTGTTTGGTGTCCGGTTGCCATAGTCACCATCGCCGGCCGCTATCGCGTAGCAGGCCGGCGATGGCAGCTTAACCCCTAAAAAGCAGCGATCTCTATAGAACGCGGCTTTTAAGGGGTTAATCAGCGGGGACACAGCAATCGGTCCCCGCTGTAGGAGCTGTGACAGCTACTGAACAAGACAGCAGCGTCACAGCTCCTGTATGTGTCGGGAGGACGGCCGAAACGGCATGGAGCGCGAACGATACAGCTGCCATGACGTAATAGTACGTCAAGGAGCGGGAAGGGGTTAATGTAAAGATTTTTTTTTCCAATTTCCCAGTACATCGTATGGTACAATAAAAAGCCTTCATACGGCTAAATCTATACAAACATAAAAAAAGTTATGGCTTTTTGAAGACGGGGAGGAAAAAACAAAAATGAAAAAAGGAAAATGGCTGTGGCGAGAAAGGGTTAAAAAGAATATTGTTCATGCCAAATTCCATGTTTATCCAGCACCTACAAAATGTAAATTTTCTTGTCAGAAAAAAATATGTTGATTTCACATCGAATTATGAGCAACCGATTCTGTAAAGATTGGATGTGCTGGAATAATTCTGTATATGCCGTACCACTCCCTTTCTAGTGGGAGCTTATACGTTGTCTATTGTATACATTTTCTTTTTTCTTTATGACCTGTATACGTTCTTCACAACATTTATTTTATTTACCTTTTATTACCCATATTATTTTGAATCCCGTTTTCTCAAAATGTTAAAACGTTTACTGATGTCTCAACTGTTTAATGAAGACATATTGAAACAGAATTATGAGCAACCAATTAGCACAAGTTTACCACCACTTTTCCATGAAGTACAGTAGTTATGATATATATTCCACATAGTACAGTAGCCCTGCCAAATATCTAAAAAAATTAACTATAATCAGCACTATGATTTCATACAGCTTGTGTGAGGGCCTCTTCAATTAACCCTTTGTAATATGTGTTGGCCATGAATTGACAAAAAGACCCCTGTTTTCCCAATAGATGAGAGTCTTAGAGTTGGGATCCACACCTAGGAGGCATTCATGACATATCTTATGGAATTGCTATTAATGCTTACGATAGGAATACACATTAAAAACTCTGCATACGGTAAATCAATATAGCTGCCCGTGATCCAACAAATATTCCAATATTTAATATTGTATACTTTTACTTAGAATTGTGGGAAATTATACAAACTACAACAGCATTGCTGTGTTCCCTGATGATTAATAAATTAGCTGCTCTGTTAAGTTAATAAGTCAAAAATGTTTCTTGTTTTTTGGAACAACTATGCACATAACATCACAGATCTCAGTTTCTTTGACTCCACTGATCATCGGTTTCGAGCAGGCTTCAGCTTTAGCGCCAAGCCACCTTGAATGACCAGTTCATATAAGTTGTGGAATCTGTTCATGTATGTGACAATGACTAACAATTCATTGCAGATAGAGCCTGATGTAATTAGAGATATGATATCAGAATTTATCGCAATTAAAAGCACAATAAAAACGTATTGAATGAAAGGTGAAAAAAACGAAAAAAATCTTTAACGCCAATTGTAAAGTCAAAGTCATATGAATTAATTTTCTCCCAGGGACAATCAGGAGGAGATTTGACTTTTCTGCTACTACAACTTTGAGACAGAAGGTAGCACACAGTCAACCTACATTGTCTACAGTTTAGTAATTTCCTCTCACAACAAGTAGAAATATATACAGATGGCAGCGTACCCAATTTCCAGAACATTGAATTGAGAACTATTTCCATGCATTCACTGAACTGTATAACATCAGACATTGTACCAGATGTAAATGCTACTTAAACAGTGCTGTGCACAACTCCTGCTGAGATGAAACTTCTACGTGCTCGCACTTAGAAAGCCATATGAATTAAGTATAAGCAGATGCTTACAGAGAGAGCAAACAGCTCTTAGGAATCAAGTAGCTCTTGAATGTAACATTGTTCAATTAATTTGCATGTCTAAATTTTGAAAAGTTTCCATACATATGTGTTGTCATGCCTAGCATACTACGGAACGGAATGGGTACCACTTCATATCTACAGATGTAACCTCTACAGTACATGACCTGGACCTTGGGATTGATTCCTCACGGAGCTTTATGATAACCCCATGTTCCCCAGATGGCCCAGCTTTCTCAACCAGCTTCTATATAAATTGGCTTTACTGCGTATATGTATATGATAGGCAAATTCGATTTAGAGGTCATTTATAACAAGACAACATATAAAGTGCAGACATATAGAGTTTACAGGGAACTTATGGTGGACATGATGATGGTGGAGACTTTTGAAGGTAACTATTTTTAAGGTTTAGAATTTACCTAGGAAGCTTATTTATTTATTTATTGATTGTTCTTACTGCTACAAGACAAATTTGCTTATTTGGGGTGGAGTGAGCACCTAAGCTCTCAAAAAATGTCTGAAATTCCAGTAGCTGAGATGGTCAAATATCTTTCTTTCAAACAGGCATAGCATCAAAAGTTATGATGATGAAGTTAACAGTGGAAATGCCCATGTACATTATAGATGGAGGATTGGCACTCAGAATCATTATGGCGCTTTCAACCCACATAGACAATGGAGAAGTAATGTACTTCCACTTGAAGCTGACAGTAAAGATTATCACTTTGTGTTCAGCTAGCCATATCCAACCAGTTAAGGTGACATCATTATTCCTAGTCTAAGTGCTTTCAATGAAAATCAAATATTTTTTTCTTTATTTACAGAAGGAAAAACAATTCATATCATAAGAATAATCACTATGTAATTGCCCCTTGTCCATTTAATGAGGCCTATAGTGTTGAGAATTCTTCTAAATATGGGAAAGACTGATGACTGTCAAGATGTCAAATGATCGTCTTTTCCCACCGTTCCAGATTTTTTCCACTAAATCGTTCCCAATTTATGTGATAAGTCATAAGGGAATAAGTTGTCTGAGACCGAGAACTCCTATAGATGTCCCTTTAGTCTAGCATACTATTTCAGACCTGGCTGACTATTTATTATCTTCTAGTCTTGATTTCACTTGATTTCCGTACTTTAAAACAGTACCAGCTGCAGATGTTTAGTCTTACAGCCGTAATGGTCTGTTTTCTTACCTACCACTAAAATATTCATGAATAATTAATAATAATGTTGAATATAAGAGTAGTTACAAGCTAGTAGCAGCAAACCATAATTCTCTTACTCCTCAGAGTATGCTATCGTATTCTATGCTTACATATCTTAGACGATATTACAAATGTTCATTAGAAGAGCTGGATATGAGACAAAGTGCCGTCAAAAACCAGCCTACAACTGCCAACAACAATGTCCCCCATTGTCAGCTCTAATATGCCCGAAAGACATCCATATCCCATTTATCAATGCAACAGAGTTTGCCAAGCTCAAATGATTATTCTCAATTTATATTTCAATCCCCAACAGTTCCCTATCTTAAATGTATTAATATTTATAAATAATGATAGAAGAATTTATGTTCTTATCAAAGAAATTCAAGGAGTCATCTGAATAGAGATGCTTGTCTTTTATTCTTATCGATAAGGAGACAGTATGGCAAAATGTCTGCCTCTATCCTATTAATTCCCAATATCCATAGTTTTAAACGTGCCCTGAAAACACATCTATTTAGACAGGCCTATAACATTCCCTAATCTGACTCCTTTCCATGGCCCTCCTTTTAGATTAGTCATCAGAATAAGATTCCCTCACACTCCTTCTCTTCATGTCCGTCATACACGGATACTGGCTGGTGACGGCTCATGCAGCTTTATGTTACCACCGCATGTGTATAAAAATGGCCGGACCATTGTACAGAACAAACACTATTACACTTTGTGTCTCCCTCATTTCCTCATAGATTGTAAGCTCTTGCGAGCAGGGTCCTCACTCCCCAGGTTTGAATTGTAAATGAACTTTGTCACTATGTAATGTCTGATATTGTTTGTTTCATGTTCCCTCTAAATTGTAAAGTGCTGCGTAATATGTTGGCGCTATATTAATAAAGATTATTATTATTATTATCCTGAATGACAGAGTTTTTATAAATATTCTGAGAATAACATGTCTGGACTAGTTCTTGATACATTTTGCTTCATATATCACAATTGACATCTAAAAATTAAACTAATTAGAAGTTAAACATCTGTCTGGAAATTCTAATCTCCCTTTTTAGGAATTCAGCTACCCCCGCCTCATATATAATATCAGTTATCTTAACAATAAAACATATTAGACATTTTGTTAGTCAAGGCTTTTACAGATAAGCTTGCATACACAATTTTAGTCTTCATTAGATAAAGTAATCATAAATGTAAAACTTTCCTAACAATACCTTTCACCCCATGTCTTGCAATCTGTTTAGGTGGCCATTGCTATGTATCCGACCACTACTGCTGTTTAGCAGCCGCTGCCTTACCTGCGCAGATCCCCCTTTTCCAGTCTCAGTGAACCTGGCCGACTTGTCGGGAGCGCGCTGTTTTGCGCATGCACACAAAGTCCTGGCACGACCATCCCTGTCAGCTGCTTATCTTTTCAATGGAGTAGCTCCCAGGCATGTGCAGTAGTCCTGTACTCATTCCCCTTAGCACTCGACACAGCGCTTCATAGTGCTTATCAGTTCAGACACAAGTGCTTTGGCACAGAGATGTGGGAGACATCGGGCTGAGACAGTAAGTATGCATCACGGGATGAACTGAGACATAAACTGGGGGTTGAAATAGTGGAATATTATATTCAAATTGAACTATGGGAAAACTCTTGGTGGGGTAGGGGGGGTTCACACGACAGATCACAGCTTGTTCATGTTTGGAATTTTGATGCTGCTATTAGAATTTTTACATAGCAGAATCGGGAGCAGGCACGTCTAGGGAATCAGCATTGTGAGATAATCACATTGCCACTTGCTGGTGGAAAAAAAGAAGGGTAAATAAAACGTCGACATTTGTTTAGATGCTGAGAAAAGACACAGGATGAAAAGAGTAGGGATGCATGTGAAATATTGTTAGGAAAATTATGGCATGGTGTGCAAAATACTTATTTTTTAATAGCTAAATGATTTAGCATTAAAAAAAAATCTAACATGAGAGCTGGAATTAACCCTTTAAATGCTATGTACACCTTTGCATATTTTTTTTGCCCCAATGAATCTGAAATTAAAAAAAAGGTCTTAAATTAAATATAAACTACAGTACAAATGGAAGTGAGCATAACTACATGGACAGATAACACAAGATTTGTTTTTAGTATGTAACCATGGAGACACATAGATCGGCATAGGAGGTGTAGACTCAAAATGGTCTGAAACTTTTAATCTAGATTATTTGCAAAATTGCTGTTTTTTTTTTCTTTTTGGATACAAGAAGATAATAGTTGCAAAGGTGGATATATCCTTTAACATTTAGAAAATAAAATCATGCTATTCTGATGAGTTAGCTCTGGTTTTCCATAGCAGCATAGGTAAACCTACTAAATTACTTTAACTCATGGAGTAATTATTGTACAAAAAAGTAACAGCTAAATGATAGATTCACCTACATCTGTATACACATCATTAAATCACCATGAGTTATGGCAAACAAAAAAGTCATATTTTCTCTATCTATAAGCATCACTTTTATATGACAGCATAATTCAGTTCATTTTAGATGTCCCTTTAAGAGCGTCAGGCAAAAATATATTGGTAAAAAAGGCAACGCTCTGTCTACTTCCACTTAACATTCTTTGAAGAGCCCTGGATATAAATAACAGTATTAAGGAAAGAAAAAAAAAATCGAAGTAATAACACAAACACTCAAAATTTGATTTTAAAATAAATATTTCTTTTCTAATCATGTGTTTTTCCATCACTAGAATTTTTGAGAGTATATGACCCTAATTATAATATTCTTTCTAAAAGGCTCATAGTCTTTCGAAAGGGCAATGCTTTTAGCTTAACTGTTATAATTTTCACTATGTTCTTATAGTTGAAAGTTTTTTTTTTATTTTGTATAATGGGCAAGAGAAGGTCAGAACATTCAATTACATTGAAGACTAGTAAGACCTTCATAGACATGCCATCATTACCACCGTTTTACTGCAATTCAGCTGTCAGACCTCAAAGTGTAATTTCCTCCTTTGCTGCAGAGACATTTTTCCCTTCGTTTTAGAGAGGAAGCAAAATTAGTTAGATAGCATCTAATAGCTCAAAAATAGGGACAGGATATAAAGACAAAAAACCAGAAAGAATATTAAATTGAAAAAAAAATAATAAAAATGTAATTTTGCTTTTAATATAGGTGTTTAGAAAGTGTATTATGAACGTTATCAGTGGTCTATATAAAATGTCTTAAATGAAAAAAAAATGTGAATAAAATATTGTTAAGAAGGAAGGCCAGATAAATATTTTTTTTTATTTTATTGAGTACATTTTTTTAATATAAGAACATAAAGGAAAGAAATATTTCACATTTTAAAATTCCCATATTGATTCCAACTCAACCCCTCTCAAAATTCAATAACGCTTAATCCAGCAGAATTAAAAAAAATGGCTGTGGAGTAAAGGTACAACCCTGAAATGCTGTAAGTTTGGGGTTCAGGTCAAAGAAAAAGATGAAAACTAGGAAATCAGAAGAAAATAAAATTGGATTTAGTGGTAGTGGAATGGAAAGAATGGAGTGGGAGGACATTAGGGAGGACATTAGTTCAGGAAGGACACCACTAATGAGGAATCCAGACGCCATGATATAGATTTATTGGAATACATACACAAGTTCTGTTTCCAGAGGCATAATGTTCACGATTGCAGGGGGTTGCAATTGGACCTGAGGTATAGGGGGGCTTAGGAGACCTAAGCAAAAAGAGGAGACCTCCTAGTCTACTGTACCAAAATGATTTGAACTCTCATACATGTCCAGAGCCCTCATTGGTGGTTAAATGTGTGATTCAGGCAGACAACGTCTCATCGGGCCCTGAAACTCTCCCTCTTGACAGATGTTCACCTGTAAGAAACAGAGACTAAACCAGCCTCTTCCCTGTCGCGGCCATGTCCTCTTCATAGACCTCTGGCCGGAAAGTACTGTCTGGGGGTAGCCAGCTATTCTGTTTTACTAGAAATCAGCCTGAGATGCTCTGAGATAAAGGCACACTACTGAGGGAACTGGACAGCTAATGCGCCACCAGGGGAAAGATGAAGGAAGCACTTTGTAAATCTGAGGAATTCATTCATTTGGGAATCTGGTGTCTGAATTAATTTTGGTGTTAAATCTTTCTGTCACATTACATAAGCCCTGCTCCCTCTGAGGTTCTGTCAGGGACACATGGTATTGGAACATTATGTGGTTTTCCTAGAAACCAAAACTGTGTATTGCTCCCCCCCTTTTTACAGGGGCAGATTTCTAGCACATGTGACAACACCCTTAATAAGTAATAAGGCATTCCTGTGCCAATGGTGATTCATGTTGTAGCAATGCGCTCGTGTATCAGGTCTTATAGGCACGGCTGTTCTTACAGGAAGTCACAGGTGGGCTCATGCCTAGGGTGGCAGCATTTAGGGGACTGACCTATTATTTTATTTTAGATTTTTAGTGCAGTGTCAATGAGGGGAGTAGGGACTTGAGCATGGCCATAGAGCTAGTGATGGTATATAAAATTGACTAAATGCAGAGCGGGACTGCTGGGCAGCTAGATTACATGTCAGAAGCCCTTTGAAACCATTGAGCAGCGAGCAAACTATGGGCTGCTGACCAGTGGCGGATTATCATATGGGCGATTCGGGCAGCTGCCCGGGGCCCGAGGCTCGCAGGGGGCCCATGGCAGCCCGAACCGCACATCGACATGTAAACCTATTCAGCGCGCTGGCGCTGCTAACTTCCGAAGATGGGGAGGAGCAGGGAATTGGCCGGGATCCAGGGGTAGGACACGCCTCCCTGACAGTGCGGGCGCCGCCATTGAGTAACAGAACAGCGACGGACGGCTGTTCTGTTACTCCAAAGCTGCAAGAGAAGAGCCGGGCGGGCGGTCACCGGCGCTTAGGTTAGTTGACTTATCATGCCCAACTGGTTCCCGACCGCTGGCTGTATTTTTTTTTTTTACGGTCAGCGGTCAGGGTCCTTAAAACCCAAGCCATAGACTTTCTACGGCTCGGGTTTTAACTTGCTGCCCGCGCGATCGGGCAGCTGAATGTCGGGTCTCCGGCAGTCAGTGACTGCCGGGGACCCTGAGGAAAAGATAGAAGCAGCTTTAGCTGCTTCTGTCTTCTCTGATATCTTTTTACACAGCGCTCAATGAACGCTGTGTAAAGGAATAGAGACAGCAGCAGCGGCCGCGCCGCTGTCTCTATTCCTCCCGGTGATCACGTGACTGGTCACATGATCGCCGGGTGCCGTTAGTGGCAGGCTGCTGCTGGGTCTTACTAGACCCAGCACAGCCCTATTAGTGACAATCGTCACTATGAGAGGGCTGATTTTCCCTGTAACTGGGGCTGCTGTGCAGCCCCAGTTACAGTGGAAAAACATGGTGCAAAAGAAAGAAAAAAAATATATAAAGTTCCCCAAAGGTCTTCTTTGACCTTTGGGGGACAGACCATAGTAATAAAAAAATAATAAAGTAAAGTGCAAAAAAAAATGTAAATAATAAATACACATAAAATACCCACCCCAAAAAAAACGTTCCCCCCCGCCAATCATTGTTGTAAGGCTAGCGCTGACCCAATTACCCTAATATAGACATGTAATATATAAAAATTTACGGTAGACAATCACGATCACAAATAAAACGTCTATTTTAGGGTAAAACTATGTTATTACCAAAAAAAATAGCTGAAACTTAAAAAAGCTTATTTTTTTACTATTATATTCAAACTTTATGAATAAAAGTTCTAAAACAGCAAAAAAGGTGTGTATAAAAACGCTAAAAAAGAAACCTGCATTGTCTACGGAAAAAATGTCGCAAAAATCACGTCGGTTTTATTTTTTTTTAATAAAAATGTGTGTTTGGTGCAACTTTGTAATTACGTTTTATTAAAAAATATTTTCGCTTTTTGAGATACAGCTGCTTTGTATCCTGTATCCGTCAGGTCAGCAGGACTGACGGGATCAGTGAAACGGGCCCTGCGCTAAATTATAATCTTAGATATGATAGATTTGAGGTCGATCCTGCGTGTCACTGATCCTGTCAGTCCTGCTGACCTGACGGATACAGGATACAAAGCAGCCGTATCTCAAAAAGTAAATATATTTTTTTAATAAAATCAATCAATCACACTGATACACACACATACTATATATATATATATATATATATATATATAATTATAATATAAAGTTTTCAAATGTGTACATAACCTTGTGTCACTATATACAAGGGGGAGCGCTGTGAGGCGCTATATACAAGGGGGAGCGCTGTGTGGCACTATATACAAGGGGGAGCGCTGTGTGGCACTATATACAAGGGGGGGCTGTGTAGTGCTATCCACAGTGGTATGTGTGTGGCGCTCTTTATAGGGGGGGGCTTTTTGGTGCTATTTACAAGAGGGGGAGGGCTGTGTGGCGCTCTCTACAGGGGGGGGCTGCATGGCACTATCTATAGGGGGCTGTGTGTAACGCTCTCTACGAGGGGGATGTGTGATATATAGAGGGGGCTGTGTATGGCGATATCTATGGGGGTGTGTAATATCTACAGGGGCTGTGTGTATGTGGCGTTTTACAGTGTGTGGTATTATATTCAGGCGCGCAGTGTTTGGTGCTATTATATTTAGGGGTACAGTATGTGGCACCATAATAACTTTATTTTCGTTTATAGGTGTGGAAATGTTGGAAAAGTGAGGAGACGTCTGAGTGGCAAATTCTGCAGAAATGAGTCATGGCCGGGAGAAGTCGTCATGAGCGCTGGACCGGATGGAGAAGAAAAGAGGAAAAAAACTACTAGAATCTGAGACGTCGTCACCTGTGAGTCACTAGATTTATAGAGAATCTGTCACCTCTCCTGACATGTTTATTATAGGAAATCCTTGTATTTCACAAAAAGTCTTTCTGCAGTACAGGACTGATAGACAATTCCCCTTGTCAGGAGGCTGTGTCCCTGCACAGTGTGATACTGTCAGTATGTAGGGACACCGCGCTGTGACAAGGGAAATCGTAACACTGTTAATGCTTGCCCAAAAAGGTAGTGTTAAAAATAGTTACGACGCGGCAGGGCGGCGGTGAGGAAGGGGGGCCCAAGTTTGGATAACAGCCCAGGGCCCATGGTCTACTTAATCCGCCACTGCTGCTGACATGTAATGTAGCTGCCCAGTGGTCTCGCTCTGCATTCAGTCAAGTTACCTATTGATATGCCAATCAGGCAGGTGACAGGACACTGGCAGCTACATCCCATGTCAATAACCAAGCGTTGGAAAATGTAGTCTGCTTGTGATGCTGCTAAGCCTGCATCCATTGTCCGACCCTTCCTCTCTTAGCAGTTAGTTGCCGAGGAGCCACCGAGCTGGAGAACTATGCACAGCAGTGATGTTCCATGAAGTTCCATCTGAGTTAATTAATTACTTTGGGGGTACGAGTCTGAGGCCTGAATACATTTGGGGGTATGAGCTCTGAATAAATGTATGTGTGCATTGTACGACACTATTATGTGGGCCTTGTATGGTAATATATGTTTTTAAAATTGTACCAAAAAAAATAAAAGCGTGTTCTTCCAGTTCTAACATGTTCTGCGCTCCTGTGTAAAGTTTATATGTGCCAGCCGGAAAATATGAACTTTGCAGGAATGTCTTTCCGCGCCGTACGGTTATCTAGAATACAGAACTGCCCATTGTTTATGCTGCGTTTCTCGGTGGCACATTTAAACTTCAGGTGCCAGTGCCGAATATGCTAAAAATGGACACTTCAAAAGGGTCTAATTCTGTCTCAGTGCTTAGGGCAGCATGATCTATAATTTAGGCCCTGCTTAAAAGATGAGGATATATAACAAACATTTCTCAAGAAGTTGTTTATTAGGTTGAATATGTGTATGTTCAGGTAGAAAAATCTTCACACGTAAATAAACATCAAATAAAATGGATAAAACCAGAAAGTATATAACTTTTACAGGGGCTGTACTATCAGGAGTCAGAAAACACCTCCTCAAAAGAAATCTCTACTGTCAATCAATTGATTACTGAGGATCCAGCTGCTGATATCCCTGGAAATCAGTCAATGTTGCTGGGGAAAGCTGAAGACACTCACACAGGGGAAGTGTATCATCGCATTTTAGGAAATCAACCACCATATAATACCTGGTCCTGCCTAGTCCTCTATGATGGCCCTATGCACCGGTAGAGCGGAAGGAAAATATAACGACATTAGGAATGCAATATGCGATTACAAATTTTGAACCACTTTAAAGCTGGAATGTATTTGCCAATCTGTTGTAGCCCACACAAGACTTAGGGTATGTTCACACGGCCAAATTTCAGACGTATACGAGGCGTATTATGCCTCGTTTTACGTCTGAAAATAGGGCTGCAATACGTCGGCAAACATCTGCCCATTCATTTGAATGGGTTTGCCGACGTACTGTGCAGACGACCTGTCATTTACGCGTCGTCGTTTGACAGCTGTCAAACGACGACCCGTAAATTTACTGCCTCGGCAAAGAAGTGCTGGGGACTTCTTTGCCACGTAATTTGAGCCGTTCTTCATTGAAATCAATGAAGCACGGCTCAAGGTTTACGAGCGTCTCAGACGCCTCGTAAATTACGAGGAGCTTTTACGTGTGAAACGAGGCAGCTGTTAACAGTCTGTCTTTTCACACGTAACTGCCTCTCAGCGTGTGAACATACCCTCAAAGAAGTATTCCCAAAATCAACAAGCATCATCTATTCCTTATCCAGAGCATAAGAGGACACCAGTACAGTAAATGGCATGTGATTGTTTGGGGGCCTTGTTACAGATTTTGCACCAGGGCCAAGGGCCAATCTATACATGACATCTACAAAAATCTTTGCTCTGCTACATCTTTTTATGGAAAGATCTATATAACACACAATATTGTTTCCTTTTTTTTTGTGAAAAATATTTTTGCTTCTCCTATAAATTTTCATTAATGTGATTACAGTTCCATTTATTCATTTATGTTCATTTATGTTTAAACACATATCATATGGATAAATGCAACAAATAATGAAAATACATTTTAACCCCTTAATGACCAGGCCCATTTGCGCCTTAATGACCAAACAATTTTCTTTCAAATTTTCAAACTCACATTCAAAGAGCCATAATTTTCCATCAATGTAGCTGTATGAGGGCTTATTTTTTTTTTGATTTTTTTTTAATGGATGAGTTGTATTTTTCAAGGGCACCGTTTTGGGGTATGTATAATTTATAGATTTTGCTTTCATAAATTTTTTTTTTGAAGGTAATGCAAGAAAACATCAATTCTGACGAGGTTTTTTCGCAGGGTGTTTTTCGCTGTTTACCATGTGGTAAAAATAACTTGTTAACTTTATTCTACAGGTCCATATGAATGCGACCATACCAAATATGTATTGTCTTTTTTACGTTTTAGTACTTTTGCACAATAAAATATCTTTTATGGAAAAACATTTTTTTTTGTGTCATTCCATAATTCCAGATCCATAACTTTTTATATTTCCATCAACGTAGTCATATGAGGGCTTGTTTTTGTGGGATGAGTTGCAGGTTTTTATTGGTACCATTTTGGTGTACATATAATTTATCGATTAGCTTTTATAATTTTTTTGAAGGTGGAAAATTAAAAAAAACAGCCATTCCACCAATGAGTTTTGCATGTTTTCTTTTTTACGCCATGCACCATCCAGTATAACTAATGTTATGTTTGTTCTACGGGTCGTTACAATTGTGGCGGTACCTAATATGTAGGTTTTGTTTTAAGACACGGCCAGACGTGGCCGTCACGAGGCGGTCACGTGACGAGTGTGACCGCCACTACAGCCTGTGATTGGCTGCAGCGGTGACATGGATGAAACGTCATCGCTGGAGGCCGGACAGGAGGAATGTAAGTATGAACGTATTTATATATTTTTTTTATTACATTAAAATTGTATTTTTCACGCGCCGAGCATGGTACTGTCAAGGTTGCTGAAAGAGTTAGTGCAGCCCATTACCTCTATCAGCACCCTGGACAGTGAGTCTGTGAACTTTGTCCCACCCAGCCGTTGCTATGGCAACGGATCAGTCAAAAACGGACAGCACACGGAAGCCTTCAGTGTGCCATCCGTTTTTTTCACTGACCCATTGACTTCTATGGGCCACACGGTCACTGAATCACTGAGCAAAGTAGGACATGCTCTACTTTGCACGGAACGGAACAACGGCTCCGTTTAAATAACGGAAGTGTGCATGGGGCCATTGCAATGAATGGGTTCAGGGTGATATCAGTGACAAAAACGGATAGCACCCTGAAGGAAAAAACTGAAGTGTGCATGAGGCCTAACGCGTGCTAAAAATGGCTAAACGGTGTCTGGTCCTGAAGGCTCAAAATAGACCGGTCCTGAACTGGTTAAAGATATCTTGCGGTTTTTACTGAAACAAGGTTTTTTTTTGGTTTTTTTGGGGGGTACTTTTTAATTTTTATTTAACTTTTTTAAACTTAATTTTACTTTTTTTTGTCCCACTAGGGACTTAATATTCCAAAGCAATACTGACTGTCAGTGTAAAACTGGCAGGCAACCTATTAGGGTGTATTCACATGGTGCGGTTTTGCTGTGTTTTTATCCGCACGGCCGAAAGCAGCACCGAAAAATGCATGTGTTTTTATTGCGATTTGTAGTGATTTTGCAATTCGGTTTTCAGTGCGGTTTTCGTCCTTGCGGCAAAAAACGCATCAGAAATGCACATGTGAATACACTCTTAGGCTGGACTTCTGGCATGGCCTGATAGGCAGTTACTAATGGCAGACCTGGGGGCCCCTCGGCTGACATAGAAAGCCACCTGCGTCCTGCGATCACGTCGGGGTGTGCCGATTGGATGACACCTTAGATGACACGGTCGCTTTTGACTGCGGCATCTAAGGGTGTAAACTGCTGAAATCAGAATTCTCTACAATTCCGGCAATTGCAGCAGGACCCTAGGTATGTATAGTCCTGCAATACATACAGCTAAAATAACCTAAAAATGGAAAAGTTATGGCTGCCTGCAAAATGAAAAAATCTTTTGCTTCTTAGAGCCAAAAAAGTCATCAAGGGGTTAACCGTGAAAAAAACCTAGATAATATTGAAATGGCTAAAAAGAATATTCAACATTTTCATATAGGAAACTCTGAATATTTATCTTTATTTTAAAAAATTGAAAAAAAATAATGCAGAATGATTTATGAAGGAAAATAAAATCCCCACATTTACAGAGGATGTTGTTGCTACAGAAACCCAAAACTCGTGAGGTGAGATCACTGTGAATGAGAGCTAAGGTGAGATAAAATAGACAAGATAAAGGACTGAACTAGATGTCAAAATTACAACACAGGACCGTACCTTAGTAAGGGGGGACTAATTGTAACTAGGTGGGATTAGTATATATTTATTCTAGTAAATCTTACAATGTACCTGTTAAGGAGCAGCCAATTTTGGCTTTGAGGATACAAGGAATTTTTTTGTTCAACTAACTGCGTTCAAACAGACATAACTTTTTTTTCTTTTTTCAATTTACATACATATATGAGGGTTTGTTTTTGGCAGGATGAGTTGTAGTATTATTTAATAGCAGGAATTTGAGGTATATATGCTTTAGTTTTTAACTTTAATTATACTAAAATGATATTTTTTGGTGGGAATGTCATGTGAGGGGCACTAAGGGTAGCACAGCAACACTATTACTGTGTGTGAGGCCTGACGAAAGCTCTTTTACTGTGTGAGGGGCACTAAAAGTAGGCCTAATTGTGTGTGGCCTATTGGGGGCGCAAAAAGTGGGATACTATTACTTTGTCCGGCACAAAAGGGGCCAATATTACCATGGGGTACTATAGATGGCAAGTTTATGTAGAGGTAGTGGCAGGGCTGCTGGAAAAGCGAGGAGCCAAAGATGTATGTATGGCAAATGCTGCAATGTCGTGTCTGGCAGAAGTCTTTATGGCGGTCTGGGCCGGATAAAGAACAAAAAGGAAAATGGATGGCTCCTGTCAGAAAAGTCGTCACCTCTGGGTCACTGGATTTAACTATGCTGTATTCACTTAAACGGTCTGCAGAGCGGCTGTACTGGTGCAGTATCTACAACTGGTCAATATATGGTGGTTATATCTTTGTACCGTGTATTTTATTAAGTAATAGTATGTGTTCATGAACTGGCAATATTATTTAGCCCTTATATAGTGGTATAATTGGGAATACTAGACTTGGTTATAGTGGGTTTTGTTCAGTAACAGTATGATGGTAATATGTATGGTGATAATATTTGCTTCTTGTATAGTGGTGTTATTTGGTAACTGTATGACTGTATTATTTAGAGGTATAGCTTTTGAAGAGGCAACCTTTTTGTATGCCTCATAGTGCTAATTTTCATTATAAAGTATATCCAGGGTTAGTGTACTGCTGAGGCGCTGTATCTAAGCCTGTCATGTATTATAAATGTGATTTATTTTATTTTATGGAGGGAGGGAGGGCAAAACAAATGCCTTAGAGCTTGTGCCCTTGATATTTAAAGACCTTATAAGGACCCTGCCAGCCCAGCACCCAATGTCCTGACACTGGCCAGATTTAGGATGCTCTCTATGGAGCCCAGTCTGACACACAAGTTTATGATGCTAACCAATGTCAGGAGTTTTAGAAAGGTGGCGCCTGGATGTGAAATGAACCGAAAAGACGTGAGACTGGTAAGAATATTGGGGTTTTATGATTAAGGGGTTCTTTTCTAAGGTCTGATAATTAAGGGGTCTGGTCTGGGGTCTGAATGAATTTACGGGTCTGAGGTAACATAACATATCAGTCTTCAACTGTTTGTTACGTTATTCCTAAACCTGTTTTTTTTTGTGATTCTGTAGGAAAGTGTATTCTTACCTAGCTTTAACATGGTGCTGGTTAATGTTCATGCTAGAGGGGGATGGGGAGCATTCAAAAGTTGCTATGGGGCCCAGCCTTTTCTAATTATATCCTTGCTTTCTTAGACTCCTGTCTGTCACATTTACCATTAACGATTGGGATCGCAAGGGTCAAACGTTTACCTTTATTTTGATCTTTTAGATGTCTGTAGCAAATAAAGGGTAATCTCTGGTCTATGCCATGTCGTAGGATATGGTCTGTCAATCACATTCTTCTTCCCACGGATGATGGCATAGGCACACTGTAATACTGCCCCCTATGATCAAGAATATAACTGCTTAATTCTGCCTTATGGATAAAAATATAACGGTTATAATACTGCTTAATCATGGAGTTGCAATGGTACATGCAAATTTCCGCACCTGCACATCATTATAATGTGAAAATACACAAACCTATTTGCCGGTGGACAAGTTTTCATTGTTCGAGACCCTTCAGTCAATAAGCCTCATCTTGATCTAAATAGCTTTTGCATATTAATAATAGAACTCACTTTGAAGGTCAAAGATTAAAAGTCTAAATAAAATTTTGAATCCCTGAGATTAAACATCAGCCTTATAATTCCAAACAATAGTTCTGGCATGTTAGCGGTGTAAGGAATAATTAGATGCTGAAAGCAAAAACACTGAGAAGAAAGCTGCACATCTCTAAGCCCTTCTGTTTCTTGAACGGAAAACTCATTTTAAGAAGATTATGCTGAATATATTATACGACGGGCTCATACAATGCATGCATTGTTATCCTAAGCATCACAGTTTGGCTCCATGGAAACAATTGGTTCATTTCAAAACACTGTTCATTATTTTAAGCATTTATTCAATTTCAAATTTGTATTGTGTTTGCATATTGTTGGTTTTTCATAATAACTATTTGTGTCTAGGAATTTTTGTTTAGGGATGAATGCATCTTTTCCATAGTTATAATCAGTCCTAAAATGAATCTCCACCATTCATCATCAAGTCACTTCTAATTACAAAATGATGTGCTGATGGATTTTTTAATATACAGTGGGGCAGATTTACTATTCAAAATGAGCCCGAATTCTGGCATATATTCATATATATTTTGTTGACATGTTCGACAAGAGATCGTGGCTTAGCGGAAAAGGGGCAAAGGGTATATCCTAGCAAAAAGGAAGCATGGCTTAAAATACGACACTGTGCGCCAAAAATGCGACAAAAAACTGTTGGAAACTAAGCCAACTACTAGGTGGCATAAGGAAGAGAAAAGTGGCTAGCATAGTCTAGCTAGATGTGCCAAATATAGCATTCAGCATGCACCACTTTGCTAAATTTTCTGCATTTTCTGACTGCCTTAGCTTTGTTTACACTGTCAAACTTATACAGTATTAGTAAATCTAATACACCTTTGCAAGGAATTAAAAAAAAAAAAAATATATATATATATATATATATATATATATATATATATATATATATATATATATATATATATATATAATAATAATGTTTTGTGTTTTAATTTTTTTTAAATAAATCAATATTTTATATGTTTTTAAACAACTTTCGAAATGACTTTCATTAAAAAAATGTTTACTTTTTGTGATACAGCTTCTAGGTATCCTATATACATAGAAGCTGTATCCTTCTCTTTCAGCCAATTCCGTCAGTTTGGCTGAGAGCGGGTCTTGGGTGTCTCTGACACACAGGATCTAGCTAATAAAGATCACATCTAAGACACACGCAGTACCCGCTTTTAGACGAGCCATCCGTTCAGCTGAACTAACAAATTGGCTGAGAGACAACAATACAGCCTCTATGTATACAAGATATACAGAAGCTGTATCATAAAAAGTAAAAAATAATTTCTGATAAAAGTGTAATTGGACGTTGTTTAAAAAAACATAAAATATTGATTTATTAAAAAAAATGAAATGGTCTATACTCAGGACAGGCTGTAGTACTGTGAACCGCCGCCACAAGTGAGTCGGCGATTCACAGTATGAGTAGATAAGGAATGAAGAAGAAGAGGTGCTTCTTCGAGAGCTGCGGCCCCTTCAAAACAGGTGATTGTCCGGGGTCCAGGGAGTTGGACCCTGACCGATCAGATATTGATGACCTATCCTGAGGATAGGCCATCAATTGTTAGGGACTGGACAACCCCTTAAGATATAAAACAATGTTTTAGGTGATTTTAATCAACTTTTTAATTGACTTTAATTTACATTTTTAAGTTATTTCTTATTTTTGAAGTTACAGCTTATATGTATCCTGTTTGCCGTCAAACCCCGGTGGACTAACGGCTCAGCTAAAAATTGGTACTGTGTGTCTCTGACACGTAGGATCCAGCTAATAACGATCACATCTAATGAACTTAGATGTGATCGTTATTAGCTGTAACCTGCGTGACAAGCTTTCAGTTGAGCCACTCATTAGTCCAAATGACCTGAAGGAATTGGTTTTGATGGAATGGTACAGCTTTTATGTATACAGGATACGTAAAAGCTGTTTCACGGCTAAGGGGTATGTGGACCCACTGGGCCACTCTACCATAGCGGAGTAGCAACTGGTCAAACCGAAAGTCAATGACGGACACTAGGATGAGAGCACCTGAGTAGCTGGCTTGTACCGGACGATCGGAAGCAGGTTTGTGCTGGTCTGTCGGAAGCAGGCCCTGTGCCGGACTATTGGAAGCAGGCTTGTGCTGGATAACTGGACTTGAACACAGAAATCATCTCGGGCATTAGACTTGATGAATGAAGAATTGAACAAAGAGATGGATCTTTTGGAGGCGCTGCTGCGTGGTACGATCGGAGAATTAGCAGACAGGTTATTCTGATATAAAATCTGTTTTATTGGAACAATAGGTGGAAACGCGTTTCGACGCTGAACGAGCGTCTTCCTCAGGTCCTTGTGGGAACCGGTCCGGATCTGGCAGCAGCACTTGTGGATTATCCTTGCGACTCAAACCTTTGGCCTTAGGTGAGCATGGTACATTTTTGTTCTTTAACTGCTTAACCTATTGACCTGCACCATGTGGCGCCGTGTGTTTTGCTCTTTCTGTCGGGCAATAGACTTGACACAGAAACTGAACTTGAACACAGAAGACATCTCGGACACTTGACTTGGCACAGGCAACGGACACAGGTACTGGATACAGAATATGGGATACGGGATACAGCTAGGGAACTATTTGCATGGCAAACACTGGGAAGACACATCATTGCTAGGGCACTGAGGAAAGGGGCAGGATTTATTTTTAAGACCAGGGTGCGCAGGGATAGGTTGGGGATAGTTTTACTGGTGCTCGCGCTGGCCCTTAACGCTTGGGGCACGCGCCCACCCTTTGGGACAGTCGGGGAGAGAAAGCAGATAGCACAGCGTGCCTTTGTCTCTGGGAAGGGGGACGCCGGTGAAGAGACATAGTCCTGGCCGCTGGTAAGAGTTGGATGTTGGCAGTCCTTATGCTCCCTCTTCTTAGATCCACAGCGTAGGAGGAACTTTCTTAAGTGCCCGGCCAACTTGGAATTATTACCCCAGATAAGAATTTTTCTCTGTCAGCAGGACAAACAAAAATGTTTCTAGGAGGAATGTCTCTAATCTGCAGAGGGTTAACAGAAACAATCCTAGAAGGATCAATGATATGTTGAGGGTCCTCTTCTGAGTCATCTGTCTCAGACGACTGAGACAGGGCATCAGCCTTTAAATTTTTATCTGCAGGACGGAAGTGAAGTAGAAACTGGAATCTGGCAAAGAACAGTGACCATCTGGCTTGACGAGGGTTCAATCATTGAGCAGACTCTAAATAAGTGAGATTCTTGAGATTGGTGTAGATGATAATAGGATGAGCAGGTGCCTCCACTTTTCTAAGGCTAATTTGATGATCAGTAACTCACAGTCCCCAATGGAGTAGTTGCATTCTGTAGGAGAGAAGAGTTTAAACCTTTAAACCAAATGTGTAGACCAGAGCAATGACCGTTGTGGTTCTCTGCCCTCACATCGGCATTATGTCATCCCCCAATCGCTTCTCTGTCTTTTGGCTAAGATCAAGTGTAGTACCTGCTCAAGCTGAGGTTACTAATCATCCCCGCCAGTGGTAGAGACGCCATCATTGGGGGATGACAGAACACCGAAGTGAGGGCAGGGAACCACAATGGCCATTGCTCTGGTGTACGCATTTGGTTTAAAGGTACCATTTGTAGGTGACCAGGTAACCACCGGATCGAGGTCTTGAGGTCGGGCAATTTGGAAGCCCGAGTTGCTATGTGCCCCAGGGCTGGTGACCCTGGGATGCCCTAACTCACTGGGGGTGGGATCCCACTGAGTGAAGTCACATTTGCATGCACTTTCTGGCTGGGAGATGAGGAATTTTCTATATCTGGCGGATATCCAGGTGTATTACACACACATCTGCGTATTTAAAGAGGCTCTGTCACCAGATTTTGCAACCCCTATCTGCTATTGCAGCAGATAGGGGCTGCAATGTAGATTACAGTAACGTTTTTATTTTTAAAAAACGAGCATTTTTGGCCAAGTTATGACCATTTTTGTATTTATGCAAATGAGGCTGCAAGAGTCCAAGTGGGCGTGTTTAAAGTAAAAGTCCAACTGGGCGTGTATTATGTGCGTACATCGGGGTGTTTTTACTACTTTTACTAGCTGGGCGTTCTGACGAGAAGTATCATCCACTTCTCTTCAGAACGCCCAGCTTCTGGCAGTGAAGACACACAGCGTGTTCTCGAGAGATCACACTGTGACGTCACTGACTTCCTGCCCCAGGTCCTGCATCGTGTCGGCCACATCGGCACCAGAGGCTACAGTTGATTCTGCAGCAGCATCAGCGTTTGCAGGTAAGTAGCTACATCGACTTACCTGCAAACGTTGATGCTGCTGCAGAATCAACTGTAGCCTCTGGTGCCGATGTGTCCTCGCTCGTCCGACACGATGCAGGACCTGGGGCAGGAAGTGAGTGACGACACAGCGTGATCTCTCGAGAACACGCTGTGTGTCTGCACTGCCAGCAGCTGGGCGTTCTGAAGAGAAGGAAGCAGTAGGGGTCTCTGGAACTTGGGCACCAGTCTGTAGAACCTTTTTTCCCGATGAACTGCCAGGGCGCGTTCTTGGAACCTCATGTCGATCCGGGTCGCCAGAAGAATTAGGGCATCCATGGTAGACGGAAGATCATGAGCCACCAGCTCATCTTTTATTTGAGGAGCTAATCCTTGCCAAAAGGTTACCACCAAGGCCTCATTATTCTGCTGCCAAAGTACGGAACTGTATAGGGTACTCCCCTACTGTCGATTCCCCTTGATGGAGAGTCAGAAGTGAGGCAGCTGCAGAAGACGTTTAGCCCGGTTATTTAAATACAGTACGAAAAGTCTCCAAAAATAATTGCCGGTTTGAAGATCCTGGCTCCTCACGTTGCCAGATAGGGTTCACCCATGCTAAGGCTTTGCCAGAGAGGAGGGAGAAAATAAAGGTCATCCTTGGTCAAGTTGGAGGGGAAGAGATGTGCGTGCAACTGGAAGTGGATCTTGCACTGGTTGATAAAGCCTCTACAAGTTTGTGCATCTCCATTGTAATGAGGTGGAAGTGGCAATGAAATTCCGGACCCATAACTGACTAGAGTGATAGAGGGTGGAGGAGTAGATAGAACAGCAGCAGAATCAAAATCCAAATGTGTGGCAATAGAATTAACCACTTGTAGAAGCTGATCCTGTCATGCTCGGAGGTCACGCATGTCCGCTTGCATTAATTGGACCTGCGTCTTGGATTGACCATGGTTTGAGCAAACTGTCATGGCTATGGGGTATGTGGACCCACTGGCCCACTCCACTGTAGCGGAGTAGCAGCTGGTCAAACGGAAAATCAATGACAGACACTTGGACTAGAGTACCTGGATAACTGGCTTGTACCGGACTATCGGAAGCAGGCTTTTGCCGGACTATTGGAAGTAGGCTTGTGCTGGATAACTGGAACATAGAAGTCGTCTCGAGCAATACATATGACACGGACACTGGACTTGAACACAGAAGTCGTCTCGGGCAATAGACTTGACACGGACACTGGACTTGAACACAGAAGTTGTCTTGGGCAATAGACTTGACACGGACACTGGACTTGAACACAGAAGTGGCCTCGGGCAATAGACTCAACATGAATACTGGACTTGAACACAAAAGTCGGCTTGGACACTTGACTTGGCACGGGCACAGCACACAAATACTGGATATGGGATACGGGATACAGGATACAGCTAGTGAACCATTTGCATGACAAACACTGGGAAGACACAACATTGCTCAGGCACTGAGGAATGGGCCAGGATGCACAGGAATAGGTTATGGATAATTTTACTGGTGTGTGCGCTGGCCCCTTAAGACTTGGCATGCTGTATCTTAAAAAGTAAAAAAAAAAACATAATTAAAAGTCAACTGAAAAGTTGATTAAAATCTTCTAAAATATTGTTTTATTAAAGAAAATTAATTCAAAGTTGTTCATAGTCTTTAAGAATTTGATGAGCACGCATTCAACTTTATAATAAATGTGTCGGCAGTAGGCTTCTAGCTACCCCTGCAAGCATCATGTAACTCTATAGATGTGTGAAGGGGAGAAGGGGATTTGGAACTAACCATGTATTAGAAGAACAGAGCTCTTCTACCTATAAAGATGTGTTATGTAATGAATCAGCAAATCATTTTGTACTTAAAAGGGGAAGTTTCACCACAGATCTTTTGTGTCTAAGGGTAGTTAGTGGTCAGAGCCGGCCTTAGGTTGGATGGTGCCCTCTGTGGGACTCTATATTGCTGCCCCCTACAAAAAAACAAAAATTAACCACATATTTAGACACTCACATACTGGAACATATATACTGGAACATATATACCAGGGGTCTCAAACTCGGCCGGGTAAGTGGGCCGCATATAGAAAAAATGGGAAGTTGTCGGGCCGCATTACTTTCAAATTTGATACAATACAAAATTATTGTTAATCAATTAGTTACTTGAACTACTATAACACTATATTACTATAATAATAATAATACTACATTACTATAATAATAGCGCTAGGTTTAAAATTTGAGATATTTCTCCACGTGCTTATTTCAACAATCCAGCTTTCCAGTTTAAAGAGGCTCTGTCACCAGATTTTGCAACCCCTATCTGCTATTGCAGCAGATAGGCGCTGCAATGTAGATTACAGTAACGTTTTTATTTTTAAAAAACGAGCATTTTTGGACAAGTTATGACCATTTTTGTATTTATGCAAATGAGGCTTGCAAAAGTCCAAGTGGGTGTGTTTAAAAGTAAAAGTCCAAGTGGGTTGTATTATGTGCGTACATCGGGGCGTTTTTAATACTTTTACTAGCTGGGCGCTCTGAAGAGAAGTATCATCCTCTTCTCTTCAGAACGCCCAGCTTCTGACAGTGCAGATCTGTGACGTCACTCACAGGTCCTGCATCGTGACGGCCACATCGGCACCAGAGGCTACAGCTGATTCTGCAGCAGCATCAGCGTTTGCAGGTAAGTCGATCTTAACGCTGGTATATAAGGGGAAGCAGGGTATGTAAGGGGCAGCAGGTTATATAAAGGGCAGCATGGTATATAAGGGGTAGCAGAGTATATAAGGGGAAGCAGGGTTTGTTAGGGGCAGCAGAGTATATAAGGGGCATCAGAGTATATAGGGGCAGCATGGTATATAAGTCGCAGCAGAATATATAAGGGCAGAAGGATATATAGGGGTAGCAAGCCATATAGGGAAAGAAGGATTTATAAGTGGCAGCAGGATATATAGGAGACATCATAATATATAAGGGGCAGCAGGGTATATAAGGGACAGCAGATTATATAAGGGGCAGCATGTTATCAAAGGGGCAGCAGGGTAAATAAGGGGCAGCAGAGTATATAAGGGGCACCAGGGTATATAAGGAGCAGCAGCATATATAAGGGGCAGCAGGGTATATAAAGGGAAGCAGGGTATGTAAGGGGCAGCAGGGTATATAGGTAGCATGGTATATAATGGGCAGCAGAATATATAAGGGGCATAAGGGTATAAAGGGGTAGCACGGCATATAGGGGAAGAAGGGACTATAAGTGGCAGCAGGATATATAGGAGACAGCAGAGTATATAAGGGGCAGCAGGTTATATAAGGGGCAGCAGGGTAAATAAGGGGCAGCAGAGTATATAAGGGGCACCAGGGTATATGAGGAGCAGCAGCATATATAAGAGGCAGCAGGGTATATAGGGGGAAGCAGGGTATGTAAGGGGCAGCAGGGTATATAAGGGGCAGCAGGTTATATAAGGGGCAGCAGAGTATATAAAGGTTCAGAAGGGTATATAAGGGACAGCAGAGTATATAAGGAGCAGCAGGGTATATATGGTGGCAGCAGAGTATATAAGGGGCAGCAGGGTATATAAGAGGAATCAGAGTATATAATGAAGAGCAGGGTATATAAGGGGTAGCAAAGTATATAAATGACAACTGGGTATATAATAGGAAGCAGGGTATATAAGGGGGAAGCAGAATATATAAGGGGCAGCAGAGTATATAAGGGGAAGCAGGGTTTGTAAGAGGCAGCAGAGTATATAAGGGGCAGCAGAGTATATAGGGGCAGCATTGTATATAAGGGGCAGCATGATATATAAGGGGCAGCATGGTATATAAGGGGCAGCAGAGTATATAAGGGGCACCAGGGTATATAAGGAGCAGCAGCATATATAAGGGGCAGCAAGGTATATAAGGTGAAGCAAGGTATGTTAGGAGGCAGCAGAATATATAAGGGGCAGCAGGGTATATAAGGGGCAGTAGGTTATATAAGGGGCAGCAGGGTAAATAAGCGGCAACAGAGTATATATGGGGCAGCAGAGTATATAATGGGCAGCAGAATATATAAGGGACAACAGAGTATATAAGGGGCCACAGAGTGCATAAGGGGCCACAGAGTATATAGGGGCAGCAGAGTATATAAGGGACAGCAGAGTATATAGGGGCAGCACTGTATAAAGGGGCAGTAGGGTTTATAAGGGTCATCAGGGTATATAGAGGCTGCAGGGTATATAAGGGGCAGCAGCGTATATAAGTGGCAAAATTATTTCTAGCTGGCAGCAGGGTATATAACGGGAAGAAGTGTATATATGGACTGCAGGGTATATAAGGGGCAGCAGCATATATAAGGGGCACAAGTATTTATAAAGGGCAGCAGGGTATATAGAGGGCAGCACAGATATCTTCATTTTGTATAGACACACATATACACACAGAGACACATACTGTATACATACATATATACACACAGAGACATATATACACACAGAGACACACAAAGACACTTACCATTTCTCCTTGTTGACATGATCACAGGCTTCTTGCAGGTGGGCTGTGGGCAGAGCCTCCTCCTCTGCTCTTGCTCTGTTGCTCTTATTTACTCTGTGTGTGTAACTAGGAGCAGAGGACAGAGCAGAGCCCAGTGGTGCCCCCTACATGCGGGGAGGGTTCACTCGCACAGGTAGCACAGCCCTAAGGCTGTCTCTGGTAGTGGTAATGTATTGTAAGATAAGGCTATTGCATGTGTCCTTTAACTGTAAGCACTTGCTCAAACTCTGTTTCAGCTCCATTGCTCCCCACTATGACTTTTTCTTACTTTCTGATGTGTGGGTGGGTGATCTCCTTACCCCCATGTGACAACAAAGCAGAGGAAAACAGCTTTACTACATGGACCAGGCCAGCAAGTAGTGCTGTACTTCAGACACAGTACTAGCCACTCTATGCCAGCCAGCTGTATGGGAACTACTGTATTCTATACTGATAAAACTGTTGTTTCTGATGAAGAATCAGTAAGGAACGATGGACAGAGTTGTTTTTCTAAGAGCTATTTTGTGACAATTGTGCTACTCACCTCTTCCGGCTCCAGCGATGAGTGTCAGCGATATCCTGTCTTCACCATGGCCTGTACCGTTGGGTTGCCGGGGTACCTGCTGAGGGCATCAGGACTGGTGGCCTATTTAAAGGGGAATCAGCCTGCCACACTTTGCCTGCATATCAAGGTTCATCTTGTGCTTTGATATTGTTCCTATTGCTATTTTGATTCAGTTCCAAACTCCTGATTCTTGATCTCTGCCTTATTTCTGGATAACACTCCTATCTTGCCCTTTAGATTTGTCGCCAGGCATCTATGGTTCTCCTGGAATCGACTCCTCACCTGTGTACTCAGTACGATTTCATCACATCCTCCAGCTCGCTGTATCCTGACCACTTAAGCGTTGATAATCCCTGACTACATTCCTAGCTTCACTGCAAGTTCCACGCTACAGATCATTCACCGCCAATCGGTGACTGTTCAAAGGATCGCCACCTGGGAATCCGACCAGGAAAGTCCATATCTCCTTGCAGGGGTTAAGTGTTACATAGTTACATAGGTAATAAGGGTAAAAAAGACACATGTCCATCAAGTCCAACGTATAATCCTACCGTGTTGATCCAGAGGAAGGCAAAAAACCTGGATCAGGTGGAGGAACGCGTTTTTCTTAGAATCGGTACTTAGAAACGGTACTTCAGTCTAGTCAACGTCCAGCTGATTGCTTAGTGGATCCACTCCTCTGACAAGAAATGTATTTAATATACTTCTACTTATTATAAATAAAATATAAACTAATAAACTGTGAGTCTGCTATTGACTTTATCTTGAGGAATATCTAAAGCATTTTATTTTCAAAAAATAGTTACATTTGACATTAATGTCTAAAATCTATTTAAAGGGGAAGTTTATGGTGAGACAACTCCTTTAAAAGTGGATATTCTTTTTAACCCCTTCCCGCTCCTGGACGTACTATTAGGTCATGGTAGCTGTATCGTTCGCGCTCCATGACCTAATAGTACGTCACGGGACTAACGGCCGTTTCGGCAGTCTTCCCGACACATGCAGGAGCTGTCTTGTACAGTTGCCACAGCTCCTACAGCGGGGACCGATCGCTGTGTCCCCGCTGATTAACCCCTTAAAAGCTGCGTTCAATAGGGATCTCAGCTTTTTAGGGGTTAAGCTACAATCGCCGGTCTGCTACACGATAGCGGCCAATGATGGTGACTATGGCTACCGGACGCCTAACAATGGCGTCCGGCTATGCAATCGACGGAAGCCTAGTGGGTCCTGACAAAGTAAGGACCCACTATGCTTGCTGTTAGTGAGTAGCATAGTGAGTAGCTGACAGCTCTAATACACTGCACTACGCATGTAGTGCAGTGTATTAGAATAGCGATCAGGGCCTACTGCCCTCAAGTCCCCTAGTGGGACAAAGTAATAAAGTAAGAAAAAAAAGTAAAAAAAAGATGTTTAAAAATAAGAAAATAAAAGTTTTAAATGTGATAAAAGTAAAAATCCCCCTTTTTCCCTTATCAGTCCTTTATTATTAATAAAAATATATAAATAAACAAATAAACCATACATAATTTGTATTGTCGCGTCCATAACGGCCTGAACAAAATAATTTTGTTATCTATCCCGCGCAGTGAAAACCGTAAAAGAAAATAATAATAAACCGTACCACAATCACAATTGTTTGGTCACTTCACCTCCCAAAAAACTTAATAAAAAGAGATTAAAAGTTGCATTTCCCTTAAAACGGTACTGATCGAAGCTACAGTTCGTTACGCAAAAAATAAGTCCTCGCACGACTTTCTTGATGGAAAAATAAAAAAGTTCTGGCTTTTAGAATTAGGTAACACAAAAAGTAAATGATTTTTTACAACAAGTATTTTTATTGTGCAAATGCCATAAGACATAAAAAAACTATAAACGTATGGTATCGCCGTAATCGTATCGCCCCGCAGAATAAAGTGAATATGTCATTTATAGCGCACGGTGAACGCTATAAAAAAATAGAATAAAAAACAATAGTAGAATTGCTGTTTTTTAGTCACCACGCCACTTAAAAATAGAATACAAACTGATCAAAAAGCCACATGCACCCCAAGAAAACTACAATTAATTCCTCAAGGGGTCTAGTTTCCAAAATGGGTTCACTTTTGGGGAGTTTCCACTGTTTTGGCACCACAAGACCTCTTCAAACCGGACATGGTGCCTAATAAAAAAGAGGCCTCAAAATCCACTAAGTGCATCTTTGCTTCGGAGGCCGGTGCTTCAGTCCATTACCGCACTAGGGCCACATGTGGGTGTTTTTTTCAAAACTGCATAATCTGGGCAATAAATATTAAGTTGCGTTTCCCTGGTAAAACCTTTTGTGTTATAGATAAAAATGGTATAAAAAGGATTTTCTGACAAAAATAAATATATATGTAAATTACACCTCCACTTTGCTCTAAATTCCCGTGAAACACCTAAAGAGTTCATAAACTTTCTAAATGCTATTGTGAATACTTTGAGGGGTCTAGTTTCTAAAATGGGGTGTTTCATAGGGGTGTCTAATATATAGGCCCCTCAAAGCAACTACAGAACTGATCTGGAACCTAAAAAAAAAAAAAATGAGGCAATACTTCGCTTCTCCTAATGAGCAGCGCCGACTCCGAGATGACCCCAGTTTTGACCGTTTGTATAAACGGAGACCCTATTAGACCGTTTCAGTGCCCGGTTTTCCAAGCATACACCCTCGAGAATTGTATTTATATTGATGAGTCCTTGGTACATTTTAAAGGGAGGCTTCAATTCCGCCAGTACCTGCCGGGTAAGAGGGCAAGGTGTGGCGTGAAGATGTATAAGCTGTGCGAGAGTGCATCAGTGTATACCTACAAATTTAGGATATATGAAGGGAAGGACACCAGTATTCAGACCCCAGAATGCCCCCACTTACTGGGAGTTAATGCAAAAATTGTGTGGGATTTGGTGCACCCACTGCTGGACCAGGGCTACCACCTCTACCTGGATAATTTTTATACAAGCGTCCCACTCTTCAAGTGCCTCGCTTCCAGAAGTACTGCGGCTTGCGGCACTGCTAGAAGAAATCTGAGAGGCCTTCCTAAGACTTTGCTTGGGCAAACAAGAAGGGGTGAGAGCAGGGCACATTCTAGCTGCAACATATTGTGTGTCAAGTACAAGGACAAGAGAGATGTCCTTGTATTGACAACAATACATGCCCACACCAGTACCCATGTACCTGTACGAGGTATCAGTATAGAGACCCCCAAACCGGACTGCATCCTGGACTACAATAGGTACATGGGAGGGGTGGACTTATCAGATCAAGTCCTGAAGCCCTACAGCGCCATGCAGTGTGGTATAAGCAGCTGGCTGGGCACATCATACAAATGGCATTGTACAATGCGTATGTGCTACGTTGATGTGCAGGCCAGAGGGGAACTTTCCTGGTATTTCAAGAGGTGGTTATCAATAAACTAATTTTTAGGAACTAAGAAGGGGGGGGCACCCAGTACTTCTGGAAGGAGGCCACACGCATCATACCAGGGCAACACTTTCCAGGAGAAGTTCCCCAAACTGGCAAGAGAGGAAAGAATCAAAAGAGTTGCAAAGTCTGCTATAAGGGAGGACACAATATATCAATGTGACATGTATCCCGAAAAACTAAGGCTCTGTATGAAGGAGTGTTTTAAAATATATCATACATCCCTTGATTTTTAATCTACCCGAGTTTTACTTACTCTGATGCACTCCGCACAGCTGATCCCCCCTCGTCTTTCCCTTCTGAGTCCTGCTGCGTGCCCAGGCAGCTGATAACAGCCACATTTAGGGTATTGCCATACCCGTGAGAACCCACATTACAGTTCATGGGGTGTATGTCTCCGGTCAAAATGCTCACTACACCTCTAGATGAATGCCTTAAGGGTGACGTTTGTAAAACAGGGTCACTTTTTGGGGGTTTCAACTGTACTGGTACCTCAGGGGCTTCTGCATACATGACTTCGCACCAGAAAATCCCCAGTAGGCCAAATGGTGGTCCTTTCGTTCTGAGCCCTTCCATGGGCCCAAACGGCATTTTATCACCACAAATAGGGTATTGCTGCACTCAGGACAAATTGGGCAACAAAATGGGGTATTTTATTTCTTGTGAAAATTTTTAGCTAAAACTACATATTATTGGAAAAAAGTATTATTTTTTTTAATTCCCAGCCCAATTCAAATAAGTTATGTGAAGAAACTATGAGGTCTAAATGGTCACATTACCCATAAATTATTTCCTTGAGAGATGTAGTTTCCAAAATGGGGTCACTTCTGGTGGGTTTCCATTGCTTTGATACCTCTGGGTCTCTGCAAATGCGACATGGAAACCGAAAACCAATCCAGCAAAATCTGCACTCCAAAGCACAAATAGCTCTCCTTTCCTTCTGAGCCATCCCATGGACCGAAAGGGCATTTTATCACCACAAATGGAGTATTGCTGCACTCAGGACAAATTGGGCAACAAATTGAGTATTTTATTTCTTGTGAAAATAAGAAATTTTGAGCTAAAACTACATATTATTGGAAACAATTATTTTTTTTTTAATTCCCAGCCCAATTCAAATAAGTTCTGTGAAGAAACTATGGGGTCTAAATGGTCATTTTACCCATAAATGAATTCCTTGAGGGGTGTCGTTTCCAAAATGGGTCACTTCTGGTGGGTTTCCATTGCTTTGATACCTCTGGGGCTCTGCAAATGCGACATGGCACCCGAAAACCAATCCAGCAAAATCTGCACTCCAAAGAACACACAGCGCTCCTTCCCTTCTGAGGCCTACCATGGGCCCAAACGGGAGTTTATTGCCACAAATGGGGTACTGCTGCACTCAAGAGAAATTGGGCAACAATATGGGGTTTTCCGTTCCCTGTGAAAATAAGACATTTTGATGAAAAATGACATCTTATTGATAAAAATGTAATTTTTTAAATTTCACAGCCAAATTCAAATACGTGTTGTGTAAAAACTGTCTGGTCAAAATGGTAACAGCCACGATAAATTAATTCCTTGAGGGGTGTAGTTTCCGAAATGGGGTCACTTTTGGGAGATTCCCACTGCTTTGGCACCTCAACACCTCTTCAAACCTGGCATGCTGACTAAAACAATTCTAATAAAAAAGAGGACTCAAAATGCACTAGGTCCTTCTTTGCTTCTGGGGCTTGTGTTTTAGACCACGAGCGCACTAACGACACATGTGGGACATTTCTAAAAACTGCAGAATCTGGACAATACATATTTAGTAGTGTTTCTCTGGTAAATTCTTCTGTATTACAGAAAAAAATTGAATACCATTGAAATTCAGCAAGAAAAATGTAATTTGCAAATTTCACCTCTACATTGCTTTCATTTCTGTGAAATGCCTGAAGGATTAAATAAACTTTCTAAATGCTGTTTTGAATACTTTGAGGGGGTCTAGTTTTCAAAATGGGGTGTTTTATGGGGGTTTATAATACATAGGCCCCTCAAAGCCACTTCGGAACCGAACAGGTACCTTAAAATAAGGCTTTTGAAATTTTCTTAAAAATATGAGAAATTGCTTTTTATGTTCTAAGCCTTGTAACGTCCAAAAAAAATAAAAGAATGTTCAAAAAACGATGCCAATCTAAAGTAGACATATGGGAAATGTGAACTAGTGACTATTGTGGGTGGTATAACCGTCTGTTTTACAAGCAGATGCATTTAAATTCTGAAAAATGCTATTTTTTATAAATTTTCTCTAAATGTAGAAATTTTTCACTAATAGACACTGAATATATCGTCCAAATTTTACCACTAAGCTGTCTTGTCTATACAGTTGATACATTTTACACAATTTTAACCCTTTAATGACCAGCCTATTTTAAACCTTAATGACCAAGCTATTTTTATTTTTTTCTATCGTCGCATACCAAGACCTATACCTTTTTTATTTTTGTGTCGACATAGCTGTATATGGTCTTGTTTTTTGCAGGACAAGTTGTATTTTTTAATAGCACCATTTTGGGGTACATATAATTTATTGATTAACTTTTATTAGCTTTTGTTTGGAGGGGAATAGAAAAAAAAAGAAATTACGCCACACTTTTTTGCCTCCTAAATCTACGCCGTTTACCATGTGGTATAAATAACACAATAACTTTATTCAGCGGGTTGTTACGATTGCAACGACATATGACACTGCTGGCTGATAATAAGCAAGTCACTGATGTATCTCTTGATAATTATCCAAACATGTTAACATATTATTGTCTTTGATAATACAATATACTGTATGTAAGTAGCTCAATAATAAGTGTTTTTCATCTATCAAAGCTGTGACCTCAAAAACCATGAGAAATTATACATAGTTACATAGTTACATAGTTACATATATACATAGTTACATAGTTAGTACGGCTGAAAAAAGACACATGTCCATCAAGTTCAACCAAGGGAAGGGAAAAGGGAAGGAAAAATTTCTACACATAGGAGCTAATATTTTTTTGTTCTAGGAAATTATCTAACCCTTTTTTAAAGCCATCTACTGTCCCTGCTGTGACCAGCTCCTGCGGTAGACTATTCCATAGATTCACAGTTCTCACTGTAAAGAAGCCTTGTCGCCTCTGCAGCTTGAACCTTTTTTTCTCCAGACGGAGGGAGTGCCCCCTTGTTTTTTGAGGGGGTTTTACAAGGAACAGGATTTCACCATATTTTTTGTATGTGCCATTAATATATTTATATAAGTTAATCATGTCCCCCCTTAGTCGTCTTTTTTCAAGGCTAAATAGGTTTAATTCTTTCAATCTTTCCTCATAACTTAAATTCTCCATGCCCCTAATTAGCTTCGTTGCTCTTCTTTGTATTTTTTCCAACTCCAGGGCATCCTTTCTATGAACTGGAGCCCAGAACTGGACTGCATATTCTAGATGAGGCCTCACTAATGCTTTGTAAAGTGGTAATATTACATCCCTGTACCGCGAGTCCATGCCTCTTTTAATACACGACAATATCCTGCTGGCCTTTGAAGCAGCTGATTGACACTGCATGCTGTTATTGAGTTTATGATTTACAAGTACAAAAAACACAGATTTGACCCTGGGTAGTCAGCGGGTGCAATATATAGTCAGAAAAGGAATGCCTGCAGGCAAACAAAACCCAATTTCCTGACCACCCAATAAATAATGAGGATAAAGTTAGAATTTACAACCTTTATTAAGCTACGTGTAGCAAGAACAAACTATACATAAATTTTAAAACTTTCACTGCCACAGACCGAAGTCAATTTAACAGCTGTAGAAACCTAGCAAAGTATCTAAAGTTTGCAGTGTGTGCCGAGTGTCGGCAGACAGTTAGTGCAGGGGCATCAGTGCCACTATTAACATGCAGACGAAGATCCAGCTGAGGCAGGAATTAAAAATTAACAGAGCTCTGTTAATTTTTAATTCCTGCCTCAGCTGGATCTTCGTCTGCATGTTAATAGTGGCACTGATGCCCCTGCACTAACTGTCTGCCGACACTCGGCACACACTGCAAACTTTAGATACTTTGCTAGGTTTCTACAGCTGTTAAATTGACTTCGGTCTGTGGCAGTGAAAGTTTTAAAATTTATGTATAGTTTGTTCTTGCTACACGTAGCTTAATAAAGGTTGTAAATTCTAACTTTATCCTCATTATTTATTGGGTGGTCAGGAAATTGGGTTTTGTTTGCCTGCAGGCATTCCTTTTCTGACTATGATTTACAAGTACACCCAGATCCTTTTCAACAAGTGAATCCGCCAGTGTAGCTCCCCCTAGGACATATGATGCATGCAGGTTGTTGGTACCCAGATGCATAACTTTACATTTATCTACATTAAACTTCATCTGCCAAGTGGACGCCCAAACACTTAGTTTGTTTAAATCTGCCTGTAATTCATGAACATCTTCTATAGTCTGAACTATATTGCATAGCTTGGTGTCATCTGCAAAAATAGAAATAGTGCTATTAATCCCATCCTCTATATCATTAATAAATAAGTTGAATAATAGGGGTCCCAGCACTGAACCCTGGGGTACACCACTTATAACCGGTGACCATTCAGAGTAGGAATCATTGACCACAACTCTCTGGATACGGTCCTTGAGCCAATTCTCAATCCAATTACAAACTATATTTTCTAAACCTATAGTCCGCAATTTACCCATTAGGCGTCTATGGGGGACAGTGTCAAATGCCTTTGCAAAGTCCAAAAACACTAAATCTACAGCGGCCCCTCTGTCTAGACTTCTGCTCACCTCTTCATAAAAACAGATTAGGTTAGTTTGACAACTTCTGTCCTTAGTAAAACCGTGCTGGCTGTCACTTATAATGCTATTTATTGTCACATAATCCTGTATATAGTCCCTCAATAGCCCCTCAAACATTTTCCCCACGATGGATGTTAAGCTTACTGGTCTATAATTACCCGGGGAAGACATAGAGCCCTTTTTGAAAATAGGCACCACATTTGCCCTGCGCCAGTCCCTTGGCACTATACCAGTCACTAGAGATTCTCTGAATATTATGAAAAGGGGGACAGAAATAACTGAACTAAGCTCTTTAAGAACTCTAGGGTGTAACCCATCTGGTCCCGGGGCCTTGTGCACATTTATTTTATTTAATTTAGCTTGGACCATCTCTACATTCATCCAATTCAGTATATCAACTGATATATTAACAGCACTGGCACCGGCTACATCAGCTGCTCCTTCTTCAGTTGTATATACAGAGCTAAAGAACCCATTTAGTAACTCTGCCTTCTCTTGATCCCCTGTGATCAACTCCCCATTACCATTATCTAGGGGTCCCACATGTTCAGACCTGGGCTTTTTTGAATTTATATGCTTGAAGAATTTTTTGGGATTTGTTTTACCATCCTTGGCCACCTGCCTTTCATTTTGTATTTTTGCTAATTTTATTACATTTTTACAGATTTTATTAAGCTCCTTATATTTTACAAAGGCTACAGCTGTACCCTCAGATTTGTATTTTTTAAATGCCCTTTTTTTTGTCATGTATTGCCCCTTTCACAGAATGTGTAAGCCATGTGGGGTTTAATATGAGTCGTTTATACTTGTTACCTGTAGGAATACATTTTGCACTATAATAACTCAAAGTAGATTTGAAAATCTCCCATTTATCATTTGTTCCATTATTTGACATTAGTTCTTCCCAGTCTATATCCTGAATTGCAGCCCTCATCCTGGGGAAATTGGCTTTCTTAAAATTAAATGTTTTTGCCCTCCAAGCCTGCGTTTGTTTTTTACAGTATAGGTAAAATGTAACTATATTATGATCACTGTTACCGAGGTTTTCACGAACATTGACATTCCCAACAAGATCTGCATTATTAGAAATGACCAGATCCAACAGAGCTTCACCTCTAGTCGGGTCTTCCACAAACTGGCCCATAAAATTTTCCTGCAACAGGTTGAGGAAATGTCTCCCCTTGGCAGTTGAAGCCGAACCATGACACCAATTAATATCCCGGAAATTAAAATCTCCCATTATCACTACAGTACCCGCCTGTACAGCCCGCTCCATCTGTTTATATAGCTGAACTTCCATCTCCTCAGTTATATTGGGGGGTCTATAGATTACACCAAAAGTAATTTTTTCAGTGTTTACCTCCCTTTCTAGTTCCACCCACAAGGTTTCAACCTCCTCACAGTATTCACCCACTATTGTCTCTTTCACACTCGCCTTCATATAATTTCTCACATACAGACATACACCACCACCTTTCCTATTTGCCCTGTCTTTCCGAAAAAGTGTAAAACCCTGTAGATTTACAGCCCAGTCATGTGAAGAGTCCAGCCATGTTTCAGCAACACCAACTATATCTATATTTTCTTCCAGTATCAAGGCCTCCAGCTCCCCCATTTTGCTTGCTAGACTTCTGGCATTTGTGAACATACACTTTAACTTGCCTGTCAGTTTTTCACTTTTATTATCAGAAATGTGATTTGACATTAATCGGGCCTTTTTATTTACACTGATGTTTTGTAACGAAAGGATCTCCTTATCCTGTTGTCTAGTCCTCTCCCCACATTCTGTTTCTCCCTCCACCAATATAGTCTGACCCCTCTCTAACCTGGCTACCCCTTTTTTTTCTGTGATGAGCTAAACTCTCAAGTTTCGCTTTGTCTCGGATTCAGCCAATTCGGGATTGAGTATATTTTCGGGGTCGGTGAAAGACTGCGGGCTTACCCGCAGTCTTTCACCGACTTTAAATAGTTGGTCATTGCCCGTGAGTAACCCCTTATTGCAGGTACTCAGTTATTACAGAAGGAGCCCTGCACTCTGGTGCACAGAGCCCCAAGAAGTGTCACTATTGATTTAGCTATATTAGCCCTTGTGTTTGAAGGTGAGTTATATTGGTCAGGTATTGGATTATGGCTCTTACGAATAATGCCTGGTTCACAGCCCCTTAGCACACGTCATAACTGGACAGTAAATGTACAGTATTGTGCAGGAAGTGATTAATAACCAGCTATCAAATTTAAGATTAAAAAGTATATATTTTTGAAGAAAACTTAAAAAAGATAAACTGCATGTAATCTCATTTTAGGTAAATTATGCTTCCTGATTTTAAGTCTTTATTGGTTGTTACATTTTGAAAGGGATTTCTTTGCTCAAAACCAGTAATAATTGACAAAATCTTTCTTTTACTGTCTTGTTTTAAGATATTTTAGTTTTTAGCATTTTTATATTTTAAGATTTTTTTTATGTTTTTGGATTGCTACTTGCTTATTATTTCATCGTTTTCTATTGAGTACAGCCTGTATAGCCTTTTATTCACCCACTGATACAGTATTTTTTTTATTTTTTTCAGGAGGATTACTGTTATAAAAAGCTTTTTTCTAAGTGAAATCTTCAAGAAATAAGCCTAAACATTCTCATTATGCATAGTGCAGAATGTTGTACAACAGGTAACAAAACATCAAACAATAGTCAACAGTGCTGGGAATATTTTAATTTTCTACTCTAGCTATTCACACGCTACTGCCAAGTATAAGGATAATTTGTACAGTTCCAAAGCAAAACAGAAAAGATGAATGTAGCCAGTTATTAATTTGTGCACAAACTTTCCATCGTAAATGGAATATTTTGTTAAGTGAATGTGCAATCATGCTTACCATTCTCTATTTACCTCATAAATTCAGAAACATTGCCTCTGCGCTCATGAATATCACATACATGAAAGAGTGTAAAGCCTTTTCATTAAGAATATTGTATTACCAGCTGCAGGAATTTTTAGTTTGAATTCTAACCTCAAATTTCTGACTGGATATCTCAGAATCTATCAATTTTTTGCGCTCTACTTGCTATAAAATAAATTACAAAATAAAAAATATGTTATTTATAAAGATAGAATTCTAAACTTTTGATGGACAGACAATGATTGCACCTTAAAAAGTGCACAGAAAATATATTCTTAAAAATACAAGCGCTGATTAACCCCTTAAGGACGCAGCCACTTTTGGACCAAATAACAGCCTCATTTTTTTAAATCAGACAGTGTTAATATATCTGGTAATAACTTTATAATGCTTTTATCTATTCAAGCGATTCTGAGATTGTTTTCTCATGACATATTGTACTTTATGTTAATGAAGAAATTTGTTCGATAAATTCAATATTTTATGTGAAAAACACCAAAATAAAGAGAAAATTTGCAAAAGTTAGCATTTTTCTAAATTCAAATGTATTTGCTTGTAAGACAGATAGTTATACCACACAAAATAGTGACTAGTTAACATTTCCCATATGTCTACATTATGTTTGCATCATTTTTTGAACATCCTTTTATTTTTCTAGGACGTTACAAGGCTTATAAGTTTAGCATCAATTTCTCACATTTTCAAAAACATTTCAAAAGCCTATTTTTTAGGGAACAGTTCAGATCTGAAGTGGCTTTGAGGGCCTTATATATTAGGAACCCCCACAAAAGACCCCATTTTAAAGACTGCACACCGTAAAGTATTCAAAACAGCATTTATAAGGTGTCTTAACCCCTTATGCATTTCACAGGAATTAAAGCAAAGTGGAAGGGAAATTTTCTAATTTAACTTTTTTTTTACAGAAATTCCATTTTAATTCATTTTTCCTGTATTGCTGAAGGTTTTTACCAGAGAAAAACAACTGAATATTTATTGCCCTGATTCTGCAGTTTTTAGAAATATCCCACATGTGGCCCTATTGTGCTACTGGACTGAAACAAAAGCCACAGAAGCAAAAGAACACCTAGTGGATTTTCTTAAATTATATTTCAGGCACCATGTCAGGTTAGAAGAGGTCTTGTGATGCAAAAACAAGGAAACCCCACAAAAGTGACTCCATTTGGGAAATTACACCCCTAGAGGAATTCATCGTGAGCATTTTGATCCCCCAGGTGTTTCCTAGATTTCATTAGAATTGGGCAGTAAAAATGAAAAATAATTTTTTTTCCCACTAAGACGTAGCTTAAGGTCAAAATGTTTCCTTTTCTCATCAAATAGCTTTAGGTCAAAATGTTTCATTTTCTCATCAAATAAAGGAGAAAAAGCACCCCAAAATTTGTAAAGCAACTTCTCCTGAGTACGGAAATACCCCATATGGGGTCATAAACTACTGTATGAATACACATCAGGGCTCAGAAGGGAAGGAGCGCCATTTGGCTTTTGGAGAGCAAAATTTGCTGGATTGGTTTTTCGGCAAAATGTCGCTTTTGCAAAGCTCCTTAGGTACCAGTACAGTGGAAACTCCTCAAAAGTGACTCCATTTGGCAAACTACACCTATTGATGATTCATCTAGGGGTGTAGTGAGCATTTTGACCCCACAGGTGTCTCATAGATTTTATTAGAAATGGGCAGTGAAAATTAAAAATTACATTATTTTCCTATAAGACGTAGCATTAGTTCAAAATTTTTCATTTTCTCAACAAATAAAGGAGGTAATGCTCCATAACATTTGTAAAGCAACTTCTTCAGAGTAGGGAAATACCCCATATGTGGTCATAAACTGCTGTTTGGATACACGTCACTATACAAGGGAAGGAGCGCCATTTGGCAGTTGGAGCTCAGATTTTGCAAGATTGATTCCTGGGTGCCATATTGCATTTACAAAGACCCTGAAGTACCAGTACAGTAAGAACTCCTGAAATGTGACCATTTCGTAAAACTACACCCCTTGAGTAATTAATCTAGGGCTGTAGTGGGCATTTTGACCACACAGGTTTTTTCTGAATTTATTAGAATTGGGATGTAAAAAAAAAAAAAAAAAATTAACATTTACATAAGATGTAGTTCTAGCCCAAAATTTGGCATTTTCACAAAGACTATATGAGGACAGCACCTCAACGTTCGTAAAGCATTCTCTCCAGAGTAAGGCAATATCCAACATGTGGTCATAAACTGCTATTTGGACACACAGCAAGGCTCTAAAGGCTCTAAAGGGAAGGAGCACCATTTAGTATTAAGAGTGGAGATTTTACAATATTCATTTTTTGACACCATGTTGCATTGAGCTATATTACCAGTACAGTGGTACCCCTGAAAAATTACCCCATTATGGAAACTAGATCCCTCATAGAATTTTGACCCCGCAAGTGTTTTGCTTAAATGAGTACACAATAGATGTTGCAGATGTTTATTATAGGGAAAAGATGAAAACGTTAAAAAAAAAGTACACATATTTGGTATTGCCGCGTTCGTAAACGACCCAATCTATGAAACTATAATGTTAATTTTTCCGCACGGTGAACGCCGCAAACAAAATAAACGGAAAACTGTCAGCATCGCTATTTTTTGGTCACCACCCCTCCCAAGATATAGAATAAAAAGTGATCAAAAAGTCGCATTTACCCCAAAATGGTACCAATAAAAACTACAACCCGTCCCGCAAAAAACAAGACCTCCCACAGCTTTTTTGACGAAAAAATAAAAAAGTTACGGCTCAGAATAGCGTGTCCCAGAAAATAAATTATTTTATAGAAACTTAATTTTATTGTGCAAACGCTGCAAAACTTAAAAAAAACTATACACATATGGTATCGGCGTAATCGTACCGACCGGCAGAATAAATTAAACCGTAATTTATTGCGCACGGTGAACGCTGTAATAAATAAAGAATTTAAAGCACCAAAATCGCTGTTTTTTGGTCACCCTAGCTCTAAAAAAGATCCTGAGGGGCCAAAATGCTCACTATACCACCAGAAAAATTCCTTGAGGGGTGTAGATTCCAAAATGGGGTCACTTTTGGCGGGTTTCCACTGTTTTGGTCCCTCCGGGGCGTTGCAAACCCGACATGACACTGAAAACCAATCCAGCAAAATCTGCACTCCAAAATCCAAAAGGCGCACCCTTCCTTCTGAGCCCTGCTGTGGGTCCAAACATCAGTTTACGACCACATATGGGGTATTGCCGTAATCGGGAGAAATTGCTTTACAAATTTTGGGGTGCTTTTTCTCCTTTATTCCTTGTAAAAATGAAAAAATTCTATGTTTCCACAGAAAAATAGGTGATTTTCATCTTCACAGACTAATTCCACTAAATTATGCAAAAAAACTGTGGGGTCAATATGCTATCTATACCCCTAGAAAAATGCCTTGAGGGGTGTAGTTTCCAAAATGGGGTCACTTTGGAGGGGTTTCGGCTGTTTAGGTACCACAAGACCGCCTCAAACCTGACATGGTGCCTAAAATATATTCCTAAAAAAAGGAGGCCCCGAAATCCACTAGCTGCTCCTTTGCTTCTGAGGCCTGTGTTTCAGTCCATTAGGACACTAGGGCCACATGTTGGATATTTCTAAAATCTGCAGAATCTGGGCAATAAATATTGAGTTGCGTTTCCCTGGTAAAACCTTCTGTGTTACAGATTTTTTTTTATTACAAATGAATTTCGGCAAAAAAAATGAAATTTGTAAATTTCACCTCTACTTTGCCTTAATTCCTGTGAAACGCCTAAAGGGTTCAAATATTTTCTGAATGTGGTTTTGAATACCTTGAGGGGTGCAGTTTTCAAAATGGGGTGATTTATGGGGACTTTCTAATATATAAGGCCCTCAAAGCCACTTCAGAACTGAACTGGTCCCTGAAAAAATAGCCTTTTGAAATTTTATTGAAAATATGAGAAATTGCTGCTAAAGTTCTAAGCCTCGTAAAGTCCTAGAAAAATAAAAGTACGTGAAAAAAAATGATGCAAACATAAAGTAGACATATAGGGGATGTTAACTAGTAACTATTTTGTGTGGTATTACTATCTGTTTCACAAGCAAATACATTTAAATTTAGAAAAATGCTAATTTTTGCTAAAATTTGAAGTTTTTCACAAATAAATATTGAATTTATCGACCAAATTTTTTCACTAACATAAAGTACAATATGTCACGAGAAAAAAATCTCAGAATCGCTTGGATAGGTAAAAGCATTCCGGAGTTATTACCACATAAAGTGACACATGTCAGATTTGAAAAAATAATATTTTCAATATGTAAGGATGCACTCCTAAAATTAGCGCTGTATTGGTGCTATAAAGGTTCGGGCTGGAAACCCACGATAAGGAATCAAAATAACCTGAAAGCACTCCAATGATCTTGTAGGAATGGTTTTCAAAATAATTTTATTATGTATAATTCTTGAAATCGTCATATAAATTTGAAGCGATTTTTGAAGCGATTTTTTGAACGTTTCGACCTAACCTAGGTCTTTATCACAATCGCTATAAATAGAAAATAATAATCATATAATGTATGCATCATATACAGTAACACGAAACACAGTAGATCACAGAAAATAACGAAAATAAACATAAAATAAAATTCCATGTCTAGAAATGATATAGGATATGCAAATCGAACATTATCGATAATAAACATGCATACAATTCTGTAATATGTCATATAAAGTTAAAGTAATAATGCAGTACGTCCACCTCCAAGTACTATAACAATGCATATGTCATTATGGGTAGGAATCTATATGCCACGTAATATGCTAATACTGTCGCCAAATGATGAAAATAGACGAAGTGGGACTACCTCCAAAGGAGTAAAGGTATCAAGGCACTCAAGAAAACATTAAGTCATGATAGTAAGTAATCAAAGAAAATAGTTATAAAAAAAGAAAATAGTTATAAAAAGGGGGGGGAAATTGCTACGATGTCCCCTCTGACCATACCATAAAGACCGGTAATTGAATGCTGTGCACAGAGTAAAGCAAAGAGAAAAAGTACCATTGAAATGAATCTAAGAGTCAGCTTACCTGTTGGTAGTGTATATGTAAAATCGTAACGGCGTCTGCCAGACGCTCTAGTCCCGATTATGGTCTGGAATACATGTCCCCGACAAGATGTTTAAATATTGCGCGCCAACACCGGATATCCGGCGCGTGGAACGCACACGGCATCCGGCGCAGGCGCACTATTCACAGCAACGCTGTGTTTGGAACGCAAGCGGAAACGAATCAAGGTATCACCGTGGACGTGATCCCGAATAGGCTGTGTCCACAAGGCCAAAACAGGCTGTGTCCTAAAGGGGTTAATGGTCCAGCAGACCAACATCTATGCGGAACAATTTATCTCCCAGAACCCCGACTCTTTTTATGGGAGAGGCCAAAATTGGACCCCCACAAACGCAGTGGAATTGTGGAAGTTTTGGGGCTTATGTTGTAAGCTTTGGTCTCGGTCCCCTGATATTGTATATATCACCCCCCTTTACCGCACAGTAATGAAAAGGATGCAATTCGAAGCAATCCTAAAGTTCCTGCATTACAATGACAATAGTCACTGCCCACCCCCACAGGACCCAAATTTTGATAGGCTCTATAAAATAAGACCATTAATTGCCCACTACTCCCAAAGTTTTTCCCAAGTTTATACTCCCCAACAAAATATTTTGGTGGATGAGTCATTGGTAAGCTTGAAGAGTAGACCGCACTTCAGGCAGTATCTACCCAATAAAAGAGCCTGGTACGGCATAAAACTGTACAAATTATGTGAAAGTGCCACCGGTTACACCTACTCTTTTAGGGTTTATGAGGGGAAAGACTCCCATATAGATCCCCCGGAATGGGAATTAGTGGAAAGATTGTATGGGATCTTGTTCATCCTTTGCTCGGCAAAGGATATCATTTATATCTGGACAACTTTTACAATAGTGTCCCATTGCTAAAAGTTCTCTCTTCCAGATCCACCTTGGCGTGTGGAACAATCCGCAAAAATCAGAAGGGCCTCCCCAAAACTTTGCTGGGTCAGATACTAAAATTAGGAGAGAGCAGAGCTGCCTGCAGCGTCAATCTGCTGCTCCTGAAGTATAAGGATAAAAGGGATGTCCTTATACTGACCAGCATTCATGACAGCAGTTGCAGCCTTGTCCCTGTACGTGGATCCACCACCCGAGTTCCCAAACCATTTTATGTACAGGAGTATAACAAATATATGGGTGGCGTTGACCTGTCTGACCAGGTCATCTAATATATATTTTGGAAAGTTTGTTTGAAGCCTGATTTTTCATTTGTTTAAAGCAGTCCATGTGACCGCTGAAGCCTGTGATTGGCATGTAATTGGCTGCAGCGGTCACATGGGATGAAACGTCATCCCGGGAGGCCGGACTGGAGATAGAAGCAGGAGTTCTGGGTAAGTTAACTTTTAATACTTTTAACTCCAGCGGTGGTCACTGTCCCGGGTGCTGAAAGAGTTACTGCCGATCAGTTAACTCTTTCAGCACCCTGGACAGTGCCTATCCCCTGACGTCGCCTAGCAACGCTCCCGTAATTATGGGTGCACACACGTAGCCACCTGTAATTACGGGAGTCCATTAGCCTCATGCACACTTCCATCACCGTTTTCACTGCCTTTTTTCACGGATCCATGTGTCCGTGATTGGAACCGTGTGCTTCCCGTGTGTACTACTTGTACACTTCCGTGTTTCAGCTTCCGAGAGGAAACTGAAACCCATTCACACTATGTACACGATATTGTAAGTGCCGCACATGCTATTCCCTGTCCAGCGGTACTCACTGTCCAGGATGCTGAAAGAGTTACTGCCGATCAGTGCATCCCCTTAACTCTTTCAGCACTCTGGACAGAGACTACCGCTGGACATGGAATACCATGCGCTGCGCTCACAATATGGTTCATTAAAAAAAGCTGCAATAAAAAAAAGTTACTAGTGACCCAGAACTCCCTGCTTGCCTGCTTCTTCCTCAAGTCCGGCCTCCTGAGATGACATTTCAGACCATGTGACCGCTGCAGCCAATCACAGGCTGCAGCAGTCACATAGACTGCTTCATTGTCCAGGGAGGTCGAACTGGATGTCAGAAGAGGGACGCGTCACCAAGAAAAATGCCGGGGTACGTATGAACTTATTTTTCTTAACATCGCTGCATTGCAGCACTGATCAGCAGCCTCTTCTCTCTACCAGTGCTAACAGAGAGAAGGGGCTGCCGATTAGTGCAGTTCAGTATCTGTCTGTATGTGTAACTCTGCCCGCCCGGCCGTTGCTAGGCAATGGCTCCGTCACTCACGGACGGCACACGGATGCCTTCCGTGTGCCTTCCGTTTTTTTGACGGCCCCATTGACTTGCATGGGCCTCACGGTCACGGAATCTCGGACCAAAGTAGGACATGCTCTACTTTTGTCGGAACGGAGCAACAGGACCGTCAAAAAAACTGAAGTGTGCATGGCCCCATTGAAATGAATGGGTCAGGGGGCTAGCCGTCTGAAAAACGGCTAGCACCCTGAAGAAAAAGACTGAAGTGGGCATGACGCTATATGGGCCTGCCTGTGCCGTAATTACGGCCTGAAACAGGACATGTTATATATTTTTCAACGGGCGTTTTAACGTTCGCGTGCATGAAGCCTAAATCTGTAAAGAATATATTGCTTCATTTAATTTCTTTTATGCCCCCAACAACATTATTTACACTCTCTAGCAATTAAATTCATATCGAGAGGTAGCAATTAAATTCATACTGAGAGGTATTTAGATAGTGAGCTTTTACTCTATCCATACCGTAAGTCAACCTCCCGAGCAACGCCGGGTATAAAATCTAGTAAAACCATACAGCGCCATGCGCAAGACCAAGGTATAGTATAAAAAGCTGTCTGTGCATCTTACACTGATGGCTTTATACAACACCTTTGTCCTCTGCAGATATGCTGGCAGTAGGGATACGTTCCTGCAATTTCAGGAAAAAGTTATCAAGGCCCTGATATTTGCTGACCAGGTAGGAGAGGGCAGTTCATCTAGTTCTTCTGTCAGCAGGATAATTCCCAGCCAGCACTTCCCCACAGAAATCCCCCCACTGAAAAAAAACAGAAGCCCCCAAAAAAATGCTGTGTGTGCCAAGCGAGGCATTTGTAAGGACACCACATACCATTGTGAGACGTGTCCCACAAATCCCGGCCTGTGCATGAAACAATGTTTCAATATATATCACACCTCCTTGGATTTTTAATTTATTTATTCTTCATTCACCTTTTCTGCCTCCCATATTGGCCATGACAAATTATTTATTTTTTACTGACCAGCCCCATTTAAAATTTGGTCATTTAAAATTTGTAAAAAAACACCTAAAACAAAACTAAAAATTCTCACTATACCAAGAACCCGAAGGAGTGTCTTTCTCACTTAGATTGCAAATCTGGGTGAGAGGAATAAATCCAGATGAGATTGATTGTCTCAGCAAATCTTTTTTTGCTGAGGCCTTTGATTTATTTTTTGAGCTGGATTTTATGGAATGGTGGGTAGGTTGGGAGTGGGACCTGCCATTCCCACTCCCTCCATTGCGGGTTTTCCAGGATGTCGTCCTTAGTTACCAAAATTAAAATAATTCTTATTATACCCCTAGATGAATACCTAGAGGGTTGTCACTTCACAATTTAAAAATTCTCACTATACCCCTAGATGAATACCTTGAAAGGTGTTACATTACAATCTAAATCTTCTCACTATTCACTATATCCCTAGATAAATTATTTGAGGGGTTTAGTTTCCTAAATGGGGTCACTTTTCTGGGTTTCTAATGTTTTGACACCCCAGAACCTCCGTTTTCATGACGCAGGGCAGTAAATGCCATCGTAGTAGGCCTCAGATGTTGCATGGTGCTCTTTACATTCTGAGCCCTGCCATGTGCTCAAACAGCAGTTTGTCTTCAGAGATGGGGTATTGCCGTATTCAGGAGAAATTGCGTAACAAAATTTTGGTGCTTTTTCTCCTTTAACCCCTTGTGAAAATAATGAATTTATGGGTAAAGCAACATTTTCTTTGAAAAAATTGACATTTTCTTTTCTTACTGCCCAGTGTATGAAACACCTGTGGGGTCAAAATGCTCACTATACCACTTGAAAAATTCCTTGATGGGTGTAGTTTCCCAAATAGAGTCACGTTTGGGGGTTCTCCACTATACTGGTACCTTAGGAGCTTTACAAATGCGACATGGTGCAGAGAAATCAATCCAGCAAAATCAGCGCTTCAAAAGCTAAATGTCGTGCCTTCCCTTCCGAGTCCTGACGCTTCCCTAAACAGCAGTTTATGACCCCATGTTTGGTATTTCCGTACTCTGGAGAAGTTGCTTTACAAATTTTGGGGTGCTTTTCCTCATTTATTTGTTGAAAAAATTAAAAAATTTGAGGTAAAGCTACATCTTATTGGAAAATAATGTAATTTTTCATTTTCACTGCCCAATTCTAATGAAATCTATGAAACACCTTGGGGGTCAAAATAATCACTACGCCCCTAGATGAATTCCTCAAAGGGTGTAGTTTCCCAAATAGAGTCACTTTTTAGGGGTTTCCACTGTTCTGGTATCTTAGGAGCTTTACAAATGCAACATGGTGCAGAGAAATCAATCCAGCAAAATCAGCGCTCCAAAAGATAAATTGCGTGCCTTCCCTTCCGAGTCCTGCTGCTTGCCCAAACAGCAGTTCACTTATAATCAAGATAGATATCACTGCCTATATGAACGATTAAAACGTAAATTTTATTGTAGAAATCCAAAACGAAAAATGGGCTAGCTAGCCGAAGAACTTTTAAAGGCGTAAGCACAGTGACCAGTAGGGGGATGCAAATGGGTGCTATATTTATCTGTGTACACCTCAAATGCCAAGAGAAGTCTCCGACTCTTGACTTATGATATAAACACCTGGTCATCCATGCCACTAGAACAGCGTCCCTATGCATTTCCACATCCCTTATTTGCAAGGTGCATCATCAGGGGGTCACAATATTAATTGATTAAAAACACCTTTGGCCGGTAAGCACCTTAAATATTCACCCGGCTCATGCATGACACTAGCCATCTGGTCGAACACGAGCAGAGTGAACGCCGGACATAAATAGTAGTAGTCCCTCCCACCCAGCAAAGATGCGGCGCCCGGCCGGCCAATTCCATACAGGTATACGCCAGTGACGTCACCTGGACAGGACGAGCTCTCGGACGGACACACAAACCAATCGCGGATGAGAACAACCAAAGCGTCCCTAGTAACCAGGGATCGTGAGGCGGCCATGTTACAAAATGCAAGACGAATGCTTGCCTTGGATTGAATAAGGATGACAATTGGCAACACTTGTCACCAAGAAAACTTCCGTCACCATCAGAATGCTGTATAAAGGGTGAAGGAGCATAATAAGACATAACTAAAAGCTGCCCGCAATCCCTAAATGAAAAATGATTAGTGGAATTAGCATTACAGTTGACAGGGACGCAGTTCTAGTGGCATGGATGACCAGGTGTTTATATCATAAATCAAGAGGGGGAGACTTCTCTTTGCATTTGAGGTGTACACAGATAAATATAGCACCCATTTGCATCCCCTTACTGGTCGCTGTGTTTACGCCTTTAATAGTTCTTCGGCTATCTAGCCCATTTTTAGTTTTTGATTTCTACAATAAAATTAAAGTTTTAATCGTTCATATAGGCAGTGATATCTACAGCTACACTTTATTGGAAAATAATGTAATTTTTTATTTTCACTTCTAATAAAATCTATGAAACACCTTGGTGGTCAAAATGCTCACTACACCCCTATAATTATCAATACAACTGTAATGTCAGGATAGGGAGACAGACAGGTGAGCCCTAATCTACCCGCCACTGAGTCCCTGCCTACTTGCACAGCCCCTCCTAGGCGACGGCGTACAACTGGGCGACGGTCCCTACGCTCGATATGTGCATGACAGACAAACAAGACAAGGGAACACAAAAGCAAAGGAATGGGGCAGTTGCCCACGGCAACATTGTGAGCAACAGAGTATGGACTAGCCGAGTCAAACCAGGAGTGTACGTGGTAACAAATGCAGAGCAGGAGAATAGTCAGTCAAGCCAGGGTCAATATGAAGCAGAGGTCAATGGTAACAGCAGGAACAGCAGAGCCAGGAAACAAGGGGAATCACAGGCAAAAGACAAGCAGCAAATGAAAGTATAAGTGGACCAAGGGCGGGAGCTAGAACCATCTGGCCAGGCTGCGATAGGCTCTGCCACTCCTCAGCCTACCAGCCTGAGTGGGTGCAGATCGAGTCACTCTAGCAGACCTAGGAACAGATGCAGGCTGATTAACCACGGGCGTCGACACAGAAGCTGTGTCAGGCAAATCCTTCACAACAACGTTAGTTGTGTAGTGTTATTTCTATTGACTCAAATAATTCACAGTGGGGATGGCAGGCCTCCTTACTGGTGAGATTAATGTGGCCAAATGGATGAGTGATGCAAAAGAAGTATTCTCTGAAAATGAATTGGCCTCTCAGGCCCAACATCTGAGCATTAGTGCCTCCTTTAGCCAACTTACAAAAATGTATAAGGATCACATCAGGTCTTGATGGGAGATTCAAATCTTAGACACCTATGTGAGAAATAATATCGTACCCTGGGGGGTTACGTATTACCCTTATTCCAGCTGCAAGGGTTAGGTCCCCTGACCTTCTCAAAAAATGGGAGAAAGAATCCATTGACTTGTCTCTCAGTTTCATGGGGATTCTGCTAGAGGAAGAGAGGATTTTGCTGGCTCGCAGCTCTGCTGAACTTAAAGAGGGGATTGAATCGGTTAGAAAATGCTCCAATAATCCAGACTATGAAAGAAAAGAATTAGTACTCCAGCAGGGTATAGAGAAATTCACTGGACATATAAAAGGAAGGAAGCATTTCCAATATGTACGTGATACCGCTGACTTTAAGGAGGGTAGTATGAAAAATATGGGGGGTCAAGAACTTGATACGGAACAATCCTCCTATGAACAAGATCAGTCAGACCCAGATAACCCCAGAATTCCAAATAGAAGGTTTAGGGGTAATCAATACCAAGGAAGGAACCCTACCCGTACAAATCAATGGGGTAGAAGCAGAGGAAAGGGATCCAATAGGGAGTTTTTTTTTAACCAGGAACCATCTGATCTCAGAGTACCTCCTACGAGACAGGAGAGAAGTTTAATCTTCAGTCATAGCGAGGATGATCTGCAGATAATGAATCTCTCATCACGAATCTTGACCACAGAAGAGACTAGCATTTTGAAAAAGGGTTTGTCATTTGTGCCCACAAATAGATTTGATCTGTTCACATGGGTTAAGGATCTTAATTTTTTTGTGCGCAAACTTAAATGGAAGAAATTTTTCAAAACCCATGACAGGCGACAGTGCCTGGAATTAGGGCTTTCAGAGGAGGATCTACCACACCTCAGAATGCTTGACCAATTGTGGGAAGAGGGTCAAAGGAACATTGGGGATGGACCCTTTACTAATTTAAGGGACCCATCGACGAGAAATGCACCCATCAATGATAACACACCGATTGATGTATTTATTGAGGTAGTGGTGGATCAACTCAGGAAAGTGGATACTCTGAATGCGATTAAATTCAATACCTCTAGGGAGGAGATGGCAGGTCTACAAGCGCTTGAACAAGATGAGACAATTGTTATCAAGCCTTCAGAGAAAGGTGGTAATATTGTGGTAATGGATCGGAGTCAATATAAGATCATATGCCATCACATTTTGGGGGATACAGCCTGCTATAGGATTTTACCAAGTGACCCAATGCATATCTTTGGGAATACACTGAAGGAAATAATAAATCGAGGCAAATCCCTGAATTTGTTGAGCGCTGATGAACAACGATTCATCATTATAGATCATCCACAGTATGCTACCTTTTATAGGCTGCCGAAAGTGCATAAGGGCACGTCTCCCCTTAAAGGTTGCCCCATTGTATCGGGGGTTGACAACCTGACTGAAAATGCTAGTCTCTATATTGATCGAATCGTTAGTCCTTTCGTATTGGCCCTCCCATCCTACGTTAGGGATACGATGGATGTACTTAAAAGGCTAGAGGGCATTAGATGTGATACCGGCGTCCTTTTGGCTTCCCTGGATGTTGAGGCCCTCTAAAGCTCTATACCCCACACCTCTGGGTGCGGAGCTGTAGAGGACTTTTTGAGTGAAAGGGGACTACAGTTTCAGGCCCATAATGAGTTTGTGGTCAGCCTACTCAGATTTGTCCTCAAACATAACTTCTTTCTGTTCGATGGTAAATACTTTCACCAGCTCAGGGGGGTGGCGATGCTAACTTATACCTGGGCTGGAGGGAGAAGAAGGTTGTTTTTAATGAGGACATGGACAAATGGACATCCTTTATTCTTCTCTGATTAAGATTCATTGATGACGTCCTGATTCTCTGGACAGGAACCAAGGAGGAGTTCAATTAATTTGTGGCCATCCTTAATGTCAATGAGATGGGGCTCTTTTTTACCTCCGAAATTCATGACACCAAAATTACGTTCCTTGATATTACTATCTTTAAGACTGAGCAAGGATGCATTCAAACGAGTAACTATAGGAGGGACACAGCGACCAATAGTCTTCTTAGATGGGAGAGCTGGCACCCCGCACCACTGAAAAAGGGGATACGCAAGGGACAGTACTTGAGGGTGCGGAGGAATTGCTCTACCATCACAGACTTTGGAATAGCTGCATCCGACTTACAGAGTAGATTCCTTCGGAGAGGCTATCCTCGAGAAGTCCCTAGATCAGCATATAAAAACGCTCAGAGCTGTAATTGAAGTGATCACCTTAATCCAAAGAATCATACGACTGATGATCATATACACATTTGAGTGGTTTTGGAGAGAGGGAAAGAGCTCCCTCTCATCCCACCAACATCCGGCGATAAGATCGCCGAGTGTCTGTGTCTCCGATGGCAGCCAGGGGGCCTAATAAAGGCCCCCAGGTCTGCCTGTAGTGAATGCCTGCTAGGTCATGCCTCTGGCATGTCCTAGCAGATGCCTGTCCGTTTAAACGGACAGGCACTAATACACTGCAAAGCAAAAGTACTGCAGTGTATTATAAAAGCGATCGGATGATCGCATATTAAAGTCCCCTAGTAGGACAAATAAAAAAAAAGTTGAATAAAGTTAATTTAAAAAAATGTGAAGAAAAAAAAATGAAAAACACACTTTTTCCCCTTACAAAATGCTTTACTATTAAAAAAAAACAAAATAAAGCAAAAAAGTTACACATATTTAGTATCCCCGCATCTGTAACGACCCCGACTATAAAGCTATTACATTATTTAACCCGCATGGTTAACGCCGTAAAAAATAAAATAAAAAACAATGGAAAAATTGCTGTGTTCTGTGAATCCTGCCTTAAAAAAAAGTGATAAAAAGTGATAAAAAAAAGTCGCATCTACTCCAAAATGGTACCAATAAAAACTACAAGTCCTCCCGCAAAAAACAAGCCCTCATACAACTGCATCGGTGGAACAATAAAAAAGTTATGGCTCTTCAAATATGGAGACACAAAAACAAAATTTTTTGAAAAAATGCGTTTTTATTGTGTAAGTAGTAAAACATACAAAATCTATACAAATTTGGTATCGTTGCAATCGTAACAACCCGCTGAATAAATTTATTGTGTTATTCATACCACACAGTAAACGGCGTAGATTTAGGACGCAAAAAAAGAGGGGCGAAATTTCAGGTTTTCTTCTACCCCCCCAAAAAAAAAGTTAATAAAAGTTAATCAATAAATTATATGTACCCCAACATGGTCCTATTAAAAAATACAACTTGTCCCGCAAAAAACAAGACCTTATACAGCTATGTCGACGCAAAAATAAAAAATTTATAGCTCTTCGAATGTGACGATGGAAAACGTAAAAAATGGCTTGGTCATTAGGGCCCAGAATGCAAGTAGGGGGAAGGGGTTAAAGTCCTCCAATATAGCAAAATTCTGTAAAAAAAAAAAAAAAAAAGGGGACAAAATTTAGCCAAAGTAATGAGAAAGTCTGATCTCCAAATATTGGAAGAATGCTAATGCTAAAGGTGGCAAAACCAAGTACTATGCTAAAATTACTTTTTTTTACGAAGGGCTAGTTGGTGCTGGATAACTTTTATTTCTACAATAAATGAAAGCATACAATAAATGTGATAAATAGGAAAAAAAGATAATAAACTAGGAAAGGGGCAAATACATTTTCATAGCATAACATTACATAACACTTCATAACATAAACATATACACTTTTTTGTATTTGCATCTCTATATATTATCTTCTGAACTTTTACTAATATCCGTGACTTAGATACTTAGCGGATAGAGTACTTTATGGTGAGTGGCCGCACTTATGTTCTTGGAACACGAATACAGACACTGTTACTGCTAGTTCAGACAAGACTGCTCTAGAGTGACCTTGTCAGAATGTGACGAAAATATTAACCTGTCAGAATCTGCACAATCAGTACAAATTCTTCTTAAAACGATGATGATGGAAATCTCTTGTGATCACATTATACTTCGTGAATATTTTTGTTATATTATTTTATTCCCTTTGATTGCTATGTATCACTTTCCTACCCCTCCAAAGTCAATAAAAGGTACAGAGATGCTAAATTATTTCATGTGTCATGTGTCATGTCCATGATATCCATTGCAGACATCATGGACATGACACATACACAATGTCATCATTGATTCCTATGTTTCTGTGATCGTTCACATTCGCAAAAATAATAGCCAGCAGCCAAAATAAAGACTTGAACAAAAATTTTAAACAAGTTTTTATTTAGAGCATGAATACCATGTTGTAGTTTATATATGAAATTAATCTTTATACAAATTTTAATCATATCTTGTACTGATCGATGAGTTACAGCCTGTATTATACTCCAGAGCTGCATTTATTATTCTGCAGGTAGCTATAGTAAACAGACAATAAGCTTATTGTCAGACACAGTCCAAACATCTTCGCTAAACTCCAATAATGCAGTGGGACAGTTAGATGTTCCTACATTACTGTGCAGCGCAAATCACTAGAGCAGGGGTCAACAATCTATGGTGCCGGTGCCACAGCTGGCACTTGGGGCATGGTTTGCTGGCACACTTCCCTCTCCCGGATGTCCAGTGCCGTTTTGTGCTTGGCATGAGACGCCAGATGCTTCATTATGCGTTTGGCTCTTGACTCTGATAACTTGCTGCAACGTGATATCACACAATAAAAGCAATTGAAAAGATATAAAAAAAAAGTCCAGTTAATCCCTTCCCGACATCCGACGTATATATATATATACGGCACACGTCGGATGGGGGAGTATGGAGCGGGCTCACGGGCTGAGCCCACTCCATAGAGCGAGTGTGTCGGCTGTGTGTTACAGCTTACACTTCTATGTAATGAGCGGGATCCCGCTCGGGCGCGATCCCACTCGTTTAACCCGTTAAATTCTGTGGTCAATAGCGACGGCGGCATTTAAATTACTAAAATCAGGGGGCGACCCCCTGTAACCTTTCAATACCGCCCCCGCGGTGAGATCGGGGGGTGCTGATGAAGGCTCCCAGGTCCACCATATTTGTACTTAGGAGGCTGTCAGAAAATCACAATATACTGCAACACATTAGTATTGCAGTATATCGTGCAAGCCTTCTAATGATTGCTGGTTAAAGTCCCCTAAGAGGACAAGTAAAAAAGTAAAAAACAGTAAAATAAAGTTTTTTTTTAATAAATGAAAAAAAAAAATGTAAAGTTAAAAAAAAAAACTTTTCTCATTTTCCCTCAAGCATAATGTAAAAAAAATAAAAAGCTAACAAAACTGGTATTGACGCGTCCGTAAAAGTCTGAACTATTACAATATATCATTATTTAGTCCGCACGATGAATGCTGTAAAAAATAAAAAAAATAAAAACATCAGAATTGCTGTTTTTTGGTCACTTCATCTCTCACAAAAAATGAAATAAAAAATGTTAAAAAAGTCTTATGTACCCCAAAATGGTACCAATATCAACTACAGCTTGCCCGCAAAAAATAAGCCCTTATACCAATAAATTGACTGAAAAATATGGCGACAAATCTTAAATTGTATTTTTAACAATCAGTTTTTTCCTTGTAAAAGTAGTAAAACATAAAGAAAACTATCTGAATTTGGTAATGCTGTAATCGTATTGACCTGCAGAATAATAGTTAACGTGCAGTTTTTACTGCATGGTGAACGCCGTAAAAACAAAACATAGTTACATAGTTAGTACGGTTGTTGGTACCCAGATGCATAACTTTACATTTATGTACATTAAACGTCATTTGCCAACTGGATGCCCAAACACTTAGTTTGTTTAAATCCGCTTGCAATTACATAGTTACATAGTTATATAGTTTGTACGGTTGAAAAATACACATGTCCATCAAGTTCAATCAAGGGATGGGAAAGGGGAAGTAAAACATTTCTACCCATAGCAGCTAATATTTTTTTGTTCTAGGAAATTATCTAAGCCTTTTTTAAAGCCATCTACTGTCCCTGCTGTGACCAGCTCCTGCGGTGACTATTCCATAGATTCACAGTTCTCAGAATAAAGAAGGCTTGTCGCCTCTGCAGGTTGAACCTTTCTTTTTCCAGACGGAGGGAGTGCCCCCTTGTTTTTTGAGGATTTCACCATATTTTTTGTATGTGCCATTCATATATTTATATAAGTTAATCATGTCCCCCCTTAGTCGTCTTTTTTCAAGGCTAAATAGGTTTAGTACTTTTAATCTTTCCTCATAACTTAGATTCTCCATGCCCCTTATTAGCTTTGTTGCTCTTCTTTGTATTTTTTCCAACTCCAGGGAATCCTTTCTATGAACTGGAGCCCAGAACTGGACTGCATATTCTAGATGAGGCCTCACTAATGATTTCTAAAGTGGTAATATTGCATCCCTGTCCCGCGAGTCCATGCCTCTTTTAATACACGACAATATCTTGCTGGCCTTTGAAGCAGCTGATTGACATTGTATGCTGTTATTTAGGCCTCATTTACACGAGCGTATTATACGCGCGTGCGACGCGCGTGCTTTTCACGCGTGTCGTACGCACCTATAATAGTCTATGGGGCTGTTTAGACGATGCGTGAATTTTGCGCTGCGTGAGTGCGTTGCGTAAAACTCACGACATGTTCTATATTCTTGCGTTTTTCACGCAACACGCACCCATTGACTTCAATGGGTGCGTGAAAACAACGCATGCCACACTGACGGTCCTGCGTTGCATGCGCGAAAATCACGCAAGAGCTGTCAAAAGGATGAATGTAAACAGAAAAGCACCACGTGCTTTTCTGGTTACAAACATCCAAACGGAGTGTCAAATTAGAGATGAGCGCACCGAACTTCACCGGGTTCGGCCGAACTCGTTTTAACCGAACCCGGCAAAAAATGTTCGGGTACGCGACGTCAGGAGACAGTCACTGCCCACGGTGCTGAAAGACTTAAACTGTTTCAGCACCATGGACAGTGACTTTCGATCACAATATACATATACGTGTAAAAAAAAACAGAAGTTCTGACTTACCGATAAGTCCCGGCTCCTTCCTCCAGTCCGACCTCCCGGGATGACAATTCAGGCCAAGTGACAGCTGCAGCCAATCACAGGCCAAGCACAGGCTGCAGCCAATCACAGGCTGCAGCGGTCTCATGGCCTGCCGCGTCATCCTGGGAGGTGGGGCCGGATGACAAGAGAGGGACGCGTCACCAAGGCAACGGCCGGGAGACCGGACTGGAGGAAGCAGGCAGTTCATGGTAAGTGTGAACGTCTTTTTTTATTCACAGGTTGGTGTATATTGTGATCGGCATTCACTGTCGAGGGTGCTGAAAGAGTTACTGCCGATCAGTTAGCTCTTTCAGCACCTTGGACAGTGACGGGCGTCGACTAGCCTCATCTCTATGATGGCGGCTGCGCGAAAATCACGCAGCCGCGCATCATACACGGATGACACACGGAGCTGTCAATTGCCTTTTGCGCACGCAAAACGCAGCGTTTTTTTGCGCGCGCAAAACGCACACGCTCGTGTAAATGAGGCCTTAGTCTATGATTTACAACTACACCCAGATCCTTCTCAACAAGTGACTCCCCCAGTGTAGCTCCCCCTAGGACATATGATCCATGGAGGTTGTTCGTACCTAGGTGCATAACTTTACATTTATCTACATTAAACTTCATTTGCCAAGTGGACGCCCAAACACTCAGTTTGTTTAAATCCGCTTGCAATTCACAAACATCTTCCATAGTCTAAACTATATTAGATAGCTTGGTGTCATCTGCAAAAATAGAAATAGTGCTATTAATCCAATCCTCTATATCATTAATAAATAAGTTGAATAATAGTGGTCCCAGCACTGAACCCTAGGGTACACCACTTATAACCGGTGACCATTCAGAGTAGGAATCATTGACCACAACTCTCTGGATATGGTCCTTGAGCCAATTCTCAATCCAATTACAAACTATACTTTATAAATCTATAGTACTTAATTTACCCATTAGTTGTCTATGGGGGACAGTGTCAAATGCCTTTGCAAAGTCCAAAAACAATATATCCACAGCGGCCCCTCTGTCTAGGCTTCTGCTCACCTCTTCATAAAAACAAATCAGGTTGCTTTGACAACTTCTTCCCTTAGTAAAACCGTGCTGGCTGTCACTTATAATACTATTTTTTGTCACATAATCCTTTATATGGTCCCTCAATAGCCCCTCAAACAGTTTCCCCACGATGGATGTTAAGCTTACTGGTCTATAATTACCCGGCGAAGACCTAGAGCCCTTTTTGAAAATAGGCACCACATTTGCCCTGCGCCAGTCCCTTGGCACTATACCAGTTATGAGAGAATCTCTGAATATTATGAAGAGGGGGACAGAAATAATTGAACTAAGCTCTTTAAGAACTCTAGGGTGTAACCCATCTGGTCCCGGGGCCTTGTGTACGTTTATTTAATTTAATTTAGCTTGGACCATATCTACATTCATCCAATTCAGTATATCAACTGATATATTAACAGCACTGGCAGCGGCTACATCAGCTGCTCTTTCTCCTGTTGTATATACAGAGCGGAAGAACCCATTTAGTAACTCTGCCTTCTCTTGATCCCCTGTGACCAACTCCCCATTATCACCACTATCTAGGGGTCCTACATGTTCAGACCTTGGCTTTTTTGCATATATATGCTTGAAGAATTTTTTGAGATTTGTTTAACTATCCTTGGCCACCTGCCTTTCATTTTGTATTTTTGCTGATTTTATTTCCTTTTTACAGATATTATTAAGCTCTTTAAATTTAACAAAGGTTACAGCTGTACCCTCAGATTTGTATTTTTCAAATGCCCTTTTTTTGTCATGTATTGCCCTTTTTACAGAAGGTGTAAGCCATGTGGGATTTAATTTTAGTCATTTATAATTGTTACCTATAGGAAGTAGATTTGAAAATCTCCCATTTATTATTTGTACCATTATTTGACATTAGTTCTTCCCAGTCTATATCCTGAATTGGA